>NC_079439.1:18716866-19386866 GCF_903798145.1 Danio aesculapii | reverse complement strand
TTACGTTATAACACGCGCTGCGTTCTGGTCTGTTATTTCATATTGACTTCAATTCCGATAATATTAAAATCATTGTATTTAATTATTCTGTTTAATTGATTTTAATTTATTTTAATGCCTTGTGTACAAACGGTTGGTGGTTTAAACAATTAATAAAACTTAAAAAAGAAGTTAAATAAAAAAAAAAAACATGCATTTGTCTACCAAGCATTTCTTTTTCTGTTGTAATATCTCACTGTTAGCTACTTTTTCAACAAATAACAATATAAGAATGATAATTATGATGATGATAATAACAGGGATGATAATAACCTGTGTTTGAGTTATATTTTGCTCAAAAACTGTCCACTAAAGTTTTAATAAAGGCTTTAACTCTCGAGTAACCATATATGGGAAAATACCGGATATATATTGTATACCATCATTCCTCCTAAAAGTACAGAGATATGATTTTTTGCCCTTATCGCCCAACCCTACTGTCATCATGGCAAAGATAGAAGAAATCTTAAATTATTTTAGAAATGTGTTGATTTTTTTTTTTATGTCTGTTAAACTTTTATTTCTGTTAAATTGGAGAAAAATATACAGGTAGGCTAATAATTCAAGAGGGCTAATAAGACTTTAGCTGTATCAATAATTGCTGAGAGAAAAACCTAAGTAACTAAAAGATTAATCACTGTTGAAACACACACACACACACACATACAAAACTGGAAGTCGATGTGAGTATTGTGTGCTTTAATTCTGTTCCTCATTATTAATTCAATGCCTCTTTTTTGTATTCTGTTACTGAACTTCATTGATTTTCATTATAAAGAAAATTCAATAGAAGTTCATTGGAAGCTGAGGCTGTTAAGTTTCCCATATTCTTTAAAATGTCTTCTTGTTTGTTTAGCAGAAGAAGGAAGTACATGATGATTGTATTTTCATTTTTGGTGAGAATTTGATCTCCTTGAATAACTCCCTGCTGAAAAACATGATTTTTCTATCTCAATTACGATCAAATACAGTAAAACACATTGTGCTAAAAATACTTTCAAAGGATATTTCATTCAAAAATGTTAATTCTGTTTTTATTTACTCTCCCTTCACTTGTTCCAAACTCGTTTTCTTCTTAGTTTTAGTGTGAAAACACTTGTGCTGTTTAACATATTTGTGATTCCTTTGTAATATAAAACTGAAACATTTATTCAATTTTTTTGGTTAACAATGAAAAATCTGCTATAATGATGTAGGGACACCAATATTAAGTTTGCCCAAATATATATATATGTATATGTGTGTGTGTGTATGTACTGTGTATATATATATATATATATATGTATATATATGTATATATATGTATATGTGTTTGCGTTGTGAGTATTTGCAGCAAATGTGATGTCAAACAGGTAAAGATCTTTTGTCAGTTAGCTGGCACTTTCTGTAATTGCATGTGTTTCTTTTTAAATTGCAGCACATTAAGCTCTCTCAGCCACCGTACATATGGTATTCACGTTTTTTACATAGCTGTTTGTGTATGAATAACATCTGAATAAGTTACAAAGTTTAACCAAAATTCTGTGCCGAAATACTGACTGTTTGTGCTGTAACTCTTTATCCAGAATTGAGTGCAGTGAAGTTGATTTTATATTGGGCATTCAGACTCCTTTTTCCACATAAAATGATAGCAGTAATCAGTTAATGAAAATTTAAGTTCAGATTATACACCTGAAGCATAACTTTAAATGTAATCATAATATTATTCAGTGTTGTAATTTTTAAGGTACTAAAGATGAATAACATGAATCTGAGTAAAGCTACAAGGTAAAGCTTATCGGTTAATTAACAGTTTCTGTATTAATTGCATTATGGGACCTTCATTTTTGCTGCTTTGCCAAAAAGTGACATTTTTTGACATTTTAGTAGTTTGGAACAGTATACTGTAGTCAATAAGGTCCAGAAAATAAACTAAATGTACTGGCAATTAAATACCAGGTTTTTCCTCTGTAATTTATAACACCAATAGAGACAATATATCATTTTAAGCTATTCAAAAATATCAACAAAAGTCTTTATTAACTTTATTAAGAGAAACATGAATCACAAAATAACACAGAAGCACATGAATTAGAGAAAACTGCTAATTCACAGATATTTTTGAAAGTATAGAGAGTGTATAAAAAGTGCAAAAGCACCAAAAGGGAAATAGATTTATTTCATGACAGCTTTCAATGACTAACCCTGTAATCGGTCAAGTGTGTGCTCCAAAAAGTCAATGTTCTGAGACTTTTAGATGATTTTTTAATTTTCTTCTTCCAACAAGACAAAACAAATTGACAAATAAAATAAATGCATCAGATACGCATCCTACAGCTGTATATTAAACATCAACCATCTAATATTAATTGATTGGATATTGTATAACTTCTCACAGAATGTTTGATTTACTTACAAATAGAAAACAAAAAGAAAAAGAAAGACAATATATAATGTTGGATATCTGCTTAGGTTTTACTTGCTACTAATTCACATTTCACTAAACTAGACCACCTGACCTTTCTTTAGTTCCGCAACATCGTCTTTTATAGAGCATGTTCCTGGTATTCATAGGGGAGTTTTAGAGCCATTTAAATTTGAGCACTCCAGTGACATTTCAGTGCTAGTCATTTAGGAAGTGTTGCCACACACGTGAGGCTTTTGAAATGCAGGACGCTGGATTCTTCCCCCACGTTCAGCCAATAAAATCCATAGTGATCTCGGTTCCACTGCGCAAAGCTTATTTAAAAATCGGTCACCACAATCTCGACAGCAACGTGGGGTTGAGACACAATGTCACATCGCTGTGATTAATCGCACAAATATTGTAATCACATATACGTGGAGATTCAGAGCAACTGAGCTGGATGCTTTGTGCTAAGATAGATGGTGTCCTACACAAGGGGCAGGACACCGCATAACCACCCACACACTTCCCCCCTCATTATAACAGGCCAATAAAATAAGACAAATGATGTCTTAATAAGCACAGGACTTTGTTTTTCATCGTAGATTCTTGGACAGAAATAGAGCAGATACTTTGCTTTCCCATGGCAAAAAGAAGATGAGAGGAAGCTAACGGTTAGTTCTGCCCACCATCCGTGCCACATTCTTTTCCTCTCCTTTTTTCACCCTGTTTTCCCATCTGTGTGATGTATAGCTTGTTTCAAATGCGGATTACTCAGATGTAGTGTTTTCCCTCGCTCGCTCCTGCTCTCTAAGATGCGGTTCTGTAAAGGATCTGAAACAGATTAACAGGGCCGATCCTCCCCGGCTGCGCAGCCAGTGTGGAAATGACTTTTCCATGGCTTGCTGAATGCTCATGCGAGCGAGGCGTTTTTATTTTTTTTTTGTTTTCGAGTGTTTGGGATACAGCCACACTATTAGATTATTTCTCATGCAAAGCCACACAGCAGGTCGCATCCACTTCCGCGCCGTTACACTGACTTGCCCTCACAGATGTAAGGTTTTTTAATCTCTGGGCTCGAGTGGCCATTAAGGTTGGAAATGAACAGAGTCTTGGGGCAAAAGTGTGCTACAGATTAAAGGTAAGGGGGTGGAAAGCATTAAATCTACTCTGGCTGTTGCAAATGTGAAAGTGAATTAAAAGTGTCAGTACTGTATGTGGCAACATATATTTCTTTCTTTTGTTCTGTTTCTGAGGCATTCAGAATCAGAGGCATTTAGAGAGTATTTTAGGCTGAGAATACTCTCTAGCACTCTATTTGAATGTCTTCTTTGTACTTACTGTAGTAAATGCAACTAATTATGCATAATTACATACAACTAAAACCTAACCCACGTTCTAACCATATATATATATATAAAACACAGTTAAAGTCAGAATATTAGCCCCCCTCTGAATTTTTTTCTTTTTTAAATATTTCCTAAATTATGTTTAACAGAGCAAGGAAATTTTCACAGTATGTGTGATAATATTTTATCTTCTGGAGAAAATCTTATTTGTTTTTACTTTTTATGAACAATTTTAAGGTCAATATTATTAGCCCCTTTAAGCTATTATTTTTCTACTGTCAAACAAACCATCGTTATACAATATCTTGCCTAATTACCCTATCTTGCCTAGTTTACCCTTTAAAATTCACTTTAAGCTGTATAGAAGTGTCTTGAAAAATATCTAGTCAAATATTATTTACTGGCATCATGGCAAAGATAAAATAAATCAGTTATTAGAAATGAGTTATTAAAACTATGTTTAGAAATGTGTTGAAAAAATTTGAGGATAAATTCACATCTGAGTGCTGCTTTGAATAGAATAAAATTATTAAAAAGCACATTAAAGACTATACACATAAAATAAAACATTCACAAAAGTGTATCCAATGGAAAAACAACAACTGACGGGCACTGCTTTCGGTTTAAAAAAAATCTAATTTGTAGAAGTGAAATGACAGGAGTTTTGCAAAAGGACAAGATAAACATATCGGGACTGTTAAAAAAACATTCTACTTTAAATTTACATAAATGTCAAAATTAATTGTTTCTTCGGTGCACCGTCATGCATATGCAGGCAATTCGGTATCGGTTCAGTAATAATCATAACCGGTTATTATGTATTAATGTCATTTATCTCATATGCGCTATAGCTGACTATGGCGAGGGCGGCGAGCGGCTGAGCGCGAGTATTTACAACACTCCAACTACTTAAAAACACAGAAACTGTTTGCTAGATCAGTCTTTCACTGACACTTACAGCAGAAGACTCTATTTCACTGCGATTGAGAGAATGAAAGTAAACTTAATTTCTCTCTCTTTCTCACTCACTGTGACCCATTTGACCTGCTGGCGTGACTTTTCCTCTCCTTTCGGCTGTTTTATAGCGATACTTCTGGATACAGACACGTGCGCGTGCCTGCAGAGTTTTCTCCATCGTGTCTATCATGAATCAGCTGTGATCTAGCGAGGGGTCGTTCTTAAGCGTTTTGTTCATTTTAAACGAATCTTTTATATGACTGGAGAGCGTCGAGTCCTTTCGGAGTGATTCGTTCATTTGCACAGACGCACAATTGTGCAGGGGGAGCAGAAGATTAGTTCCTTTTTCGAGTCTTCTATCGGGTTTAAGTTGTTCGTTCATCGCGTGAAAGACATTTGATTCGTTCATTTCTCGAGTCTTCGGATTTGATTAATCTCTCTTTACATGCTGCTACGTAATGAACGAACGACTCAAAAATCAGAAGACTCGAGGTGAACGAATCATGGCTTCTTTCGGCTCCGACTGTGTGCATTGTTTAAGCAGACCATCACTTGATGGTCTCTTCATATATAAACTCTTCACATATAAATACACACACACACACACACACACACACACACACACATATACACACACACACACACACACACACATACATATATATATATATATATATACTATAGCGTATGTAATCTATACTGTTACTATTGTAAGAAAATATCAGCATTCATTACATTACATACGTTCAGTATTTGCTTGAAAAGACCTGATCTAATCCTGTTTAAATTAAATGAACCTGCGGCCAAGCAGGTTTGAGCTACCAGACCTGTTGCTATGACAACAAGTCTCGGATAAGTTTTGAGGAACGAAACGATCCCGGATCATGTAAAATTGTCAAAAACCAAATGCAGCTAATTGATTAATACACATACGAAAAACGGACCCCTGTAAGTGCTGGTGTGCTGCAGAGTTTAGCTCCAACCTGCACACACCTACACCAGCAAATCAAGCTTTTACTGAGCATATTAGAAATTTTCAGAAAGGTCTGCTTCGGGGATTTAATGGTAAACTCCCCTCCAGGACAAAGTTTAGCCACCCATGTTCTATGGCATCATTGCAAAGAAAGAATTTTAGCCTTTCATCTTTAAGAGTGTTTAAATTATTTCTGACCCATGCAACAATCCTGAAGGACAGGTGGACATTTAGTAGCTCTAAACGTATTTTGAAAAAGCGAACTATGTGAATGAAGCGTGAGAAGCGGCTCACCTCAGCAGAAACCGCCTGTCAGTTTGCTTCCTTTTGTTTCACATTCTTGCTTTTCTTCTCTCCTTCAATGGGGAAATCTAAACGTTTCTTATTGATAAACTCATAAATTGCTTCTTTATTGCTCCATAATAGCTTGCAGCAGGAAGCTTTTTTACTTAAACTAATTAAGGCAAGATAGATAAAGCCATATAAAAGCGAGGAATAAAACCTGCGTGGTGAGTTTTATCCACGTGAAAGCACTCTGCAAAAAAAAAAACACAGTGAGAGATTCAATTTTAAAATGCGACGATGCCTGTAAAAGTAGCGCTGTGCTGTTGGCGCAGCAGATGAAATAGAATGAGGGACGCGCCTGAGTCCCGTTCCTGAACGTAGAGCTTGCTTTTGTTGTTCTGCCTCATTAGGGTTTACGTGTGGGTGTTTGTCGAACTGAATGCTCCCTTTTCTCAATATCTGTGCAATAAAGTTTTAAACTATTGGTCTACAACGTTGTTTCATGCAGCCCTCTAAATGTTGATTGTTAAAACTAAGGAAGGCCATTATTATTTAAAATTTTTTTTTTGTTATATTGGTTGAAAGTTAAACATATGCTGATAGCAATTAGACTGACATTGTCTAAATATTTAAGTGGACCATTCACGAACATAAAATACAAAACATTTAATGTTACTAGAAAGTCTCACATTGATATCAGAATGTGCAAATCTGCAATAGTCACATCACAAGATATGCAATGTTGAGTCTAAATTATAGCTGACCAGAATTGTACTTAATTATTGTATTTTTGTGGATTTTATATGATATATGCAAAAAAAAAAAAAAAGATTTTTCTTACTTAGAATTGTTGTCTTGTTTCTAGTCCAAATATCTACATTTCAAAGCGAAAACCATAAAATAAATAAATAAATAAATAAATAAATAAAAAATCTTACACATACCTTAGGAGCGGTATTACAGAATTTTGGCGGTATTAAAACCTTGACTTTTTCAAACCGCAGTATACC
The DNA here is from genome assembly GCF_903798145.1 of Danio aesculapii. NCBI lineage: Eukaryota > Metazoa > Chordata > Actinopteri > Cypriniformes > Danionidae > Danio > Danio aesculapii. The sequence goes on along the minus strand of NC_079439.1, from coordinate 19,379,867 downwards.
TTGAAAACGGTTATCGTCCCATGCCTACACAGTACAGTTATAAGCTTATTGCCACATTATTATTCTTATGATAACCTGATACTTTTGCCTTTGGTCATTTCCTAAAGATAAATTGTAAAAAAATAACGCAAGTGGAATTACTACAGCAGTCACCATCGTCAGTCTCATATGAAGTAAGAGCTCGCAACAACATACTGTAATGACATGTGCCGGTGTTGTACTAGTGTCCCATTTTTTAGGGGTAAATTTGAAGCTCTTACACTTTACACTCTGTTTCAAGGGCAGAGGGAAAGAGGTAGAACAATATAATTGGGATTGGGCAATAGACAATTTTTTTTTTTTTTTTGACACATAAAATTCTTCATGGAGCTTCGTATAATTACAGTTGAACCCTTGAAGTCACACACTGTAAAAAGTGATTAATTGCCTTTACCTTTTAAAAGCAAGTAAATCTGTTGCCTTAAAAATGTTCAGTAAATGAACCGCGCATTATTATACAAAATATTATTTAAGAACTTACAACAGGTTTACTCACTTTTTACAGTAAAGTCAATGACAATGAATTTACTCACTATTTAAGTAAAGTAAATAATCACTTTTTACAGTAAATGTTTTGACAATGTGTTTGGTTTATTTTCAAAAGGTCTTGGCACCATTGCTGTTTATGGAGGATGAGTGAGCTCTCAGATTTCATCTAAAATATCTTAATTTGTGTTCCGAAGATGAAGAAAGGTCTCTGGGGATTAAAGCAACGTGAGGGTGAGTAATTAAAAATTCTTTTTTTTTGTGAACTAATCCTTCAAATAATGGTTTAATTCCATATTTAAACCTACAATTTTAGAAAACACTACCCTATTCACCTAAAGTACCTTAAGCTTGTTGTAATGTTAGCGAATTTTGTGCATTCTGAATAAGAGTAAACAGAGTTGTCCATTTGCATACAAAACACCCAAACCATGTCCATTAAAGGGCTTTCCACACAACCTTTCCCTTAAGCCTTTCTTCACTCTTCAAACATACAGCACTCTCTACAGATTCTCTAACGAGACCAAGTGTGCTATTCTCAAACCCTGTTCAAACACAATAAACACCTTTCATAAAGACGCAGATTACTGAGCTCTTTATTAACCAGCTGCACATGCATATATCTGCATTGTTTTTCAGAGAAACCTTGCAGCCTGAGATACGATAAAGTTTCTTACTATTTTACTGTAGATGCTGAAACATATTTGTTTAAATATAAATTGTAATGTAAATTTAATATAATTTAATATAAATTATATTGATTATGTGATAAATGAATATCACTATGCAAGTTATGCATAAAATAGTAATGTTAAGTTAAATATAACTCATTAACGCTAATTATAAGGCCACCAAGAGTATTATTTATATGTTAGGGAGTATGCTATTGAATTTCTGAATACATCTATTAATTTCTTTAAAAAGCCACAAGTTTTTTTTTTTTTTTTAAACACCCTCAAGATTTTTGACACCTTCAGCTGATGGAGTTACAATTTTTTTGTTTACAAATCTCATTTGTGAGAAATTATTGATGTATATTAGTCTATATATATATATATATATATATATATATTGTGGCGAGTATACCAATTCAATGTCGCCATGGTCCCAAATTCACCCCAGCTGCCTTCTCGTCACAGTGGATCAACCACAGCTGGGAGTCATTAAGGGACACCGATATAAGCAGCGTCGGGACAACCAAGGGTGAGCTTCATTCTACCAATGACTCCCGAGCTAACCTCTGTGTCTCTCTCTCTCTCCCAGCGGACTCAAGCAGCTAACTTGCTGAACCACCGACCAACCCATCACGGCCCCACTCTCTATCCCCGGAGCACCTGCACGCTTCCTGGCCAGAAGAGCACCTTTACACCACTATCCACTGCACATTATACATGTAAATAAATCACCCTCCGGGGAAAAGTCTGTACTACAACCCTCTGTGTGAGTGTTTTCCCTCTAACTCGCCACAACTGGTGGAGAATGCGGGCAGAAATAGAGTGGAATTAAAACACAAACAGACTTACCCGGTGAAAAAAAAAAAAAAAACCCTGCTGTTCTGACTGTTCCATTGTGTGTTACAGACGAGGCATCCGCTCTCTCTCTCTCTTCCTCGGGTGCTTTCCCGGAGACAGCATGTCCATGGAGGAGGTCATACGCCACCTAGCGGAAGTCACAACTAGACAGCAGAAAATCTCGGAGCAGCTTGCCGCAAGACAAGAAAGACTGGAACATCAGCTCCTCCAGGCGGCGGGACGGGTACCCCTCCTGAGGTGAAGATAAATGCACACCAACATTTAACCAAACTCAGCAACCTGGACGATATTGATGCCTACCTTCACACTTTTGAGGTAATCGCAGAGAGAGAAAAATGGCCAGAAGAAGAATGGGCGAAGCTATTAGCCCCATTTCTGACCGGTGAAGCTCAACGAGCATATTATTCCCTAGAAGCCCCAAAGAATGATGATTATGGAGCGTTAAAAAAGGAGATTTTGGCCAGAGTGGGGCTCTCTGCGATTAGTGCAGCCCAGCAATTTGCCATCTGGACATATGATGAGAAAACTCCGGTGCGCACCCAAGCTGCCCAGCTTTCACGTCTCGGCCGACTGTGGCTATTAGGGGGGGACCCCTCCGGCGTCCAGGTCGCTGAGAAAGTGGTTGTTGAAAAATTGTTACGAGCATTACCCAGACGGTTACGCGGACTCACCAGTATGAGAAATCCGGGATCTTTAGCCGCTTTGGTGGAAGCTGTGGAGCTGGCTGAGGCTCTTGTAGCCCGCGATGCTGGAGAGAGAGCGGCTCTGCCACCCCGAAAGGCACATCCACCATGGCGACTCGTGGAGGGCACATCAAGACCAGTTAGCAGACCGGCGGTCCCCAGCCCTTTGGATGAGCCGATGCCCACGGAGCCACCAGTGCACTCGACCCCGGCCTGGCTCGCAGGATGTGTTGTACATCGTACCATCCCTCCCGAGGCCCCCTCCCGAAAAGTCTCTCTTGATGGGAAGATGCAAACAGCCACATTGGATACGGGGAGCGCCATCACACTGGTACATCCTGGGGTAATTAGACGAAGAGGAGAAAGCAAAGCCCGAATACCAATAACTTGTGTACATGGGGATACACGCTATGTACAAGCACAGAGGGTTACGATTGCAGCTAAGCCAGGTAGCTGGCCCGTTGAAGTGGGGGTGGTTCCAGATCTCCCTGTACCCCTCCTCCTGGGCCGAGACTGGCCGGGGTTCGACGAGCTCCTAGCACTGCATAATACTCCAACGGGGCGTCCTAGAAGACAACCAAAGGCTCGGGCCCGGCGGGACCGCCAGCCAGCATTACTGGCCACCGAAAGCGACAAAGGGGGTGAGTCTACAATTTCGCCTAATCTATATTTTGATCTTTTTCAACAGATCACTACAGGAGGCGATTTTGGGAGGTCCCAGCGAGAGGATCAAACATTAAAAAATTGCTGGCCACAAGTAAGAGCTGTAGATGGGAAGGATCGATTTCCCACCCCTCACCCCCTCCCACACTTTGTAGTCATCAGTGGTCTGCTATACTGCGTCGCAGAGAGGCGGGGGGAAAAGAAAACCCTGTTGGTGGTTCCAAAGAACAAAAGGGAGACGGTATTAGAGCTGGCACATACCCACCCAATGGCAGGGCATCTAGGAGCAGGAAATACGGTGAAAAGAATCCGAGACCGATTTCACTGGCCAGGACTTGAAGGAGACGTGAGAAGATACTGTCAAGCCTGTAATACCTGCCAACAAACGTCTCCCCACCGACCTCCTCCCAGCCCTCTCATACCATTACCCATCATTGATGTACCCTTCACCCGCATTGGTATGGACTTGATAGGGCCTTTGCCGAAGTCGGCCCGGGGGCATGAACACATCCTTGTAATCCTGGATTATGCCACCCGTTATCCCGAAGCGATTCCCCTGAGGAAAGCCACATCAGCCGCAATCGCAAAAGAATTATTTTTGCTGTGCAGCCGTGTGGGAATACCGGCGGAAATATTGACTGACCAGGGCACGCCTTTTATGTCCCGGCTGATGGCCGAACTCTGCCGCCTCCTGAAGGTTAAACAACTGAAAACATCAGTATATCACCCTCAAACTGATGGACTCGTCGAACGGTTTAATCAAACCTTGAAACGCATGCTCCGCAGAGTGGTGGCAGAAGACGGGCGCGACTGGGACATCATGATCCCGTACGTGTTATTTGGCATCAGAGAGGTACCCCAAGCATCCACAGGGTTCACTCCATTCGAACTGTTGTTCGGCCGACAACCCCGTGGCTTATTAGATGTGGCCAGACAGGCGTGGGAACAGGAGCCAGCACCCCATCGATCGGTAATTGAACACGTACGGGACATGAGGGAACGCATAGACAAAGTAATGCCTATTGTCCAAGACCATTTGCGCGAAGCCCAACGCGCCCAGCAACGAATATATAACCGGCCAGCCCAACCAAGAGAATTCCATCCGGGTGACCGAGTGATGATTCTTATACCCACCACCACATCAAAGTTCTTAGCGTCATGGAAGGGTCCATACATGGTGGTTGAGAAGGTGGGTCCGGTAAATTATAGAGTACGTCAGCCGGGACGAAGGCGGGAAGAACAACTCTATCACATAAATCTAATGAAACGTTGGATAGCACCCCCTGGCACCCTGGTGGCCTTTACAGAGGAGAATACACCAGTGGTCCATATAGGAGAACAGCTCTCGGCTGCCCAGAAGGGGGAGCTCCAGGCCCTGGTTGGTCAGTTCAAGGATGTGTTCTGTGAAAAACCGGGCCGAACGTCAATCATACACCATGACATTATTACCCCACCGGGCACCATCATCCGGCAAAGGCCTTATCGAGTGCCAGAAACTCGCCGGCTGGCTATAAGCACAGAGATCGAAAAGATGTTGAAGTTGGGGATAATCGAACCTTCACGCAGCCCGTGGTCCAGTCCTGTAGTAATGGTACCGAAGCCCGATGGCACCCTCCGCTTCTGTAATGACTTCAGAAAGCTGAATGAAGTGTCCAAGTTTGACGGGTACCCCATGCCCCGGGTGGATGAGCTGCTGGACAGACTGGGTGGAGCCCGATTCATTTCGACTCTGGACCTCACCAAAGGTTATTGGCAACTGCCCCTTAGTCCGGAGGCCAGGGAAAAAACCGCATTCTCTACACCCGGAGGACACTGGCAGTACCGGGTTCTTCCCTTCGGGCTCCACGGGGCCCCAGCCACATTCCAGAGAATGATGGACATCTTGCTGCGGCCCAACCAGCCATATACAGCAGCTTACCTCGATGATCTGGTTGTCCACTCGGAGTCATGGGAAGAACATCTATCCCGCCTGCGGCGGGTGCTGTTGGATCTACGAAGGGCCGGACTCACAGCAAACCCCAGAAAATGCCATCTAGGTCTAGAAGAAGCCAAGTACCTGGGTTTCCATATAGGAAGAGGCCTCATTCAACCCCAACAAAGCAAAGTCCAAGCACTGCAAAACTCCCCACAACCAACAACAAAAACCCAGGTACGTGCATTTCTGGGGTTAGCGGGCTACTATAGATGTTTTATCCCTAACTTCTCATCCTTAGCCAGCCCGTTGACAGACCTGACCAAGAAGGGACAGCCGGAGAGGATAAGATGGAGCCCAATAGCAGAAAAGGCGTTCCAGGCACTAAAGACAGCACTCACATCTTCTCCAGTACTACACGCACCAGACTTCAGCTGCCCCTTCATCCTTCAGACGGATGCTTCCGACTCGGGCCTGGGGGCGGTCCTCTCCCAGGTCCATGACAAAGAAGAACACCCCATAGTATATATAAGTCGGAAGCTGACAACAGCAGAAACCAAATACGCGACAGTGGAAAAGGAGGCCCTGGCAATCAAGTGGGCAATCCTGGAGCTGAAGTATTACCTGTTAGGAAGACGGTTCACCCTTGTAACAGATCATGCACCCCTCCAATGGATGGCTACGGCAAAGAATAATAATGCTCGGGTAACCAGATGGTTTTTATCGCTCCAGGATTACCACTTCAACGTTCAGCATCGAGCCGGGGCCTCCCACGGAAACGCGGATGGACTGTCACGTTTATGGTCAGGATGGGCAGGTCTGTCAAAACATTCACCCCCTCCTCTCTTAATGTGTTCATATTTTCATAGGAAATCTCGGACCAGGACGACACTAAGGGGGGGGGAATGTGGCGAGTATACCAATTCAATGTCGCCATGGTCCCAAATTCACCCCAGCTGCCTTCTCGTCACAGTGGATCAACCACAGCTGGGAGTCATTAAGGGACACCGATATAAGCAGCGTCGGGACAACCAAGGGTGAGCTTCATTCTACCAATGACTCCCGAGCTAACCTCTGTGTCTCTCTCTCTCTCCCAGCGGACTCAAGCAGCTAACTTGCTGAACCACCGACCAACCCATCACGGCCCCACTCTCTATCCCCGGAGCACCTGCACGCTTCCTGGCCAGAAGAGCACCTTTACACCACTATCCACTGCACATTATACATGTAAATAAATCACCCTCCGGGGAAAAGTCTGTACTACAACCCTCTGTGTGAGTGTTTTCCCTCTAACTCGCCACAATATATATATATATATATATATATATATATATATATATATATATATATATATATATATATATATATATATATATATATATATATATATATATAAAATAACTTTAACTGTTTCAAATTCTGCTTTATGTTTCTTGTTTCTCTGTCTGATCTGCTAAGAGAAGACTGTGGAGGTGTCAGGGAATATGGGATAGGTATAAATGGAGGTCGGAGCCAGCTCCAAATGGGCTGGTCAGCTCCAAATGGACAGGTCAGGTCCAAGTTGGTAGGACTTGAGCTCCAAGTGGGCTGCACAAACCTCCTGGAGATATCATTGATTTATTTAATGTTTTGTACATGACATGGAGTCAAACATTTCATTAACGTCTACACCAAGCGGCAACCTCCCGCTCTCCCTCGGGAAGCCAATACGGAAGTAACTAAAACTGCAATTCATCGACTCGCCTTTGGGGGCTGGCTCCAGGAAGTCCAGGTCATTTCTGACTGCAATGGGGAATTGGCCATTTTTACAGCTGATAAAAACATGCTTGCAGCCTGGTACAAAAGATGGCTTTGGTGCATATAGCCATGATTAACCTTCATGACAACTGTGAGGGGGGTGAATTTTTTTATAACTCATCCATTTCGTTTTTATTAAGTTATATTAAGTCTGCATAATTAAGGGCGTGGCCACTTGAGTGACAGCTAGGTTTCGCTGCTCGCTGTCTTGTCACCTCAGCTGATTACGGCTAATTAGCCGCTGAGCTCGGCGTATACATCATATTTTTGTTTTGGTTAATGTTTCTTTACACAGTCAATTGCCTTTTGGGATTATTTCCTACAATTATCAGATGATATGGCATTTCTTAGTGCACTTAATTGTGCTCACACACCGTTCTTGTGATCTCCGTTTCCCAGGTGAGTGAAATTATATAGTTATATTCCATCTCTATAAATGTATTTGTTTTATTTAAGATCATTTATCATTTATAATGTTCTTTAGAGCTGTAATGCCCTCCAGAATCTTACAGATTGATTAGCTGTAGGTTCTAGAACAGTCATCTGAAGCGTTGTCACACAGTGTTATGCCTGGATTTCATCAATAGTCTTGCATTTACTAACACAGACTATAATTGAAGTGTTTGGACGTATTTCGCATTTTTCTCCTGTTGAAAAACATCATAAGAACAATGTTGAGTGGCTCTGTGTATTACAGCAGTGTTTTTAAAAGTCTAAACACTTTATTGATATAGTGTACAGCCAAGCACATGTGGTCAGAACACAAACGAGTCGCAGGCAATGAAGTATTAAGCGTTTCTTCCAAAGTAAAGTCTGTCTGCCAGGTCCAAGCAAAATGCCAGCAGGTGTCTGTAGCTCCGTTCACTCTCCGCCTCTTTGCCCTTGTTTGGTATCCTGCTGTGGTTACGATGACGCATGAACAAAATGGCGACGGTTGGCCGCACCTACTTGTAGCTTCATTTGCGCTCTTCAGAAACCTATGGGTGACGTCACGGATACTACGTCCATGTATTTTAGAGTCTATGGTCTACACCTATACCACAATCTTAAACCCAACCTGCTTGTGGCATAAGTCCCTTCCGTTTGGAGGTCTCTGGGCTACTTGCTTGGGGAATAAAGGCTAATTTCAGGTTTTATTTGTGGTCCAAACATACCAATAATACTCTATTGCAGTGTTTCTCAACCACGTTCCTGGAGGACCACCATCTCTGCACATTTTCCCTGTCTCCCTAACCAAGCACATCTGATTTAGATAATCAGCTCATTAGCAGAGACTGAAAGACCTGTAATGGGTGAGACGGACAAAGGAGACATCCAAAAAATGCAGTGCTGGTGGTCCCACAGGAACGAGGTTGAGAAACACTGATCTACAGTACTGTATATATGAAGGAGACACAAGTCACTTTGGAAAAAAAACACTCCATAAATCAATAACTGCACTTATAGCTGTACAGTTCAAAAGACATGGCTGTTAAACCACTTGTATTTGTTGTAACTGCTTGATCATCTGGCCAATAATTTTGAGTTTATGATCCCTGCATTAAAGCATAAGGAATCGATTGGTCAGCCATGCATTCGTTTTTTTGCATTTTTTTCACGCCATGAAAAATAAAAAAGCCAATTTTATGGAGACCAAATTCACGTTATATGGTTTTGTTACTATTTTCTAGAGCTTGAAAGTGTGTGACGAGTCCAAAAACTCAAATGATAAAGTGCTTTTTTAGCACATTCTTTTCAGCAACAATGTACTTTCCAGAGAAAATTGACCATTGCTAATATTGTTAGTCCAGAATAGGCCCACTGGGTGGTTTCACTGCGGCAGTAAAAAAAAATCAGTTTGCCACTAAAACTTTTCATCCGTCAAAGTCCACATAGTGTCTCCATCTCTCTCTCCCTTTCTATGTATCTATCTATCTATCAGTCCATCCATCTTCTTATTTTTTTGTGAGCTCTGAGAATTTGTTATAGTGACCTTTGTGGATTTATTTTCTGTAACTCCAAGTACAAGGCCTGAACAATAGCACAAATATTATTGAGCTTCAAATCCTTCTCTTAGTCCCCTGTGTGTCTTTTCTCATCCAGAATACTGAATATAAAACGGAAATAGAATAAGCATGAAACTGAAGTGAGCGCCTACATGGCAATTTAGAGATGTAGTAGAGACATGTTAAAAATTAAGAATTAATTAAATAACATGAAATTAAAAATAATAACTTTTGTTAAAAATAAGTGAAATGAGACATTGAAACTCAAAAATATATACTTATTCTTACTATATAATTTTATTATTGTTATTATTATTATTATTACTTTAATGTTATTAATACTTTTTGGTTAATATGATAACAATAATAACAATATCATAATAAAAAAAATTGTATTTCATATTGAAATGAAGAGGTCATACCAACCATTGAGGAAAATACATGCACTCAAATGCCCAAATACACTTCATTAAACATGTACACATAGACATCACCTATATGTTACAAAACTGCAGGTTAACTACACTCACTGGCCACTTTATTAGGTACACCTGTCCATCTGCTCGTTAACACAAATTTCTAATCAGCCAATCACATGACAGCAACTTAATGCATTTAGGCATGTAGACATGGTCTAGATGATCTGCTGTAGTTTAAACCAAGCATCAGAATGAGGAAGAAGGGTGATTTAAGTGACTTTGAATGTGGCATGGTTGTCAGTGCCAGACGGGCTGGTCTGAGTATTTCAGAAACTGCTGATCTACTGGGATTTTCACGCACAACCATCTCTAGGGTTTACAGAGAATGATCAAAAAAAAGAGAGAATATCCAGTGAGCGGCAGTTCTGTGTGCGCAAATGCCTTGTTGATTTCAGAGGTCACAGGAGAATGGCCTGACTGGTTTAAGCTGATAGAAAGGCAACAGTAACTCAAATAACCACTCGCTACAACTGAAGTATGCAGAAGAGCATCTCTGAACTCACAACACATCCAACCTTAGGACGGATGGGCTACAGCAGCAGAAAACCACACCGGGTGCCACTCCTGTCAGTTAATAAGAGGAAACTGAGGCTACAATTCACATGGGATCATCAAAATTGGACAATAGAAGATTGGAAACATGTTGCCTGGTCTGATGAGTCTTGATTTCTGCTGCAACATTCAGATGATATGGTCAGATTTTGGCATCAGCAACATGAAATCATGGATCCATTCTCCCTTGTATTAACAATTCAGGCTGCTGGTGGTGGCGTAACGGTGTGGGGGATATTTTCTTGGCACACTTTGTTTCAATGCCACTGTGTCAGTGCCACAGCCTACCTAAGTATTGCTGATGACCATGTCCATCCCTTTATGACCACAGTGTACCCATCTTCTGATGGCTACTTCCAGCAGAATAACGTGCCATGTCATAAAGCATGAATCATCTCAGACTGGTTTCTTGAACATGACAATGAGTTCACTGTACTCAAATGGCCGCCACAGTCACCAGATCTCAATCCAATAGAGCACCTTTGGGATGTGGTTGAAAGGGAGATTTGCATCATGGATGTGCAGCCAACAAATCTGCAGCAACGGCTTAATGCTATCATGTTAAGGTGTACCTAACAAAGTGGCCGTTAAGTGTCAATATGTATTTATATATAAACACTTGCCATCAAACTGTTATACAATTTAATATCAGCCTCTTAGCACTGTGATATGGTTGTATATCAGCACTGCTGTGATTATTTACAATCGAATCAAAACAGTGCAAATACTGGAAACAAAGAGAACATTAGACACAAGCAAGTATCTAAAACATGGCGAAGGAGAGATCTAGTAGGAAAATGTGACTAATGAGAGCAGGATTTAACACTTTAATCAGTGTTTGATTAATATTTAGCAATTTTCCTGCAGCAGGAAGGCCGTTCTAATGGGATCTCTGCTGCTTCCTCCTTTAAGCCTCAGGCTGGATAAATTGCGCCACTGCACATAAGGCTTTGAGGACAAAAAGTGCACCCCGACACCCTTCCAACCTGGTCTGAAATAAAACTAAAATCCTTCATGAAAGTCCACCCACAATACCACCTCGTACACGCCGTCCCCAAAGTGTGTTCCTTCTTTAAAGCTCATTAGAAATAATTCGGCTCTCTGTACACCCCCTCAGACCCAGAGCAAACCCTGCTGACAGGCCGCTCCACATTTACCACAGGTCAGCATGTGAGACGCTTTCACAGAGGATTAATTTGCTCAGAGCTTTCTCTTTCCAAGCTCCAGAAACTTAATGAAGGTCTCCTTTGTTTCATTTTGATATCGACTTTATCTTTAAATTAATCAGGAAATAAGATCCGAGGTAATAAGATCAAGACAGATGATTGTTAGTGTATTTTTTTGACAATGAGATTCATATGACTATGAATATTGTTTGGATTGTATTTTTTGGATTTTATTGATTGATTAATTGATTGGTTAGTTGGTTGATTTATTTGGTTGGTTGGTTGGTTGGTTGATTTATTTTGAATGATTGATTGCTTTGGTTGGTTGGTTGGTTGATTTGATTGATTTAATTGATTGATTTATTGATTTGATTGGTTGGTTGGTTCATTTATTAATTGGTTGGTTGGTTGGTTGAATTTATTTGATTAGTTGGTTGTTTGGTTGGTTGATTTTATTTGATTGGTTGACTGGGTGGTTGATTGAATTAATTTTTTGATTAGTTGGTTGGCTGGTTGGTTAATTTATTTAATTTATTGATTAGGTGGTTGGTTATTTGATTTATTTGATTGGTTACTTGGTGGTTGGTTGGTTGGTTGGTTGTTTTATTTGATTTTATTGATTGCTTGATTTGGTTGATTTATTTTATTGGTAGATTGGTTTGTTGAATTATTGATTGGTTGCTGTTGGTTAATTGGTTGATTTATTTGATTGGTTGGTGGTTGGTTTTTGATTTACTGATTAGTTGGTTTGTTGATTTATTTGATTTGATTGATTGATTTATTTGGTTGATTGATTGATTTATTTGATTGGTTGGTTGATTTTATTTGATTGGTTGGTTGATTGATTGATTTATTTGATTGGTTGATTTATTGGTTGGTTGGTTGATTTTTATTAAATTTATTGATTGGTTGGTTGATTTATTTTATTGATTGATTGTTTGGTTGGCTGATTTGATTTATTGATTGGTTGGTTGATTTGTTTGATAGATTGATTAGTTGATTGATTGTTTGATTGATCGATTGATTGACACATTGATACCAATTTGGCTTAACTGGCTCGTACTAAATTACATAGCTGTGTGAAAAAAATGAATTTCTAAAGGTGCAAAAGTGTTCTTATTATTGCTGAGTAAAACAAAAAACATTTCATTTTGAGTTCTGCAATTAAATTCACAAACGTGTTTTAAAAATGTATGTATATAGAAAATATATTAATTGCAAGTCATGTGTCTGCTTAAATATTTTATATAACTTTGCGAGCTTAAAATATACAGTAGGTAAAATTCTATTTCATCCTCATTCAGCAAGATACACTGAAATGAGATATAAATGCATATAGTAAATATAAATGGAAAGAAAGAGTCTCCTCTGTTAATTCAAGGTTGAAGTAAGGTTGCTTAAATTTTGATTAAAGAGAGACAATATTATATAATTTAATGGTATAGTTTTGTATGTGAGAAGCAAACTAAATTTGTCCTGTTTTTAAATATCTGGTACTACACATTTAAAAAGATGGAAATCTGCAATTGTTTCTCAAAGAAGTCCTTTATTAATTCAAGGTTGAAGGAAGGTTGCCTGAAAATCTTGATTAAAGCTCAAAGCTGAATTTTACACACGTGTGAGTTCGTGTTTGGGTGAAGCTTCATGTTTTTTCCCACACTCTAGCATGATTTCTCCTCTCCGTCTGTTTGCTCATTAATAAACTGACCTTGGAGAGTCATTTTTAGACAGGCTGTTGGAGGATTTAAAGATTAGCCTGCCTCTCGCTTCAGTCCATCTTTTGTGCTTCACCTTTATGGAAGTATGATATGTTTATTGGCCTGCCAGACACACGAGAGAGACTCATATAAAACCCCTCACCTCCCTTTCCATCTCTTTCTCTTTTTTTTGTCTTTCACCCATTATCTGTTTCATCTCTCCCAAGCCTTCATGCACATATTCTTTTATCCTGTGTCTTTTCCTTATTAATTCTCTCTAGCTTGTGCTTTTCTTTCTTTTCACTCTTATATGAACGGCAGATTTACAGCTGATAATCAAAATCACCATCTTGCTTTTCCATCTCTATTTCTGTCTTCATCTATTTTCTGTTTCACTTACTCTGTCTGTGATTTTAACACACACATTCTTGTACAACTATCTTAATGAGGACTTCCCATACAGTAGACCTAATGATTTTATACGAACTGTATATTTTATCCCACTATCTCCAAAAAAATTCTTACAAGAAACAACATGCACGTTTTACAATTCTTTTAATTATAAGCTGTTTTCCTCCAGAATAGTCTAATTTTAATGCTATTGCTGTACTTGTGGTGAGATTTGGTCATTACACAGCGTGATGATTACAACACACACACACACACACACACGCACACACACACACAAACACACACACACACACACACATTCAGATTATCTCGTTGTCTTAAAACTATGTAAGAGGAAAAATAATCAAGGGTAAAAAGAAAAGGCTGGGATTTCATGCAATCGATCTATGGTGCTTCTCAAATGGATGAGCGTGTACAAGTAAGGCTGCATATCTACTGTATGGTGCCACTTCATTGAGCTTTGTCAAGGACGACTCAGATCGAAGCATACTTAATAGGCAGCCTTAATTTTGTGTCTTTAATTCAGCCTGTGTTGAATGATGCATCTGGTGTATCCTTTGTGTGTCATTCAATCAAAAACAATATTTTTGGTGAACTGTAGAGTTACATTCTCAACATAAAAAACACACAAAAAATTGATCTTTTTGAAATGACTTGATGTTTTGATGTTACTATGCTGTAAAAATTGGTAACCTGAAATTGTTACCTTAAAGATTCTTTTTGCACACTGATTTAACCTAGAAAAAAAGAAGTTCGGTTTATATTAATAAATGTATTAGGTGGTTTACCTCTACCTGACAAAAGTCTTGTAGCATATCCTTGTTTTAGGAACAACAAATAATAACTTGACTTCTAGTTGATCATTTAGTTTCATATAAGTGGCTTATATGAAAGGCAAAGGCCTCTAGATTACGCTTAATTTACCAAAATAAAATATGATTATGCCTTGATTTTTAATTATTTAATTAGGATAGTAAGATCTGACTTTTGTTTAACGTCTTGTCACTCAACAGAAATAATGTACAGTATAGAATATAAAGTCATGATGCAGTGGAAAAAGAATTAATATTGTGTATGACTCCCATGAGCTTGGAGTACTGTATCTATACATCTCTGCAATCACTCAAATGACTTATTAATAAAGTAATCTGGAATGGCAAAAAAAGCATTCTTGCAGGACTCCCAGAGTTCATCAAGATTCTTTGGATTCATCTTCAATGCCTTCTACTTTATATTACCCCAGAGATGCTCAAAATGTTAATGTCTGGTCACTGGGCTGGCCAATCCTGGAGTACCTTGACCTTCTTTGCTTTGAGGAACTCTTGTGGTTTGTAATGTAATGGGCAGCACAAATGTCTTGATACCTCAGGCCGCTGATGTTGCCATCCACTCTGCAGATCTCTCGCACACCCCTCAGACTAAGTGCAACCCCAAACCATGATTTTTCCTTCACCAAATTTGACTGATTTCTGTGAGAATCTTGGGTCCATGTGGGTTCCAATAGGTCTTCTGCAGTATTTGTGGTGTTCAGATTGCAGTTCAACAGATAATTCATCAGAAAAAAACTACCTTCTGCCACCTGTAAATCACCAAATGATTTACTAGAAGTCAAGGTATTATTTTTTACAGGACAACTTTTGTTTTGGCTGTTCAGGGCCTGTAAAGAACTAGTTTTAAAAATGGGTTTAAGGTCAGTCTTTGTGTAAACTATAAAAATGTGATTTTGTATAAACTGTGAAATCTCTGCATGCCTCCACTGTAAAACGTGATTGGTTACATTAATTTTAAAAAGTTAGTAAACCTGTTGACTTTCCTTAAAGTGTTATCTTATTTTTGTGTAATTATTTATGCATCATCACATAATAATTTTAAGGAAATGGGTTTAATCACGTTTTCAAGTAGTCAACTAATCGTTTTAAAAGCGATTTACTTTTTTTTTTTTTTTTTTTTAAGTATAATCTATGAATTTCTTTTTTTTTTTTTTTTTTCTTTGCCTAACCAAAAAACAAGAGTAGACTGTACTTTAAAAAAAAAAAAAAACGTTTATCTTTTGTACTTGTGCTTTACTTGTACTATACTTGTGCTTTTTAAAATACAGAGAGACATCAGTTTCAGTTCAGTTTCATTTTCCTTTATTTTTGTGATTCCAACATCACAATAAATTGTAATGCAAAACGAAATTACTTTACATCGGACCCAGCAAGAATATAAAAAAACAACAAACACGATAAAAACCTAACATGATAAATAAGCACTTGTAATTTCATGAATATCTAAAATATAGTTATATATAAAATATAACCCAATTTTAAAAAAACACAGAAGGGAACAAATAGTCGCTTTGCATGACCTGTATAATGCATTTTAAGTCCTCTTTTGCAAATTTGTGTAATCAGGGATCTTTTCACGTATCATTAGGGCCTCCATTTTTAAGGTGCAATAAGTGGATTTTGTCAAATAATGTTAATGTACTGTATGAATTCACCAAAACAAACATGCATATAATTCAAAGAGGACCTCACCTATATTTGATTTCTCCACTTTCACAAAACTGTGGTTTTCAATTATTACTTTTAATGCACATTTAAGTGAAGTTTTTTGAAAATGTTAAGTTAAAAACATTCCATTTTTAGTTCATCCTTAATGTGTGAATGTCCCGTTATGTTACTTTTATTCAGTAGTTAAACTGCTGTGTCCATTATATGAATAAAAATAAATAAATGTCTAAAACAGACCCATTCCGAGTTCCTACCTGATCATATTTCCTACATTTTGCACATCTAATCAAGATTTTCCAAAGAAGTACAATGATAAATCTCCAAAAAGAAACACATTTATTAGGAGGGTAAAATAGGAGAATGAGGTGAAAAGCATGTGATGCATCTCCTCTGATGAATAGTAGGGCAGCTAGAAGGCTCTTTAGCATAATATTCCCCAATAAATCAGGCCGTAAGTGATGGAAAAAGCCTTGCTCAGATACTGTAGCTCTGGCTGGCATATGGAATGATGTCTTCAGTGTTTTTTAGTACAGATCCCTGACTCTGGCCAGGTAAGTCATGCTTTGATAAACAGCCCAACCCCATTCTCAACCTCCATCTATCTTAATGTTTTAGAAATCATCCAGCAGAGAAGCAGAACCACTTAATCTTAACAGGCCTTTAGGTGAAAGAGGCCCGAGCCAATGGTGTGTGAGCAATATGAGCTGGAAGGTCACGGGACAGACGTGGAGATAGGCTCACCAAGACTATTAAATCAACATTATTGAATGATGTCATAAAATGGACATCTATTATCTAAAATTTACAGGCTGACAGGCTAAGCTGGCACAGGTATGTGTCGTCAGGAGGGGCTTAGCGAAGGAGACGAACAGCGAAAACAGCTAAAAGGTGAGAACAGCTCCACTAATTCGCGAAGACATTCATTATCACCTGTGGCTAAGCTGGAAGTGTCTGCTTTGATATCCGAGTCTCTCTCTTGCCATCACATACACTTTAAGAGCTCTAAAAATAGACGTAGCGGCAAACCGGAATGAACACCTAATTAAAATACATTTAGTTGTTGATGAAGCAAAACTGACCAGAGCAAGCATAGCTGGTACATGCGTATACTGCAGATATGGCCATAACCCTGTCTTGAATATTTGTTTTTTTTTTTAATTAAAGGGATAGTTCACCCAAAAATGGAAATTCTGTCATCTTTTTCTCATATCTGTTTGATATTCTGAAGAAGGTTAGAAACCTGTAACCGTTGACTTCCATAGTGGTTGTTTTTCCTGCTGTGGATGTCAATGGTTACATGTTTTCAGCTTTCTTTAGTGTTCAACAGAAGAAAGAAACCCCTAAAGCGTTGGGAACACTTGAGTGAGAAAAATAGTGAGTAGATTTTCAGTTTTGGTTAAACTATGCCTTTAAACAGAAAGGAAAGTGGATCCGCAAAGGATAGGTTTAATTCGAATTGGGTAATTAGCATTTTGAACAGTTTGGCAATAATATTTTAAAATATATTCAGTTGTAATAAAAAATGCTAAATGTTTCTTGCAGGAATTACGTGAACGTTAAAACGTGTTTTAAATCCATAGTGGCTATATCTGAGGGAAAAGATGGAGTGTGTTGCATCATTACCAACCCAGGCTTGTTGGAAGTATGTGGTAATGTGTAAATGAAAATTAAAGTTTTGGGTGAACTATCCCTTTTAAACTCTATTTTGCTTTATTTTGATGGTCCCGCATTTTGTTGAATTAAGTTACACTGCATCTACATGCCAACTAATTCTCGTTAGATTGTAAGTAGACTTTTAGGTTGGGGTTAGGGTTAGTGTGAGTTGACATGTAAAGTTTCCTATAGTCAGTTAAATGTCTGTTGAAGGAGCAGTATCAGCAGACAGTCTACTAATATTCAGATAAGAAGTAATAGGCATGTACTTTCAGTAAAATGTGCAGTAGGTACCATCAAAATAAAGTCTTACCAAAATTCTTTATAATGAATTGATCCCTCTACAATATTTGGCATCAAAACATGTACAGATTGTTACTTTATACACTACCTGACAAAAGTCTTGTCACCTATCCAAATTTTAGGAACAACAAATAATAACTTGACTTCTAGTTGATCATTTGGTATCAGAAGTGGCTTATATGAAAGGCAAAGGCCTCTAGATTGCTTATTTTACCAAAATAAAATATGATCATGCCTTGATTTTTAATTATTTAATTAGGACAGTAAGGCCTGACTTCGCTTAGACGAAAGTCTTGTCACTTAACAAAAATAATGTACTGTACAGATTATAAAGTCATGGTGCAGTGGAAAAAGAATAATTATTGTGTATGACTCCCATGAGCTTGGAGTACTGCATCCATATATCTCTGCAATGACTCAAATAACTTATTAATAAATTAATAATATTAATATCTTGCATGCCCATACTAAATGTAACCCCAAACCATGATTTTTCCTTCACCAAACTTGACTGAAATCTCTTTCTCTTCTGCAGTATTTATTATGATTGGATGCTGATCAACAGATGATTTATCTGAAAAAATCTACCTTCTGCCACTTTTCCAAATAATCAACTAGAAGTCATGCTATTATTTGTTGCTCTTACAACTGGGATCGATGACAAGAATTTTGTCAGGTAGTGTATACTGTAGAAAGAAAACATAAACAACAACTTTTAATACTGGAGACAAACATAGCCACTGTAATGAGATATATGTATGTATGTATGCATGTATATGTTATATATGTATATGTTATATGTTTTATTTTTACTTTTTTTCCTGACACTGACTGACATTAACACCAAAAAACAAGTCATGCTCTCATCATTTCCTGCACACATGAAAATTTGCATGGGTGTGTGTGATTCTTTACTGTGGTCTCTTCCACATGAGTGCTCCGTTTAAAAGCCTGCATGCTCTGCTGTTTACAGCAGCCGCTTAAGTATCCCTCACAGACCTATTAGCAGAATCTGCAAGCTGAGCATAATGAGAGACTTTGTGGCATTTCTTATTATTATTTTATGATTGTTAATCTCAGTGCATCTCTGTTACTTTGCAGCAGGCGTCTGTAATGTCCTCTCTTAGGACCGAGGTGTTTCTGCTGGCCTGGTAGTAAATAATCTCCCTGTGATTGTGCTGTGTGTTTATAGGCTATCAGAGACAGCTGGGCCAACTAAACTTAATCAGTTTATTAGTAGAGTGCTGAGGAAATGTGATATACGACGTCTAGGGTAATCAGAAGTCATCATGCTTCACTGCCCGGCCTCAAATTTCATAACACCGCCAATTATTCCTCCGTTATTAATTATAAAACATATTTTCCTTTATTAGCATTTCGCGTTGCCGATTTTGCTCTGAGAGAACGTTGGGAACAAAGCCAGTTGCCGGTACCTGTACTTGTACAGGAGAGGAGATAATTAGCTTCCCCAATCCTGCAAAGGGTTTTACACCTCTGTGGGGGTGCTTTGAATTTGATGGAAACTTGGAGTGTGAAATCAACAGTCCTGGATTTAAACCGAGATGTATGGGATTTTGAGTCAAAAACAAAACTTGGGATTTTTATGCTATACTTTCTTTTGCAAGTCATGACCTAGTATGATGTCATCATTTCAGATGTGTCATAATACCGCTTTTCATCATGCTCATTTTGGCTTTGTGAAGAAATGCGAGTGAGTTTGACTATATGTGCTTGAGGTGTTCGAGCGAGCCCATTCTTTGATCGTGTTTTCATTTCAAGTGAATTGCTGCAATTTCCTGGCTGTTCTGATGTTGTGTTGGTGGCCCATGATCAGAAAAAGCAAGAGAGTTTCTGTTGAAAAAGATGTAGTTCTCTTGGAAATTCCACAGTTTCACTGTTTTCATTAGTTACAGTAGAGTGTCAAAACGGTTTCTAACAACTGAAGTGTGTACAACTCACTCTGTGTTTTGAATATGTTGAAGATTTGATTCATATAGTAGACTGTACAAAATGCTAGGTTCCACACAATCTATTTGCTTTGGGACAACATGAAAGAATTAAATTAAATTATTAGTTTTTACAAATGTATGTGGATTGAACATTAAACAATTAAGTTGTCCCGCCAAAAAAAAAAAAAATTAAGAAGTGTTTTGGTTTAGTGTATTTTATGCAAGTAGTTTGAACAAACATAAAACGTCATTTTTTGAGTGTATGAATATCTACATTGGGTTCACTGAGCATTTCATCATTATGTCTTTATTGTTTGGTTTGTTCTATGTATCTGCCTTGTGAAATGTAAATCATGAATGTGTTAAGCCATTGTGTAAGATGCGTTAATAGTATTTTTTGTCATGTAGAAAGATAAGTCTTTTCTGGTGTATTTAATTGTCAAATTTAAAGGGAATTTAAGAACACCAATTTATTTTATCTAGCTACTGTGGATCACTGGAGAACTGCAAAAAATGCCAGCAAGTGGACTACAAATCCTGTCATGTACCTTGCACACACGTGATCCGGTTTTTCCCGATGACAAACACACACACAGACACATAGCTGAAGCTCATTGATTCATTACCTGGACTATAAAGACATTTCTCATTTCCCCACACATTACGGAGTTTTGTTAACCTGTAGTGTTTACTGAAGTGTTTACTTTGTCTTGTTTTTCCCCATGCTGTGTATCTTCACCCTTGCTTTGTTTATTGTTTATGCTGTTAGCAGCGCGAACTGATCTATTTGCCTGTGACCGGACTACTCTTTTGGATTGTCCTGTATTATACTGTTTGCTCCTGTGTTTAACCATTGCTTGCCTAACTTCTGAACTTAATAGATACCACACGTGGTTAAAATATCAAAATTAAGTAACTGTTTGGTTAAATTTTCCCAGCAGGCGTAGGCATCTTTTAGTACCTCCATGAATCAATTCAAATTGGTTCTTGAGGTCACAGTTTGTTCCTAAATTATTTCTCGAATTTGAATCAAATTGTTTGATTCAAATCTTGTATTTGATTCCAATTTGTCATTGAATGCCATTAAATCCATTTGACTATGATAATTGATTAGGTCTACCAGAAATACCAGGGGGATAAATATGATATTTATTTGACAAAGTATGATTTAACAAAACATAGGATTTCTTTGGTGGAGGCCATGTCCGTAGCTTGAATCGAAAGTTTGTAGATCCAGCTATGGCTGCTGAGGACGAAGGGAGGGGGGCGGAGCTTGCCTCCCTGGACAGGGCCAACCTGTGGTGGGGAGGATGGTGGGTGAACGTCCACATTTTTGTGGCTATTGGTTGGAACTGATTGTGAAAAGTGATGTGACATTAGGTATTTCTTGTGTCATGTGGCTATTGGTTGGAACTGATTGTGAAAAGTGATGTGACATTAGGTATTTCTTGTGTCATGTGGCTATTGGTTGGAACTGATTGTGATGAGTGACATGACATTAGCCCATTTCACACATACAGACCTTTCCGGAAAATTACAGGCGACGTGTGAACAAGCCCTTTTTGAAAATACCAGTAAATTCGTTCCGGCAATTTTCTGGAAAGAGAAGTTGTAACATTACCGGTGATTTGCAGGAATGCTACACTGTGTGAACGCAAAAGGAAAATTGTCGGAAAGAGCGCGTTCACAATTAGAACGCGCTGACGTGCCACATCTACTTCAGCATTCACATCCACGCTGTTTATAAAAATAAAAGCCTATATTTTTCAAGACACATTGAGCTGCTAAATGTTAGTCAGATGACGTTTCAATGTTCCTTCTTAATGCCAACTGTGGAAATAATTGTCAATAAAATACTTATGATAGACCGCTGTTTGTTTACCTTCAAGCTCTGCTTCCTTCAGTTGCTTGACGCATGTGCACGCAAAGCGGATGGTGAGCGCGAGCACACACACATATTATGTACATCTCAACATGTGAAAGTGTTTCTCTATATGTTTTCATCAAAGTTGTTCACAATACTTATCCATCCAGAAAGTTTGTAATGTAGTCAAATGTTTACAAATACAAGCGCAGCTGTTTAGAGGTTATTTCTGGTTAATGATGTCAGAATTTACCGGTATTTTGGAATGGTAACGTCCTTGCCTGTGTGAACAGCGCTTTCACTTTTTAAAGTCGTTCCGGAAATTTTCCAGATATTTACCGATATCACTGTGTGAAAGGGGCTATTATAACTTCCTAGTAGAACTAGCGCTAAAAGCTACATGTCTTTAAAAAAGTGGACTCCAACTACATTTTAACCCTAAAATGTTTGTTTTTCTTGTAATTTAGTAAAATAATAATTATAAAACTAATTCCTTTTAAGCTGACTTTAACCAGTAGTCTTCCATAGTTTAATATCAGATTCCTGGGACATCTTGTAAAAATAGCAAAGAAAAACAATCTTTAATAAAATAATATTAAGATAGATAGATAATAAAGATAAATAACAATGAAATAAAGTGGTAAATATATTTTTTAGATATCTTAAATAAATTGGTGCTTGATTAGAATTTTTTTTAATTAAATTATTTATTTTAATATTATTTTTATTTTAAATTATTTTTAATAAGGATTATTATTTAATTTCGTTTTTTTCCCCCTAAAACTGTCTGGGGTAAGTTTTGGGTATTGGGGTTTGAATTATTGTAAGTTCTTGAAAAAACTCAAAGACATGCTATACAGATATCTTGTTGAATTTATTAAACAAAAATGAATCTAGATAGGTATTTTGAGGAGTTGTAAAGTGATTCTCTGAGCAGCTCTGGAGTTGAAGTATTATTTATCTTAAGAACAGCTTCAACTTTTGAGTGTTTTCAGAGGTCACTGAAAACACACTTATTTTCTTTAGCTTTTAATCATGTGATGTGAGTTTATGTATTTTGGTTTTTGTGTATATTTGCATGCGTTTTATGTGTTTTATGTACAGCACTTTGGTACCCACTGTGGTTTGTTGAAAGTGCTATAGAAATAAATTGAGTTGAGTTGAGTTGAAGTCAACCCCCAAGTGAGCCCTGACAACCCCCCCCCCCCCTCCTCCCCCTTTAGACCCACTGATAGATTTTTGCTTGGATTGGCTAGTCTTTTTGCAAATTAATTGGTAGTTTAGCCAGCTAAATGTTTTGAGTGGCTTTCCCAGCACTGATCATTAATTCATCCTAGTAATCAATTTGTCTTAGTATCTTATCATTAAAATAATGAGACAGGCCGACAAAAGAAAAGTGCAGAACACCCGAGTGATCTGGGTCTAATGCGAAGTCGAGGGGTCTTGTATCATCCAGTGGGGTTTATTTGATAATGACTGTCTGACTCTGCATTATCCTGCTTATTAATGAGTCTATAATGTGAGAAAAAAAGAGACTGTGCTGTATCCAGGAGCACCTAATCTCGCAAGAGTTGTCTGTGTTTATTCTGCAGCAATCACTGTGGCTTACTGAATACATAGAGGGAGATTAAATATTGATTTTAGCTGACATTATTTTCTTTGCTTATTTGTAGAGACAGTGAATAGACAGAACTTGAGCACAGTTATGTAGGGTAAACAGCTTTTCCAGTTGAAAGGTCAATGTTGCCTTGGACAACAATTATTATTCTTTTACTGAATACTGCGTGACCAAACTGAATCAAATATTTTGTCTATTTATTTTTAATATTTATCTATTTTTAAGTTTGCTTTTTCATTTTCACCTCTGGTTGGAGTTTACAGAGGATGGTATTGTGTGGCTTTGAAACGCAGAGCTGTATGAGGTGTATTTTAACCAGAAAGGCCTGAGCTTCATTAGAGGCAGTGTGTTTCTGCGCTTTGACAGCGTGTCAGCCGAGACGACAGCAGCTGGTGCACAACATCACCTGTGATGATGTGCCTCTAATCAAAGGCTTCCTCTTTGGAGGTGAGTCGTCTTAGATCTCACACCCTTAAAATAAGGACAGAGATCTTTATGAATATATAGCAGAGGTGCTTGTGCACACGGAAAACACTGAAATCATGCTCAGAGAAATGCAGCCAATGTAAAGCCCTCTGCTGTTCTATTCTTTCAGAATGATAATTATAATAATAATAATGGCAGTCAGTGATAGTTTTGGTTTGGTACTGGTCAAGATTTCTGTTACTTCTGGGCTAATTAGTAATAATGCTTATAAATAATTAAATATGATAAATGGAATGAATAATATGATTGTGAATTTGTAGTGGAGCTATTTGATTTTCAATGAAAGATGGGAGTTTTCTGAAAAGCTTTTTGAATCCGTCATTATAATTTCAGTTCTGTTTAACAACACTTGTGCTTAAAGTTACACACTGGAAATACTAATGGCTGCTTTGAGAGGTTTGACGGTAGATGGAAAAGTAAGGTTTCTCATAATAGCCTCTCATGGATGTTGACCATTTCCTCCGTCCAAACGAAATCTAGCCGGAATCTAGAGCAGAGGTGCCCAAAGTAGGGCCCATAGGCCAAAGTTGGCACACAATAACCTTTAATTTGGCCCGCCATCCCATCTGAAAAGAGAGGGAGAATGTTGGTGGTTGGGGCGAATGCCTTTGACAGAAATCGTCAATTTGAATTTTGAATTTGACGTAATCTTTTGTTTCTTGGTTTTATTGCTGAGCTACAAAAAAGGCTACTGAAATTAAATGTTGTAAATTAGACTTTTAAAATGTAAATACAATCACTTGATGTAATTATAATAATAATTCCTTATAATAATTCTTTAAGTTTATATAGCACTTTTCTACTCAAAGTGCTTTACACATTGGATGGGAATCTCCTCATCCACCACCAGTGTGCAGCATCCACCTGGATGACATATTGTGCCAGACCACACACTTGGTGGAGAGGAGACAGAGTGATGAAGTCAATTATTATATGGGGACGGTTAGTAGGCCATGATGGACAGAGGCCTGTGGGCAAATTTGGCCTACTCTTTTTAGATTAGATTAGATTAGATTCAACTTTATTGTCATTACACATGTACAAGGCAACGACATCCAGGGATTTTTATTGACCACAGAGAGTCAGGTACTCGGTTTAATGTCTCATCCAAACAAGAGCGCTCACTGACAGTATAGAGTCCCCTTCATTATACTGTGGCCCTTGCTGGCCTCACTGACACCACTTCCAGCAGCAACCAAGCTTTCTCATGTGGTCTCCCATCCAGGTACTGACCGGGCACAGCCCTGCTTAGCTTCAGTGGGCGACCATGTGAGAGTTGCAGAGAGCTAGCTGTACAACATACAGTATATCTGACATATACGAGCATATCAAGGTAAAGGCAGGTGCAACTCCAGTAGTGTATTCAGCATTGAACTCCATTGTGTTATAAATGGAATTGTTAATTTTTTTTACTGTAATAAGTTCATTATAAAATGTTCAAAATGATGCAATAGATATTAAATATGATTTAAAGCAAATTTTTTCTAGTTTTTATTGAATATTATTTCAATGAATGAGGAAATTCTCCTTGGCAAATTTAATGTAATACAGTTTTTTTTAATTTTATATATATTAAGCCAACAGCACTTAGACAAGTTTGGTTTTTGGCCCTTTATAGGAAAAAGTTTGGGCACCCCTGATCTAGAGATACTTTACTGGATAAAGATTTTTTAAAAATGCTTCAGAGCTTGTTTAATCGGCTTTCTGATTTTTAACTCGGCACTTATATTGGCTTATGACTGTTCACCTGTGCATGTCTTTGAACTTGTGGGTGAAACCGGAGCACCCAGAGGAAACCCACACAAACACGGGGAGAACATGCAAACTACACACAGAAATGCAGAAATGCCAACAGACCCAGCCGGGGCTCAAACCAGCGACCTTCTTGCTGTGAGGAGATCGTGCTACCCACTGCGCTACCATGATGCCTAATGAGTTTTTATTATATATATATAATTTTTTTTTGTTTAGTTTTTTTGGTCAGTACTTCTGACTGTTTCCATGTATTTCTAAACAGACTCTGAATGAAAACACAAATATGTGTGTAATCTTAAAATGCTCCTTTAAAAAAAACAATTGAAGTGTCTTTGATATAATATGTGGCTCTTGAATACTTGACTCTGATTGGCTGATGTACATTCCAAGGTGTGTAATTATTTTCAGATAAGTGCAAAGCTGATGTACGTCCAGGCTGGTTTTACCCATGTTACTGTCCCACGTAACTGTACTCTGAATGATTCCAGTTATTTTACTGTCAAAACAAGTTTATTACATTCATTCCTTATTGAATAAATTATTTAATTTAGCTTAAACATTTGTGCATTAAACATTTGTATGTTATTTGTGTTATGAATTAGAATAATCTTATTTTGGTAGATCAGCCACTGCCATGGTTGTGCATCCTGTGTTATCGACATTTGTTCATGTGTGTTTTGTGCCATTTACTAGAGGTTTGAAACTCATTAAAGGTGTGCATGTGCACTCACACTTTAGGTTTTGTCACCTGACGTGTAGTCAGTTGAATTTAAAAATAAATGAACTTCAAAAATGCTTGTTTTACTGCTTAGAAGTGCACCTTTGGGGGTGATTTGTTTTTAAAGTAGTTAGTCTATATTATCCAACTAATACTAAATTGGGGGAAAATAAATGCTGTTTTAAAGTTATAATGCTGAATCTGATTCATGATTAAAAATTAAAGACTAACTATATATGTATACCTAAAGTAATTTAATGCTATTTTACACTGAAATGCAAAGGTCCCATGAAGTTGAAGCTTTTTTTAGATGTTAAGATCTTTTAAGATATCAATAAGCTAGTGTGCAGTATCTCCAGCAGAAAAGATATCCCAATATGCTGTTTTAAATTGTAAAGACATCTGTGATTCATTTGAATTATTTAGCCTGACATGTTTATTATTCCAAAATATATTAAATGCTTCTTAAAATAAAATATATTATGTTCAAAGGGGAAAAAGTTTTTGTTTTTTACCCAGACAAAAACATCTTATTTTAGTCCAGTAATCACAATACTGTAAAACCGTGATATTTTTATTCAAGGTTATCATACCATCAGAATCTTATACCGGCCCATGCCTACTAAGATTATGCCCATATATCCCACAATAAGTTATATACTGTAGTAATTATTGGATTATTTGCAGGTTCATTTATATGCCAATACTGATTCTGTAGAACTATTGTTGTGAAGTGGAGCTATTTGATTCTCAGTGAAAGATGGGAGTTTTCTAAAAAGCTTTTTGAAGCAGTCATTATAATTTGAATTCTGTTTAACAACACTAGTGCTTACAGTTACTGGAAAATTAATGGCTGCTTTAAGTTTGACATTATAGATGTAAAAGTAAAATTTCTCAAAATAGCCTCTTATGAACATTGACGTAAAAGGGTGTTGCAAAATATTTCCCTTCATCAGATACAGATTTTAGATTTGCCCCTTAAAACCTAAAAAAAAAGCAAAAGTTTGTTTTGGATGTCATTCACGGACCTCCATTTCCTTCATCTAACAGAAATAGCCTAAATCTTGAGGTACTTTACTGGGTAGAGATTTTAAAATATGCTTCATAGCTTGTTTGATCTGCTGTCTGATTTTAGCTCAGCACTTATATTGGCTCATCACTGTTGCTTGAGATTTGCTGTCTTAGTGTAAATATCTGCAGGAGAATATCCACTCTCTGTCTCTTGTTCTCTCATGCACACACAATTTACACTAGTAAACAGTGAGAGGTGAGGTCAGAATGGTGCGCACCTGACAACGTTTCAACATCTGTCATCTCACCTCAACCACGTCTTTTCTTCACGCTGACACACGCACTGCTCCATTTTACGTATTACAATCACGACAAATAAAACGTAACATACTGTAGAAATGCTTTAAAATGCATGTTGAAAAGCCAAATGATCTAGACTCAGTATTAATGGTTAAAATAGGTTTTAGTAACCTAAAGGGAATTCTAATTAATTGAAAAAAAAAATGCAACAAATTTAGTTTACTTTAAATCAACAATGAGATCATGGCAAGCTTGAGGAATTGGAGGATAGCACAAAATACATTGTTTACAGTACACAGGTGTTAGATTTTTATATTGCACACCATCATGTGGATGCAGACAGAAATATGAACAGCAGCAATATGAGAGAGTGGCAATCTTGAAAGTACAATTTTTACATTTTATTTAGCTTTTTTATCTAGAATCTGTAATTAGTAGTTTGTGGAAAGTGTTTTATGTTTTATTAATGTTTATTTTATATTTCTTTATTTTTAATCAAACACAAGAGACAGGTCAGCAGTGTAATTACATGTAGATCATTTTACTTTTTTACATACTCTCTAAAAATATTTTTGTTGCTTGTTCAAACTACTTATTTAAAATGACCTGAACCAACACAATTCTTCTTTTTTTTAACATCTTAATTGTTTTATGTTCAATCCACCTAAATTTGTAAAAACAATTAATTTAACTTAATCTATTTCTGTTTGGACAACATGAATGAATTGTGTGGAACTTAGCATTTGTTACAGTGTACACTCCAAAAATAATGTTGCTGCTTGTTCTAATGTTACTGTACTTATTTAAAATGAGCTGAAACAACTAAATATTAGATTCTTTTTTTTTAGAAAACTTAAATTTAAGTTAATGTTGGGACAATAAATGAACTGTGCCTAATCCTGAGTTTTTGTTTACAGTATATAAGTACAATGTAAAACATGTATGTACAAAATAAGTGCAACAGATTAATAATTTAAACGTAAGTACATAGTAATTAAGGCCACTTAACCAACTAACCAACTTATGATTTGTATTGTTGCATGGCAAAAAGCATCACTACAACTTCTCAAAGTGAACAGCCATGTTTTACTAACACATAAAATTCATTTTGACAATCTAAAAAGAAGTACCACAACCACATTGTAGTTTTATCAATGTGAAATCATCACGAACTATCAGGGAAAAGAAAGTTACTCCTTTGGTGTATTATTGCTTTCATAGCACAGCTTTATTGCTTGGTCATGCAGTATTCCAGAATCCGTAAAAAAAAAAAAAAAAAATTTTTGACAAGAAAATCATTGCATTGACATGGAGCTACTCTGCCTAATGTGCTGAATAGCCTTTCATTAGTACTACTAGTATGCAAACATACTTTTGTAGTAAATTGCTCATTTACTGTATCACAAAGCAATGCAAAATGTGTTATGCATTATGCATTATGCATTATGCACATTTGCAGTATTTTGATCATTTCCATATATTGCACAACCATAAATGTATAATTGTTGGCATTTTCACTGTACTATATGCCAATAAAAATGTTTTTAAGTTGATTTTCTTAACTTAAATTGGAATGTCTTTACTTGAATATATTGAACGAATTGTTTTGAAGTTTAAGACAATTGCTTTTTTTGAGTCCGATTTTTATAGACATATTTTCAAACTTCAGATTTTTTTTGTTCTGAATTCATAGACTGCAGATAATGGGTTTGTAAATATACAATTCAGAAAATTCAGAACATCAAATTCAATATTGTAAAATTCAAAACCAGAAATTCAGATTGCGCAGGATGATGGTCACCAAAAAGTCAAACAAAGAATCACCTGTTTTATTCATGGTTATGCACAGGGTGTGAATTATGGGGGCTGAGGTAGGTAAAAATAGACATTTATTTTTCTCTATCAGGGGTGCCCAAACTTTTTCGTATGAAGGGCCAAAAACCAAATATCATTGAGAGCTGTGGGCTGAAGGTAAATATACCAAACTATATTACATTAAAGTTGCCAAGGGTAATTTTCAAATTTATTTATTAATATTTAAAAATAGATAGAAAATATTACTTTATATTATTTTATGCAGTATAACTTTTTAATGATAACTTATAGCAATAAAAAAAATAAACAATCACTTTATATATATATATATATATATATATATATATATATATATATATATATATATATATATATATATATATATATATATATATATATATATATATACACACACACACACACTTGAAGTCAGAATTATTAGCCCCCTTTAGAATTAGTTTTTTTCTTTTTAAAATATTTCCAAATTTATGCTTAACAGAGCATGGGAATTTTCACAATATTTCTGATATTTTTTTCTTCCAGAGAAAGTCTTATTTGTTTTATTTTGGCTAGAATAAAAGCAGTTCAGAATTTTTTAAAACTCATTTTAAGGCCAAAATTATTAGCCCCTTTAAGCTATATATTTTTTCAATAGTCTACAGAACAAACCATTGTTATACAATAACTTGCCTAACTACCCTAACCTGCCTAGGTAGCCTAATTAACCTAGGTAAGCCTTTAAATGTCACTTTAAGCTGTATAGAAGTGTCTTGAAAAATATCTAGTCAAATATTGTTTACTGTCATCAGGGCAAAGATAAAATAAATCAGTTATTAGAGATGAGTTATTAAAACTATTATGTTTAGAAATGTGTTGAAAAAAATCTTCTCTCTGTTAAACATAAATTGGGCAAAAAATAAACAGGGTAGCTAATAATTGCATCTCTGTTGAATGTTTGTCGTCTTTTCTCATATTTATTTTTATGTTGTCACTTTATGTACACTGGAACTTTCTGTAGCCAAAACAAATCCCCTATGTGTGTAAAGCAAACTTGGCAATAAAACCAATTCTGATTCTGAATTTGCTTATTTCAAACCAGTTTGAGTTTCCTTTTTAAAGTTAAATGCAAAAGAAGATATTTTGAAGAATGTTAGAAACATGGAATGAGTGTAGAAAAAAAACAAATACTATTTTAAAAAAGTCATTGTTTTTTTCATGTTTTATTCCAACATTCTTCAGAGTATCTTCTTTTGCTTTTAACAGAAAAAAAAAACGCAATCTGGTTTGAAACAAGTCAAGGGTAAGTAAATTATTGCAGAATTTTCACTTTGGGTCAACTATATCTTTAAGCTCACTTTTATTTCTGTTAAAATGAAAGGTTGTTAAAACAATTATGTAATTATTCTTTAAAAATAAGTTGTTATGGTCTAATTTTGAAAAGCTATCTTGAAGATACTTTAGTTTCTGTGAGATAATAACTTATTGTTACATAAAATGGTAATTACCATTTGCTCATGTCGAATTGTATGCATAGACTACTTTAATGGGCTTTTACTGAGTATATCCACAAAAGATTCAATACTAATAGAAATTAGTGCACACTAATATTTTTAGATTTTTTAACATTTTTATAAATTGTGTGTATAGTGTGAAGCATCGCTGAATTAATAGTGTGACAAATTCTAGAAAGAGATCATTTATGTATGGTATATATTATGCAATGCATTCCAGTAGCTCATGCTAAAATTTATATTTGATGACAGTAGGCATCCACATAGCTTTCACAGTACAGTAAAGGCCTGTCAACATGACATATGCTCCAATATGACTATTCTGTACAGCAAGGCATGTCTTTAAAATGGATGTATGCGAGTGTAAATCCAGTATTTCAGCATTTGACTGTGCGTGAATGTATTCAGGGAGCGTTAAGCTAAGGTGGCCTGCTGTTTTTCATGAAAATAAATGAAGCGTGAGGAGATACACCGAGGTTTGCTGGGGTGTATGATCATGCAAGGTCTATCAACCAGTCAGATTTCAGTATTTTTTTCCAAAGCTAGTTATAATGCTTGATACTTCACCGGCCACATATTTAAACACAGCCCCTTAATCTGCTCTCTTAAAGTAAATGAAACAGGGCTCTGATCACCAGAGCTGCATTTTAACAGGCAGAAAATGGGACTCCCACTTTGTCCCCCACCCCAGCTCTATTGGCTATTGTGTGGCTGTCAGCGCTAAGCTCCTCTGCCAAGGAAGACACGCCATCGTAACAGCACACAACCGTACAAGCACCTCTTCTGAGGCTAAAGCTGCAGAAATAAAGAATGGAGAAGCCAAAGGGGAGATGGGAAGGCTTGTGCGTGCAGCACTGTGTATGTGTGTACTGGTTTTGATGGTTTACAAGGACAGTTATTTGTAGGACATTTTTGTATAATTCAAAATGCTTCAAAATCATTGTTAATAGGGCCTTTTGACATCAAAATGCCTATGGAGAGACCACCAATACACATGTGTGCATGTTATGAGAAATTAAAGCAGCTGAAAGGGAAGGAACTGTGTACAGATTCTGCAGAAATAACGTTGATATTAATAATAAGCTATGGATCAATTATACTGGCTAGGCTACAGTCAAACAAGTCTTTAAAAGCAAAAACTGAAATAAAAAAATACTTAACTACATTAATAAAAAAAAAACAGATGAATTTAACTAGCAAATCCTATATGGAGAGCCCCTATTATGTTTTTTTTTTTTGAATGAGCTTCCATGGAGTGTGTGTAACAGCTCTAAGTGAATGAAAACATCCAGCTGAGGTTTAAATCTAAAAGTGCACCTTTTTTAAAGCTATTGATTCTTTAGCGAAATAGTTGACTCAAAGTCGAATAAACGAATCGAGTTGGGTTCGGATCTTTTGTTTGATCGCATCGATGTCGATACGGTATATCACCAAATATGTAGTTCCGGTAAAATGCACTTTCCCACCACACACTAGAGGAGGTGCAGGGTATCACGGAACTGATCACGACATGAAGATGACGATCACTGACAGATGGAGATTCGGCTGAGGGGAATAAAGGGTTAAAGTTCATTTTTACAACAACGCCACAGTATAGCCAACCTACTGCTGTTGGTTACTGTCATTTTTCTGACGATTGATACAATAACCTATGTTGCAACGTGGTATTGTATTATGATTCAATTATGATTTAATACTGCATATACCAAGGGATTGGCAGTATTTATTATACAAGTATTTCAAATACGGATTTCAAATACAAAATAGTATTTTGTAATTTGTTTTTGATAGGGTTTATGGAAATGGCTCAATATTTTGTCTTTCTCAGCTATTTGCCTAAGCTTGAGATCAGAACAGAAAAATATATCATTTTTTAATAAGGTGGTCAATGCTTAGAGTATGGATGGAAATTATGCTTAAAGCAAGTAGCAGACAAATGGTGAGGACATATTTAGGAGCAAGTCTACATTCATTGAAAATAGCTACTGAGCAATGCTAAAACCATAAATATTTATTGGATGTATAGTATACAATTTATCATCTTTGCCTAAGAAATGAGATGGAATAAAATCTCAGTCCTGAAGAGCAGGATGTGGAGGTTTCAGGACATCATAGGTCTCATCCTCAGTGCTACAGGTGGAAATGCAGAGGAACTTTAAAAATACAAAACACCTAAATACAGTGTACTGTTTTTTTTAAGAGGCTAAACCGAGAGTCTATGCAGTACCTCTCTATAATAAGACAAACAACATTAAAATAAGTCCTACACTGATGATACCACCAATGCTCAATTAGCTGTTTCAAATACCAGTAGTTGATCTGGAGGTGCACTGTATAGGTAATGAAGAGGAAAGATGTCTGCCTAAAGATTTCAAAATGTTACAATATATAAAACAAAAATATTTAATAATACGCCAGTCTATACAGACAGGTAAAAAATTCCAGACTCTCGTTACACAGCAGCAGGATACATATATATGAAGAGTTTATTTAAAAAAACAATTTTTTTTGTAATTTTGAGATATCATATTTTTATTTTTATGGAGTTTTTAGTTTTACCTTTCATGTTTCCTTGTACAAAATACAGAATTTTATTTTGATACTTGTTGTGGCTGCTGTATTTTGTAGTTTATTTTGATACATGTAGAATTGAGGTATTTGGTATTTCATTTTAAAATACATTTCAATGTATTTTTGCCCATCCCTGCATATACTATACATATACCATGTTGTTCAAATATAGAATGAGAAAAATCTGTATAAACTTTGAATAGTGAATAGTTCATTTTAAACGTAATAGCGAATACTAATTGTTTCGTGATAAAAAAAAGTACTACAGTATACAGTATGTACATTTAAAATGATTATTCAAACCGTGTTTTGTTTAGTCCTAATAAATGAGGAAAGATGACAGCAGCTGTATTTGTATGAATCAACATACACAGGCGAATAATTAAACTATTGTACAAAAAGCACTGATTTGCCTTTAAATATTCTATTAGCTCAACAAACATAAAGCTTCCATGATGAAAAACAGTTGATGAACCTGTGTTATTAGTATTAGCATTTTTTATTATTAAGCAATAGCAAACCGCTGGATGGCATGATAGACCAATCTGAGTGTTATGTAGTAATACGTTATATGCCACAGGTGTCAAATCCAGTTCTTTGATGGCCGCACATCTGCACCATTTACTTCCAACCCAGCTTCAACACACTTACCTGTAGGTTTCAAACATAACTGAAGGACTCAATTAGTTTGATCAGGTGTGTTTAATTAGGGTTGGAACTGTTCTGAGCTGCGACCCTCAAGGAGCTGGATTTGACACCTGTGTTATATGTGAACACTACAACCAGTGCTTGATCTAAATGTTATGTGTGCATATCTTCTGAATACAGTGAACAAAATGAACTGGGCAAATCAAAAGAACATATGAACAAGCGGGTCACTCAGAATAGTGTGTTTGATGAATTACCCTGGTCTTTCTGCCTGTAATCGCTTCTGAATCTGAATCGCTTTTTACAGTGTAGATTGTGTCAAAGCCACATAAGATAAACATAAAAAGCTATACTATTTCAGGCTGTGGGATATATTCAGCATGTCAGGCAGGCAAAGAATAGTAATAGAATGCTGGTGTAGTTCTAGTTATACTGTAAAAAATATCATGCAGTATAAGTGGATTGGATGAACTAAATTAAAAGTAGTGTATGTGTGAATGTGAGAGTTTATGGGTGTTTCCTTGTGCTGGGGTGCGGCTGGAAGGGCATCTGCTGCGTAAAACATATGCTGGAATAGTTGGCGGTTCATTCTGCTGTAGCAACCCCTGATAAATAAAGGAATTGAGCCGAAAAGAAAATGAATGACTGAATTTGAAGTTTGAGTTGTCTTTTTTGGTAAAAAAGGACTAGATGTACATTGAACACAACACACAACACAGTTCTCTAGAAAAAGTAAACCTTACTGCTAGGAAATCACAACTATTTTCAAGACAGCTACAGTAAGCTGATGTCGCATTTATTTGGAAATGTGAGGAAAGTTAGTAGGGACACTACTTTTAAGTTAGTTACCGGCACTGCGTGGGAGGTATTTATTTTCTTCATCCATTAGGTTTAGTTAATATGGGGATTTGAAGCGGAGAAGAGTCGGTACACTCAGCTCCGCCTGTCCCGCTAACAGTGGCATAATTCACAAACCCACTGAATATCCACACATGAAAGAAGATTATGAGACTCTCACTTAGTTCCACATCAGCGCAGAATATCTTCATTAGAGTTTCTGGTCTTTAGGGTGAAAAACTATCAACAAAAAGTCAGGGATTTCTTAAAAAAAATGGCACATTTATAAAAGTATATAAATCCTGTATGTTTTTTTTTTTTTATTCAAGTTATCTTCTATAGTCTTAATTATACTGCAACTTGCTGCCATCACTATGGGGGACTTAACATGGGAGAACATTAATCTTGCAGCAATATTCATCAATTTACTTATTCATACCACTCAAATGGTTGACTATAAGCGAAAACATACACTCACTGGCCACTTTATTAGGTATACCTGACCAACAGCCAATCACATGGCAGCAACTCAGAATGGAGAAGAAAGGTGATTTAAGTGACTTTGAATGTGGCATGGTTGTTCGTGCCAGACAGGCTGGTCTGAGTATTTCGGAAACTGCTGGTCTATTGGAATTTTCACGCACAACCATCTCTATGGTTAACAGAGAATGGTCAGAAAAAGAAAAAATATCCAGTGAGCAGCAGTTCTGTAGGCAAAAATGCCTTGTTGATGCCAGAGGTCAGAGGAATATGGCTAGACTAGTTCGATCTGATAGAAAGGCAACAGTAACTCAGATAACCACTTGTTACAACCGAGGTATGCAGAAGAGCATCTCTGAATGCACAACATGTCCAACCTTGAAGCAGATGGGCTACAGCAGCAGAAGAACACACCAGGTGGGACTCCTGTCAGCTACAACAGAAAACTGAGGCTACAATTCGCACAGGCTCACCAAAATTGGACAATAGAAGATTGGAAAAACGTTGCCTGGTCTGATGAGTCTCAATTTCTGTTGTGACATTCGGATAGTAGGGTCAAAATTTGGCATCACCAACATGAAAGCATCCTGCCTTGTGTCAACGGTTCAGGCTGGTGGTGGTGATAGTGGTAGTATAATGTTGTAGGGGATATTTTCTGGCACACTTTGGGCCCATTAGTACCTATTGAGCATCGTGTCAAAGCCAAAGCCTACCTGAGCATTGTTGTTGACTATGTCCAACCCAGTGCTAGTAACGTGAACCTAATAAAGTGGCCAGTGAGTGTATGTTTGGCTACCTTTTTTATGTGTATATTGAGGCTTCAATGTATCAGTTTCTCCTGGTCTGCGTACCTCACAGGATCTCCTTCATTATTGAATCTCTCTGTGGCTCTGCTGTGTGGACATCAGTCCTGTGCGTGGGCTCCTCCCAAAACAAACATTCACACAAACAGAGAGAGTGTCAGATTTGTCAGTAAAAAACGAGAGCTGTTTATATTTAATTAGTGGATAATTTGTTTTTATTAATTTGCATTCTCTCCAAATTAAAATTCTGCCTTCTCGGATTTCTTTGTGAATCTAATAAGCATTTTAGAGAATTAGGCTGTATTAATAATCAGTGTTTTCCCACAGACTTGCACTCTGTGGCAGCATTTCCCCTGGGGGAAATATATGCGTAGATATTTAAATTGAGTTTTGAAGGAACACCGCATACAGGCTGACTGTAAAATCTGCTTTTTAAAAAAATCTATTTATGTGGTGGTTAGTTTTGACTTTCAGGTGTGCCGCCACAAATAAATCAATGTATACAGTATGTTAAACACTTAGTCGTAAGAAGTTCTTTCATTGAAGGTCATAAATGCATTGTCTGACCAAAATACATAAAATGTCATAATTATTTAAATGTATTTAGGCTGTTTCCATCTCACAAACACATTTTTTTTATTTTTGTGCAATAATTCCAGTATTGTTTATAGGTACAATCAATAAATGAGGTCTGACTCAACGTCTTTGTCAGAAATGCAAGGCAGCAGCCTTAAGTTTGCATTTTCTCTCGATGTACAACAGCTTATTACTGGCTCAAGAGACCCCACCATTTCAGTAATAAATACTTGAATGTAAAATAATTTATAGTTTGTTTTTAAATGTTTATTTTAAACATTTAAACTGATGACTATACTGTAGGTACTATGGCATACCTGTCAACATTGGAATGTAAAAATAAGGGATATGACCACCATAATAGGGCATAACCTAACTCCCCCTTAAAAAATGACTAAATATGTTCTTCTGGCGCTGTTTCAATGTTAAGAAACAAAATAAATAGTATACATTAGCAGCAAATAAATTAGCAAACAGTTCAGCTTATCAAAATTAATAGTTATAAAGAAATAGAATCAAGTCATCGAATCTCATTAACCTTTTCTTCACTGTATAACTTACACATTCTGATCAAAAAGCAGTGAATGAATCTCATTTATTTAGATTTTTAACTTGATTACATTAAATGAAGCACATAATTATTTTTTTTTAGTACAAGACCCAAAATATGAAAGATTAACAAAGTGTGTGTAAGAATTTAAACATAGTACAAACAATGTAAAACTTCTAGAAAAGTCACCTAATTAGAGTCACGGCTGTGGGAAAGAGTTTTTGCATAGGGGGCGAGGTTTGCACTTGTTTGGAAAAAAATCACACCAGGAAATTACCAAAGCAGTTGCATAAGATATAACTCCTTCCGTTTGATTCAACGTGATTAATAATTCGATTATTTTTTTATGATTTATTGTATTAACAATTTATATTATTAATTAACAAACTGTATTATGAAATTTACACAGTACCACCTCAGCAGCTTTTTGTGATTTGGTACCAAAACTTAATACATAGACTGATCATTCCACCAGATCTGTTACAAATGGATGTTTGCCGGTACCAGCGTTTAAAAACTCTTATGAACATATCTTTTATTTTATATATTTACAAAAGCCTGGAGATCCCACAGCATTTAAAAACGATAGCAACAACACTGAGAGCCCAATCATACACCAGGTGCAATAAGGCGGAAGATGTGTATGATAAGATTTGTTGCTATTTTCAGACCAGCGCAACTGTCGCTTTCACATTTTGCGCCACTTTGTTTAAATAGAAAATCCATTGGCACCACTTTGTGGACTCATGGTTGTGCTGGTCTGAAAGGGAGGTGTGTTAAGGCGCATTGTTTACGCATTGCTGTTTTGAGGAAATGAAATAGACAGTGCCATTGACCAACTAAAAGCTGGTTAGTTATGCTCCTATGCGGGTCCAAACGCTTAAACATTGCGTATTACACACAGGATTTACAGCAATACACAAATATCTTTACATAAGAAAAAAAAAATGAAGGAATTAAATGTTACAAAAATGATTTTTTACTACGTAAATATAACAACCACTACCTCCATGTCTCATTTCGGCAGGCTTTTTCAGTTTATTCATTACAGTTTGCATTTGTATATTGTTATTTTTTATTATCAGTATTATTTATTATATGCGCATTTATATTTGTTTTAATAAAAGCAAGTTTAGATTTGTCTACCTGTCGGGTTTTGGAGATGTATGCCTCACTATATGGGGCATAAGAATAGGACTTGTGTTTGGATAACATCATTATTATATCAACCATACTTCTTTATTATTGTTTATTTATTTGTTTGCTGGAAATTAGTACTGAATTTAGAAATAGTTTTGAAACAAATCTTTCCACTTAACAAACTAAATTAAATATGGCTAATGGAGATCTTCAGTATAGTGAGTTTTCACAAATTCATTACTTCATGAAAGTAAAGAGTAAAAGTAAAGTAAAGGGAAAGTAAAGAGGCCGAATGGAGGAAGCTTATTCTTTATCCTCGTGCTGCAGATAGTCTGTTTAACTGTTTTCTCGCACAACCCTTTTAGGCAAGGCAAGTTTATTTATATAGCACATTTCATACACAGTGGCAATTCAAAGTGCTTTACATAAACAGAAATATAAGAGACAAGTATAAGAAAAATAAAAACTAATAATAAAAATGATTAAAACAGATGAAATATTTTAAAACAGGTTATAAAATAATGAAAAAGTATAGAGAAAAACATATTAGTGTGATCTGTCGGATGTAGCACAGTGCTCATTCAGTAAAGGCACAGCTAAAAAGATGTGTTTTCAGTCTTGATTTGAACATGCCTAATGTAGTTGCTGAAGTTCGATTCACCCTGCCTTAACTGAACTCTTGGAATTTCTTGTTTAAATGATCCTAAAGATCTGAGTGATCGGTTAGGTTTGTATTCAGTGAACATATCTGTAATGTATTTAGATCCAAGTCCATTTAATTATTTATAGACAAGTAGTAACACTTTAAAATCTATTCTGAATGTAACTGGGAGCCAGTGTAAAGACCTGAGGATAGGTGTGATGTGCTCTGATTTCCCGGTTCAAGTCAGAGTCCTGGCCACAGCATTCTGGATGAGCTGTAACTGTCTGACTGTCTTTTTGGTAAGGCCCGTGAGGAGGCCGTTACAGTAATCCACCCTGCTGCTGATAAAAGCATGAACAAGTTTCTAAGTCTTCATTGGAAACAAAGCATCCAATTCTTGCAATGTTTTTGAGATGATAGTATGCTGATTTACTAACTGCTTTTGACATGACTACTGAAACTCAGATCTGACTTCAGAGTCACATTAAGATTCTTGACCTTATTTTTTGTTGTTTGACCCTTAGTGCCAAGGTACGCATTCACCTTGAGAACCTCATCTCTGTTGCCAAACGCAATCACTTCAGTTTTCTCTTTGTTTAACTGAAGAAAGTTTTGGCTCATGCAATTGTTAATTTCATCAATGCATTGGCAGAGGGTGTCTATGGGCCTGTAGTCGTTAGGCAGTAAGGCTATGTAGATCTGAGTGTCATCAGCATATCTGTCGTAGGAAATTTGGTTCTTTCTCATTATTTGGCTCAGAGGAAGCATATAAAGTTGAACAGGAGAGGTGCCAGAATCGAGCCTTGTGGGACTCCACACGTCATGGGTGTCATGGCTGGTCACCTATACTGACGTAGTACCTCTCCCTTTAAAGTAAGATCTGAACCATTTGAGGACTGTCCCAGACAGCCCAGCCCAGTTTTCCAGCCTATCCAGAAGTATTTTAGATAATGTGCTAGGGTGCAAACCGTATTTTCCCATCCTTAAAGTAGCAAAAGTGGATTTGGACTCCCCTCTAATGCTTTTGCGCCATGCGCTTAAAACTTTGTGCTTAGGTCATTTAAAATAGAGCCCTGAGTCTTTTTTAAAAATCTCATGCTCGTCATCTGATAGTTAACTATTGCTGTAGCCACTAAGATAGCCTAAGATAGTTTCTCTTAATTGTGAGCATTTGGTGATTGTATGCACTGTTCTTATGTGTTGATGGAAGAAATGTTAAGGGTGAAAACCATGGTTGTGATACTCTCTCAGTACAAATCTGTGGCAAATGGTTTCATATAAAATAACATTTGTCCATGAATATTTAACCACTTGCTAAAATAAAAGCCTGTGTAATAGAGTAAAACAATGAAAGTATTTAGATGGATTTCAAACATCTAGCTTGAGCAGAAATTACAGTGTGTTTGAGTGACACATTAGCAGTCAGAATGTGTCAGGTATTGGCATTGATTGTATATTAACTCCTCCTCCTGCATCCCACTTCCCTCCGCGAGGTGTTTCCCCTTCCAGTGACCCCGCTGGAGCTCCATCTGTTGTAGCTCTTTGTGTTTTTCCCTGTAGAACAGAGTGGAAGAGAAGTTTATCGCTTCAAATTCTGCCAGCAGGAGGCTTTGTTTGGAAACGGCTTTGATTCTCCAACTTGCTCTCTGAATAAAAGCTCCAAACACACACAAATGACTTGGGGAAGAAACTTTGTGCTGGCACACGCCTTTCCGTTTTGTCTAGAAAACGAATGTATATGTTTGGGAGTATATGAAAGGTTTGTGTGGGTCAACTCTACAAACAGTTTAGGAAATTTGTGGTCAGGATTGTCCTGCAGTGCCTTTGTTTTCTTGATTTTTTTTAAATTTTATTTGTTTATTTATTTTTTTTTTGAGAATGGGCTACTGAGAATACAGAAATGCACTAGGAAATAAATATTCATTGGATTTACTATTTTTTTAAGGTAAGTGGTAAGGTAAGGTAAAAAATTTATTTGGGCTAAATTTAAACAAACAAATTAAGTTACAGAACGTTACTAAATTTAGATCAGTGTGTGGTTTTACAGGTTTTTTGGTTTGTCTATTTTATATCCCTTTGAAAATAGTGGTAAACTGGCACACAATTAAGTTTAAAAGAGTTTTATTTATTTTTTTTTTAATGCTCACACCTTAAAATTTTAAGCTGAATCAAATTAACCCTATGAGACCATTGAACTTATAATATGTTAAACTGAACTAAAAACATATGCTGTCACTAATTAATAGATCATATCATTTTTTAAAGTGCAGTCTGTGCTAGTCAGCGTGAAGTGCTGAGCATAAATAAAAGCAAAGGTTTTAAGAATACTGGTTGTTGAGAAGTAAATATCTGTCCACAACACCCATTTCTGATTTTAATACAGTATAATATTTTACATAATCTACTCACTTTTTTATTTTGTTTAATTTATTAGAGAATTAGCAACATATATTGGATAATTAGTTTTATTCTAATTTGTTTCTATATATTTTTCTAATTCATCATAAATGTTAATAATAAAAAATATCTATATGTGAGCATAACTATGCTCATAATACAGTTTTTTTTTATGTCTAGGCAGTTAAAACGTTATAATTTTGTGGGAATAATGCATTAAGATTAATTTTTATCTGACAAATGGGTAAAACCCATAGACGTAAAACCTTGTGGTTTTAACAATAGTGACTAAACTAGTATTCTAGGAGTCTTTTAATGTCATCAAAAGATTCAACAAGATATATTGGTATATAAGCTGTTGCTACATTGAATTGCATTTCTTGAGGATGTCTTCTGTAATATGTGGTTAAAGTGATAAAAAAAAGGGAACTTTTTACTCAGAAAAAAAAAAAAATAGATCTATTGACCTCGACTCATTTTTGTGATTGTTTTTGAACTTCCGATTCAGCCCATGGGAGAAATGACTATGAATAATAAACCGCAGAAAACTCTACAAACAAGTGTTTGCATGACTACACAGACCAAACAGAGTAATATAATAAGAAAATATCAGTTTGCAACATCAAGCAGCATAACGAGCTGTACTGTATTTAGCGTCTTAAAATTTATGGAAGTGAAAGAGACCGGAAGTCTTCAGCCAAAAGGATTCAAATGGCTGCACCCACTCA
The DNA here is from genome assembly GCF_903798145.1 of Danio aesculapii. Lineage (NCBI taxonomy): Eukaryota > Metazoa > Chordata > Actinopteri > Cypriniformes > Danionidae > Danio > Danio aesculapii. Next base: position 19,337,611 of record NC_079439.1, on the reverse strand, counting down.
TACCAAAGAGTAAGTTGAATAGCATGACATTTCTAATGGAATAAAATTTCATCATTTTATTTCATTATTTTAATAATCAGAATCCTAAATCTCCCTGTTTATTTTAAGGTTTAAGATTTTAAATCACAGATTATCAATGTTTTCTCAAGCGTTTGGTCCCCTCTGTTGGATTTGCAGACTTTTCTTAGAAATTGAATTGTTTTGTTTTGCTCCCAGATCTCGTGGTATACATTACGTCAGCTATATATATATATATATATATATATAGAGAGAGAGAGAGAGAGAGAGAGAGAGAGAGAGAGAGAGAGAGAGAGAGAGAGAGAGAGAGAGAGAGAGAGAGAGAGAGAGAGAGATAGATAGATAGATAGATAGATAAGCAAAACAAGAATTAATACAGCTGCTGCATGACATTTAGCAACACCAAAGTAGAGTATATTTCTGGATAAAATATGGATACCTTTTCTTTTTTAGGATAATGTAATAATGTATCTAACTGTGCATGTCTTTGACAAGCATACTAGTTCTAACTCTCTAAAGATGCTGTTTTTAGCTCTATTTATTTGTTGTGAAATCCTATACTGGTTGATGGCAGCTAACTGTTTCCCTCTCTGGGAAATGTTGGGAAATGTTGCTTTTAGCACATTTGTATATGGAAATGGCAACTTTACCCTTTCAAACACAGGAGCTGTAATTTCCTCTCTGTCTTCCTCTCTCTGTTGCTTTACAGCTGTCTATGTTCTGTAATTGTTTCCCATTTTTCTCCTCTTCTGTTGTTCATCTAACCACAGACAAGCACCATTTTTCCCTGCCTTAAAATACATTTTCCTCCTTTGTGTGCTATCAAATGTTTTGCTAAATAACAAGGATTTGTAAAGATAAATATATGCCATATTTTGATCCATCAATTATCACTGTCATGTTGGTGTCAGTAATGGTGAGTTTACATCTATCTAAATGACAGATTTTATGGCATCATTAAAGACTATCTATTGGGACATTTAGAGCAATACTGTACATTAAATTTTTATCCATTCTAGTCTGCATGTATTTCATTTCTTCAGCAAATGTCTATACAAGTAAATTTGTTGCTTTTTTTCTGCATTCTTACTATAAATCAGATGGGTCATTAAAAGTCTGATGTTTCAAGTAGATGTATTAATTAGAGCTCGTTTAGTACAGATGAAAATTAAACAAATGTTTGAAAATACATACCAAGTTTGATGGCTATTTGAACACGTTAATTTCTCAGGAAATGTGTGTAAAATACTTGCACAATTTTTAATTCTATGTTTGCTGTGACCCCAGCACTGGTGCAAGTGTGCTCACTTGTGTGAATGCGTGCATTGAAGCGGAATTTTACTTAGTGCGATATACAGAAAGAATACAGTAAATAAGATGAATAAAATGGGGCTCTTCTGTTTGTTTAATTAAAGAGGAAAGCATAGACCTGTTCTGCTGGAAAGAACTTTAAATAGTTCTTATATATTTGCTATATAATAATTGAATAAAAAAAAACTTGACTTTCAAGAGTGTAATGGTAGGGGAAACACTTGATTATATATTGAATATATACAAATTTTCTTAATCGGATCTCCTGCAGAACTATAAATAATTCTACACGAGCAGAAAATTTGATTCAGGTTAAAAAAACACCGGACATACATGGTGCGATTTTGGGTCCAATTTTGAGGGAAATTCTGACTTGTGAGACTCTTCTTTGTATCTGGCCAATTTTTAGCTTTGTTGTGCATATATACTATAGTTTGTTACGCCATGTTCATCAAGTGTACAGAGTGAACGGAGAGGCGGTTAAACTTTCTCGATCGCTAATCGGATGATTTTTTGAAATGTCAGAAACTTTGCTTGGCCCTCGTGAGGGAAACGTACATGTGAATCAGAGCTATGAACCGATTGAGTTGAGCTCACTGTTTGTGCCCTCACTGCAGTATTAGTGAATATATTTCAGAATGCAAGCAAACAATTAAAAGTGTATGATATTCTGTTCATATGTTTGTGAGGTACTGATCTGATTAAAAATAATCATTTGTTGTGGTTTTTTTTGTTCATTTTTTTCCCTTCTAACAAGCTTCACACTCCTTCCCATTGGATGGCATGAATACACCATATATTGGTATGCCAACCACCATTAAACAAAAAAGAATAAGAACATGTTGATTTCATACACACAGTGTGAGCAGTCAAGCCGCTGCTGAGAAATCAGACCGTATAGTGTGAGCCCATTGCCTTTACATCTCACGCAATCTTCACGTACAGTGTGAGTTGAAACCATGTTGAAATCAGAAAGTCACAGTGTATGCCTTTTGTGTTAATAAATGCGATTTTTGAAAATGTTCTTGAAAAGACATGTTCTTGAGGAGAAATGTAGTAAAGGCAGTAAGATTGTGAAATATTCGTATAATTCACAATAACCTTTTGTAATTTTGGACATTTTATCAAATTATTTATTAGGGTTGTCAAAGCTGAATAGTCAGCTCTTCACAGTTGCAATTGATGACCTCATCATTTTTAGAGTGTGTCATACGATCCTTCAGGAAACATTTTAATATGCATTGTTCTGTGATCAAGGAAACGTTTGATTATACAGCACAGTTTAATCAAGAGTTGTTTTTAGAGAGCAGCATGATTTCAGTTTTGCTGAATTGAATAGGGTATTTTAATGTTAAAAATTCTCAATGAGAAACATGTTATACAAAGCTGTCATTGGATCTGCAGATTTCCAAAAAGAAATTTTAGGTACTTATACAGTTGAAGTCAGAATTATTAGCCCCCCTGTTTTTTTTTCCCCAATTTCTGTTTAACGGAGAAAATATTTTTATTTTTTATTTTTATTTATTTATTTTTTATTCTAATAACAGATTTATTTTATCTTTGCCATGATGACAGTAAATAAAATTTGACTAGATATTTTTCAAGACACTTCTATACAGCTTAAAGTGACATTTAAAGGCTTAACTAGGTTAATTAGGTTAACTAGGCAGGTTAGGGTAATTAGGCAAGTTATTGTATAACGATGGTTTGTTCTGTAGACTATCGGAAAAATAAATAGCTTAAAGGGGCTAATAACTTTCACCTTAAAATAGATTTTTTAAAAATTAAAAACTGCTTTTATTCTAGCTGAAATAAAACAAATAAGACTTTCTCCAGAAGAAAAAATATTATCAGACATACTGTGAAACAATAAATACTGTGCTAATAATTCTGACTTCAACTGTATGTATGTTTTAGCTAGTAATATTCAGCTTTAAGGTACCGATATGGACCCTTTAGAATTAAACATGAACTTTCTTGAAAAGTTAAATGTTTTTAAATAGCACATTAAACATAGCAAAGCTATGCAAAGTGCTTAACAGAGTAAAACATGAATTAAAACAGGATAGACCAGATGAACAATTAAATACTAAAGAGAATACAATTTAAATCCTAAAGGTTAATTAAAATGCTAAATGCAATTAAAATGAAAAGGTACCACATCTTGTGACAGCTTGTTATTTCTGAGAGGGACACATAAACACTACAAATATTTAAACCATTGTGTACATGTATTATTTTTGTTGCAATTTATTACTCATCCTCACCTTGTTACAGTGTGTTTTTCTTTAGTATTTCGATTGGCTGTTTAGTATCATTGCAACTGTCCTCTAGCATTGTGTAGTGAGAGCCAGATGCATGTTGGGAAGGATACCGAATCATCTGGAGATGTCAGGCTTGGCTTCCTGCACGGAGGCAGCGTGTATATCTTTGCCAGACTGGAGAATGAAGTCTTTGATCACTGCGTTGGGCAAAGCTTTAGTGCCCCCCTCTGCCAATTAGCAGGGCAGTGGCCCAACTGTCTTATGCCAGATATGTCTGCCAATTTGGATGATTATGTCTCGGTTTGCCACCACCCAGGTCAGAGAGGGCACAGGGATTTCACAGACTGGGGTTCGGTGAGGTAAAAAAAGAAAACAGAGAATGTTTCCTTCCATAACTAAGAAAAAAAAGCTTTACTCTTTCTTTTTTAAGGAGAAAATGTGCTTTTAGTTTAAAAACAACAGCAGCAGCAACAAAAATGTGATTGCAGGAAGAACATACAGTGGGTACAGAAAGTATTCAGACTCCCTTAAATTTTTCGCTTATTGTTATATTGCAGCCATTTGCAGCCACCCCCCCCCTCCCATTAATGTACACACAGCACTCCATATTGACAGAAAAAACAGAATTGTTGACTTTTTTTCAGATTTGTTAAAGGAAATACTAAAATATCTCATGATCTGAAGTATTCAGACCCATTACTCATTTAGCCAAAGCACCCTTTTGATCGAATATAGCCATGAGTCTTTTTGGGACCCTCTCCAGTTCTGTCAGGTTGGATAGTAAATGTTGCTGGACAGCCATTTTAGGTCTCTCCTGAGATGCTCAATTGGGTTTAAGACAGGACTCTGGCTGGGCCATTCAAGAACAGTCACAGAGTTATTGTTAAGCCACACCTTCCTTATTTTAGCTTTGTGCTTAAGGTCATTGTCTTGTTGAAAGATAAACATTTGGCCCAGTCTGAGGTGCTGAACACTCTGTAGGTTTTCATCCACCACCATGCTTTTATGTTGGCACTCTGTTGGACAGGTGAGCAGTGTCTGGTTTCCTCCTCACATACCACTTAGAATTAAGGCCAAAAAGTTCTATTTTGTCTCATCAGACCAGAGAATCTTATTTCTCACCATCTTGCAGTCCTCCAGGTGTTTTTTAGCAAACTCCATGCTGGCTTTCATGTGTCGGGCCATTCTGCCATTAAGCCCCGACTGGTGGAGGGCTGCAGTGATGGTTGACTTTCTACAACATTCTCCCATCTCTCTACAGTTATCTTTAGGTTCTTCTTTACCACTCTCACTGAGGGTCTTCTCCCACGATAGCTCAGTTTGGTCAGATGGCCAGCTCTAGGGTTTTGGTCGTCCCAAACATCTTCCATTTAAGGATTATGGAGGCCACTGTGCTCTTAGGGACCTGAATACTTAGGAAAATTGGATATTTTAGTTTTTCTCTTTTTAATAAATCTACAAAAATGTCAACAATCCAGTGTTTTCTCTCAGTATATGGTGTTGTGTGTACATGACTCTGTAATGAGTCAAACATTTGATTCAGATTTATTTTTAAATTCAGCAGAAACTCTAACTGCTGTCCATGTAGAAATATTTGTTCAAACGTAACTGCTTTGAAATGTAGTTTTATGAAATTGTGACTAATTACTTTCTTTTTTTTTTCGATAGTGGCTCTGAAAGGTCAAACACCATAAATAACATTATAATGTCATGACATGTTCATTTAATAGCTTCAGATGAAAGCGTTTCTTATGGGTTTGTAAGAAATTATATTTTCTAAACATTCAAATAAATGTCTGATATAGTTTTTTCTGAAATAAATGCCAATAACTAAAAAAAAAAAGAATAAAAATAATGCATGTGGTTCTTATTTCAACATGTGTGGCAGATCAAATGTACACCACTCCAACCATATAAAACATACTACAATGCATATATTATAATATGAACATTTTTATATTTAATATGTATATACTCAATGGGGTATATACACACAGACTTTAATTTTCAGTCAGCCAGCCCCAAGGCTTCCAGTGAGTTGTCATGCAAAATCTCTGTGATTAAGATCTGATTTCTTAAAAAAAAACAACGATCTTCACTGCCTGGCTGAGATGCAAAATAAAGTGGGTATCAGACCAAACATGAAGCACTGCATTAAATTATATTTTTCCGTGTCATGTCTGGAAATTAATAATGCCCTAATATTTTCAATTGAGTTTTTGCGTAAACCTAAGTTTAAGCGATATTTCGTCTCTTTTTATGCTTTAACAACCAAATGTATGCTTCAGTCTATTTAACTGATTGTATTTGATTTACATTACAACATCGATCTATAAAAGGAACCTTATGAAACTGAATATTGTCACATAAACCTTTCACCGGAAGTTTATCATTGGCTGAAAAACAGTAGCTGTGCATAACTCCATTATCTCTGAGCTCAGGGTTCAGCATGCCAAACCTGCTAATAGCATCAAGCAATATTTAGTGTAAACTTTTTGAAAAAAAAAAAAAAAAGAGTAAACCCATTGCCTTAATTTTTTTAGTAAATGAACTGTGTGCATAATGAAAAATTGTGAATAATGAAAAAAAATGAATAATGAAAAAAAAAAAGAAAATTAAGTTAAATCAATGTAAAAGTTCCAAGTCAAGCAGTGGGTTTACTCCCCTTTTTAAGTTAATTTAATAATCGCTTTGTACGTGTGTAGACCAGGGGTTGCCCACGAGGATCACATGAGTTGCCCGCAGGCCTGTTCTAAACAAAAGCTCGCCATAGCCACTTACCAGTTAGCTTTATCAAAACTGTGCTTAAAGACTAAAACAGATGTAATCTCCACTCTCTCTGATGTCCAATTTGGGACAACATCAATGGTCAGAAGAGTGTCAGCTATGTTAAAAATGCTGTAGATTTGGTGATAATTTCAGTAAAATCTTTAAGTTGATTTGTTACATAATTGATAATCCATACAAACATGGAACAATGTAGTGCATGATTTGTTAAAAATTGTTAGTGGCTAGTGAAAATATTGTAAAAGGGATCATTTAAAAATGTCAATACTTGTAGAGATTTATAGAAGTAAAGTGTTGCATATTAAAAAGTGTTTCCTACCTACAAATCAAAATCATTGTTGACAACTATTGTGAGAAATAATTAACATGATCAGTGTCTTCACATACATGAATATCATTAATTATTAATAATTATATATAATTAAAAGTAAATTGAGCAAAATTGTTATTTGAGAAGTGTCTATCAAACTGGTAGCCCTCCACATTAATCGGTACCCAAGAAGCAGCTCTCAGTTTCAAAAAGGTTGGTGACCCCTGGTGTAGACTGCACAGTCTCACTTTTCATTTATTTAATGAAATCACCATGCTTTTGTTTAATCGTTTAATGGTAATCCCATTAAGCTGCTTTACAGTCCTAATAATAAGACCTTTTCCAAAAAAAAAAAAAAAAAAAACTTTCGTTAGACCATTTAGGACTTTATATGACCTTACATTTGGGAAATAGAACTATAAATGTAAGACATTTTAAAGACCTTCAGGAGCTCTACTATTTGTACATGAGGCCTTTATACATTTTATGGTTTGCAAATTTGAGTGAAATGCTTTCATTGTGGAGCTCCGCTTTCGCTCTCTTCATTTTATTGACGTGTTTTACATCTCTCCACTCCATTCCCTTTTTAGGGTCTATATCTCAGCTCTGCAGCAGCTTCTCTGTCAGCTCTCGTTCAGCCTTTCTTTGTTGCATTTGAACAAGGCTGAGCGGTCAAGCGCTGGTGGCGTTTAGGCCTACAGAGGTTGTGCGTCTCATTCACGAAAGATGCTTCCACCGCTTATGTTTCAGGAAGGCATGTTGACATTTCTGGAGCATTTTAGAGATGTTATGTTTAAACGTTACCCATGGGTGTATTCCTAGTAAGAGACAGGCATTAGGAACGGTTTGGGAATGTAAATCTGTCATAATAGCTTGGCATGCATATTTAAAAGCCTGTTGTGTTTTGAGGGGTATAAAACAGCTGTGGAGAGACACCCTGTGTGTGTGTGTGTGTGTATGCGCACTCTGGCAGGTTTTCAGGCATTTTTTTTAATACCAAAAACATATAAATAAATAAAAAATGATAACCTGTCACTGGGAATGAAAGATTTTAGCATTGATGGAAACTGACAAACTTATGTGTTGAAGTAAACGCACACACACACACACACACGCTTGCATGTTCACACTCAGAATGAATTATGCAGGGCTACTTAATCTGTTTTATGGTCTAGTCTAAACATCTGGCATTTAAAAGCAACTCCAAGGCAAATGTTTTCGTCATTTAGTCAAGTTTATGCTAACAAGCCCCAAAAGAGAGTTTAAAACTTGTGACATCAGATTCTCAAAAAACGATTAAAAACAGTGATTCACAGTTGGCAGAGTCTACTTTACATCCCACCTTCATTCCCTCCTTCCCTATAGGTACTCGGTTTCCTTCAAGTCTTTTTCTAAATGTCAATCGCCATGACTAATTCTGTTATGTGACTGATCGTGATGAAGAAAGTTTGTGCTGGTTATCTCTTAGCTTTCTTTCGTTGCATCAGAAATGTTGCCTTTAGAACCACGGCAAGTTGGATGCCACTGCAAGGTGACAACTTGTCAATGAAAATAATCCCAAAACCAGTCACAATGAAACGAGTTTGAATTTGCAAATGTGTAAGTGCTTTATGAGAGATAAGAGGGATGGACTGTTGTTGAATAACTTGCAGTCTGTTTATCACACTTGAATCGCTACATAACACAGTTGTCACAATCACCAGCAATCTAATCCTTACAGATCACTGGTAAACTCTCTGAACGCATAGAACTACAAATCTATCGGTATATGGAGCACAAGATCCAGTCATGCAACACACACACACCTGCTCCAAGTCTCCATTGATTAGACTTACACAGCTGATGCTGCTCATGGACTGATACACTACACTTGTATACGACTCACTTTGAGACTCTTATTGCTGAGTCTTGTTATACTGAACTGTGAACATTACGATGCGTTTTCCTTGCCTTGACTTCCATGTTTGAACCTTGCTTTGTTTTGTTTGTTTTTCATTTTCTGCTGACTGCCTTTTGACCCTCTGTCTGTTTGACCACGAATCTGGATTGCCTGTATACATCTGTTTGCTCCTGTGTTGATTGTTGCTTACCTGACCATCCTGCTAATTAGGGCTGTGCAATTAATCGAAAATTCGGTTTCGATTTTGGCTTCTAACGATTATGAAAAACCATTAATCGAGAGGAAACGATTATTGCATCATTTATCGCCTCCTTTCCAGTTGCATACATTTGTTGCTCTGCAAAGCTCAGTTCCACGTGAAAATGCCTAAAAACATGTACTGTAATGTAACTTTTGCAGTACAGGATGCACATCATTCATTGATGTATGTTCCAATCAATAATGTTTTTAAAAGCGCAAAAGAGCACTTGCTGTTGTGTGTGTGCACACCGCGCTTAGCCTCGAAGACGAGCAGAGCACACACATCTAACGCCATCTTAGTGTGAGCGCTCATTTGTGTAATAAATAAACAAGTTGAGAATCAAAAGACATGTAAAAGAGAAACCATATCAGAGCCGCACTATTCTTAAAGTGAGAGTGCGCAATATTCCTGCTGCCGCCTGTTTTTATTATTAATCAAACAACAAAAGGAAAAAATCCCTCACTGCTCTTGACTGAAGGACTTTTGTAGCTAAAGTTTTTTTTTCTTACAGTGAAGATGCTTAAAGCACAGTTTAAACATAACAGATTTAATAACCCATTTCTAATAACTGATTTCTTTTATCTGACAGTACATTACTAGATATTTTTCAAGATACAGCTTAAAGATGCAGCTTAAAGTGACATTCAAAGGCTTAATTAGGGTAATTAAGCAAGTCATTGTATAACAGTAGTTTCTTCTGCAGACAATGAAAAATGAATATTGCTTAAAGGGGCTAATAATATTGAGCTATTAAAATAGGTTTCAAAATATTTGAACCTGCTTTTATTCTAGTCAAAATAAAACAAATAAGCCTTTCTCCAGAAGAAAAAATATTATATGAAATACTGTGAAAAATTCCTCTGTTAAACATCATTTGGGAAATATTTATATATAAAAAAATTCACAGAAGAGCGAATCATTTTGACTTCAACTGGTAATCGTATATTCGTAAATATGATTTGTCCTGCATATTCAACTTATCTCTGAAGCATCACACTAAAAACTGCTAAAAATGTTTTTTTTTCCATCACAGCAATTTTAATAGCATCAAACATCTAGTGCTGATCCTGAGGAAACAAATCATTTGGCATCCAAAAAAGCAATGACACGCATATCATTTAAAAATCATCTCTGAAGAGGGATGACACTAAGGTCATCATATAATCTAGGTTTTTAAACATTCAACTTTATTAATAATCATAAAAACATAAGAAATGCTATGTGTTGCTCCATCATGGAGCGGACATCCATAGGAAAACCCACGCCTTCAGTGTTCACTTTGTTTTATTACAAAAGAGCAGCAACTACAATTTTCTCTGGAAGAAAGAAAGTTACTTGAGTTTAAAACAACATGTCAGTGATAAACGATGACAAAATTTTCATTTTAGGGTGAACTATCACTTTAAAATTCAATTTCCATGGTCCCCTTGATCTTTACTCTGGTTTTCCACTATGATTTGTGTCCCATCTTTGCTGATTCTCTTACACTCTTTCATTTCATCCTCCTCTCGGCACAGGTATTTCCCAGCCCCTCCACTATCTCAGTGCAATTTATAGCAAACATATACTAACGGGAAAACCTCTAAGTGAGTTTGAAACTACCATAAACAAGCTTGCCTCAGTGCTAATAAAAATGAAAGCTTTGCTCATTCTGTGTTTAAACTGTTCTGACAGGAACATAGCGTGCATTAAATAGTCAGATATTTAGATCCTGTTTTTTTTTTTCTTTAGCTTTGGCGAGCTGCTGCTCTGTTGCGTTTCTCAAAATCAGTCCTTTCATCCAGGTCATCAAAATTCCCTTTTCACACTGCGAAAACAAGCTCTTTTATGTAAATGCTCTAACTGCTGGGTAGATTGATCAAAACCACTTTGACACTCTTAAATCCGCGTGTAGGCTTGTCGGAAAGTTCTCTGCAATATTAATTTATCACAGTAGACTTGAATTGTTTCCTTTAAATTGTTGTTGTTTTTTTTCAGTCAAAAACGCTTTTAAACACAAAGTCCACTGGGGAAACAAACAGGAACAAACAGTCTAAAACCCAAACATGCCGCAGAGACTATTAACGGTTATGTTACTATAGATCATGGAGATGTGTGCAGTCAGGGGGAGTTATAGAAACTGGAAGACATATTAAATGTGACTAAACGGTGCAGAATTTCAGATAGTCTATATCCAACACACTCCCCCCACTGCAATGCAAACACAAGTTTACAAGGTTTAAATAAAGAATAATTATCAATAATATTGATGGCAAAATGAATGATGTTGTTTAGGCTGTCGTCGATCTTTCTTTTTTCCATCCTGCTGAAAACCTGTAACCATTGACTTAGTGTTTGATTTTCCTACTAAGGAAGTAAAGAGTTACAGGCTTTTAGCTTTCTTCAATATAACTTTGTGTTCAACAGAATAAAGAAACTTTTAAACGTTTCAGGCCAATGCACTAAAATTGAATTTTATGCTTCGAAATTATAAATATTTAAAAATAGGCACCATCCTTATAAATAAACTGCATAGTTGCAATCTAATCAACTACATTCTTGACTAAAAAAGCCTCAAAAGTACATTGTTGCCCAACAGCTGCTAAATCCCATTAGCAAATCTGTACACAATCTGGGATCACACTGTGTGATTATTATTAGTTCTTTATAATTGTAGTTTGTCAGGCTGTATTAACCTGATTCCCACGTCACACTGATTGATCTCATCATGTTGTTATAAAATGTCAGACTGTACAGAGCTGTAATAATATCTCGCAACGCACACGTTATAAAGTTTTAGGAGTGACAAGATTTGCATTTAAATATATACTGTAGGTATGTTATCATTCGCTGTGTGTACTGAAATATTATTATTGACAGTGTTGAAATCATTTTATATGTAATGATAAGGTTATTAGCTAGTAAATAAAATACCTTTTTTTTAAATATCACTTTAGACAATTCTTTGGTTTTTAACAAGGTAAATTTTCTTTTGCGTCAAAACCAGCTAAATCCACTTGTGCTTTTTATGCAAAAAACCTCTAAATCCACCTATTGGAACAAGACAGTGTAAGTAGTTGAAAATGAAAATGCCATTAAAAATTATTTTACCAAACATAAAACACATTACACAAACCACCTGAAATTTGAAATGTATAAATCTGTCAAGTAAGTGGCGGTTTATTCCGCTGTGATAAACCAGGGAAAAAAAAAACAGAAGGAAAATGAATGAATGAAATCTGTAAACTAAGTGCATTAATCAATAACATTAAAACTGACATTAATTAAATCTTAACTGTCTGTTGGCATTTCTGATATTTAGGATTTAGATTTAATGCAAGTAGAACTATGTAAACATTGCCTACATTGTAAAATAAGCTTGGTAGATTCAAATAATGTAGTGTAAACACATTGTGAAACATTAATATCTGTGCATTGTCCAATAGTATAAAAAGTTTATCAGGCGTATATGAAGTAATACAAATAATGTATAGTTTTATACATTATATTTATACTTTAAAAAAATAGCTTAAATTAGCAAATAAAACACAAGGTAGACCTACTGGGCAAAAAGGGGATGTCTCTCAGACAATTTTATAAGCTGTCATTCATTCATTCTCACCATACTTAAGGTCTTGGTCCCGTGTTTATCCTCATAGCATCCACGTGGGATAAAAGAACAGCATTGTATCTCTGTCTTTTGGGAAATGGAGTTGGCGTTTATTGTATAGTCAATCTGACTCATTTAAAGTAGCATCGCTGCGCAAAAACACGTTATGAATGCATGCGACACTTCCGACTGCACATTGTGTTTTCTTGTTCTTATAATGCAGAGAGTTTTGAGGTAAGGGATGTTTTCATCTGTCTTTCACAGACAGCCGGACAGGCTCATCCAGTTCATCAAACTCTGTCTTTTAAAATCGAAATCGAGAGCGGAATATGTCTCCTAAAGCCGGTGTGTCAGCGCGCTGCTACGTGGAAAATATATGTTTCGATTCGCGCTTCTGATTGGTTCTCAGGATACAGCTGCTTTTGCTGTCAAAGGCAAGTGGCGTTTATCGGCTTTTGCCAACAAACTGTTATTTCTGAATGCACTGACGCTGGGATTTTGATGATTTGAAGCAAATCTATTTGTTGATGGTGTAGTACGTGCCTAAAACATTCACTCAATGTCATTAGCTCATTTTTGGCGGAAGTGTCTTTTAGCGGCTTTTGCATCTGAACTCTTCATATGTTCCATTTAATTTATTTTCTAATAGGAAATGTATTATTTTAATGAGAAAACATTACATTACAGACACTTTTTTTTTGCATCTGAAATCATCTAAAAAAATTTTAATCAATATTTTCAGGAATCAAAAAGCTCTTATTATAGTCAATGGAATATGAAGCAACTATTATTAAGCATCTTCGGGCCAGTTTATAGAGTTAATAAAGAAAGCTAGTGGATGTCCAAATATTTGTTGTGGGATTTGAACATTTCATAGGAAAAATACTTTTGGTGAGTGTTATTTTTAGCTTGTTCTATTATTTCTTTTCTAAAAAATATTAGACCACACTACAGAGTCAAGATGTACTCCCTTTCCTAAGATTTTATTGCACATGGGGAAGAGAGAGAAATTATTCCCATACACATTCAATAATGTGTGTTATTAACAACTAGTTGTTCGGCTCGGTTCCATAAACGCTGCATATAATGTTTTTAAATATGGTTATCTGCTTACTTTTGGAAATAATTTTTTTGTTGAATGCAGTCTTCGTTCCTTTAAATTAGAGAACCATGTAAATACAGAATGAAGAAAGGTGAACTGACAGATGTTGCAACATAGGCTCATCCTGAAAATGTACTCTTATATACATTTCTGGAGATTGAAAATTATGTAGCCAGAGGAACGTATGGCTGCATTTCATATTTAAAACAAACGCTATTGACCTTATTCTTCGATGTGGAATGTGCGCTCGTTTTTGAGATTGTTTTAGAACTTCCGACTCAGCTGCCTATGGGAGAAGTGACTAGGAATAATAAACGGCAGACAACGGTCAAACTACTGGCTCTACACGCAAGTGTTTTCATGACTATACAGACAAAGTAGAATAATATAATAAGAGAACGTCAGTTTGCAACATTAAGCAGCAAACAGAGTTGTTTTTAATGTCTAAAAATTAATGGAAGTGAATGAGACCGGAAGTCTCGAGCCAAAAAGATTCCAATGGCTGCGCCCGCTCGTACGTGAAAAATAAGGTGAATAGCGCGGTATGACACCATTCCTTTTAGTGCTACCAGCTGACCGCTTACCTCCATATAGACTGCTTTCTTACCAGTTTGCCCTATGGCTCACCACAGAGTTAACCACGACAACAGGCTTCCTGTGCGGCAAAGAACAGTTCCTGAAAGCAGGTAAGACAAAAACAAAAGCCCCAAAAATTAAATATACAAGTAAATAACAGGATGAGAATGTGGTCAAATCTGAAAATGTGGTAAAAATCAGGCTGCTGTGAGGGCTTTTCTTTTTCTCAATTGCTTTTGAAAACACTGTCGGTTGGTTTTAGGGAAAGACGAGGGTCAGACAGCCAGTAAGTCAGTTGACAGTAGGGTTGGGTACCGAAACCCTTTTTAACTGCTATGCACCAGACCGAATCAGCATATGAATTTCGGTGCATAATTCCGGTGCTGCGACAAGAACGTAAGAAGCATCAAGGGGTACATCAAAGGCACACATAAGTACACGTTGTCACACCATCTCTAAATATTTAATTCTAAACAGCTTTGAGGGATACAGACACCGTTAGCGAGGTCAGGCGTTTGTTCTTTTTGCTTATAAAAGGCAAAATGCGCAGTACGGTGCATGCGGTGAGCGACTCCCTTCATCAACACGCATGATCGCATTTATCTAATTTGCTTAACCTAAGCATTCTAAAGTATGGCGATATTGTACAAGCCAGGATTCTGACACACCAACATGCAGCAAAACAAAAGTTTACAAAAGTTGTGTGTAAGGGGGGAAACGCATTAAACTTATGAAAATTGAGGGCTCATGGAATCAACTTAAAGATGAGGAATGGACTGTCTTTGACAGCTTGTGGCATCATCTGGCACTTTTAGTGAGTGAGTACGTTTACATGGACACCAATACTCTGATTTTAATATAGGGCTCAAAATTGTGACCGCTTAAAACAGTTGAGACGTCAACTTGCTGCAGTAAACAAAGCCCGCAGTGCTTGCTCCGCCTTCAAGCTCTTCTTATTGTCCCACTGCGCTAGAACAGAACACGAATGGGTTGGTTAATATCAGCTGTCAATCACTCAGTTCCGATGACAGGGAGCTACAACCGCGAAAATGTAAAGGTCTGGATACAAGAGAATGAAAACAACACTGACAGATTTAGTTTTAGAAACCACCTAAAGTTACTAAAAATGGCAGATCTGATTAGTGATCATGAAATAAATGTCAATCCAGTATTTACACTTTTCGAAGGGTGGATAAAAGACTTCCAGTGGTTAAAGTCTGCTATGAAAATGACTAAATACATTCACGGTAAAGTCGGTGGGACGGAGTTCTCGGGTAACAGTGTTTGCTACTCAATATACACATTTTAAGCACGAGATGTTCTAACGTTATTTAATTCTTCATTTAATAGTTAAGATGCTGTCAGTCATGCAAGTGAAACGTCGTTCACCATCGCTAAAGAGCATGCATTCACTCAGATTAAAATTGCAGCTCATGAAAAGACCGTTATTGCTATTAAGATGACATATGCTAATAATAAGTTATATGTCAATATCATCTGTGCAATATCAGACACCATCCGTGAGAACAGCCCAGTTATTATTGTTAATAATAAACCGGTGCTACCTAGAAAAAACGTTAATTTCGAGCCCTGTAATATGATTAAGGCAATATTCTGATCAAGAGTTTACCACGTAAACAGTGATTTTTGATTATCTTAAAGGACCACAGACACAAACTGCAGAGGAGACATTTATAGGCTGGTGACGCAATGACGTTAATGGATCTATGTGCTATAACAAGTAACTGGGAATTATGAATGTAACATTCAAAAAGCAACTCATGTAAACACCTGAATCATATTATTGTCTTATTCAGAATAAGGCAAATCAATAGATTACTGATGTCCATGTAAAAATAGTCACAAGCCCCAAACCCAGAAAAAATGGTGGTCCCTGATTTTGATGACAGCCTTTCCACAGGTTAGTAGTAAGCTAATTTAATGCTAACTGCATAATGCAATTCTTGCATTTATGCTAACAAACAAATGATCAAAAGAAATATATTAATGCAACTAAAAAATATAATATATGAATTGATGTTTACTTTAAACTTATTATATATATATTTATTTATATATATATATATATATATATATATATATATATATATATATATATATATATATATATATATATATATATATATATATATATATATTGATCAATTATAATGATTGGAATATATATATTTTTTGTCAAATAATTTTGTGGCGGAAAAGGATTGGTTCATGCACCGTTTTGGCACCGGTACCGTTTCAAAAGTATCAATTTAGCACTGGTATCGAAATTACCCCAGACAATACCCAAACCTAGTTGACCGCGGCCTCTGGTGGATTTATGCAAGAAGAACAGGTGTGAATGGCACCCGCGAGAGAAACTTGAAATCTCAAAAAGCATACACAGCGGCATCTGGCAGATTCACAAAAACAAAAAACAAAAAACAAAAAAACTTAGCTCCTGTGACATTTTTGCCGTTCTCCAGAAATATATATAGAGTAACCTATAGGTACGTAATCAGAATGAGCCTGGGTTTAGCTACAGAATTTTATGCTATATTCAAATAAAACACACATTTGGTAAGCATAAGAAGCAGAAAGGCCTATTAGATATTTCTCTCAGTTGAATTTAGTGCTTTGCTGTTACTTTGGCTTGTAGTCTCCTCACACTTGTCCTTATCCCAAATGCCCTCATATGTACCTGCAAACATACATTCACACACCAGGGTCTGTTTTCTTGAGATCGCCCCAGGGGAAGCAGCGCCTTTAATTCGAGCTGTGGAGGCAGATGGAGGAGATAATGTATGTGGGAGGAGAGAAATTCCAACCTCCGTTTCGTCTCCAAATAGCTGCCAGGGGAAGGAAGGGAATCTTGACGTAATGGATAAACTAATCAACCTGCCAGAGGACACTGTATCATATCCTCAGAACGACCGGGTTATTCACATCGCTGTGCTAGTTACGGATTGGCATTAATGCTACATGCTTTTTAGCATTAGCTGTAGCGTTTCTCCTCTAGTGAGGGGAAAACGCCTAGTTGAAAGGCAAATGTAGTGTTAAAGCACTACACTGCTGTAAAATATTACTGTAGCTGTGTGGTCGTGGTCACAATACACTATTTGGCCCATTGATTTTCTTTCATATGCATGTGACTAGACTGAATCATAAACGCAAACTTACGTGACAAGTTTCGCATGGTTAAGTCTTAAAGCGAGCCAGCTACAGACGGCAGTTAACGATAACTATTCATATTACAACAATAAATTGCTGTACATTACTCTACAGCAATAATCACTATTTTTACATTACTGTAAGATGTAGGTTTAGGGTTGGGGTGAGGGCAGGCGTTAATGAAATACAATTTCTTAAGTTTACACTTAGATATTGCTTGACCCTATTAGCAGGTTTAGCATGCTGTCCTGGGAGAGAACCCTGAGCTCAGACATGATTGTGCCCAGGGCTCCCCCCTGGTAATTAGCATGGGGTCCGAGATCAGGTAGGTTTCGAGAGCGCCCCCTGGGAAAAGGAGGAGCTGGGGTGGAAGGGGGATTCTTCCAAAAAGAATCAATCAATCATATCACATGCTCCTCGAAATTAATTTGTAAAACTTCACTTAATGGGTAAATTTGATAAATAGTATGAATAATTTTAATGACTGTTTTTACATTACTGAAAGAGGAAGACTTGGGGTAGGCGTTAATAAAGTACAATTCATCTGTAATTTAATAAATGAAACAAAAATGTATTGTTAACGTCTTGCTGCAGCTGTATCCCTTCTAGCAAAACCTATTTCGCATGTTGCTGTATTCAAAAGTTGTGTAGCCTGACTTCAGACTGATGGATGGATGGATGGATGGATGGATGGATGGGTGTGTGTGTGTGTGTGTGTGTGTGTGTGTGTGTGTGTGTGTGCGTGTGTGCGTGTGTGCGTGTGTGCGTGTGTGCGTGTGTGCGTGTGTGCGTGTGTGCGTGTGTGTGTGTGTGTGTGTGCGTGTGTGTGTGTGTGTGTGTGTGCGTGTGTGTGTGTGTCTGTGTCTGTGTCTGTGTCTGTGTTATGTATGGTATGTATATACTGTATATTTGTGTGTGCGTAGGACCTCCTTTTGCGGCCAATACAGCATCAATTAATCTTGGGAATGACAGATGGTGTCCTGCACTGTGGCCAGAAGGATTTTGAGCCATTCTCTAGTAACGAATATTAACGTTTCCTGACTTGTGTGAAGATGTTCAACTTCACTTTCATGTTTATCAAAACACTCTGTCACCGGTCTTGCTGTGTGTATTGACATGGCACTGCCTTTAGGATACAATGTTTGAACCTCTGGGTGCATATAGTTCTCCAGAATTGTCCGATAGTACTTGGGAGTGATGCACACATCTAGCACAAGTATTGGGCCAAGGGAATGCCATGATATTGCAGCCCAAACCATAACTAATTCACCCCCATGCTTCACTCTAGGCATGCAACAGTATGGGTGCTTCTTTAGGGCTTCTCCACACCGTAACTCTCCCAGATGTGGAAAAGACAGTGGAGGTGAACTCAACAGAGAACAATATATGTTTCATATTATCCACAGCTCAAGTTTTTCACTGCTAGTACCATTAAACCTTATGCTTGGCATTGGGACAAGTGACCAAAAATTTGGCTATAGCACCCCGGTCAAGTATATTGACCCTGTGGAGCTCCCGACGAAGTGCAAATTATTTTTCAGTGAGCTCAGCAGCTGTGGTTTAGTTTTTTGGATACCATCCGGGTTAGCACCTGCACATCCCTTTCAGACAGTTTCCTCTTGCATCCACAGTTACTCCTGTTGAATGTGGTTTGTCTTTCGTTGTGGTACATTGACATTACCCTGCACACCGTAGCTCTTGATACATCACAAAAACTTAATGTCTCGGTCACAGATGCGCCAGCGAGATGTGCACCAACAATGTGCCCTCCCTTGAACTGATATGACACCCATAATTTGTGTATTGCAGTATTTTATGCAAAACTGTGTTATTACTCTGCTAATTAAACCTTAACACTTCGCTCTTACTGGTGGAATGTGCAGTCAATAGCCCCTTTCACACATACAGACCTTTCCGGAAAATTACTATGTGCACAGGCCCTTTTTGAAAATGCTGGTAAATTCATTCTTTTTTTTTTTTTTCCAAATTCATTTTTTCAGAAAGAGAAGTTGTAACATTACCGGTAATTTGCCAGAATGCTGCGATGTGTGAACGCAGAAGGAAAATTGCCAGAAAGAGCGCGTTCACGATTAGAACGAGCTGACGTGAGACGTCTACTTCAGCCAATCACAACATTCAGACGCATTCACATCCACGCTGTTTATGAAAATAAAAGCCTTTGATTATTTTTCCAGACACATTTAGCTGCTAGATGTTAGTAAGATAACGTTTCTATGTTTCTTCTTAATGCCAACTGTGTAAAAAATATCGATAACATGCTTATGATAAACTGCCGTTTGTTTACCTTTAAGCTCTGCTTCAGTTGCTTGACGCGTGTGCACGTGAAACAGCCGGTGAGCACCAGCACACACATATAATGTACATCTCGACATACGAAAGTGTTCTTCCATGTGTTTTCATTGAAGTTGTTCACAATACTTATCCATCCACAGAATTTGTAATTGTTTACAAATACAAGTGTGGCTGTTTAGAGCTCATTTCTGGTTAATGATGTCAGAATTTACCCGTGTTATGAAATGGATGCGTGAATGATCTTTTCCGGAAAAACTTTGGAACATCCCTTCCCTGTGTGAACAGTGCTTTTTTGAATTTACTAGTAAAGTCGTTCTGGAAATTTTCCGGATATTTAATGGTATCACTGTATGAAAGAGGCTAAAGAAGATTGGCCACCAGTCTGGTCAAATTTACCCATGAAACCTTCAACACTAAATTAGCCATTGTTTTATTTTTAATTTTAATTTTCATACTAATTCTTGATTTTTGTGTCTGCATTTTATTAAAGTAATGAAATCATATGTACAGTACATTAAGTTCCTAGCTGCTCAAATTCATAGCCTGATTGCAGATTTTATCAGCTACTGGAGTCATTTGAATAATCACCTTCATGACTTGAGAAAATTAAGTTCAAAATGACGTCCTGCTGATCTATAATACCAGACCTCCTCTATTTCTGATTAATGTTTTTTTCTGATTAATTTTCTTTCAAAAACTATCAGAGTAGATGCAAAAGTGTATTATAATGCACAGATTTTCATGATGTGTCTTAAATCATTTATCACTACATGTTGCAGTATATGAAGGGGGTTGTTATAAAACCATGTAAAACGCTACATTAAAATGTGATTGTCAAGTTTTTCAGCTTTGAGCCAGGAAGGTGATTTGCCAATAACTCTCAGTGTTATATCTCAACTACCTGGACTTGAGGCAAAAACTAAAAATAGACACTGTAATCCAATATAGCGTGTGCGGGGAAAGAAATCTGTTATTTTTCCAGTGAAGAGGCATATGAGACTGGCCTACTCAGCGATATGAGACACAGGGAATACTTATGGTAGCGCAACACTATAACGAGATTTTTGTTTGTGTATATGATATTATTCATGTGGAGGATTTATTTTGTGTGGTTCCTTAAGAAGCAGTATATATTTATTTATGTGTTTATGTGCATTTTATTTTTTTTATGAATGTACTCTGATTTTGCCACTATAGGGTAATTCAGTACAAATTATTTTGCATTTATTGTCAGGAACCTCCTAAATATTAAGACTAAAATTGCTTATTGAATCTATATATCCATCCATCCATCCATCCATCCATCCTTTGTTCTATCTGTCATTCCGTCCATCCATCCAACTTTTGTTTTATCTGTCATTTCATTCATCCATCCAACTTTTGTTTTATCTGTCATTTCATCCACCCATTCATCTATTCATCCATCCATCCAACTTTTGTTTTATCTGTCATTCCATCCGTCCATCCATCCATCCATCCATCCAACTTTTGTTCTATCTGTCATCCATCCATCTAACTTTTGTTTTATCTGTCATTCCATCCATCCATGCATCTATCCTTCCACCTTTTGTTTTATCTGTCATTTCATCCATCCATCCATCCAACTTTTGTTTTATCTGTCATTCCATCCATCCATCCATCCATCCAACTTTTGTTTTATCTGTCATTCCAACCACCCATCCATCCATCCATCCATCCATCCATTCATCCATCCATCCATTGATCTATTCATCCATCCATACAACTTTTGTTTTCTGTCATTCCATCCATCCATCCATCCATCCATCCATCCAGCCATCCTTCCACCTTTTGTTTTATCTGTCATTCCATCCATCCATCCATCCATCCACCCAACTTTTGTTTTATCTGTCATTCCATCCAGCCATCCATCCATCCTTCCATCCATCCATCCAGCCATCCTTCCACCTTTTGTTTTATCTGTCATTCCATCCATCCATCCATCCATCCATCCATCCATCCATCCATCCAGCCAGCTATCCTTCCAACTTTTGTTTTATCTGTCATTTCATTCATCCATCCAACTTTTGTTTTATCTGTCATTTCATCCACCCATCCATCCACCCATTCATCTATTCATCCATCCATCCAACTTTTGTTTTATCTGTCATTCCATCCGTCCATCCATCCATCCATCCAACTTTTGTTTTATCTGTCATTCCAACCACCCATCCATCCATCCATCCATCCATTCATCCATCCATCCATCCATCCATTGATCTATTCATCCATCCATACAACTTTTGTTTTCTGTCATTCCATCCATCCATCCATCCATCCATCCATCCATCCAGCCATCCTTCCACCTTTTGTTTTATCTGTCATTCCATCCATCCATCCATCCATCCATCCATCCATCCAACTTTTGTTTTATCTGTCATTCCATCCAGCCATCCATCCATCCTTCCATCCATCCATCCAGCCATCCTTCCACCTTTTGTTTTATCTGTCATTCCATCCATCCATCCATCCATCCATCCAACTTTTGTTTTATCTGTCATTCCATCCATCCATCCATCCATCCATCCATCCATCCAGCCAGCTATCCTTCCAACTTTTGTTTTATCTGTCATTCCATCCATTCATCCAACTTTTGTTTTATCCGTCATTCCATCCATCCATCCAGCTATCCTTCCACCTTTTGTTTTATCTGTCATTCCATACATCCATACATCCATCCATCCAACTTTTGTTTTATCTGTCATCCATCCTTCCATCCAACTTTTGTTCTATTTGTCATCGTCAGTCCGTCCATTCGTCTCTCCATCCATCCGTCCGTCCGTCCGTCATTTAGTATATCATCATAAGGTATTATAATGAGGCTGTGATGAGACTCGTTTTTCTCTCATTTATTTTTCATGCTGAATATCATGAGTGGAACTTAATTTGCTGATACATTTTAATTTTGCCATGTTTGTTCTACATCACCTTGTAATTGCTTTCACTTACTCTTTGCTTCTAGAATGTTTCCAGCTGTGTCTTGTGTTATAATTAATGCTGACTCAATATTAAACAGGTCCTACAGTAGTTCCCACTTCTGAAGTCTGAATTGCAAGTTTGTTACATTTCATGTGCTTTGTTGTCATAAAGATCCAAAAATCAGGGAGGACTCTGGGTTCATGTTTGTTCACTTTAAGTTAATTTACTTACTTGGAAACTAATTCTGATAGCATATGATGGCAATATAAATTCAGTATATCCATTCATGCAACTTTTGTTCTATCTGTCATCCATCCATCCATCCAACTTTTGTTCAATTTGTCATCATCCATCCATCCGTCCGATAGTAATTTTTAGTTTGGTTGTTTTAATGAACTGAATGTTTGGATTTGAGCAAGCTTTGAGTAGTCTATAAAGACACTTTAAAAAGGTCTGTACCTGTTGGACAAGTTTTTGAAGTAATAATACACCTTTAAATGCTGTCAAGAAACCATTCATCTTTGGCTGCTATATCATCCACATTTTCTCCTTTTAGCCATGCCGGTCTTACAGTAAAGTCATAAATTGATTTAATGACTGGACCTTTGGCACTGCTGTGAGCGCTGTTCAATAAGAGGGAAATGTTTTCTGTCCAGTTAGTGCATCGGCGCTCCGGGGCCGGTGTATCTTTGGGTTTGTTCATGCGCTGCATGTTCAACTGCTGCGCTGCGATGCACTCCCATTATATCTCGGAACAAATAGATACACATTGTTTGTGTTTGTTTTGTTTTTTTCCGGAGTCAGGGAAGCGCTTTGTCATAAACCCCCACCTACCGACATCATTAGAATAACACAAAGTGACAAACAGAATACTTCCTTTCCGCTCTTATTCATTCTCCTCTCTGGCCGCCTCGCTCTCTATAGCAGGTCTCTCAAATTTAAATCCCTTGTTTTCCAAACAGCCGTGTTATTGCTTATCCCCAACTTCTTGTCACTGATTGCCCTCAAGATTCACAAAAATCCAATTTAAGGCTTGTCTTTACCCATGCTCCCAGCCTCCCTGTTGTGAGACTCAAGACAGTGGTGTCACTGCTGTAATTAAACGCTGAATCGCTGATCCGGTGATGTTAGCATGAGACAGCGGGTGGAGTGGTCGCTGCAGTAATGGCCCCATTAGAATTTCAGAAATCCCCTTATCGCCACTGAGATGCCGGGAGCTCTGTCACTTCCCCTCCGCCGCTACGCTCCAGCTGTAAGCATTTTAACGGCACATTCGTCAAGAACCATAATGAATTCTTGTAGTTATGCGCACTGTCAGAGGAATCAGTGGAGCTGAAAAGGGGGAAAAGCGTATTTGAGTGTGCGAGAGTACTCAAGATAGATGCCAGCAGCGTATATATTTTGACATCAAATCCTACATAGTCTCTATAAAACAGAAAACAGGTTTCCTTGGTTAGTATTGTAGTTTCATCCCATAGAATTAATAAAATATCTTTACTTTTTGATAGTGTTATTATACTTGATTAGTTTCCCAAATAGCACTATTATACTTGATTAGTTTCCCAAATAAATAGCACTGCAACACAATTTATTTTATTTTTTTATTCAGTGTCATAACCAGTGTTAGGAAAGTTACTTTTGAATGTAGTGCATTACAATATTGAGTTACTGCCCCAAAAAAGTAACTAATTGCATTACTAAGTTACTTTTTATGGAAAGTAATGCATTATATTTCTTTTGAGATACTTTTCCTTACCTGGCTGAGGTTTGATCTCTTTCAGAACTTGCAGGTGTTTCACCATTTTTATAGAGATGCTCTGCATTTAACAGCCACCTATATAACCTACACCTTCATTTTGCTTTAAAAAAAGTAGGATAACATTATATTTTGAGAACTTTGTGAGCCCAGAGCTAAACATGCTGTATATACAGATTAATGAAAGCATGTAAAGTAATGTGTTTGCTGCTTTTTTATGTCTTGTGTTATTAGTTAAGTAAACTCACTATCCATTGAGATAAAGATTCAAGAGTACTAACATGAAATAATTTATATTAAGGCAAAAACAGATTTAAAATCTTTAAAATGTTTAACAATAAAATGAACATTAAGTCGATAAAAAAAATCCAAATCAAAATAAATCTCTGAGCTTTATACATCGAATAAATTGCTTCATGTGACCTTAATAAAAAACGTTTCCCAAAAGAGAAAAATCGTACTATGTTATGAAAGGTAGTCGCTTCTACCTTTAGACAGTGGCTGCATCTTTTCAACAATAAAAGCGATAACCTTTTTTTTGAGTTTAGTCGAATTAATTGTTTTACCTGGAGAATGTGAAATGATGTCAATCATTTGTTGTTTAGCTGAAGGTGGGGTGTAGTGATTTGCATCTAGTTTTGTTTGGGTTTTTTCGATGTCATGTTTCTTGTCAAGAGTTTTACTTACACATAATCTACACCTAACAACAATCCATTTCTTTTCTTCGATGAGTTAAAAATAACAAGAATCCATTGCAAAAATGTAAGTCTCCAGTTTCTGACTGACTGTAGTGATGATCGGCAATTCGCGAATGAATCGTTTGTTTTAACCGGATCTTTTAAGTGAACCGGTCAAACCAGTTCATTATATTTAACGGAGTTGTTGTGAAGCAGTTTGCGTCTTCAGTGCTAACATACTGGATAGGAATGTTCAGATACGATCACCTGATTAGAAATCCAGCCTGATCACACGGTTTAAGACTCGATCAGAATCGAACGTTACCTCACGATCAGGACTCGAATAAACAGTTGAAGTCAGAATTATTAGCCCCCTGTTTATTTTTTTCTCCAATTTCTGTTTAACAGAGAGAACATTTTTTTCAACACATTTCTAAACATACCAGTTTTAATAACTCATTTCTAATAACTGATTGGTTTTATCTTTGCCATGATGACAGTAAATAATATTTGACTAGATATTTTTCAAGACACTTCTATAAAGCTTAAGGTGACATTTAAAGGCTTAACTAGGTTAATTAGGTTAACTAAGCAGGGTAATTATGCAAGTTATTGTATTACGATGGTTTGTTCTGTAGTCTATCAAAAAAATATATAGCTTAAAGGCGTTAATAATTTTGACTGAAGGTATTATATTTAGTCTGGAGGTATGAGAGATATGTAAACTTTGAATTGCCTGCCGGAAATTTTTAGTTGAGGTGCTATCTGTTTTTTTATTAGATTTTTAAAAAAATAATTACTGTTGCACTAAAGTCCAAAGGTGACGAATGCATGTTATTTATTACTTGATTGTTCTAGCTACCTCACAAAAGTGCTTTGTTTATTAACAGAGCACTTCTGTTGTATGTGAAAATAAAGTGAATTAAATAAAAAATAAGGAACATCCTGGATTTGTCCGGGTTTCTTTGCTCTTCTTTCTTAAAAAAAAATGTATTATAGAAGTATTGAATCGAGTTTCGGTATTGGCAGATACTCAAAATCAAATGAGTATGACTCAGACTCAAGGGCCAAAAAATCTGATCGGGACATCCCCAATACCAGATACCCCCTCTGACTCGAAATAAACCAATATCCTGAGGTATTCAGTTACTAGGACAGTACACTGACTCATCTGCTGTGAAAACAGACTTGAAGATGATGATGAGTGCGAACCGACTGTCTGTTCCCTTGCAGCACGCTCTTTCATTGAGTGTGTGACTCAACCTGACTCAAAGGTCATTTTTATTCCACAATATATTTTGTTAATGCAAATTAAGCACGGTAAAAAGTAACTCGTGTTTCATTTTTTAAAAGTAACTCAAATAATATTGCTTGTTTTTAAAAGTAACGTCTTACCTTACTTGTTACTTTGGAAAAGTAATATTATTACGCGTGACCCCCAACACTGGTCACAACTTCATTTCATTGCATTGGATTCACTTCAAAACATCAGGTAGACTTGCATCTTAAAGATTTGTTTTGGGTTTGCATTAACCACATTTGCTGTGCAGTACAGTAAGTGCACAGTGAATCTCTGTTTCTGATTGAGGAAGTAAACGCTGAAATGAAATGCTGTATGATCGAGGCCCTATCATTTTCACAATACACGATGCAGGCTTAAACGTAATTAACTGTATAATATGAAATGTCATAGACTAGTGATTGTGAATATTAGACCTCGATACGGCTTTTAATATAAGGTTTGTAAATTCTGCATGTCTATGTGAATGAACGGCACTCTATGTTCATTTGCAACACTCGTACTGAAACACATGTGACACTTATGTTCTCACAACTGCCTTAAGAGTCACTTCACAAGCATTTCACTGTTTTATGTGAGAAAATTAGGGTTATGTCATGCATGCACAAAAACTCAAGTGTCTTCATTTTGGTCCATGAAAAAAAAAATTGCTCACACACACAAACCTTTTGAAACAAACTCATATTTCAGTTACTGGATGATATACCTCACAGTTTGAAGGTCTTATCAGAGCAATGTCTGCTGTCATGATTATTAAGCAAAACATCTTCTCTTAGAACAAGGACACTCAGCCACATAATAAAGCAGCATTAATTACTGGGATCAATTTCATTGACATCAACACAATGTAGATTTCAAACCTGCATAAAATGCAGCAATAGTGCAAAAGTCTCGACTGAAGTTCAGATTGTTGCCTAAGGCAGTGGTTCCTTACTTTTTATATATATATAGAGACTCTTATTTTAACATTTAGGCCCATTCCCAATTTTATTTTTGTAAGTATCAGTAAAATACTAATTTGTGGATCTCCTTACTTATGAGTGCAGCTGTGGCTGGTGTATTCTGGGAAATTTTCTTACCTCTTGGTTTCAAGTGTGTTACTGAAAAATCTTTGTTGGAAGGGGTGTATACCCCTTGCCTTGAGTCCTACGCCTTCAAGCTTAAGAGAAGTGGCACACCACTACCCCTTCACGGGCACGTGCAAAACGAGGGGTAAGGGGAAGGGCTAAGGGGTAGAATTGGGATTGGGCCTTAAATTGATAAAATAAAATAAAAACGTTCGTTGGGTTTTAATAACATCAAGTGCATCAAGATTATATAATGATTTATAATTTTATACACAATATACTTATTTTTGTTAAATATTTGTTATAATGCCTAAAGCTATCAAAACTTCAGACAGTCTTAATGAAAATGGTTCATATTTTACTCAAAACAAAACAGAATTGCATATGCTATCATTAATTCAACCCAGGCTCATTCTAAAATGTACCTCTGTACATTTCTGGAGACCGTCCCAGGAGCTACGATTTTTGCAGTTTTTGAGATCTCAAATTTCTCTCGCGAATGCCATTCGCGCCTGCTGTTCTCGCGTAAATCCTCCAGAGGCCCCTGTCGACTGACTGAATGACTGACTGACTGACCAATCGACTGACCAACCCTCCCCCCTCCCTAAACCCAAACAATAGTGTTTTAAAATGCAGAGATTGACCTGCTCACCCACTTCCCTAAAAGACAAATTTATAAAGCAATTCAGAAAACGAAAAACCCTTGATTTTTACCATACGTAACTCTGGCTACATAATTTACGATCTCCAGAAATGTATATAGGGCTACGTTTTCAGAATGAACCCATGTTGCATTAATTATACTACAGGGCTGTTTGATACTGATGCTTGATTCTGTTTGACTGATGAACATTCAAAGCTGTAAAGTTATTTTCAGATAAATGCACAGCTAAAGTAGTTCCAGAAGGTCTTGACCACTTTACAGTTCCATATCACTACGCTGAATGATTTCAGTCATTTAACAGAACAACAACAATAAAAGGATGAGTGTAAAAAACACTAGTCAGGAGCAGTTATTTTTTGTCCTGGTAAGGATAAAAGTCTGACAAATGTCTTGAAATACAACATCAGAACTGTGTCTGTGTCTTTTAGATGTGATAACAATACAATAAGCGAAATAATCAACTCCAGTTTATTGACCTAAAAGATGCTATATGAGCAAATTCACACGAGAAGTAGTGCAATGCAGCAAGAGGCGTGCCTTAGTGTCCCACCAGTGCCGATTTACAGCCACATCGCACTGCTACTCGTGTGATATTGCATTTATACAACAGTTCGATGGCATAATCGTGTATGTAAAAAACAAGTGTCAAAACCCTTTTGTATGAGGAGCTACTTTCTTCCGCCATTCATACACATGTGCAGCTGACGTCAGAACAGCAGAAGCCGTTACTAATTCACCAACATCACTTTAGAGCTAGTATTTGAATGATTCTCTAGCGTAATGTCTAAACTGATGACAAAACAGGTAATTTTGCTCACATTTTAAGATTGAAATGCCATCAGTCTACAGAGATTTCCCAGTATTTCTGTTGCAATCGGGAGATCACAATATCACTATGGTATAAATACAGCACCCCAACTTACAAAAGAGAAAGATTGACTTAAAAAGTCATTTACATTTTTAATAATGATTTGATTAGCTATAGTTTGAAATTACTCTGTTTTTCTCCTAGGGCTTATTATGCGGTCTCTGTCGCCATCTTGTGGATGAACATTATTTGTCTTTGCTCAAAGACAGGCGAAAGGCCGCCAATGCGCTGTCTCTCAGAAATTATAAATATTTTGAAATAGGCACTATCCTTATAAATAAACTGCATAGTTGCAATCTAAACAACAACATTCTCGACTAAAAAAGCCTCAAAAGTACATTATGACGTCCAACAGCAGTAATATTTGTCTAACTCCAGAGTGTAATCTGCTTGTCGCTGTATTTGGGCGGAGTAATACACAAGGGAAAAGGCTTAAGAGGCTGGACGAGCGCTGTTACTGGCAGAATATCTCACTGCTATCAGCCAATCAGATTCAAGAACCAGACAGAACTGTTGTATAAAATACCATACTGATGCACTGACATGAACTGCCAATAGTCATACTGATATGAAGTATAATGATGCACAACTGAGTGTGGGTGTGATTTTGCCAAGTAGGATGCAATTCTGGATTAGCATTTATGTTAATTCTGGAACACCATTCCCGATTGAAAACCCCTAAACCTAACCCCAACTGTAAATTATTTCCAAAAATCAAAGCATAATCCTAACTGTAAGCCTAAACTAACATAAAATGTAAACGTATCCCTTAAATCTGACTGCCTGATTGGAATATTGTTCTAGGAACATGCCCTACCTTCTGAAATCACACTAACCCACAACTAAGGTGTAATTTATGGCCGCATCACCCCCTTGGGTGTGCATTATGTACTAATAATTCAGTGGTCTAGTTGTAATGTTAACCGTGTAGAATTTGGTTTCTCATCAAATTGGTATCTGCTCCATTCCTACTAATAAAATGAGTTTGGTGACCCTTCATAAATCTTTGGTTACTGCTCGTGGCGGTCGTGACCCCCAGGTTGGGAACCATTAGCCTATGGAACTGGTTTTACCTAATGAGAAATAGCTGTGGTAGTGAATGTGCAGTTAATTCACTTTTTGATCATCCAATATTTTACAGATAAAAATGCTCATTGATAGCCTTTTTTTGAACTAAAAAATCTGAGATTATTTGAATCAGTTATTTTCAGATGAATTTCTCGGTTTGGATTCAAACTGAAGTCTGGTGCAGTCTCAGTGAATAAAGGCAAGTTTTGCACAGATGTCAGAGATTGTGCTCTTTGAATAATGCAACTTAAAGAGTCTCAAGACAACAGGCAACAATATAAAAGCCTGTGTCCTCCCAGAAGTGCATACAGGTTTGTTGGTAATCAGTGTATCCGCACTTTGGTGTCGACTTGATGTATCTCTATTCACCAGCCCAGAGCACTTTCACCCAATCATCCATGGTCCAGACTGAACAATCTTAGGCTCATTTCCTGCATTATTGGTGATAGCCCGCAGTTAGCATGAAGACTCCGGCAGGGTGGTAGGCTGTGAAGTCTGTGATGAACTGTAATCTGTGACACATTATCCTGGTCACCACTGTTGG
The DNA here is from genome assembly GCF_903798145.1 of Danio aesculapii. Classification (NCBI taxonomy): domain Eukaryota; kingdom Metazoa; phylum Chordata; class Actinopteri; order Cypriniformes; family Danionidae; genus Danio; species Danio aesculapii. The sequence continues at coordinate 19,307,151 of NC_079439.1, read as the reverse complement.
GAATTTTTTACACTGTGATCTTGCAGTCACTGTAAACAATGTGCAACAGCCTCTGTCCCCCCTGTGGCATCACTAGGCTGTGGACAACACATGGCTGGACAATGCTTTATTGTTTGGCCATCCATGGAGGACTTTTAATGCCTACTCACTACAGCAGCATGTGTACAACTCATGAGATGTTTCAGAAAATATAGTTCCAGTGCATCGGGCAATCACAAATTCCTTTATTAAACTCATATAAATCAGCAGCCCTTCCTATTATCACACTGAACAGACCAAAAATCAGTTTCTGGGAGTCGAATACAATGCTTTATATACTGCACCTGCGGCACCATTTGGTTGCTTGGCATTCATATTAATCCGGGCTGGGGGTGGTCATAATGTAATGCCTCATCTGTGCATGTTGTCATTTTATGAATACCAATTAATTATTATTTCATAATTAGGAATTTTATGCTTCATACTTATTGTGATAGTTTAAAAAAATACTACAATAAAGGCTGGAGGTTTAAATGCAGGATAAGTTCATGGACAGTTTTACTATGTAAGGTGAACAAGTTGCTATTATGGGATAAATCAAATGTCTGGGAAACAAGAAGTAATGTGAATAACTATGTCTGTCATACATGTGCAAAGAGATGTATGAAATGTGGATTTTTTTATTTGAGCACATCATTCAATAGATTTCAAATGACTACAGTCTGATACTTGAACACATTTGGTATTGTATTGATTTGAGATTTTGTTGGTTTGTCTAAAGCCCCGGTCAGATCACACTATTTTTATTGTCGGTTACGAAAGTCACTATGTCAGATTATGCGATTTTTGTCTCGGTAAAAACTTGACATGTTGTGGGTTACAAATGTGCCAGACTACACGTTCCTTCAATAATCAGTCATCCCGTGGGTTTCCTCCGGGTGCTCTGGTTTCCCCCACAAGTCCAAAGACATGCGTTATAGGTGAATTGGGTGAAGTGTGTGTGTGTGTGTGTGTGTGTGTGTGTGTGTGTGTGTGTGTGTGTGTGTGTGTGTGTGTGTGTGTGTGTGTGTGTGTGTGTGTGTGCGCGCGTGCGTGTGTGCGCGCGTGCGTGTGCGTGTGTGTGCGTGTGTGAGAGAGAGAATGAGAGTGTATGGGTGTTTCCCAGTGATGGGTCGCAGCTGGCAGGGCATCCACTGTGTAAAACATATGCTGGATAAGTTGGCAGTTCATTCCGCTGTGGCGACCCAAGATTAATAAAGGGACTAAGCTGAAAATAAAATAAATGAATGAATGAATTTCAATGTTGTTTTTTTTATGTTATTTCCATCTCGATAAACACTAATGCTTGCTGTCAACTAGGCTACATTATATATGAACATTCATTATGACATTGATAAGTTTAAACGTATGTTTTCTTTTTTTATATTCAAATATTTTCTTTTAAATATAAATGTATACTTTCCAGCCATGGGTTGCTGAACTTGTATGAACTTGCCATGAGTGAGACGGAGACAATGAAAGCACATCAGCACCAAGGAAAATCAGATGCTCAAGACAAAATAATGACATATTAAAAAAAAGAGGTTTGTGATACAACAATTACAGTGAAGCAATAATTAAATCCTTATATTTAATGGAGCGGAACAAATCAACCAACCACACGGTAGTGGATGGGCAAAAACAAAAAAATTATTTGTATTTATATATATATATATATATATTACATATCTTCTTGAAACAAATTTTGTATGGTAAATTTTTATCTTAATTTTAATGTATTTTTTGTTGGTCAGTTATCTACTAGATAAACAAGAATAACGAAGAACATCTGAGGTGACGTGCTTCATAACCAGTCCGCTGTATGCGCCAAAGCATAAACTGTTTTGTTAAATAAAATAAAATCTAGCCTATAATAAAATTAAAGTGAAATATTCAGTTTCAGAGAAACCTATATTAAACAGTTTTTATTGTTAATGACAAAATCATCCATTGCCCCGGTCAGTTTCAATTTAATTGTTTAATTAAGTAATTTGAATAAGCAAGGCAGGTTTTTACAATGTATTTACACTGAATGTGTTTCCAGATAACCTCGGTAGAACGAACTCGGTTGGAAGGCTGAGACAACTCAGAAACTCCTTGTGAGAATACAGATGTCTGCATATTTATGCCAGTCTGTCAAATAAAATTGCTTAAAACATTTCATAATTTAGATAAAGTAGTTAAAGTTTGCAAAACCAATGATTGATCTTGTCCACCCGAGACCCACCCATAAGTAAATATGCAGCCTGTTTTTTGATCACCTGACCCGCGGATTAAAGGCAGCACCCCCTGATATAACTGAGAAATGATCTGCTCCTATTGCTCCGTGTCACCCACGTGATGGAACTTGTTGTGAAGAACAGGGAAAAAAATAAACATTTTAGACTTTCTGCAATGGTGTCGTGAGGCGTCACAGACATTGTATCAGTTGTTGTGAACTATGCCACATTACACGGGGAAAAAACGATTGAATCTTGTGTCATGACGCCCATTAGTTGCTTACCACTCTCCATGACACCCTGCATCAAGGAAATTGTGTCAAAACTGACAAAATCGTGTGATCTGACCAGGGCTTACTTTGGAAAGAAAATGGTTAACGAATGAAGGAACGCATAAAATAATGAAGTGTAATTTTATTATGAGGCAGTTTAATGAATATCACTTCTAAAAAAAAGAATGCATTGCAAAAAATCAGTGCAGTAAATCCTGCTGTCTTTTTTATTTAGATGTTCTCGAATGTTTTTGTTATTATTATTCCTGCAAGTTCACGATTATGCATTACAGGGTGCTTAACTCTGCGGTGTAAAAGAACATTGGGAGTCGTTATTTTAAAAGAAAATCTGAGTCCTGCTGAGTCTGATTACCACTGTAATGCAAATCATATCAGAGAAAAAAGAGAGATATATTGACTGTAAGAGAGGTTGTGGAGATTAAGCATATGTTTTTTGATAATAAAGCACATGCATTAGATTACATCAAGATCATTTGGGCTGTAAAGAATTAATGAAACACTTGTTAGATTTGTTAGATTACAAAGCTTTGAACTCCATATATGGTTAAATTGGGCATTAAACTATACATATTTATATTGGCAGATGCTTTTATTTATTTCTTAATTAATTTATTTGGTTGTTTGTTTGTTTGTTTGTTTGTTTGTTTGTTTGTTTGTTTAAATCAGTTTTCCCCCTGAGAATCATACCTGTGACCTTGGTATTGCTAGTGCCAAGCTGTAACTTTTTAAATCTAGTATCTCTTAATTTCAATCTAAAAAAAAAAGAAGAATGCGATTGTACTACTTAGTTCTGTGATTGACTTGTAGTAGGATTTTTGAAAAGAAAATATAAGATGACAGAAAATGACAAGGCGATAACTGTTGTCAGCTGTATATTAAAGGTAACTGATAATAAAATACGCATTTAACTTTATGAGAAGTTGAATTATGAGAAACAATAAACCACCTGGCAAGAGTAGTTTAATCAATGAAAACAAATTTGCTTCAACACCAATCTGATTGCATTTATAAATGAACAGTTACCGTAAGAATGAAAAGCGCTGTAAGAGATTCTTTTGCAGTTCAGTGAAATTGCAATCAGTGGTTGATTTTATAAGCTTTGACATGCACTAATGCATATATTTTTTCTGAAGTTTGTAGTTTGCATTTGAGTAACCAAACAATAAAACTTTCAGATTGTATATACAGTAATAGGGCAAAGAGAATGATACAATAGTAACATAAATATACACTGTAAAAAATATCTGTAAGTTTCCTTTTGCTTTTGAATTGCATTTTGGGACCTTGATGTTTCTTCCAGCAACTTTTAACCTTGAAAAGTTTGAAAAAAGTGACTTTTATGAACAGTTTTAATAGTTTAAAGTGACATATTGTCTGGGTTGGTGTTGTATATTATGCTGCAAAAACCTGGCAGTAAGCTGCCTGTACACTTTCTGTTATTTTACAAACGTATATTATTTCTAAAGCATTATATTATTATTTCAAACTACTAAAATGTCAATAAAAGTCACTTTGTTAAACGGTAGAGTTGAATTTTTTTAACATCAAATATTGACAGAGCAAAGATCAACATCCCATTCACAACCATAAAATAAACCGAAAAGACACAATACAGAAACTGTTAATTAACAGATATTTTTTACAGTGTAGATCATATTTTCCACAATCCATCTGGGGGAAATCTGGGAACTCCTCAATTTTTGTTTTATTGAAATGACATGCTAACACCAAGAGTTTTAGTAAAATATCATCCGTCTGGAACCCAGTGGGTTGCAGCTTTTGGCCTGTAATATAGCTGCCACAGCTGTAGCAGGCTAATTATCTGTTGGTGGCAGCTGTTACCTCTCCAGTCCAGCCTTTGAAAGGTCAACGTTCCTCTCTCATGAGTGGAAGAACAATGGCACTGGGCAACTAATAATGGCTTGGGTGCTTGGGTATGCGGTGCTGCAAGATCCATTCACATACTAACATGGAAATGGCAGCCTATTGTTTTTAGACTCATTAAGACCTGACTAGGCACAAACACACACTCACACACACATTGGTATTGGTGGTTTACAAAGACTCTTAATAGGCATAATGTTTTTATACAGTAAAAAATGTTTAATATTTGGCCTTACTCTATCAATAAACCCAACCCTCACGGAAATCCTGTGGCAAATTTTGAATGTCAAAAGACTGCATTAAGTGTTTTTTTTTTGTATTACAAGAGCAGAAGACGTGTACTCCAAAACCACACCATTGACAGTAAAGTAATTATTTGGCTTAAGCCGAATAAGACAATAAAATGATCTCTGCAACTCTCACATGGTAGCCCACTAAAGCTAAGCAGGGCTGCGCCGGGTCAGTACCTGGATGGAAGACCACATTGGGAATGCTAGGTTGCTGCCGGAACTGGTGTTTGTGAGACCAGCAGTGGGCGCTCAACCTGCAGTCTGTGTGGGTCCTAATGCCCCAGTATATTGATGGGCACTCTATAATGCTAAGTGAGTCTTCGGATGAGACGTTAAACCGAAGAAAAATCCCAGGATGTCATTCGAAAAAAATAGTTAGGAGTTAAACCCCAGCACCCTGGCCAAATTTGCTCACTTGCCTCTGTCCATCATGGCCCCATATCATAATTGGCTTCAACACTCACGTCTCCTCTCCACCAATCAGCTGGTGTGTGGTGTATGGTCTGAAGAAATATGGCTGTTGTTGCATCATCCAGGTGGATGCTGCACACTGGTGGTGGATGAGGAGACCCCCCCCCCCCCCCCCCCCCCCCCAAAAAAAAAAGTGTAAAGCGCTTTGAGTGTCCAGAAAAGCGCTATATAAATGTAAGGAATTATTATTATTATAATTAATGTGTTTACATAGGTTGCTTTTTGAATGTTTCTTGCATGATCCTGTTTTACATGTTATACCACATAGTTTGATTAATGCCATTGGGTCACCACGCTATCCACATTTCCTCCGGAGTCTCATGCAATTTTGGGTTTTGACTTTAGCTGAACATTTCAATCACGCCCTGTGACCAACAGAGCTATTGGATAAGAGTATGAAGTAAGGGCTGGTGAATGTGTTTTTTTTAAATGGAATTTAATATCGCACGCTAAATGGAAAGAAAAAAACCTCTGCATTTCGTAATGTGTGTGTCTGTGATTGTTTATTGACTTGGTAAGTGCAGAGAATAGTGTGTGTATGGAATATCCTGTCACAAAATGTGGCAAAAAGTCCTGTACTGCACTTCAACAATGCGACTAAAATCAGCATACTCCACATATCTTCGATTTCTGTTTTAGTTCGATTAGGAGTCAGAATAAGGTAATCAAAAATTTCTGTTTACATGGTAGACTCTTAGGCCCTGTTTACACTAATGCGTTTTCGCCTGAGTTTTCGAGTGTCCTGTGTCCTTACATGATATAAGGAACTGCTATTTTCATTTTGATATTAACAACTTAACAGACAGCAGAAATGTTGAGGCGTCGTGCTGCATATTTAAGCATCATCTTCACTATGTGGATAATTATAACAAAACGGAGACTATAACATTTCTGCCTCCTTTAATTTTCATTGAAAATACGAAACATACCCTCTCTTTTGCTGAATATCAGGTTTAATAATCAATAAAGGCCATTATTAAAGTATAACGTACAATAAGTTTATTTAATATAGGAAATAAAGGTAAACAATCAGTCAATATACATAATGTACGTGGTTACATTAATTATTATCTTAACTTTGCGCTCAGCCAAAACACGTTAACTGATAACAAGTAATAGATTCAAAAGACCTAAGTCCCGGAATATGTTGTTAGATATAGACAACAAAATGAATTAAATATCACATTTAACAAATATAGTGAGATTGGATCCAGCGGTAGATCATTGAACAGTCAGACAAGCACAGCTCTCAGCTGGCTAGATATGCTGCAGCGCATGCCAGAGTGTGTGTGTGTGTGTGGTCATAAGATGTGCGTTTTCAGTGGTGTGGTATAGACGGAGACCTGTTCAAAAATGCTGGGTGAAACGCTAGTGTGGACGCGGATAGTTTTCATTCTAAAACGCTGTTTTAAAACTAAAACGCATGAGTGTAAACGTGGCCTTAATCAGTGTATTGTCTTAATCCTATTAAAAGTATTGGTGTCCATGTAAACATACTCAATGTTTTAATGCCTGGATAATACCCATGTCATTATATACATTTCTCTCCTTGTAAACTCCCAAAACCAGTATACACACACACACACATTAGTAGGCTACAGGTGTCTGTGTGGGGATGTGGAACAGACTGACCTGCTGTTTAAACTTATATCTAACACTGGTACTGTGATCAAACTATTGATATTATACCAGTATTCAAAATAAATAAATACAGTTTAACATTTTCAGATAAACATAATTTATTAATTATAATAACTTAATTCCCTCATATTGACTGCTTGTCAATGTCAAAGATGTCAGATTTAACCTTTTTTTTTTTGTAAAATTCACATCTGTGTATTTCATTAATCCTGTCTCAGTCATCTCATGTGTGGATTTGGATATTTGCTAATTAAGCTGTTTGTTATATAATATACGAGTTTATTTGCAAAAACTGATAACTAATTATAGCACTGTCACCCTACAGCAAGAAGGTCGCTGGTTCGAGCCCCAGCCGATCCATGTGGCATTTCTGTGCTCCGGTTTCCCCCTACAGTCCAAAGACATGCGCTATAGGTGAATTGAATAAACTAAATTGCCTGTTGTGTGTGTGAATGGGTGTGTATGGATGTTTCCCAGTACTGGTTTGCAGCTGGAAGGGCATCCACTGTGTAAAACATATGCTGATTAAGTTGGCGGTTCATTCTGCTGTGGCAACCACTGATGATTAAAGGGACTAAGCCGTAAAGAAAATGAATGAATGAATGAATGATATTTAATTCTGCTAGTAATTTTTTATGTTGTACATTGAAGCGTATATAGTAAAAGCACAACTGTTTTAAATGATTTTTTTATTGGTTTGCCATCTTGAATCAGTAGTGGTTGTTTTCAGCAAACATGTAAAGCAGCTGTTTTATTTGACAGATGTGTCCAATATGGATCTTTAAGTGCTTGTTTACAATGTCTTCGGTTTACCAGCTACACTGCATATAGTGTATATAGATCGTTGTGGCCCTAATGATGTTAGGGTTTGATTACACAAGCATCCTTAAAGGGCAATGGCTTTTGAGAGATAACTCTCCTTCTCTTCAAAAGCAGCGCCCCCGCATCTCCCTTTCCTCTCTTCACATTTCCTTTCCTGTGGTTTCTTCCTTTCATCATAGTCATATTGAACTGACTTTGTGGATGGCTTTTGCTCCCCCTACATAATCATGAAAGTTTAATAAAAAAAAGTAAATAGGATATAGCAGGTACAGAAAACCATACTGTACAACTTTTCAAGTGTACAGTAGGGTGCCTGAAGTTTGAAAATCTGGAATAGAGAAACTAATCAAAACTTGGGAAGAATTTAAGTCTTTAATAATTTTGGAATTTGGAAAGTTTTAAACTAAGAAATGTTGACATCATCACAATACTGCACAATTTCTAGCTCACTTATCAAAAATGTGACATTAATGATGATCTGCTGTTTTGTTTGAAACAGCAGATAAAGCAAAATTGCAAACTAAACTTAGAAAAATTTGGGATCTGAGATGTATTTATTTATTTGTTTGCTTGTTTGTTTGTTAAAATATTAATGTTTATATTTTGTATTTGTTTGTGGGCTGATAATTTGCAGTTTGTTCATATGTAATAGTTTAAAATATATTTTATTATTATAAAATGAATGCAAACATTATTTTATTCATTAATAATAATGAACATGGAGCATTATAATATTTTATTTAAGAAGTAAAAAATCGCCACAGTCATATCACCCTTCAGCCCAAAACTGGTTACTCACTGAAGCTGAGCAGGGCTGAGCCTGGTTAGTACCTGGATGGGAGACCACATGGGAAAACTAGGTTGCTGTTGAAAGTGGTGTTAGTGAGGCCAGCAGGGGCGCTCAACCTGCAATCTAAATTAAAACTCTAGTGCAGTGTTTCCCAACCCTGTTCCTGGAGGCACACCAACAGTACATATTTTGGATGTCTCCCTTTTCTGACCCATTAACTTCAGGAGTTGGAGTCTCTTCTGATGTTATGATAAGTTGATTCAGGTGTGTTTGATTAGGGAGAGGTTGAAAATGTGTACTGTTGGTGTGCCTTCAGGAACAGGGTTGGGAAACACTGCTCTAGTGTGAGTCCTTATGCCCTGGTAAAGTGAAGGGGACACTGTACTGTCAGTGACGTCGTCTTTTAGATGAGGTGTCTCTCTGTGGTCATTACTTCTCGTAAAAGAGTAGGGGTGAAACCCCGGTGACCTGGCCAAATTCCCTCCATCTGCCCTTACCCATCATGGCCTCCCATACATCCCCATCCACTGAACTGGCTGTGTCACTGTCTCTCCACTACACCAATAGCTGGTGTGTGGTGAGTGCACTGGTGCCATTGTTCTGTGGCTGCCGTCGCATCATCCAAGTGGATGCTGCACACTGGTGGTGTTGTGGATAAACCCCCTTATGTTTATGTAGTGCTTTGGGTGTATGGCCATACACAATAAATACACATTACACGCTATGTAAATACACATTACATTACATTACAAGTAGTTTATTAAATTAGTATTGTATAGACCATTTCAATGTGGTCATCCCATTGGCCCATGAACATTTCCTGCTTGTTATTAAACTATTTTATAACTGTAACAAGAGGCAATTCAATCAGAACTTAATGTTAAAAAAGCTATCATATTATTTATCAATATGTGGCTCTTTGGATTTTCAGAAGCTATAGAAATTAAAAATGTACAACAGGAAATACGATGGGACCATTGTTTTTGTTTACATCCCTCAAAATGGTCTATAAAGATAAATATGAAAATGTAAATGCTATGATCTGTAATTTGATAAGAAATTATAGAAATGTCATTTAATATAAAAACATAAACAGGAAAGAGCTGTTTTAAATCATTAAAACCATGTCTTAAATAACACTCTTATATTCATTTTTTAATTATTTAAGAAATACAATTTTATAGATACCCACCACCCTAAAGCGAATACAAGTGTTCATATGTCTAAGAGTTGCTTTACATGTTTATAACTGCGTGTATCGACTCGTTTTGCTTGTTTTGCACTTTCTTGAGTTTTCCCGCACCACCCGCTGCTGCTTGGGTCAATGTCCAGACTGAGTTGTATATATGAAGTGCAGCTTCTATATTGGTAGTGATGCACCTCCCAAGCAGGAGGCCAAAACACCTGCACAACCTCAATACAATCACAGCACACAAATCCAAACACTCTTTCATTCCCTGCATCGAGCGGAGGCCGAGCAGCCTGTAGAAGTGGAGAGAAGGCATCTGAATCCCTCTCGTCATCTTTATACAAAAATCACTCACTCTTTCTTTTTTTTTTATGGGTTCAGCGAGTCGTGCGGAGAAAGAAACAGTTTATTGATTTTAGATTTAGCAGAAGGGAAAGGGAGGTGGAGGGAGCTCAGCCTTGCCTTTCCTCCCTGTTTCCTGCTGTCTGAAAACGGATTTTAGTGTGATCTGGCAGCCAGGAAGGTGGAGGGGTGGCCAGGTCATTCATCAGAGCAACTATGCTTCAGCATAAACTAGCAGGGACGAGATAGGCCTCCTGCCAGAGAAAAAGGGAGAGAAGAAGTGATGTAATATGTATTAGGCTCACTGTGCATTAATTGGGATCCCAGTACAGTACAGAAAGGCTAACAATATTGGCGACCAAACAGATGTCATTGGCAATAACCTGACCCCTTTTTTTCCCTTTCCTGAATTCCTCTTTAAGACGCAGTACCTTAGACAAAGTAAATCTTTGCAAAGTATTGATTTTGTGTGAGCTGAATTTGAGATAGACTGATTAGAAAATTTGTGATGAGGCCCTGTGGCCTAAAATAAGTGAAATTTTACTTTCTAGGGGCCATTCAAACAGAACATGTCTTTTAGGAATGCACAGCTTTTAGGAATGTTTTTTTAAGTGCCTTCTCCACCTTGTTAACATGGAATAAAGCAGTTATCAAAACAAAGGGTCACGAAACACCAAAACACACAAAAACAGATGTTTACAGTCATATACAGTTGAAGTCAGAATTATTACAATGTTCAGAGAGACGCCATGTTGTGTTTCTAACCGTAATTTAAACAAGTAGAGGAAAAAGAATAGTTTGGAGACATGAGTCGTCAGTGTTGCATTTATAAATGTGCCGCCACAAAGGTTTTGTTTCCATTTCCCCACGATAAGAGCACAGCTCACGTGTGGACCCACATGTGAGGATTACATTTATCTGCTAACGTGCAACAAAAATATGTTTGTAAGGAACATTTGTTACTTGAGAGCTTTTTAAATCTGGAAATGGTGAAATCCGGATTTGCCACTCGCGGTTGCAGTATGTGTTGATTGTCCTGTCGGATTTGGTAAGTATGATTGATGATAATGTACATTGTTTATGTTTATTCAGATGGCGGAGTTAGTTAGTATCGTCAGCAGTACTCTTGCAGTTTTAAAGACATACCTTAGTCAAAATCATTTAGTTACTAAGTTTACTGTAATATCACTATAATATTATAAACTTAAAAATTCTCCACTTCCACACAGCTCTCAGATCCGCTGTAAATGCTGCTTTCCGAATCACTATCTATCTCCCCTTCGTCTGTGTTTGTGTTGCTGCTGTGAAAATCAGCGCTTGCACGTTTGAAATTATTGACGTCAAAATTAAATTATTGCCGTGTCTTGTCAGGGTTTATATACTGGGCTCTTCAAAAAAGATGTGACACAATAGTTATGCTTGTTCATCAAGCATCTGTTTACACAGGAAACAATGGAATAGTACCACTTTGGAATGGAAAACACAATCTGTGATAAATGCACCAGGCTGACAACAGTTTCAGTTGAATTGAGGCTTCTATTTCTCCATTTGAAAAAAAAATATATATATACTTTTTTGCTTCACATATTGAGTCCATCCAGTCAAAGCATATCAAACATTTTAAAAACAGTGTTTTTACAAGTTTTACAAAAGCCAAAAGTTTTCTTGTGCGTTTAAAAACAACCTACTGTACAGAACCATTTTACAGCTTAGCTCACAAGTGTCAAACTCAGTTTCTGCAGTGCTGCAGCTCTGCAAAGTTTAGTTCCAACCCTAATTAAACACCTATTTAACTAATAGAGTCCATCAGTGTTGTTTGAAGGTAAGTGTGTTGAAGTGTGTGTTCTCACAGCAATTCTTAACTTTTTGATTTAGCGGCTAATCCCTATGAATTTGTACGATCTCATTCGTACAATTGTTAAAGTCCATCTATTAGTCCAATGACAAAACTAAATAATGATTTTATTCGAATTCAAAATAAATCAAATGTAACACTTTATTTGGCAAGTAAAATTGTATTATGCCAATTACATAATACAACAACCAGAAAGCCAATTCAGAGATGATACTGTAAATATACAACATCTATTATAATCTAAGATAAATCAAAGAGTTAGAGATGCATACCTGACCAGAGAAGTATGTTGCAACATATAAGTCTCAGAGACTCGCATGCTGCAACGGGCTGTCTTGGCTACAAGATCCCAATGACATTTTTGCATCTTTCCCTTAAATACTCAACTCAGAGCAAAGAACCATAAATTAAAAGTAATAAAAGCTTCACCTAGACCTCTGTTTGGTTATATTTTAACCTAAAGACTAGTCTCCACTAAACACACCTGATCAAACGAATTAAGGTCCGTCAGGGTTAATTAAAACCTAAAGGTAATGGTGTTGATGAATTTGTACGATCTTATTTGTACAATTGTAAAAGTCCATCCATTAGCCCTAATTTGCAAAGAGTTAGAGATGCATACCTGACCAGAGAAGTATGTTGCAGCATATAAGTTTTAGAGACTTGCATGCTGCAACAGGGTATCTTGGCTACAAGATCCCCATGACATTGTTGCACCTTTCCCTTAAATACTCAACTTTAAATTAAAGATAATAAAAGCTTCACCAAGACCTCTGTCTAGTCATATGTTAACCTAAAATCTAATCACTGCCTTGGGGTAAAAAGTCCATAATTGACCTACAGTTTCACACTTCACAGGACAGACTTTTCCCAAACTCAGACAATAATTATCATAATACAAGTGACTACTGCAAAATTGAGACCATTTTAGGTTTAAAATTGAGACCAGTTCTATTCACAAGATACACCATATGAAGAGGATGACAATTCGGTGTGGAATGTCGTGGACCTAAGCTCTGATTGAAGAAGTGAAGAGAACGGCAGAGAGGGGGGCACATGATGGGTAACTGAAGCAGTTGAAGAACTTGCTCTCCTACAGGTCTGCTACACAGACTAAAAGGTTTATTGTTTTATTGCATGGAAATTCATGTGGTCTTGCCTCATGGAATTCGATAACAGTCCTCAGGGTCTGATATTATGGAGAGAATTTAGTGCGATTTGCTTATACCCCAATGACTGTTAAGCAGGTCGCACACCAGAAGCACCACACGGTGCGCACATGACAGTAATGTCGCATGATATTAAACATGAAACTAATCAGATAGCGATCTGTGGCGCGGCAGGAATATGAACAGTGTCCTGAGTCATGGTGGACAGCCGCCGACTTGTAGAGCCGGTGTGTGTACCCTGATAGAAACCTATTTTTAGAATTCTGAAATGAGTGGCGCGGCACTTCTGGTGTGTGACCTGGTTTAGGGGTGGGGTCTGGTGCCAGATATCTCAGAGATGTCTGAGAATGGATTATTGTTGCAGTGATTAATCTTTCTAGGTTATTATGTGTCTGGCAACATTTCTTGTAACCTTACCTGATGAACTGTGTAACATTTTATTTCTGAAACAACCATTTCATAATCCGAATCTCATGGCCATATCCCAGGATGACAGTGCAAAGGTTCATCAGCCTCAAACTGTGAAAGAAGGCTTCATTTTCACACATGATTTGACCAACAATTGACCTTGGTCCCACTGAAAGTCTTGAGAGGTGCTGGAGTAGAATATATGCATGTACTTTTTTGTACCATTAAGCACAGGAGCAGAAATTCAGCATTTTCCTATGCTGAAACTGCCACCGTAATAGATCTATTGGACCTGAAGTGGAAGTAGATGGGACTCCCCATGGATTTGCTTGCTGTCTCGCTGATAGCTTGCGTGCTTTGCTCAGTCGTGCTACTTTTGTGCCTTTTTACTGAGTGGGTGGACACTCTTCGCCCAGTGTAGACCTCAGCGTATAAAGCAAGTGTGGATGAGGTTTGTGCATAGAGTTTGTTTGCAGAGTGTCTCTCCACACTGTTTTGTATTCTATCTGTCTTTCTGTCTACAATGTAGAAGTGAGTTGAAGAAACACTGTGTTCTTACTATACCTGAGTGCAATTTAGAAACCTTCATATAAAATTGCATTTGTATCAAAATCTTGCTGTTAATCAACAATGATTTTACTTATGTAAGATCTGCATGGTTGAGGACTCAGTGACGTATGATAATAATTGTTTTATTTAGCACATGCTTTGTTATTGTGGTGATAAGGATGATAACTGTGAAGAAAATGATAAAGTAATTCTTCTAAAATTATTTTGAATGTAAAACAACATCAGAGTTCAGACCTCAGCAATCAAAAATTTTTTTTGCTTGTTTAAAGTTGGAGGCTAGTCAGAGCTATGTTTTAGATTGTGATTTTTAGTTGATCCACAACATTTAGAAAATATAGTTTTCAGTAAACAAACATGAACAACCCATGATACTATTGTTGAGACGATCATGATTTGCCTATTTAATTTTATTTGCGCTTCTCTGCGCTACTATATCAGTTCAGTGTGTTCAATGTTACATAACTGCCCCCTGCTGGTCATGTCTTTCTTATGTTAGACCATTTTGTGTAGTACCGAGTAACACTGCAGCATTGCATGTGGTCACATTCAATCACTTGCACGTTCTCGGTGGCCTTATCTGTACTTATTTAAAATGAGTTGAAAAAACACAATTCCTATGTTTTTTTTGTTTTTTTTTAAGTGAGCTATACTGTTAAAGAAACAATATCATTGAAAGCACTTTCAGAATGATTTTTTTCCAGCTAATAATCAATAAAACACTGCCAGCCAGTCAGAATGCACTGAAATATAAAGGGCTCATGCAATTCAAAGCAGATGACATTGTGAATGTGTACACTGTAAACTTAAACCCTCTTTTTACTGTAAAAGTGATTGCTGTCCTATATTTTTTTATGGTGACTTAAATATTTTAAGTGAATTAAAAGAACTTTTCAAGTCATCTCAACTTATATCAATAAAAGTGGCTAAAATTAGTAAGTGAAACTTAACTTGAAGGTGCATGATGGAAGTTTGACACCCAGTGGTTGAACTAGGTATTGCATTCCTGGATCAAAACAAATGCAAGCGCAGGTTGCCAGATTGAAGATCAAAAGGAGCAAGCCTGATGATCGAGCCTGAAGGCTGATTTAAATTGTGTTCTAAATAAAAGCAGCAGCACACAATAGAAGGAATATTCTCCATATTAAAAGGAGTTTTTGTTCTAACCAACACATCAAATTGATATATTAGAAACTGCTTCTATTTCTTGCAGCTGAACAACAGAAAACTGACAATGATTACAGCAGGTACACCTCATGTGCTTTATTAAGTGTTAAATGCTAATAGTGTGAGTTTGAATGCCATTTTACATGACATTTATTGCCATACTACTGAAAGCAGCAGCAGCAGATCATTCACCTCAGATCTTGAAAATAAAATAAACTGTTTGAAATGGAACTTTAGAACTGTGACTCAAAACCAACACATCAGTGATTCAGCATGTGTATTTAATAATGTTAAAGAGCTTTAATATGTATTAATTAGATTATAAACCTTACCATTTAATGAGTGATTGCATATTCTGTGCTTCTGAATGACTGTATTTAAATTTCTGTCGTGTTTTGTCTAGTGCAAACAGCTAAATTGCTTATCACTGCAAATCTCATCATGTGTTGTTAGGACATGGGGTTACAATGTAACCTGCTCACCTAATGTTTACGCTCGTAATATTTATATTATTTGCTAATTAATAACCTCATGTGGAACTCGTGTGAATCTGCATCTGCCACTGTTCACTGGAGGTCGCATTTCGGTCACGAGCACATGCTTTGAGAGCCTTTCTGGATGAATAAATGAAATACGCTGTTTTCCATCAAGGCAATCCAGGGTGCTGAAATATCTATCAGATGTTGGACTTTGTTTGCCATACCTGATGAATAAATGATTAATTGACTAAACTGCCATTGGGTGGGTTAAAACACCAGAACAAAGACAGCGTTCCTGCAACGCCCATTTTCAAAGCTGAATATCTGACTTCAGCATTGTCTTTTAGATAAACAAGAATGTTCACTTAGCATGTTTCTTAATCCTAAACATATTATGGTGTTTTTATCCTTTGGAGAGTCAAAAACATACATACAGCACCTTTAAGCCTCATTTGAAAATGCTGGGAAAAAGTATTTGGGCTGTTTTTATTCCTCTACTCTGACTTTGATTGCTAAATTTACTATTTTATTAGATAGATTACACAAGCTGGCTTCACTGGTCAGACGTGTTAAAATGTTGCTT
The DNA here is from genome assembly GCF_903798145.1 of Danio aesculapii. Lineage (NCBI taxonomy): Eukaryota > Metazoa > Chordata > Actinopteri > Cypriniformes > Danionidae > Danio > Danio aesculapii. Next base: position 19,290,964 of record NC_079439.1, on the reverse strand, counting down.
GTTACAAGGGGGTAATGTAAAACAAAGCATTAACTATAATAACCAGCTATTTATTGTTTGCTGGTGTGGACACAAATATAATTTCAGTTATACACTATATATACATTTATAGTTATTGTCCTTGGTGTGAACGGCTCTTTACTTGTAGATTTTAGTATCGGAACAACGAAACTTGCTTATTTATTGAACACTTTAGTTTAAGTACCAATTCTCACAATTAACTAGTTGCTTATTACCTACCTATTATTAAGATATTGGCTGTTTATTAGTACTTATAAAATACACATTCTGCATGATCCTATTCTACATTCCTAATCCTACACAATCCTTAAATTTAAATACTACCTTAATAACTACTAATAAGCAGCCTTAAAACACCTTACATAAAATACCATCAAATAGTGTGACCAAAAGTACGAAATGGACTGGTATTTTAATAAAGCAGCAGAACAAAAAGTTTAGCCGTTGATGTGAAGCAGACATGCTGACATAAGCTAACATCCTTTGACTTGAAGAATGTTTCCTACTCCTCCTCCGGCTCCAGGAATATGGTTTGTTCTGCACATTGTACATTGACTGTATCTTTGAAACAGGCTTGTTCTCGACAAGACTGACTTTGCTGAACAAAGAGAATCAAACGTGTCAATAAAAGACAGAGCTTTATGGAGCTCAGCCCAGAATATTAAACATGGCCAATTCCAGCTGTCTGTGTGAAGCCCTACTATTTCACATACAAATGCTTCGTTCTTCCAAGTAATTAGTTGCCCCCCCTTGGTTGGAGATTATCGAGGGCTGCTGATTTATGTTCAACCTTAGGTCATAATGTTTGGCTGCTAGGAATATTAACTGACCGGTGTGTATTGGTTCATAAAGGCTGTGATAATCTGAGTGTGATCAATAATAAGGTTAAATGAATTTGACCTCATCAAGTATTTAATTCGGATGCCAGATGTCATAATGACTTTGAAACAGTTTGTCATTACAGATGATGACAGATGTTCCATGCATGCATAAACATATGCATATGTAAGCATTTGAATGGATTTGTGCTCGTTATCACCTCCAAAGAGCAGCATTTGTGCTGAGAAACTCTGTAATGACTCCGCTAATTAACGCAATTATATTAATTGTGTGAAATATGTTGTTGCACCCATACTGTGTGTGTGTTTCAGGAATCTCTCCCGTCACATATTCAATAAACACTCGACTCATTTGAACAAACTGCAACTTTCTCTTTTCAAGTCGAGAGCGAACGCTGCGGAAAAGATCCTTCTGGAATGCTATTATGATGATTTCAGCATTTACATTTAGATGGAAGAAGTTTTTGAAAGAGTAGAAATTTCCCTCTTCTGAGAATTCTCAGAAAACGGTTTGTCGGTTGAACACATTCTCAGGTCTGTGCCAACCAAAAGGAAAGCTTCTAAAAAAGCATACCTACTGAGTCAAGCCCAGAGCTAGTTTATGAGGTCTTCAACTATCTCAAGTCTGACATTAGATTGAAATTGACAGCAAAACAAGGTCATAATAGTAATAGTGGATCTGGACTTTCCAGTGGCTGACAGAATTTAATTTAATTAAGACAAATCAGATGCCCAATATTCTAGCATTTAAAAAAAACGTTATTACAAATCTAAATATAAATGCAAAATAATTAAAGGGATATTTCACCCAAAAATTTTTATATTCTCATCGTTTACTCACACTTAGGCATGGGACGATAACCATTTTCAAGGTATACTTCGGTTGGGAAAAGTCAAGGGCTGTTTCCTAATATGCATTCTTGTCTATACTTGTGTTCTTGTGTCCTCGTGAAACGTCTTCAACCGTCACCGAAGTACTTTTTCAATTCAAAGTTTACATCTTTGCAAGTACAGATAAAATTCCCAGATGTGTACTTGCTCCATCCCTTTTGTCATGGACGCATCATGAAGTAATTTGTGCGAACTTGTGAAGCGCAGGCATCCCAGAATGCAGGAGGAGAAAACCTGCACAGTTTTAAAAATACTCCTCTGTTGTGTTGCAAAATAAAGTTTTAAGCGTTTTCAGGCGAGAATGTAGTTGTTTTAAACTTTATTTACAAAAATAACATGTCTTTGGCAACGTGCTTCTGCTTATGCGGACTCTGAGCCCCAGACTTTCAGCGGGAGCTCTGGAACACCTTCCCCGCCAAGAGCAACTTTACTTTGGCCAGTCCATCCCGGATGCTTCATTTTAGTTAAAACAGGATATTTAATACATCTTGTGCATATCTAACGATCAGTTTTTGGTCTTTTAAATCTATTATTTGTTCTCACGTGTATTATTTTGGCAGTGTTATTTTGTAATTGTTTATAATTGTCTTTAATAGATAATTGTACTTTATACTTGTATAATGTGCATTTTAGTTTATTAAATCTGATAATCAAAGACACCAGTCTGTGTATAACAACACATTTTACTTCACATTTATGGTGATTTATGTTTACATTTTCTTAAATGAAACATTGATTTATAATATTAATATAATATAATATTAATTCTAAGGCTGTTCTTTATATAATTAAATAGTTTTATTGTTAATGTACAGTGAAACCGACGAATCCATGGTGAGGTAAGTAATGTTATAAAGCACATTGCCTTTTATTCCATTTGAAGAAGTTCCCGACTTGTGTCTTTGGTAGTTCGTTCTTCCAAGTCTAAACTTGGCAGGTCTGAACTTTGTGAACTTGGTATTGAGAAACAGTCAAGGTTTTAAAACCGGCAAATTTTTCTGATATACCATTACTAAGGTATGTATAAGATTTTTTTTTTATTTATTATTATTGTTTTTTTTTATTAAATTTTTATTTTTAGGACAACAGCAGAAAAGATATCCAATGATGCCATTTTAAATTGTAAAGAAATCTGTTTCTTTGAAACTAATGAAGACAGCAGAAGTTATTGATCCATTTTAATTATTCAGCCTGACACGTTTACTGTCCCAAAATATTTTCAGTCTCTCTCAAAATAAAATATGTGTTCAAAGGGGAAAAAAGTTTGTTTTTACCCCAACAATTAAAAAGTAGTGGTCACAATACCGTGAAACTGTGATATTTTTATCCAAGGTTATCATACCGTCAGAATCTTATACCAGCCCATGCCTACTCAGTGTGAGCAAACTTTTATACATATACAATTCCATAAATTTTTTTAAAAATGTGTTTTTCCTGTCAAACACAAAACAAGATATTCTGAAGAATATTGAAAAAAAAGCAGCCTCTGACATCTATAGTAGGAATAAGAAATACTGTGAAAGTCCAACATTTCCAACATTCTTCACCTTTTCTTCAGAATTATCATTTTTGTGTATTTTTTGTGTGTTTTCTTTACTAATATCTCTTTAATAAATATAAACAAAAAATAAATTATGTATGAATAAGATATGTATTAAAATAACTTGTTATATGACCACTTATAGATAAACATATGCTCTATGAAGATGCCAAGATACATTATTTGCATGTTTACAGGATATTGCCAAAGGATTAATAAACATTACACATACACCCGCACACATATGTGCACATAATAGAGGTACCAGTCTTCTATTGTTTGAACTTTCATGTTAGTATTATGTAGAGTTTATCAAATTTTAAAAGTATTTTATTTATATGCAAAGTGAGCACGCTGCTTTAATGGAAAAACAGACATACAAAATGTCTGTATATTTTATCTCAGCATTGTGTTTGATTTCAGCTGAAATCCTTTGTGTGGTTTTGAAAAATAGGAATAGAAACTGCTGCTAATTTGCATGCAATTTGCACATATTTTAAACATGTTTTTTTTTCTTCTTTTTTCCCCTTTTTTGGTATCTAGAGCCCTGTTTCACTATGTAGACATCAAAGTTGCCCTTTAGCGTTTTTATAGTGATGTGGCCAGTTACCCCATTGCTTTCAATAAGAGACCTTTGGCATTATCAGACTGACGTGCATGTTTCCTGCCCACATATTAGTATTTGACCTCTAGACTATGATGAGACTAGATTTTCCTTTTTTAGTCAATTATCTGTGCATTAGCCAGTTTTTTTTTTACCAGTGTTATATTGAGGATTTTTTAGACAGAATAATTCATTGGTTTGCCTGCTAGGTATTAGGAATAGTAAGCATTTGCTGTAATTGCTGTCCAATGTCTTAAGTGTTGGTATTTTTAGTTTTTCATAATTTGATTTGGTGTAATTGAGTTTTCATCCTGGGGCTATACGCCAAAGATATTTTGCTGAATGAATAGCCTCGAGTTCCCCCTCACTCTTTCTCTTTTTTTTACGTCTCTCTTCCTGTTTACAGTTCATATTAAAGTCAGCATAAATTGCTGTTTCCAACCCATTTTGTTTCAAAGACAAAATTGTATGGCGGTACTTTATTTTAACCTTTTATAATTATTTGAATGCTGAAAAGTGCACGTTAAATTCCAGAATCGAGACAACGTAGCTATTTAGCTTAAAAGATGAGTGAACTTGCGTATCACACTCAAACATAAAACACCTGCAAAGGAAACACGACACTGTGGATGATAGAAACACCACTGCTCACTAGCAATCACTTGACGCAAAAGTAAAAAAAAAATGCTTTTAGAAGTAATATAAAACCCCCTATTTTTATATTGTTGTAGTATTGAAACTTGAGTTTAGTTTCGTGATTTGTATTGAACTGTGGCATGAGTATGAGAGCCTGAGACTGATTCCTGAAAGACCCAGTGACAGACGTGTCTCTGTGTTGATCCCGTAGGCTTGCCTGAACATCTACCGGTGACCTACTCAGACCTGCAGCTTCCAACATAGGCTCATTCTGAAAATGTAGCCCTATACACATTTCTGGAGATCGCGAATTATGTAGCTAGAAGTACTTATGGCTGCATTTCATCTTCAAAACGAACGCTCCGAGGCTGTATGATGCCATTACTTTTCGCACTTACCAGCTGATACCTCCATGAGGATGTCTTTTTCGCTGTTATCAGTTTGTCCAGTTAGCTCACCATGTAAGCCAACTGACTTGAGACGCAAAGTATTAGGTCTTGATTTTGGGTGACAAATATTCTATGTCTAGCCAGTGTCTAAGGACTACGTTATTTTGATGTCCAGTAAAGGACGTCAAATGACATTGATATTTGGTTTAATTCAGGTTGTGTTTGAAAGTCACCAAAATCCAACTTCGAGCCAACATCTTAAAACCACGTTATATTGACATTAAATACTGACATTTATTCACCAGGTATGGCAACCAAAATCCAACGTCTGATAGACGTCATAGTAATGATGTCCAAATATTGCCAGGCTGTACCATCATTAGGTGTTGATATTTGGTTGTTTTTAGGTTGCGTTGGAAAGTGACCAAAATCCAAGGTCTGTCCGACGTTGGACACTGACGTCGGTCTGATGTTGGGTTTTGACGTCAACCCGATTTTCATTTCCACCCAAATTGCAATGTCCCACGACGTTGGAGTGCAACTTCAATCTGACGTCATGTTGACGTTCTGTGCCTGCTGGGATGTGCATGAGCATGGTATTTTATTTTATGGCCTTTGTTGTCCCTGATAACCATAGATAGACACTAGATATCGCATACGGACCCTGAGCATGCGTAAATAGGGCTGCCACATTTGTACAGTGCTCCCAGGACAAATGTCATTCAACCGCACTAGTCAAGACTAAAGCCAATGTGAAGACACTGGACTTCAGTGCTGTGTACAGGTGAAGTAACGAGCAAAGCTTAAAGGCAGAACATTTCATTGGTAAGATTTCGTTTTTTACGTTTTTATATATTACGAACTTTTGTGCTAAACAGGTCACGTTATTGATGATAATACAGTGACTTACTAAACTGATCATAAGGAAAGTAGCACCAACTTGCTCTAAATTCTAGGCTTATGCTAGTTTGGTTGAATAAAATCAGCAAAAAATGTAAATGAAATTTGACAAGATGCTGCGGTACTAGAAACTTGTATTATTATTATCAGCTAAGTGAACGAGTCGTTCATAATGGGGATTCATTCACAAATGAATCGCTCTCTCCATTAGATTTAGAAGTAAAAGCAGGAGAGGGGGTGTGTTTCAGGACACGGATTAGATCAAATTTAACAGGGAGGGAGGATAATCCACTTCCATACACACAAACACACGCTCTTTGTCAACGCATATGAAAAAATTCTCAGCACTTTTTAATAACCCCATCATTAAAAAGCATTGAGAAATTTTACATGTGCCTTGAATTGACCGCTTGTAATTTCTTTTTAATGCATCACTTCATTCTTTCTCTGGGATGTAGAGCTATTATCTTATCGCACATGATGAAGATATAGAAATGCAGTCTGTGCATAATTTCATCAGTTCCGAGAGAGCGGTTATTAATAATATATCAGTATGAGTTCTCTGATAGAGTGCTGATTTTCACACACTTTTTTTATTGCTCTGTTTCTTTGTTCCACATGCAGGCGCAAAGATTTATACATCAAGTGATAATAATCTCACACTAAAAGCCTTTTCTATTTCGCCAAATCACCTGAGGTAAGCTACAGCCGGCACATCCTCAAGAATACTGATGATTCCGTCATATTTCCGTATCTAATACACATACAGGCGCGTGATTCCATCATGTTTCCTTTCTATCAGATTTTCAGTCAAGAGGTGAGCTGTGTTTTCGTGTGTGTTGGAGGTAGGCAGCCATTACTCGGTTCTTTCGGAAACACCTGTCTCCATGATGATAACAACCCTGCCCTCCTTTGTCTACATTAAGGTGAGAGCCGCATCCTCAGAAGCACACGAGCGGAGGACAGGAAAAAAGAAAGATAAGACTGTTTTTCTCTCCGTGCCCCCGCTTCTCATTCCCGTGCGCTGTCTCTCCCCCCATTGTGTCTTTTTCGCTCTTTTTTTATTTTTTTATTATCAGCTTCAGAAGAGAAATGTGGCCGTGCCAAGTCAGAATTAAGTTTTACAGCGCTCATATCTGTGTCTTTTATGGAGGGAGCAGAACTCAAATGTGAGGTACAAATTCCTTGCAAATTGGTTCAGAAGGCATTTATCTTTAAGGAGAAAGGAGATGAGCGAGGGAGAGGAGGGGAGTTCGAATAAGACACTTTGTAAAAGTTGCCTCGGTGGATTCGCCTTCTCGTGCTGATAGATGAGCCTTCTTCACCTCTATTGAAACGCAGTGTGATGAATGGGCAGGTCATTGATTCTGGCATGGGAAACACATCCTGCGCTCTTATGCATATTCTCCATAGGATACAGCAGATCACACGGGTCCAGCACCAATCCATTACTGCCAGGTGATCATTGTCAAAATCTCAGGGACTCATACAATAGTGTGACGGGCAGGAAGAGTGTTGGGTGTCGGGTTTGTGTGGAAGCTGTTTCAGTGATATAAACCCTTGTTGTTATCGCAGAGATGCGAGATATTTTGGCTGGTGGGCTTGGATAGTGTTTGGATCATTTTAACGAATGTGGGTCATAGATGAAAATAGCATTTCAAGAATTCAAACAAAAGTGTAATACAGCTTTATATTTTATTTTTCCTTACATTTAAATGTTCCATCACATGCTAACTGAACAAAAATAAATAAATAGTTTATTTTGAAATAAATAAATTAAAAAGAAAAATTCTGCATATGAATAATCAGATAAGATAACGAATAAGATAATAAATAATTTGGGCATTAATTTAAGGGTATATTGAAATTAAGCAGTGCAAACAATAGTATCATTATGTAAATAAATAGTTATATATAAATACAGTATATTTTTTATACATGCAAGAATAACTATTTTTTGTATTACGCTGAGATATGTGCATATATGATTAAAATGTTGAATTATTTAACATTCATAAAAAAAATACAAAAAATTATATTAATAATTGTTCATATTTTTGGATAAAATCAACCCAGAAATGGTTGAAAAGCCCAGAAAACAGTCAAAAAGTGTGGATTTTCGTATACCTGCATATTAGTTGACCAAAGAGTTTTATAATATAATATAATATAATGTAATGTAATGTAATGTAATAATATAACATAATATAGGCGACGCAGTGGTGCAGTAGGTAGTGCTGTCGCCTTACAGCAAGAAGGTCGCTGGATCGAGCATCGGTTGGGTCAGTTGGCATTTTTGTGTGGAGTTTGCATGTTCTCCCCGCGTTCGCGGGGGTTTCCTCCGCGTGCTCCGGTTTCCCCCACAGTCCAAAGACATGCGGTACAGGTGAATTGGGTAGGCTAAATTGTCCATAGTGTATGAGTGTGAATGAATGTGTATGGATGTTTGCAGATGGGATGCAGCTGGAAGGGCATCCGCTGCGTAAAACATGCTGGATAAGTTGACGGTTCATTTCGCTGTGGCGACCCTGGATTAATAAAGGGACTAAGCTGAAAAGAAAATGAATAAATAATATAATATAATATAATATAATATAATATAATATAATATAATATAATATAATATAATATAATATAATATAATATAATATAAGTATTATATTAAGTATTTGGGGACATATATTGATTCCAATTTTACGTTTTCAGAGAATACTGAAAGCATTTGTAAGAAATGCATGTTTTTGTATGTGGCGATATTGTGAAGTCAGAGACTGTTTTCTACAGTGTGGATAATGAAGTAAACTCAACTCAACTCAAATCATATAATATCAGAGAGTTAAACTTGTGATTTAAAGGTTGCAGGTTTGAGTCCCAGCTCCAGCCGGGATTTTAGATCACTTCCACCCTCAATACAATGGTTGAGGTGAATCCCTTGGGCAAGCATTGAACCCCAACCTGTGTGTTCAGTGTGTGTTTGTGGGAGTCGCTTTGGATAAAAGCATCTGCTAAATGTAAATGTTTTTTTAGTGAGGTGACTTACAGTAAACTGCATTTCCTCGTGTAAACGTGAGGAGGGCTTGTGTGTGTGTGTGTGTGTGTGTGTGTGTGTGTGTGTGTGTGTGTGTGTGTGTGTGTGTGTGTGTGTGTGTATATGTGTGTGCTAGAGCAGATGTGGATGTGTATGCATGTTAGGCTAGGCAGACGTCAGATTTGTGGGTGACTGCTTGTGTAAATACACATACACCTGTGTGTGTGCGTGTGTGTGTGTGTTTATGTGAGTGAGAGAGAGAGTGTTTGCACTTCTTGTATCTGTGATGAGGTGACAGCACCTGAAGTTAATTGGACCGTCTTCCTGTTTCTGTCTTTCTAACAGCTTGTCTTCTTCTTTTGCCCCCTCTATTTTCTTTTCCTTTGTATAAGGAGGCATACATTTTTCAGGATCCGTTCTACTTGCTGCTTTGATCAAAATACACACTAACTGAACAAAGATCTGTTAATTGTCTCAGAGTGGTCTTAAAAAATAAAAAGCACATGCACAACTATTTACAGAATAACTGTAAATATATGTATAATGTTACTGTATGGTGTGCACCCATATTGTGTTTGTTTATGTGTGTGTGTGTATTAAACTTATTCAGAAGGTTTTTTGTTTGTTTGTTTTTTGCTTTTCAAAAAACAACAATTTAGGCAAACTCAATTCCATTGTAATGTCAGACATATGATGAATCAAATATAGAGCTATAAAATAAATAAAACAAATAAAAAACACACACTAACATAAACTTTGTAATGGGTTAAATAAACCCATCTTCTTGAAATAAATCATACCAGTGTTTAGCCTTCTCACCCTTCATTATTTTTAAAGCCTCTGCATAGGTAGCAAACGCCTTTTTAAAGACTATCAAATGAGGAGCTGTTTTGAAAATTTTACATTCATGAATGAAGAACTTAAGTGAAATAAGTAAACAATTTGCAGTTAAGTCATCGTTTTTGTTGTTCAAATGTACTCCAAATTTCAATATGTCCCAACAAATAGATGGAAACATTGAAATATATTGATTTATCTAGTAACCAGACCAGAAAGGATTAACCAAATTACAATGAAGAAATAGATGTTCAACAGTTTCAATATCACTATTGCAGAATTGGCAAACATTACAATTCACATTCTTAATCAGAAGGTCATGATTCACACACATTAAATAATTACTTTACATAGGTTTATTTGATATTTTTAGGAGATACTAAACAATGTTTTGGCCCAATGCCTTTCTCAGTGCAGGACACAATCTTCTCACTCTACCCTTTTAATCTACAGTCAATCACAGTACGTTATTAGTTAGACAACTACTTAATAGTTAAACATCTCATTTTCATTTCAATATAGCTAGCAATACAATGAATATTTCCTCCTCCTGTAAAAACATTATCTCTATTGTACAGGAGAATAACATTTTAATTATCATCATTCACTTATTCATATCTGAATACAATACACAACAGATACAATTCCGACAGTCCAAAACATTAAAAATACAATTTCATATCATTAGTTGTTTCATTATACCCTCAAAATCCATGATTCACAAGTCAATTCAAGTCGAGCTATATTGTCATTCCGCTACATGTGTGGACACAGTCTCTCAGGACAGCGGTGCTACATAAATTAGTCATAAATACAAACACAACACTGGATATAAGAGCTATTTTAAAATAAAAACTATGCATAACTAACATGTACTATAAAATACTTGACTATACACATAAGACAGGCTACACAAATACTTTTACATGAGACTGAACAATGTTGTGCAGGATATTGTGCAAGAGAGGTATTAAAGGTGAATATTGTGCAATAGAGGTATTAAAGGTGAGTATTGTGCAAAAGAGGTATTTAAGGTTTAATATTGTGCAAGAGTTATTTAAGATTGAAGCAAGCAGTGCAAAATGATTTATAGTAAACATCGTTTTCATTATCTAAATCTTACAAGGACTCAATAAAGTGTCAGGTGCATAAGAGAGAAGAGTGTTCCTATAGGTGGTTTGTCAAACCCACTCACATGGATGAAGCACAATTTGAAATGCACAATGTTTCCAAGAGACATGGAGTGATTAAGACAGTGGGCTCTATTTTGACGATACATGCGCAAAGTCCAAAGTGCAGGGCGCAAACGCATTAAGGGTGTGTCAGAATTCACTTTTGCTATTTTAAGAACGGAAAAATCCACTTTGCGCCGCGGTGCATGGTCTAACAGGGTTGAGCTTATTCTCTTAATGAGTTATAGGTGTGTTTTGAGAATAAACCAATTAGAGTCTCATCTCCCATTTCCTTTAAGAGCCAGTTGCGCCGTGCCATTGCGCATTTGCTATTTACATGGTGAACTTTGTAAGTGGAAAAACTGAGTTCTTCACTAGCGAGAAAACAGTTAAACAGAGCATCTACAGCGCAAGAATTAGAGATGAGCCTTCGTATTGGTTACTTTTACTTTCACTCTCGTGCATAGGGAAATGTGTTGTACGCACAGATATCCATAAGCCTATATATAATTAATTTCGTTTATTAAACGCAAAGATTTGTTTCAAAACTATTTCTAAATTCAGTTCTAATTTCCAGCAAATTAAAGTGTTATGAAGAGTTATATCCAAATACACTGTGCCCCATATGGTCTAAAACCTGACAGGTGGGTAAATCTAAGCTTGTTTTTAATAAAACAAATATAAATATGCATATAATAAATAATACTGCTAGTAATGATAACATTATACAAAAGCAAATTGTTAGGAATAAACTGAAAAAGCCCCCAGAGATGAAGAAGGCATGGAAGTATTTATGTAGGCTAGAAAATAATAATTGTTGTAATATTTTAATTCTTTTTCATTTGTAAAGATATTTGTGTATTGCTGCACATCCTGTGTATATTAAGCAATGTGTAAGCGAGGCACAACTAACGTGCTCTGGGCTGAACAATAGACCAGCTTTGATCTGGTCTATTGAACCGTCTATTTAAGTTCCTAAAAATAGCAACGCGCCACCAATGTGCCTCAACACGCTTCCTTTTTTAGACCAAAATGCCTATGGGCGCACATTTGAGCGCAAATGCATTTGTTTTTTAAACAGTATGGCGCAAAACGACTCTTGCGCCAAGGTGAAACTAGCAAACAACATTGCGCCGCATTGCTGGGTGCAAAAGTGCAACCTGGTGCAAGAGTCAGAGATGAGAGGGTGTCTTTTCTACATGTGGTTTTTGTTAAACCCAATCACCTGTATGGGACATACTCAGGAATGCATGGGTGGGGGTGAATTAGACTTCAGAGTAGGGGCAGGGGGGCAAATTGACTGGAGTTGAGGGCAATGCTGGAGATAAACAATTAAACATTAAAGAAATACCGAAAGATCCAGTTTTTCATTTATTCCTCTTGGTGTAGGTTATTTTATTTCATGAATCCAGAATGCTTCTTTGTGATAATTCTAAATAATAATTTAGGATAAATTTCAAGATTTTAGTTTTGGTGTTTAAATTTCTAAATGGACTAGCACCAAGATACTTGTCCTTATTAATCCAATTGTACACTCCATCAAGGGCACTTAGATGTACTGATCAGCTACTTTTGGCTGTTCCACGCGCAATGTTAAAAACCAGAGGGGACCGTGCCTTTGCAGTGGTGGCCCCCAAACTTTGGAACAATTTGCCTCCCCATGTTAGGCATGGCCGCAACCCTTTCTGTTTTTAAATCTAGTCTTAAAACCCATTTTTACTCTTTGGCTTTTAATACCATATGAGAGTCATGTGTCTGTTGTATTTGTCCTTTGTTTTAGATGGTGTATGTGTGTACAGCACTTTGGTAAGCCCTTGTTGTTTTTAAAAAGCGCTTTATAAATAAACTTTGACTTGACTTGGCTTCTCTTTGTTCCTCCTCTACGTGACTCAAATACTTCCTTAATTCCATACATTCTAGTTATTTAATGTCTGAAATCCATAAAGTGTTTTGCTATTGCCCAAGTAATATCTTGTCGTCGTATACTTGGTTTACACTCACTAATTCGCAACTTTAACTGACGTGATGACTTCCCTAAATATCGTTATAGACTTCATTCAAAGTAAACAGAAAATGTGATTCATGTAATGCTTTGAGTTTTGAGATTACCACTTTGCAGAAGCACCCATACTTTGGGTGTTGCAGCTTAATTAGCAAAAATGCAGTTTGTTGCTTTGCTCAGTGAACTACAACTTTCGTAAAATTAGTTCTGTGATTAGTCTCAATCAACTGTATACTGTATTAGCCCCCCTTTGAATTATAATTTATATATATATATATATATATATATATATATATATATATATATATATATATATATATATATATATATATAGTTCCCAAATGATGTTTAGCAGAGCAAGTAAATTTTTACAGTATGTCTGATAATATTTTTTCTTCTGGAGAAAGTCTTATTTGTTTTATTTTGGCTAGAATAAAAGCATTTTAAAATCCATTTTAAGGTCAATTATTAGCCCTTTTAAGCAAATTTTTTTCTGATAGTCTACAGAACAAACCATCATTATACAATAACTCGCCTAATTACCCTAACTTGACTAGTTAACCTTATTAACCTAGTTAAGCCTTTAAATGTCACTTTAAGCTGTATAGAAATGTCTTGAAACATATCTAGTAAAATATTATTTACTGTCATCATGGCAAAGATAAAATAATCAGTTATTAAAAATTAGTTATTAAAACTATTATGTTTAGAAATGTGTTGAAAAAAATCTTCTCTCCGTTAAACAGAAATTGGGGAAAAAATAAACAGAGGGGATAATATTTCAAGGGGGGCTAATAATTCTGACTTCAACTGTATGTAACTCATAAAATATGCTTAAACATTGCTCATTTAGTTCATTTAGGATAACTTAACACATAATAAACACACATGATATTATCAGACCTTTGAGTTTAAATGAATTAAAAATACAAATGTATTTAAACTTTTATTTTATAAAATCATGTGGGACCAACTCAATTGCATTTAATTGTGTAAATAGTTTTAGACAAATTTATTGGATGGAAATCCTGCTCTTAATTAAATTGAGTTCATCCAACGAGTTTTTTTTTTTTTTAAATTAAAGTGACAACAGAAAAGCTGTTTTCCTAAAGAACCTAGAAGCGTTGCTGTTTCTCATTGTGCGTCGTTGGAGGTAATTTTATCTTTTGTGTGGACAGAAACTGACAAATTAACCTCCGTGTTGCCTGTCAGTCCCTGAGCTCCTCTCTCATCGTCCCCAGTTTTATTCATCCAGCAAGGGGGCAGGGTCATCATCTCCCCAATATCTCTCTCTCTCTCTCTCTCTCTCTCTCTCTCTCTCTCTGTCTCTCTCTCTCTTTCTCTCTCTCTCTCTCTCTCTCTCTCTCTCTCTCTCTCTCTCTCTCTCTGTCTCTCTCTCTCTCTGTTTCTTTTTACCCTCTCCTCATATTAATCAAGAATCTAGACAGTTCCACAGGCTCCAATTCCACTTCAAAGCCAAACCATTTCCTGCAGTCTGAAAGGCCTGTCATCACCGTGTACGAGGCAGAGAGAGAGATGTGAGATGAGTGGGAGGAAGGCAGGCAAAACCGATAAAGCATATCCTAGAGATGCATGTGCGGAAAGGTCTGCGCCACCCGGGAAGCCAAAGTACGTCGGTATATGTGCGCTTCAAAAAAAAAAAAAAAAACCCTAAAATAAAATTCATTGACTCTTTTTCCCTCTCTCTCTTTTGAATTCCCCAGAAGTGTAAGTGGTGGTATCCTCATGTTCGCTGGCTCTGCATGAATTACATTGCATCCCGTGTGCCATTGTTGTGATAATGGGTAAAGTTATCTTCAAAGCGGAATGGGGAGCGCCGCAGGGTCGGAGAGAGGCAGCCTTCATACCGCGCCTAATCCGTGAAATTACACCTGCCACCCGCCTCCATGCCAGCCGCATTCCTAAAACTATTAAAATTAACAAAAGTTTCCGATAGAGACTTAATTAACATCCTGGCCTCTCCAGAAGCACCTTGCAAGCTCAGGTACTCTTTCATGTTTGCGAGAGAAAGGGAAGAAAGTGAGGGGAAAAAATAGTGCTAAATTAGATTTGGTTGAGAAATTGCCGAGGGCTCGAGGGTTCGCGCGTACCTGCCTGACGCTTTGAGGAGATGAAACGAAACGGACGTCTTTTTGAACATGTTCTCACTTTTACGTCATTAACGCCACATCTTTGAGTGCTTTTCTGCTGGTTGTGTGGAGTAAAATCTATGTATATGTAATAAACTCTGTTGAGTCTTGCATGTTATTAATTCCTGTTAGAATCAAAGTGTTTAAGTGTTAAAAAACTGTGGCAATTAGCTGATATGTCACTTTTATTAATTTGTCAGACTGCATTAAAAAGTAGGGAAGACTCTTCTTCTTCGTTTACCTTTCCCTAAAAGGATATCGACTAAAAAAAGCCTTAAATTAACAGTTTTACATATTTAATGATTCTTTTTAAAAAATTATTTATGCTTTTGAATCACATTATAAGACCTTGATCTTTCTTCTGTAGCAAATTAGTTCATTTGAACGGGACTTCAAAACAATTGACTCTTTAAATCTGAACAAACGAATCATCCAGCGATCGTTCAAACAGACAGTTGACTTTAATTACTTATATTGGTATCAAAAATAAAAACCAATTTATGTTTAAGCAGGGTAGCAAGATTGAAGTTTAAGACAATTAATTCATAAATATGCACAGGCACCTTTCTTTATACAAAATGACACTTTATTGACTGATCTAACAGAAACTAACACCTAACACAAACACGTTCATACAAGTGTAGAGAAGAGTAAATAAAGTAAAATAAAAGTTTGAGAGAATGTAATAATGGAAAAACCTCAGATTTTGTAAGTAAAATAAGAGTTTGTGAGAGTGTAATAATGGTAAAACCTCGGATTTTGTAAGACCAAACCAAGCATACCAAAAATAATCAATTTAACCCTTCTATGGTCTCTTTAGGGTTGCATTGTAGCCTGGAAGTGTTATTTGCGTTCCTGTTGTGATGTGAAGAAACTCCCTCTGTTGAGCACGTAGCTAGCTGGATGTTCTTTGTCCCTGCGAGGCTTAGAGTGGAGTGGAGTCAGTCGTTTAGAATTTTGAAAGCGGCAAAAAGAGTAGTCGTGATGACTACTGGTTTGCAGCGCACTAAACTTAACTAGACTCTCGACGGAAAAGAAAGAAAGAAAGGTATTGGAGATGGCAATGTGTGAGCTGTGCGATTAACCCATTTTGTCTGCGTCCCTGCCTGCTCCTTGTGGTCCTCTAGGGTTCTCTGTGTTGGGTTTAAGTCTCTGGTCTGTAGTCTTCTTCTAGCTTGGGCGTTCTCCTCTGGCCTGGGGTGGGGCCGTAGGCTAGTAGCTTTTATAAGGATGGTTTGTATCCACCCTCCAGGGCCAAGTTGACCAATGAGAAGTTAACTTTTGGTTTCAAAGCATGTTCATTTGCATAGGCATTTTTGCTATAAACTAATGCAGGAATGTTCAAGTTTCTTAAAATGTTAAAATGTTGCACACGTATTAACATGAAATGTAAACAATCATTCAGTACACCAAATTAGCATTGCAGGGAGATCGAACATAAACTATCTATGATCTTGTTTAGCTGTGGTAGAGTTAAACATTGATTGCAGAAGTAATAAAACCATAATGATACATGAGCAAGAGACTTATTGCCAAACACCTGGTTACTCATAAAGAGAATAAAAGTTTTCATTAAACGCATCAGTCTTACGCAAGGAGCTTATAGAAGTTTTGACCATGTCTCTGTGTCCATTTCTAAGCACATTCTTTTGTGTAGTAAATACCTTGGGATCGGATTACAACTGAGCATCCAGTCTTTTCGCTGTGTTTGCTGACGCATTTGTTGAGTAAAAGAAAAATAATTATGTGTCTGATTGGCCGTATTCGTTATACTTCTGACAACTTTTATTCTTAAAAAGTTGGAAAAAGTCACTTTTATGATCATTTTTAATAGTTTAAAGTGATATATTGTCAATAAACTGTCAGTACGTTTTCTGTTATCTTACAAAATCATATTTTTTATATTATTTCTTAAAAGTTATGAGTTAAAAGTAAATTTTTGGAATTATTTCTTACAATTATCAGATGATATGGCATGCTGTGTGCACTTAATTGTGCTCACAAACCATTCACGTGGCCTCTTTTTCCCAGGTGAGTGAAATTATATACTTATACCATCTCTATAAATGTATTTGTTTTATTTAAGATCATTTATCATTTATATTTTTCTTTAGCACTTGAATGCACTCCAGAATCTGACTGATTAGCTGTAGGCTATAGAACAGTCATCTGAAACAATGTCATACAGTTTTATGCCTGGATTTCATAAATAGCCTTGCATTTACTAACACAGACTATATTTGAAGTATTTGGAAGTAATTCGCGTTTTCCTCCTTTATAAAAAACGTCATAAGAAAAATGCTTAGTGGCTCAATGTGCTAAAACAGTGTTTTTAAAGGACTAAACACTTCATTGGTGTAGTATACAACCAAGCACAAGTGGTCATTACACAAACGAGTCTCAGGTAATGAAGTATTAAGCATTTCTCACAAAGAAAAGCCTGTTTAAGCAAAGTGCTAGCAGGCATCTGTATCTCTGCTCACGCTCTGCCTCTTTGCCCTTATTTGGTTACGCCCGGTTGGAGCGATGACGCGCAAACAAAATGGTGCCGGTTGGCAACGCCCACTTGTAGCTTCATTTGCGCTCTTCAGAAACCTATGGGTTTTGTCACGGATACTACATCCATATCTTTTACAGTCTATGATCTGAACACTTCAAATGTTATCAGGCCTATATAAAATATATTGTTGCAATTATTACTCAAACTTGTATCATAGTCTATATAGAAAGTCTTCAAATATTTTATATTCACTTTCATTTTCCATTTATATTTCTCCAAAACCTAGATTCTCATTGTTATTATTTTTGTTATTGTTGTTATTGTTTTAAGGTCACAGCTGGTTGTTAAAGCATTTCACTGCGTATCATACTGTGTTTGACTCTGTATGTGATAAATAAAATTAAAATTTGAAACACATCCAGTAATTTCAGAGAAATGTTCAGGTGGTCTCTTCATTTTTTTCCCATAGCTGTATATGTACATATTTAACATTTACGGACATGGTATCTGAGTCAGTTGGCATTTCTGTGTGGAGTTTACGTGTTCTCCCCATGTTGGCGTGGGTTTCCTCCGGGTGTTCCGGTTTCCCCTACAGTCCAAAGACATGTGATATAGGTGAATTGAATAAACAAAATTAACTGCAGTGTACAGTATGTGTTTGAGAATGAGTCTGTAAGGATGTTTCCCAGTATTGGGTTGCAGCTGGAGGGGCATCCGCTGCATAAAACATATGCTAGATAAATTGGTGGTTCATTCTGCTGTGGCGACCCCTGATGAATAAAGGGACTAATAAAAAAGGAAAATGAATGAATGAATGGATGGGTGCTATCAGTAGTTACATAAAACAGAAATGAGCAAATTCCTCAAAACACATACCTTTTAATAGCAATTCCAGAACCAAGTGGTTTCTTAATTTTTTCCTGCATGATACCGCAAATAAATGCTATCCTTTTAAAAATACACATTTACAAGCATAATATCAATGTAATTTCAATGTTTCTTGAGGACAAAATAAGCATATTTTAATGATTTATGAACAATCGTGTGAAAAAAGTACACTGACAAAAATTATTCAAAGATGATTCCTTGGATTTATAAAATTTTTAATATATTTTAGAGTTAAGTGGTTGTAAACAATTTATTTGGGCTGAATTTAATCAAACTAATTAAGTTCAACATGTTTAAATTCAACACATCTAAATTGTTTGCAGTTTTGCAGAAATCATTCATTCATTCATTCATTTTCTTTTCGGCTTAGTCCCTTTATTTATCCAGGGTCACCACAGCGGAATGAACCGCCAACTTATCCAGCACGTTTTATGCAGCGGATGCCCTTCCAACTGCAACCCATCTCTGGGAAACGTCCATACACACTCACTCACACTCATACACTACGGACAATTTAGCCTTCCCAATTCACTTGTAGCGCTTGTCTTTGGACTATGGGAGAAACCGGAGCACCCGAAGGAAACCTGCATCGCCCTTTGCAGAAATAATTTTTTTCAGTGTGTTTAATTGTAAGGTCACAATTTATTTTTATGGTCCATTTGTTTAATTTAAGTTACATTGCATCTATATGTCAACTAGGCATGGGGGCCGGTATGAGATTCTGATGGTATTGATAACCTTGCATAAAATCATCACTGCTCTAAAATATATTCTTTTTAAATGTCTGGGTAAAAAACAAAAACTTTTTCCCTCTTTGAAAAACAATATACTCTATATTTTGAAAGATTTATGATATTTTGGAGCAGTAAACACATCAGGCTAAATAATTCAAATAAGTCACTGACTTCTACAGTCATCAATTGTTTCAAAAACACAGATTTCTTTACAATTTTAATGGCATCTTTGGATATTTTTTCTGCTGGAGATACTGTTGTCCTAAAAAATGTAAAAAAAAAAATATTACAAATACCCTAGGAACGGTATTACAGAAAATTTAGGAGGTTTTAAAACCTTGACTTTTCCAAACTGCGGTAGACCTTGAAAACAGTTATCGTTCCATGCCTAATGTCAACTAATTCTCAATAGATTATAAGTAGACTGTTAGGTTGGGGTTAGGGTTAGTGTAAGTTGACATGAACATGCAAAGTTTCTTAAAATCAGTTAAATGTTTGTTGAAGGAGCAGTATTAGCAGATATTAAGCAGACAGTCTACTAATACTCAAATGGACCATCAAAATAAAGTGTTACCAATTGTAATTTAAAAAAATCCTTCATTGTTTTAATGCTTATTTTTTTAAATACTCAAATTATTCAGCTTTTGTGAGCATACGACTTTAAAAAAATGTTTTATTTTATTTTACCAACACCAACCTTTTCAGTTCTACAGTTCAAAAGCATATGTATAGATTTTAGCCTCTATGATATCTCTGTTCTTATGCTATCTCTTTAAAGCAACCTTCCTCCTAACGTGCAGACTTTACTGTCAAGCTAATGGTGTTCACACTCTATGAAGCAAATGAATATTATTGATGGACCTGTCGCAGCTAATTAATCAGAAACTGATATATGTAATGATTTCTGCTTCAGATTGGCAAAATGGTCGTTCGCTTTACTGAGAATGGCAATAGATGCGTGGATTATGGCCAATATACTTTCACAGCAGATTAAGAAGCTACATTTAAAATGCTATCACAAGGGCTTTCTCGTGTTCCCATCTATATATGGACACAATTGATAAATAATGAGAGTGATTTGTGTGTAATCCGTAGGTGTGTGTAATTAGTGAGTCAATGAGTGAAACGCCACTGTGATTTGATGGGAAAATCAATGTTTACCCTTGAGATGTATACTGTAGATAAAAACAGTTTGGTCAGCTAAATGCATTTTACAGGAATTTAATAATCTTTCTAAGGTCTTCCATTTGCTGTTCATCACCTGTATGGGGAAAAAATGTGGGATAGTTCACCCAAAAATGTATTCATCCTGCACTTGTTCCAATCCTGTTTGAGTTTCATTCTTCTGTTGAACACAAAGGGAGATTTATCAGAAATGTTGGAAATCAGCAGTCATTGACTTCCATTGTATTTTTTTCCTTCCTAGTTCCTACAATGGATGTCAATGGCTGCTTTTTTTCTAACTAGTCTCTTGTTTTGTGTTGAAAGGAAGAATTAAATCCATCAAAGTTTAGAACCAACTTAAAGGGCACATAGGTTACCCCTTTTTTCATATTTAATACAAGTCTTTTGTGTCTCCAGAATGTGTCTGTAAAGTTTCAGCTCAAAACACCCATCAGATTATTTATTATAGCTGTTTGAAGTGTCTGTATTATAGCTTGGAAAAAGTTGTTGCTGTTTTTTTTGTACTGGGCCTTTAAGGCTAGTCCTCCCCGCCCACCGTTCCCACGTGCCTGTCAGCAATCGCCGCCCTCGGCTGCCTCAGGAAGCAGATGTAATTCATGCAGATCATAACGTGTATGAGAAATACTAGAGTACATTTTTTTTGTGGAGTTGCAACAATAAGTCACACACAATGTCATTACAAAGTTCACGCACACACACAGCGAGGACACACACACACATAGCACAGACACATACACACACACACATAGCGCAGACACACACACACAGAGAGAGACAGCGAGTTAAGCTTTGCACTCGTTTTGCACGCATATGTGACATGATACTGGTAATCTCCACTGCTGTATGAATATCTGTTATATTAATGTACAAAATAAACCCGATTTAACGTCCACAAACCGCGATTGAAGCGTCTTCCTTTATAATTGTTCTGACATGCGGCTGTGCTGATTAAGTGCATCTGAAGTGAATCGCTATAATTCATTACACACATGCTCTGTTTTTAAAAATTTTAAACTCACTCTTGATCACATTTGATGATGATTGATGAACCTAGCAAACTGAACACACCTTTTATTCCTGGTTGCTTTGCGCTCGTCCTCTCTTGTTGATTTGATTATACACGTGACTACAGGGACATGTTAATGCGCGCAGCTGTCAATCAATATTGGTGGGCGGGGGGACCACACTCCTACGTAAAGTTGCGGTCTATCTGAAAACCGCTCCAATTGGTGCACCGTTTTTATGTTGTTAAATTTGAAAAAAAGGACTGAGTGTGTTTATTTTACCCCAATATGACGGTTTATACACTATACTTACACACATTTCTTTCCAAACAGCTTGTGAAGTAGATTTTTCACCATAGGTGCCCTTTAAGTGTGAGTAAATGGTGAGGATATTTTCATTTTTAGGTGAACTATCCCTTTACTTTCTCAGTTTCTTTTGATGGACCATTTGTAAATATGTGTTTGAGTAAAACTTAAGTTTTGTTGGTAACATTTATAATAACTACACACTATGAATCATTTATTAAGCATTAGCAAATAGTGAATTCATTATTTGTTAAGCTTTAACTCTACATTAACAGATGTTGGTAAACGCCGTATTCTTGACTTAAAAGCACATGTATAATGTGCTTAATGATTGTGTTTTCATACTTTGTTAACGATACATTTTTCGTTACGATATTAAGTATTGCATTATTTACATTAATTGATGGTTTCCTAAGATTATTCAAAATGCATAAGTAAATGACTAATAAACTAATCAAATTAACATTTATATATCTTATTATTTAGACATATATTTATAGTTACTTTATATATTAATAAATACTTTATTAACTCAACTTCATCCAGTTTTGTGACCTAAAGTAAGGGCTATTTATGCTTTATAAACCCCTTATAAATGACAATTAAAGGCTCAGCTATATTCTAAACAGAAAAAAGACAATAAACAACTTCATTCATTTCAAAATACACAATGGCCAAAGGCCCAAGTGTGAGTGCTCTGAATCGGGCTCAGGCACGGTTCAGTTGGCCAGCCCTGGCCTGGTTGGGAGAGGTGTGCCAGAACGCGGTTCACTCGGGCTCAAGGATACACTTGTAGTGTGAGTGCAAACACGCCTGAGACCGAAACTGAAGATGACTTTTAAGGGACTGTTTGAGATGGATTTATTAATCATTCTTACTGTTTAATGAACGCACACTATCGTAGATTATTAAAGACACAAACCCCTCGCTGCACGACAGCTGCATCTTTAGTAAACCTCCTAATTCCTGTAGCATGAGGATTTTATGATTATTTATGAGCGTCAAAGGTGGCGGATCTATTTGGCGAAATATTTGACTGTGTGTCACTGCATCTCAACTGACTAAAACATTATAACAATATAAAGAAATCCCCACTCTGCTGAGCGAGAGCGCTTCTTAAACTGAACAGAGCATCATCAATGACGTAAGCATGCAGGCCTGAATGCAATGTGAGTGTGGGCTGTCGGGGGAGACAGGAGGGGGGACAAGCGTGCTTCGGCTCGGTTCAAGGCAATTGTACATAGTGTGAGTACACCCTTACTGTGCAGTTTAATCATTGCTAAATAACTTTGAAATGTTGCATCATTTTATATTGTTCAATTAATATTTTGTTGTTGTTTTATCCAATTTTATGTTATATTTTGACACTCCTGTTATTTAGCAATGCTTAAACTTTACAGTAATTTTATTGTTTTAAATAAGATTGCAAATACTAAGCTTGCAAATACTAATTTGATACTAGACCTTTAGTTGTTGTTTATATGAGATTTACAAAGCATAAAGAGTCAATCGCTTAAGATCAGGTCACAAAACGGGATGAAGCTGAGTTAATAAAGCATTTATTATTATTATACAAAGTAATTATTAATTTTATTATAAACTATTAAGTCTTTGTTAATAAGATAAAATTGTTGATTTGAATAATTTATTAATCATTTACTGACTCATTCTGAATTATGTTAAAAACACCAACAATTCTCAAATAACTGGTTTGTAAGTAACACAATACTTAACTTAGTAATGAAAATTTAACCATTTATAAAGTGTGAAACACAATCATTAAGCACATTATACAGGTGCGTTTAAGTTAAGAATAGAGCATTTGTAGCTGAAGTTATAAACTGCTCACAAATATCAATTAATGTAGAGTTAATGCTTAACAAATAATTAGTTAACTATTAGCTAATGCTTAATAAATTATTAATGATGTGTAGTTAAGTGTTATCGTTTTGTTTTATGCTCTAAACCACCTCTGATGTGTCTTTCAAATTTTTTAATACAGATATTGTCATTTAGACCCTTTCTTGCATCAATTAACAAAACATGCTAATTGTCAGTCAAAAAAGGTCTAATTGACATTGTTTTTAATGTAAGTCAAATAAAATTAAAACAAAAATTGAATAAATAATTTTTAACATGCTCTCGCTTTTGTCATTAACCCTTGAGTGTTTTTTATTGCTGGTTGTGTGGAGTAAAAACCAAGTATATGGATTAAACTCTGAGTCTCGCATATTGTTAATTCCTGGATTTAAGTGTTAGAATCAAAGTGTTTAAGTGTTAAAAAACTGTAGCAATTAGCTGACATGTTACTTTCAATAATTTGTCAGATTGCATTAAAAAAAGGGAAGACTCTTCTTCCTCTTCTACCTTTCCCTAAGAGGATATAGATTTTTTTGGTTGCATGAATTATCAAAAACATCAGTGTTTTAACTTCAAAAATCAATATTTAGTGAAATAAGAACTCACAAGAAAATGTTGGAAAGCAGCATTTTGGTTTATTCTCTAAACTACTGATGATTTGTCTTTCTTACTGATATTATCTTTTTTATACAAATCTTGTAATTTAGACCCCGTTTTTGCATCCAATAACAAAATGTGCTATATTTTCTGACTTATTGTCAGTCAAAAAGGTCTAAATGACATTGTTTTTAATTGAAACGTTATATATTAGCAAATAGAAATATTAGCAAACCTTTATCAAATAAAACAAACATTTTACTCGAATCCATAACTGAGAAATTTTAAGTCAGGATTATGCCTATAGCTCTTTTATAATGTAGGTTGTGTCAAAGCAGATACAATGTTGAAGAAAAAAAAGAATACAAAGCCATATTTCAGATTTATTTAAAATTTTCAGCATATCAGAAGTGAAGTTCTAGCTGAATTAAAACTGATTTTGTTTAAATTAATACGAATGTCACGGTTGAAGGAAAATCTAAGTAGTTTTGTAATTTTCTCTCTCTCTCTCTCTCTCTCTCTCTCTCTCTCTCTCTCTCTTTCTCTCTCTCTCTCTCTCTTCAGTCCATCCATATTTGTAATTTATCAACAGAATGTTCAGTTTTTGGGTTGCACTCCTATACTCCTCCCGTGTTGTGTGGAAATATCCAGGCCCAGTTGGAATCTGCATGCACACTATTATACAGAAATCTCCACAGAATTACACGGTGTTCTACACATCCCACGTCCCTTGTGTTAAGTTATTACATATTTTGGCTAAATTCATTATATTTTGAGATACCACTGAAAGTGACACATTTACCGTGCTCAAATGCATCCAAACCATCCACAGAAAAATAAGAAACAAGTCTGCAGATTCCGTCTGGACCTGGCTGTGGCTCATTCTGGATAAACACACCCCTGAGGCACTTTACAGTGCTCTTGTGCTGCTGAACCATGCCTTTTAGATGAATGACAATAACGAAAGCTTCACATTTAAACTGTAAATACAAACCAGAAATCTCCTTGCAGTTAACAGGGCACCCAGAAATGAAAATTCTGTCATCATTTAAGCACCCTCTAGGCATTTCATATCCATATGCATTTCCTTTCTTTAATTTTTCTGTTGAAAACACAATTTAAGATAATACAGTTGAAGTCAGAATTATTCGCCCCCCTGAATTATTTTTTTCCCCAATTTCTTTTTAACAGAGAGATTTTTTTCAACACATTTTTTAAAACATAATAGTTTTAATAACTCATTTCTAATAACTGATTTCTAGGCAAGTTATTGTATAACGATGGTTTGTTCTGTCGACTATTGAAATAAAATATTGCTTAAAGTAGCTAATAATTTTGACCTTAAAATGTTTTTTAAAAAATTAAAAACTGCTTTTATTCTAGCCAAAATAAAACAAATAAGACTTTTTCCAGAAGAAAAAATATTATCAGACATACTGTGAAAATGTCCTTGCTCTGTTAAACATCATTTGGGAAATACTTAAAGTAAAAAAAAAAAATTCAAAGGGGGGCTAATAATTCTGACTTCAACTGTATGTGAAATCAAAATTATTAAACTCCCTTTGAAATTTGTTTCTGTTTTTTTCTTTTTTAAATGTTTCCCAAACGATGTTTAACAGAGCAAGGACATTTTCACAGTATGTCTGATAATATTTTTTCTTCTTGAAAAAGTCTTATTTGTTTTATTTTGGCTAGAATAAAAGCAGTTTTTAATTTTTTTAAAAACATTTTAAGGTCAAAATTATTAGCCACTTTAACTTATATTTTTTCGATAGAACAAGCCATCTTTATATAATAAATTGCCTAATTACCCTAACCTGCCTAGTTCACCCAATTAACCTAGTTAAGTCTTTAAATGTCACTTTAAGCTGTATAGAAGTTAAAAATATCTGGTCAAATATTATTTACTGTCCTCATGGCAAAGATAAAATAAATCAGTTATTAGAAATAACCCCTTCCCAACAATTTAACCCTTTACAGAGAAGGAAATAAATAAAATTAAAAAAAAGATAATGATAATGTAAACATTTTAAAATAAGATAAATAATACAAAGTAAATAAAAAAGTACTGCCATTATAAATACTTTTCAGAGATACATTTGTATATTTGTACATCAAGTTACATTGTGTTACATTGTAGTTACTTCAGATTACATTGGTGATTGGATAATTAACTTCTGAATGTACATATCTAAATATGTTGTAATGCTTTTTCACCTCTTCAGAAAAATATCTTCATTTGTAGACATGCAGTCTTTTTTCCCATTAAATAGACCTCTGAATCCACTGAGCCACCTATGGAGAAACTTCTTCCATCAGATTGTACTGTTATATATATATATTTTTTGCAACCAGTTATGAAATATTTTGTTTTACTCAAATTATACTTAAAACAAATCAAAATTGGACTTTTTAAATCGATGTGTTGTTATGAAGACGCTGTGATTTTGTGCCTGTTTATGTCATATGATTGTAGTAGTAAAATAGTAAAAAAGTTCATGTCCTCAAGTACTAAGAAGGCAGACTAAACCTTCTTTGGTCTACTAAACCAAATGGCACCTTTCACTCACACAGACAAGCATGCAGAATTTATATGTAAAACTTTACATTAATAAAAGAAATTTACACTGCATCACTACCTCATTCACTCACTCACTCTTTGCTATAGTCCCTGATTTATCAGGGGTCACCACAATGGAAGGAACCACCAATTACCTGGGCATATGTTTTATGCGAAGGATGTCTTTCCAGCATCAACCCTGTACTGGGAAAAATTCATACAGTCTCTTTCACACACACGCTCATACACTACAGCCAATTTAGCTTACTTAATTCACCTTTACTGTGGTGGAACCCAGATGACACCCACAAGAACACAGAGAGAACATGCAAGCTCCAAGAATGTTATAGTAAAGTTTTGATAATGTCATTTTTAATACATTACAGTGATATTTTATAATAATTATTAAATAAATTCTACAGCTAAGTTTCTACTCTTAAATTTAAGCCCTTTCGCCATGAAATTGCTCCAAGACAGCGCCAATACAAAATAAAATGACATATTTTCCAGTTCCCTCCTCTATTATAGGCCTCTGTGCTCTACAGGCAAGTCTTAACAAATGCCCGCACCGCTTCGGTCCACTTGGTGTTGATTTCAGGCCCCGCTCTTTATGGAAACAACCTGTTGCCGATGTGTTTGTGCATGCGAGCAGCAGGTGGTGAAGCTAACGATGCTATCACGCGCACGCTGACGGCACTAAGCTGACAGCTCAGTGTCTGGGCTCTCACCGCACTCTCTCCTGCTGCCAGATCCAACACTGACCTTCATAATGTCCTCATTAATCAGTAAGAGCTCGGAAAATTCCTATCATTTTACTATGAGCTGGAAGCTAAGATGCTGCATTGCATTACTTTACCACTAACCTCTTGATCTAGCAATTTAGATGCGCTTGGAGTGCTTTAAAGAGTCCGTGTGGGATTGCGTGAGAGCTAATATTAGAGTAGATGCTGAAAACAAGAATGTACAGCATATTTTTGTTCAGTGCTATCCACTTTTTTCCTTATATGACTACTATGTTTCAAACTATGGGTTGCACTTCTGATTTGGTGAAAGTTCTACCCAAAAGTACTGAAACAAATCACTTCAGATAATAAGGTTGCACTACAGACTATACATGAACAAAGTGAAAATGGAGGGATTGTGCATTATTTTTTATCTCTCATGAAATTATTATCACATTTGGTATGTTATGAGAAATTTCAAAATGAATTATTAAATTATAACAGTTATAATGTTAACACACCTGAAACTTGTCTATAGCACTAGTTCACTGCTGCTCTTATAGTTGTGTAAATTGCTTCCTTGTCCTCATTTGTAAGTCGCTTTGGATAAAAGCGTCTGCTAAATGACTAAATGTAAATGTAGGTAAAACAAGGACGTGGTCGTAGAAGCGAATTTGTAATTCGAATTATGTTCAGAGCTCCGTAGTTTAAAAGAGACTCACCGTCAGTTAACTATAGTATAAGATAACACACACAGCTGTCTAAATAAATAGGCTATAAAATACACAGTTGATCACTTAGACCTATTAATTTATTATTAAAAAAACTGTACTGAAAGAAAAAAGGCACAAGAAAGAACACCGCTTTGAAAGAGAAACTTATTTTATTAAAGTGCCTTAATTTTAGACAGTTATTTAAGATTTTTTAGTTGCAAAAAAAATTTGATTTAGCCTACTGGAGAAATTTTATGTCGGAGCAGGATCTGAGCAGTATCGGCAAGCGTGAGCAGAATGTTAATGGAGCGCTTGCTTTGGGCGTTTAGCGACTGAGTGGAGCGAACAACCTGGAGCGAATGCTTAGTGGTGCATCACATGAGCTCACATGCTCTGGCTGCTACAGTATATCAGTTCAGTATGTTACATAACTGCCCCCTGCTGGTCATGTCCTTCTTGTGTTAGACCATTTTGTGCTGTGCCACGCAGTACTGCAGCGCTGCGTGTGGTCATATTCATTCACTTGCGCATTCTCAGTAGCTACATCTGTAGCTACAAGCCCATCCCTTTTGAGTTCCCTTTTTGTTGCGGAGAGACTTGTTTTGAGTTTTTTTTTTTTTTTTTTGTAATTTGTTAATTATAATATGCTGCTTTTTAATATTCTATTGATGAACTGAGGAGAAAATCCACCTTATTCATTTATTTATTTATTTTTTGCATTTGACTGATTCTTTTCAGTTTAATGGAAATAACTCTCATAATTCACAGAAAGCATCATTGGGCATAGGTGGATATTTAATGTAAGATATGGCAGGTTCATGCCTGTGGTGTTTATGCATAAACTTTATACCTAGAGCAATAACTTTTTTTTTTAAATCAATTATGAATTTCTGCATGAGCTTAGAGCAATAAATAATTAGAGCCATCTGCTGGGAGTTAGTGTCATTCTGCAGCAGTAAATGCTGATCGCTGGATCCAGATGCCTTTGAAAGCACATTTCCTTTCAACTGTCACAGCGCGTGGCTCAAAAGGGCTTCGATGCTGCTGGTACAAATTCAAAGCGATGGTTGAATTCATCAGGTAAATACAACATGCATTTATTAATGAAGACTCTTTGGCTCAGTTTTACATGTCAGAGCAAGTCTCGGTGAGTTATAAAATGGGAAATAGCAGGTCATAATGCAGTGTGGAGTTTTTTTATTTGCAAATCCGAAACAGCTTAGTGTGCAAATATAGTACATAACCTTTAGGAAATCTTTATCAAAAATTAGTTTACATTATTTACAGTACATGGAGTGAAATTAGGGTGTTACAAAAGACCATAGGCTCTGTATGATTAAGCTGTGCAAGCTGATTTGTATAAATATTATTACTATTATTAGTATAGATATTAGTAGTAGTAGTAGTAACACTTCACTTTAACTTAGTTTTTTTACATTCAAATTTAAATCACATTGTGCTGTTTTTCTTTTATTCAGAAAGTCAATTCTATATTTCTGATCCAAACTGAATGTGTATCTGAGCAATATTTAAATCTGTAATAGCCCTTTGCATCTGCAGATTTCTGTATATTCTGTAATCTCATAATTTATCATATTCATCATATTTAAACCCTGTGAAGTTCTAGGTTTATGAGTGGGCACCACTCGTTTTTGACAAGAGTGAAGGTTTATGTTTTCTTATGCTATATTTTCTAATGCCAAATGTACCTACATAGTTGTAAAGTTTTTTTTTTCACCTAGACAGTATTCATAAAAGTTAAAACAGCAGAATATTATTGTGCGTAAACGTGCCTGCCAGTGGATTTTGTTGTGTAAAAATGGTCTTATAGATGGTGGTTCAAAAATGACCACCAAGGCAATCATTGTACCCTAAATGTGTAAAAAAAAAAAATGAAAATAGAAAATAATTCATTTTTAATAGGGTCATTTTAGAAAAAAGTCATCAAACGTTTTTTACATTTTGATCACACTTTATTTTGATGGTCCCCTTATCCACTGCATCTGGAAGTATTCATAGCGCTTCAATTTTTCCACATTATTTTAATGTTACAGCCTTATTCCAAAATGGATTAAATTTATTTATTTCCTCAAAATTCTACACACAATACCCTATAATGACAATGTGAAAAAACTGTTTTTAAAATGGTTGCAAATTTATTAAAAATAAAAAAAGCTGAAAAATCACATGTACAGAAGTATTCACAGGCTTTGCCATGAAGCTCTAAATGGAGCTCAGGTACATTCTGTTTCCACTGATCATTCTTGAGATGTTTCAGCAGCTTAATTGGAGTTCACCTGTGGTAAATTCAGTTGATTGGACATGATTTGAAAAGGCATACACCTGTCTATATAAGGTCCCAGGGTTGACAGTGCATGTCAAAGCACAAACCAAGCATGAAGACAAAGGAATTGTCTGTAGGACGGAGATAGGATTGTCTTGAGGCACAAGGCTGGGAAAGGTTACAAAAAAATTTCTTACTGCTCTGAAAGTGAAGTGGAAGATGTTTGGAACCACAAGAACTCTTCCTAGAGCTGGCCGGCCATCTAAGCTGAGGGATCGGAGGAGAAGGGCCTTAGTCAGCGAGGTGATCAATAACCCGATGGTCACTCTGTGTCATTTTCCTGCTGGAAGATGAACTCAGACAAAGCACACCACCAAAATATCAATGGAGTGGCTTCACAAGAACTCGGTGAATGTCCTTGAGTGGCCCAGCCAGAGCCCAGAACTAAATCCTATTGAACATCCCTGGAGAGATCTGAAAATGGCTGTACATCAACAAAGTATTGAGCAAAGGCTGTGAATACTTATGTATGTGTGATTTTTCAGGTTTTTTATTTTTAATAAATTTGCAACAAGTTCTTTTCACATGGTCATTATGGGGTATTGTGTATAGAATTTTGAGGACATAAATGAATTTAACCCATTTTGGAATAAGGCTGTAACATGAAAAAATGTGGAAAAAGTGAAGTGCTGTGAATACTTTCTGGTTGCGCTGTAGATAGTCTGCTGACCATAAGTTAATTTACAAGTTTATATCTGCTTACTCTCATCTGGGTAGTATCTGTAGACTGTCTTTTAAATATTCTTAGGCAATCATTTCAATGTCTTTAACATGTGAACATCGGTGAAACTTGTGGTCAATAGTGTATTAGTAGACATGCAACAAATCCTCAACAAACTTTTTTTTGAGGATTTTTCATAGTAGTCTGTATTTATGTACATTCAGATGCTTATAAGTAGCAGCACAACATCATTTTATTTCGAGTCAAATCACAGTCAGTGTCAGTCTGTTAAACATTTACTGACTAGTAGTTTGTTGTCAATGTTGTCTGTGATGTTAGCTTGTAACAGTCATTCAACAGCAATTCTTCAATTTTCAATTCACTTTGACAGGCCTTATGTGACAACAGATGAAAATCTACCTTGATTAAAAGTGATTGTCTATTGAAAGTTAAGTTAAATGCAACAAATAGTTAGTAGAGCACTTTTGAAAATATATGTTTGAAAAAAGCTTAGGAGTATGTAACTTTGGCCGCACTTTATTTTAAAGTACAATTCTTGCTATTTTTACGATAACTTTTAGCTCAATAAACTCCTCATTTGCTGTTTATTAACAGTTATTAAGGTAGTAGTTGGGCTTAGGTATTGGATAGAGTAAGAGATGCAGAATAAGATCATGCAATAAACACCCATTGTCTTATTAATAGGCAGGTACTGTAATAACTAATTAATTTATCCCTACTGGATGCTAAATTGTTACTGTAACTTTACATATACACTGCAAAAAATATATGATCATTTTGACATGACATGACATGACATTTGTTTTTAGTTCATTGTAACTTATTAAGCTAAGTTCATCATGTTCTAACCTAATTTTATAAGTTATGCGTTTTGAGTCAGTTTAACATAATATAAGTTCAATGGACTCGTAAGATTAATTTAATTCAGCTTAACAATTTAAGGCAACCAGTATTTTTTTTACAGTGTAGTTAAAATTCATTTGAAATTATGTGTTGCTACATAAATGCATTTGAGTTTGTACTGAAAGATAATGCTTAGAAATCTCATATTGAGGATTTGTTGCATGTCTACTAACTATTAAACATCTACAACCTAAATTAGTAACACTTTACCACAAGTTTACATGTTACATGTTTACATGTTTTAGACGTTGTAATGATTGTCTAGGGACATTTACAAACAGTGTACAAATACTACCCAGATAAGAGCAAGCAGAATAAAGTAACTTATGGTCAGCACACTTTATAAGGGGATCATCAAAATAAAATGTTACCTTGGTTTTTTTCTGCTTTTAAAATGGTCACACATGAGTCATCAGAGGGGATAAGGGGTTTATTTTTTCTTAATATACAGGCAGATGTACATTATTACCTGCTTATTACACAGCTGTTTCTCACATTTGAGCAGAATATTGATTTGTGTCTGTTTTATTAGCTAAGTCCTTTCTCAAGGAAAGCAGTTTGCACAAAGCAGCTTGTGTTATCATGCTGCTTATCATGCAGGTTGTCATATTCATAACCGATGTATGTTATTGTGATAGATTTTTTGGGTGCAATTCGATCTTTTTTGCACAAAGGTTTTGAAAGTGCTAATCACATTTGTTTGGTTGTTTTATTTTAACACGTAACTGCTGTTTAAGCGAACCGAATGGCCTATTTTTTCCCTGTAAAAAAATAACCTGCAACAAGCTGGTCAACACAGCGTGATTCTATAGATGTACAGTTTGGAGCCAAGCTAAAATGGAGAGAATTCTTATGTAATTGGGATCTTGAGAAAGACCACACAGACTAGTCTGAAGGCCAACTACCAAGGGAGTGTTACAGCTAAAAATGAATACCACAGCGGTGTGCAAAAAATAATGCAGAGGCCAGATCTGTTAAAAACTGAAGTATTGTTGCTGAGGAAGTTTATTGGAGAAGTTTTTCCCCCTTTGAGGGGGAGTTTTTATTTTCCAGTTGTTTTTTTTGTTTGTTTTTTTGCACATACACCATTATATTTTTATACATATTGTGAAAATTTTACATTTGTAATTTCTTAGTGTGTATTTTGCACAAATTATAGTCATAGGCGTTGAGAGGAAGAACCATATAAGTCCATATTTAAAAATTTTGAGTAATAAGATTTTTTTTTTATTTGGATTGTGAACATTATATATTTTTATTTTACTTGAAGATGGACAACAAAAGCTTCTCAATTCTTAGGAGATTTTTTCAGTGTCAGTATTAAAAATCTAAAGTTATTGTAATTTATTTTTTTTCAAATGTGGAAGAACAGTAGATCCCCAGTTAGTGTGGAATAACAGTATAGCTCCAATTCATCATATCACTTTAAACCACTAAAGCTCTGACCTCTTTATCTTAGTTTTAATACATTAACAGAACTTCAGGTTAATATTAAGCATTTCTTACAAGATTATTATTATTTAAAAACATAAAATACAGCAAAAACAGTGTACAATACATAGATCTTCTTACAGTACAGACAAAAACAACCAATTAGTAACAATAAACAATAAATAAATAATAAAATACAACAATAAATACATAAAATGCAGACATACTTCATAGCTAAATATTGTCATTTATTTAGAAAAGCTGGCGCAGTGCACCATATACTACTTCAAACTGTTCTCGCGCTCCGCCATCTCATGATATAAACAAACATATAAACAACTAAACTCTGCTTGCTGGAGTTTACACAGGACTGGCGGGAAAGGTGCATTGATACAGCTTTATTATTTATGGTATGTGATTTGTTTTGATAGCTTAACTGTTTTTGTGGTGTTTAGCGCTGCTCAGCATTTACAGAGAGAGAGATCACATCCCATATACGGTTCTTCCACTCTTCCTTCTTCTTTCAGTGGATATTTCACTGGTTTTTGTTCTCCACTGTGATTTCAAGTAAGATTTATCCAGCATCCCTCAAAGCCTTTCTTATAGGGTTGGGTCGATAGATGATGCCATCGTCCATCGCCGATGGCCGATAGACACCATGATGCTGAGTCGGCATCACGATCCTCTGCCCCACCCCCATCGCAGCACCATGCGCTTGCAAAAAATACAGGCTACAAATAATTAATTTGTTATGAATTAATTCACCACCGCCTACGATGACGATGCCATTATCAATTGCAATGTTTCACATTAGACATCGTACGATGCCAAATTGGTCAACAACCCCCAACCCCTCTGTCCTTCCAATTGTTCATGTCGGCTCTTTTTTTTTTTCAGAGGATTTGCCTTTTAATGTCCGAAGCGGACATGACAGCAAGCAACATCAACATTCTTCTTAGTGGACATAAATGTTTTTTCCACCTGATTTTAATGTTTAAAATGCAGACTCTTGGTCATGCAAAAATATCCCCAAACTGTTTCTGTATACACATACAATTAATGTCACATGATTATCTAATTTTTACGGTGGTCGGGAGGTGCAAAACAACATTATAAAGTGTGAAACACTTTTACAAAGCTCGAAACAAATTTACATTTTGAAAAACATTTTTACCTATCATAAGACACAATTACATGGGAAAAACTATTTTACGAAACAAATATACATTTTAGAAAAAAATTTACAAGACGCAAAACACTTTTACAAGTCCCGGAACAAATGTATAATTACAGATTCCTTACGGAAAGGGAATGTACCACACACCGGAAAATATCAGCTCGTGAGTGTGACTTCATAGACACAGGTTAACATGAGTCTGCAACTATAAAAATCATAGTTTGACCAACTGCGATAAAACATATTAGAGCTATTCTGAGAAAATATCAGTGGGAGAGTATGGAAACAATCAAAGCACAGCATATATTGACTGATAAAGATATCAATACTGACCTCAACATGTAGACCTAGATAGCTCAGTTAGATAGGTCGATTGATATGTGCGCTGAACCTTTGACATGGGTTTGAATACCGATGATGACATGTCTATTATAATTATTTCTTTACATTAATTTAGGTTATACACTGTTCTGCGACACAAATATACAAATCAATAATGTTTACACTGACACCCAGTAATAAGAATATTTATTTGGTATTGTCATGTTTTGTTGCTGTGAAAAAAGGGACAAATCTGCCAATCCACAAACGTGAATAGTTTACATCTGGAAAGGGGCACCAGTTAACACGGACACCAGTTAAACCGTAACACCGACTTAATTCAGTTTACTGTTAAGAGTTCTCAAGCAAATGTTTACACCGTGTAGACTTGACAACATGTCCACTATTACAATGAATGAGTGGCCCTTGTTAAAATATTGAACGCATTGATGCAGTACGTCTGGTCTGGGTCCTTTAGAAACTCCAAGCACCGACCACACGTAAAGCAAAACCGCATTAAGCTGCTCATGCTTTTGCCACCAAACGGGCAAAACATCCCTCGACCGCATGTCCATGTTTTGTCACCATAAAATTTATTTACGCCATGTACTCCACAACATGAATTTACCGCACTCACCACCAACAACAACAATTTTCCCCCACGTCACTCCCAGTGTGTGGTACATTCCCTTTCCGTAAGGAATCTGTAATTGTAAATTTGTTCCGGGATTTGTAAAAGTGTTTTGCGTCTTGTTAATTTTTTTCTAAAATGTAAATTTGTTTCGTCCTTGGTAAAGTAGTTTTTCCTATGTAATTGTGTCTTATGATAGGTAAAAAATGTTTTTCAAAATGTTAATTTGTCTCGTGCTTTGTAAAAGTGTTTCACACGTTGTAATGTTGTTTTGCACTTCCCGGCCACCGTAAATTTTACATTTATACAGTTGTTTGTCACATGCACTCAACTGAATTTGAACCAATAGATGTTCAATCCAAATCATTGTTTAAGCTCTGTGAATCACTTTATTATTATTATTATTATTATTATTATTATTATTATTATTATTATTATTATTATTATTATTATGTGTCTAAGGATTGCAGTACAAATGTACAAAATAGCTCATACACTGACCGTTTGGTGATTTATAGTCAAGTGTTGCATTGCTGGAAAGCAGAAGCCTTGTGTACTTTTTATGTAAGCACAATATATTGATTCATTTTACAGGTCATATAAAGATTTGTTGTTACATTTGATATTATTACTGTTGTTTGTAATGGAAGCTCAGGAAGAACTTGTGACTAATAATAATTTCTGCCCTCATTCATTTAACAACACACTTTAGTACTTACTGTTGTGCTATCAAAGAGAATTACACAGAGAATGCAGATTTTAACAATGTTGTCTTAATGTCAACGCGGTCAAACCCACGCAGAATGCAGGGATATTATACTTCTGACAATGTTGTCCTGCATCTGTATGTCGTTATATTGAAGTTAATGACACAAGCTATCAGATGTAATTACATTCTGCATTAGGCTTGCTATTTATGTATTGTGCGGCCCATAATATGTAAATACCATAATTATTTATCCGTCCCTGTAGTGCATAACTCACTCGCTCATGGGTTGACTCTGATTGTGGCAGTTAAGAGATTCCTCTTCAAATGTATTTTCTATACTGTTTCCAGATTTAATGCACAAGCCTCATTTCAATTGAGTCTAACACTGGTTCATTAAGTTCATGATTTATGTAACAAGTCTTTGTTTTGTTTTTTTAAAAGTCTTTCTTCTCCCTCTAGAATCTCCTAATTTAGTCGAAAATGTATGAGACTATTACTTCTGGCCACAGTGTTGTAACAACATCATTAATAAAGATGACTTTTCCATAGCAATTTGTTAAACTGCAAAGCTTTGTTTTGATAAACAAAAATAAGCATTTAAACCGATATGCAAACTAACAGAATATAATAAATATATACATTTTCTGTTTGTCCCACTTGCTTCCTTATTAAAAAGTTGGCTTGTTTCTTAAATTTATTGAATTTTTAACTAGTCATACTGACTGTTGTTACAATCATCATCATGATTGTCTGATCAACATTACGACTGTGGGATTGATATTGCTCTTATATCGTTAGAATTAACAGTGTGACATTTGACCTGCTAGACAAGCAGATTGAATGCTACCCAAACATCACTACATTTTTTTGTGATCAAATATGTAAAAAAAAGGCCCAAGTGTGCAACAATTCAACTATATATTTAAAATACACAAGCTCTGGATGTTTGTTAACGGTTTGGGATTCTGCTAGCACACATGAGAAGTCAGAGTTACATTCAATGTACACTTTAGAACCGGAGAACTCCCCTTCGGATGGGGAACTCCAATGCTATTTGGAAACTTCCACTATGGGGATTTCGTCAGAAACCAATCATCTGAAGGAGTATAAAAATGGGCCAATGAAATGCCAATGAGTTGGCGGCGTCAGCGTGCAAAGCTGGCGTCAATGACAATCAGTCATGCTATAAAGACGCAGCCAGTGCCATGCTCGACATCCTTTCGCTTTCAGAGCCTTTCACGAAGCTTCTGAGAGAGTCTTTGAGGGTATCTCCAACCTGTGTCTACAGAGAGAGATTGAGAAGCAGCTTCTCCCGGTCCAGAGCGCGTATACGCAGTGGCAGATGGTCGAGCTGGGTTTTTCTCCCTTGCCTGGCGTCCTTGGGGTCCGGTCCTCCAAAAGCGGTTTGTATATAGGAAAAAAGCTTTCCTAAAAGAGCAACACGGTCGTGCAGCGCATCTTTTTCAGGATGTCACTCCGACCATGCATTTCTGGATGCGGTGGTTTCCTGTCCCCGGATGATGGGCACGAGCACAGCGTTTCATGTCTGGGGGTCCAGCATGTTAATGCGGTGCTCGCGGGCAGTGCATGCCATCACTGATGTCATGTCTGTTACGCAGTTAAGATCGTGGCTCGCTCTTGCAAAAGACTGACCCACCCCAGTTGTCACTCGCACTGTGGTTGGCACTCGGGCAGATCTGAGGGTTACAGTGGGAGGAAATCCGCCGCCCTCGGGATGCGAACGTCTCGCTCCTCCACGCGCTCCATCCAAGCTTCAGGTGAAGAGAAGCGCTCCGTCCTTGGATAGTCGCTCTCTCACATGATGACACCGAGGGTCAGATGTCCATCGCTGCATCGGAGGATGGGCTGTCAATGTCTGATGAGGATGCGAGCCCGCTTGCTCCCTCCCACCAGGGGGTGGAGAGCGCAGCGTTGGCATCTAAAAAGCAGACATGATGGCCGTGCTTTCTCGGGCTGCTTCGGCCATGGGTCTGGTGATGGTTTATCCCCCAGCCCCGCGGCCGTACCAACTAGATGGGTGTTATGCGGAGGATATAAGGAGGCAAGACCTTCAAAGCCTCCCATCCCCTTCTTCCCTGAAGTGCACAGTAAACTCACGCAGTCTTGAGGGCACTTTTTTTTCTGCCCGGTCTGCGTGCGCTTCCATCCTCACCATCCTTGAAGGGGTGGGCTGTCAAGGTCTGTTGAGGATTCGAACCCGCTCTCTCCCTCCGGGATGATGAGCGCGGCGTCGAACCTAGAAGCAGACTTTGTGGCTGTGCTTCCCCAGGCTGCTTCGGCTATGCCTTTCAGCTCGCAGGATCAGCGCGTTTCGCCAATGGCTCAGGAAGCGCGAGAGAACGGTCTCCTTTCTCTCCCACTTCCAGCCCCTCCTCAGCGCTCCCCGGGTGAGCCCACTCACTCCACACTGCCCCGCCGCTGGCGATCGTGCGGGTGGGACCACTTGCGGGGGCTCTGCCTGCCTGGTTAGCGCAGGCCAGCCCATCGCAAAGGCTCATCCATACGATCAGACTCGGCTATGCGATTCAGTTCGTGAAACGGCTTCCCAGGTTCACGGGCGTGTATTTCACCAGGGTCAGCCCTGCGTCCGCCCCTGTCTTGTGAGAGGAGATTGCTGTCCTCCTGGCGAAGGATGCAATTTAGCCGGTCCCTCCAGCCGAGATGGACTGCGGGTTTTACAGCGCGTACTTCATCGTGCCCAAAAAGAGCGGTGGGCTATGGCCAATCCTAGATCTGCACGTTTGAACCGCTGCCTTCACAGGCTGCGCTTCAGAATGCTTACGCAGATGCGCATCACCCGATGCGTTCGTCCTCGGGATTGGTTTGCAGCAATAGACCTGAAGGACGCATATTTCCATGTCTCCATACTTCCACGCCACAAAACTTCGAGCAAGGTCGAGCATCGCAGTACGGGTCCTCCCCTTCGGGCTTTCTCTGTCTCTGCGGGTTTTCACCACGCCCTTTGGCTCGCGGGCATCCACATGCTCAATTATCTCGATGACTGGCTGATTTTAGGTACTTTTTGAGCGTAAATACATAACAAAAATAATACATTAATCATTAGCATGACACAGGCCACACGATTAATCCAGATGCGACCCATGTGATGCCTGTTGGTTGCTCATGTTTTAGAATGTACTTTTTAAACTGTCACAATGCAATTATAAAAGAAATACCTTCTCAATAAGTATACATTTTTGAAACCAGCCAGTCATTTGTTTATTTTATGAATTTGTGGTTTTGAACAAATCATCTGCCACAGCCATATCACCCTGCACCCCAAGATCGGTTACTCACTGAAGCTAAGCAGGACTGAGCCTGGTCAGTACCTGAATAAGAGATCCCATGGGAAAACTAGGTTGCTGTTGGAAGTGGTGTTGTGAGGCCAGCAGGGGGCGCTCATCCTCAGTCTGTGTGAGTCCTAATGCCCCAGTAAAGTGAAGGGGACGCTATACTGTCAGTGGGCGCCGTCTTTCAGATGAGACGTCCTGACTCTTTGTGGTCATTAAAAATCCCATAGCATCCTATAAAGATTAGGGGTGTAACCCTGGTGTCCTGGCCAAATTCCTCCCGTTGAACTTCACCCAACATGACCTTCCAATCATCCCCATCCACCGAATTGGATCTATCACTGTCTCTCCACTCCATCTATAGCTGATGTGTGGTGAGCGCACTGGCGCTGTTGTCCTGTGGCTGGCGTCGCATCATCCAAATGGATGCTGCACACTGGTGGTGGTGTGGAGAGAACCCCCTCATGATTGTGAAGCGCTTTGGGTGTATGGCCATACACAATAAATGCGCTATATAAATACACATTACTTAAGATCTGAGTAAATGAATATGTTGCATATTCATAAAAACCAAGTCACTTGATGCCACTTACTGGTTTAATGATTTAATTGCAGAGAAAAAATGCTGCAGCTCAAGACATACTGTAGTCTATGTTAGTGGTGGACATTTTTCCAAACCAATCATCTTCAAAGAGCAGAGCTGTTGTATAATTAGCATTTATATGTGACATGTTATTTAAGGCTAATAGATGCCTGCCACCCCAAAGGGCCTGGTGGTGTTCAGATAGATGTCATCCAGGGAATAAGCTCTAACCTGTATCAACAAAATAGAAAAGAGTTTTGACCTACAGTTGCTACATTACAATAAATGCCTTTTCCTTGCTATACAAATAATAATATAGTCATAGTAATAATACAAAATGCAACAACAAACTTGTAAAATGAATCAATATATTGTGCTCACATAAAAAAAGTATGCACCACTTGATTATAAATCACCAAATGCTCAGTGTATGAGTTA
Organism: Danio aesculapii; assembly: GCF_903798145.1. Lineage (NCBI taxonomy): Eukaryota > Metazoa > Chordata > Actinopteri > Cypriniformes > Danionidae > Danio > Danio aesculapii. Next base: position 19,250,356 of record NC_079439.1, on the reverse strand, counting down.
TTTTGTGCATTTGTACAGCAAACCTTAGATAAATAATACAAACAAATCGATTCACAGAGCTTAAACAATGATTTGGATTAAACATTGATTCAAATTCAGTTATTATTTGTGCAAAACACACACTTTAAGAAATAAATTGGTGCCACTTACTGTTTTAATAAGTTTGCAGAATAAAAATGCTGCAGCTCAGGACATGTTAGTCTGCATTAGTGGTGGACATTTTTCCAAACCAATCATCTTCAAAGAGCAGAGCTGTTGTATAATTAGCATTTATATGTGACATGTTATTTAAGGATAATAGATGCCTGCCACCCTAAAGGGCCTGGCGGTTCTCAGCTAGATGTCATCCAGGGAATATTCTGTAACCTGTATCAATAAAAACAAAAAGAAAAGCGTTTTGACCAACAGTTGCTACGTTACAATAAATACCTTTTTCTTGCTATACAGATAATAATATAGACATAGTAATATTATCAAATGTACCAACAAATCTTTATATGACCTGAAAAATTAATCAATACATTGTACTTAAACAAAAAAGTATGCACCACTTGATTATAAATCACCAAATGCTCAGTGTATGAGTTATTTTGTGCATTTGTTCAGCAAACCTTAGATACATAATATAGAAAAACTCAATTCACAGAGCTTAAACAATGATTTGGATTGAACATTGATTCAAATTCAGTTATTATTTGTGCAAAACACACACTTTAAGAAATAACTTGGTGCCACTTACTGTTTTAATAATTTAGCAGAATAAAAATGCTGCAGCTCAGGACATGTTAGTCTGCATTTGTGGTGGACATTTTTCCAAACCAATCATCTTCAAAGAACAGAGCTGTTGTATAATTAGCATTTATATGTGACATGTTATTTAAGGATAATAGATGCCTGCCATTCCAAAGGGCCTGGTGGTGGTCAGATAGATGTCATCCAGGGAATAATCTGTAACCTGTATCAATAAAAAACAAAAAGAAAAGCGTTTTGACCTACAGTTGCTACGTTACAATTAATACCTTTTTCTTGCTGTACAGATTATAGACATAGTAATATTATCAAATGTACCAACAAATCTTTATATGACCTGAAAAATTAATCAATATTTTGTACTTATACAAAAAAAGTATGCAACATTTGACTATAAATCACCAAATGCTCAGTGTATGAGTTATTTTGTGCATTTGTTCAGCAAGCCTTAGATACATAATATAGAAAAACTCAATTCACAGAGCTTAAACAATGATTTGGATTAAACATTGATTCAAATTCAGTTATTATTTGTGCAAAACACACACTTTAAGAAATTAACTTGGTGCCACTTACTGTTTTAATAATTTAGCAGAATAAAAATGCTGCAGCTCAGGACATGTTAGTCTGCATTAGTGGTGGACATTTTAGCAAACCAATCATCTTCAAAGAACAGAGCTCTTGTATAATTAGCATTTATATGTGACATGTTATTTAAGGCTAATAGATGCCTGCCACCCTAAAGGGCCTGGTGCTGTTCAGCTAGATGTCATCCAGGGAATAAGCCCTAACCTGTATCAACAAAATAGAAAAGAGTTTTGACCTACAGTTGCTACATTACAATAAATGCCTTTTTCTTGCATTACAGAAAGATGCCTCTGTTTCATCTGACCCGGTGCCTTACTGCGATCGCTTAAAACGATTTGTCTGTCTGTCGGCGAGAGTGATAAAGAGAGCTTCAGGGCTCAGAGTGGATGTGTCATCTCCCTCCTCTGTCTTTATTTTCCCAGAGAAAGACAGAGAGGGAGAGAGAAATAAAGGTTAAGTGACAGGGCCAGTCTGCATAGACACTGACTGAAAAAAAGAAAATAATAATCAGAGAAAAAGAGGAATAAAACAGAAGTCATTTGGAATTCTTTGACCAGGACACAAGGCCGCTGTTACGTGTGTGTGTGTGTTGAGGCTGGATAAGCATGAGATAGATGACATGGTGAAGTGTGTGTGACAGGTTGGGAGGTTTGTGTCTGTCCGCGCATGTGTGTGCAGGAGAGTGAGACTTTTGTTTGAGCGGGTGCCGATCCCATCCATCTCACTTAGCGAGCGCGCATTCACATGTCAGCGTCAGCGGCATGGCAGTCTGCCCCAGAGGCCTTTGTGAGAATCTGATAAACACATCCGGTAGGGGCCCGCGCGTCCACGTGTGTGCATCTGTCTGGCCTGCCAAAGTCATCAGGGCCACCAGGAAATGGCATTCAAATGGCATCAGATGAAATGTCTGTTCGTGGGTCTCTGGAATATTCATTTATTAGTCAGGGTTAAAATGATAAAAAGGCTCCGGCACGATTGTGCTGGCTGCTTATGCAGAAATATGTGGAATCCCAAGTATTTATTTCCCATTTGGCTTGGTTAGTCTATAATCATATGATCCTTGTTTCGTCCACCATCATAGAGATATTAGGCTGCTTGATTATCAAATTATAAAAGATGCAGTTTAGTTAAATATAAAGTCAGAATTATTAGCCTTCCCAAATTATTAGCCCCCTGTATATTTTTATATTAAGGGTAATTAGGCAAATCAATAGCTTATTTCACACAGTGATACCTATAAATATCCAGAAAAATTCTGGAACGGCTTCATCAGTAAATTCCAAAAAGTGCCGTTCACACAGGTAGTGACGTTCCGGAATTTTTCTGGAAAAGACAATTCACACATCCATTCCAAAATACCGGTAAATTCTGACATCATTAACGAGTAATTACTTATAAATGGTGGCGCTTGTATTTGTACACAGAAGGGGTTGGGCTTTGATTATTGGTTTCACTTTTATTTAAAGCTTTAGCATTCATGCTTTGTCCCAGAGACATCCAAAGGCAGAAACGCGAACCGCAGCTAAACGTTTACACATTTAATGATATTACAAATTTTGGTATTGTGAACAACTTCAATGACTCATATAGAGGAACACTTTCACATGTGGAGATGTACATTATGTGTGTGTGCTGGTGCTCACCGGCTGCTTCACGTGCACACGCGTCAAGCAACTGAAGCAGAGCTTGAAGGCAAACAAACAGCTGTTTATCATAAGCATTTTATCGATACTTTTTTACACAGTTGACATTAAGAAGAAACAAAAAAACATTATCTAACAACTAGCAGCTAAATGTGTATGGAAAAATATTCAAAGGCTTTTATTTTAATAATCAGCACGGATGTGTATATATTTATATAAGTATGTGTGTGTATATAATTGTGCATGTATATACATATATATATATATATATATATATATATATATATATATATATATATATATATAGTTCAGTGTGGTTTAAAAATCACCACTGAGAGTCCAAACTCTGAAGAGCAAATCCAACGATGCGTAGCTCTACTGATCCCAACCATGCAAGCTAGAGGCGACAGCAGAGAGGGGAAAAAAAACTTCACTAATTGGCAAAAGTGAGGTAAAAAAACCTTGAGAGTAACCAGACTCAGGAAGACCACCAGTGCCGCATAACTGCCTAAAGTGGCCCACATTCGTATGCTATCTGGGTATGCATTAGGCAGTCAGTAAAGAAACTCTAGGAGGTCTACGAATGTGCTTTGTGAAACTTAGTTTCTTTTTCAAATAGTGCAGAGGCTGTTGTCTGATTCCCATAACTTTCATATTCTGCCACGTTTTTTTCCTTGTGTTTGAGTTTCAGCTACCAGTTTATTTTGTTTGCTTTATTTCAGAGGTAAATCTCTCTCTCTTTCTCTCTCTCTCTTTCTGTGGTGTGGGGGTTTTGGGAAAGTGTTCACGGTCTCAGGCGGTGTAGAGGTGTTTCATTTTCTCTGGATAATGGTCCCGGAGCAGTATGGCTCCAGCTGTAACACATGTGCATGAACACACACATACACAAGCTCAAATGATCAGGAAAACAATTTGCTTAAATGGAACCAGCGTTAAAATTATGCAGCAGTGTAACAAAGTGTTGAGAGGAAGGAAGCTGGTGGAAAGGTTTCTCTATATTATGTCAAAAGCACAGTGTTTACAGCAAACAGACCAGCATGGTAAACACGCTACATTCTCTGCATAACAATTTGTTTTTCTTTGACATGTTTTGGTTTCAAATGCACATTCCAAGCCTGCCAGGAGCTTTTTAAAAAGTCAGTGAGCTCTCTATAGTACCTATAAATACATTGTAAAGTCCCACACAATTCCGTTATGTTGTCCCAACATAAATTGATTTAGTTAACTTAATCATTTTTATCAAATTTAAGTGGATTGAACATAAAACAATTAAGTTTTCTCCCCCCAAAAAACTGAAGAATTGTGTTGATTCAGCTCATTTTAAATAAGTAGTTTGAACAAGCAGCATTTTCTTTGTGTGCACACTGAAAAAAATTATTTAAAGATGATTTCTTGGATTTATAAACATTATTAAGTTAAGTAGTTGTAAACAATTTACTTGGGCTGAATTTAAACAAACAAATTAAGTTGAACATTACTAAATTTAATTTGTATAAATTCAACACATATAAATATTTGCAACAATTTTGCAGACATAATTTTTTTCCAGTGTTACAGTAAAATCAGCAAATTTGGTGACATTGCTTTTATGTGTTAAATGTATTATCAATCATATAGCTTTTTGCAATGCAATTTTGAATTACAAAACAGAAAAGAACAAGTTTTACATTTAAGTTTTATCTATCTGATTTATAGCTGCCATAATAAAGGAAAATAAATAATTTGAAAATGTTAATATATAAAATAATTCCAAAAAGCCTTTTTTTATTCCTACAAAAAGTAAAAGTTGGATGGCAGAAGGGGGTTTGGAGGATTAGTAATGGTCGGGACCCAAACTTGAGACGCCTGCAGTACAATGATGCTACAAGTTGGCGCGCTGCCCATAACGCTATCAGAGCCAACTTTGAGTAACGTTTTTGTTTCAGATGAGCATCATTTTACTTTGATTTGCAGAGCATGAGATGCAAGCTGGCTCTTATCAGATTTATAGAGTGTGCTATTAAAACAGACAAATTAAATATTCACAGTTTTTCCTATCATACTTTTTAACTGGAATAAAAGCATCTCTTTTTTGTTTAAAACATTTTAATGTATATATATATATATATATATATATATATATATATATATATATATATATATATATATATATATATATATATATATATATATATATATATATATATTATAAGCCCCTAGCTTATCCTGCTCACCAAGGCTTCATTTATTTCATCAAAAATAGAGTACAAATTGTGAAATGTTATTGCACTATAAAATAACTGATCAAAAATAGTTTATAATTTAATTTAATAATTTATTCCAGTGATTTTAAAGATGAACTTTCACTATGCCACTTCTCCAGTCATCAGTCACATGATTTATTATTTTTATAATTATTATTATTATTATTATTAGTAGTAGTAGTAGTAATAGTAATTAAAGCAATAATGACTGTAGCAATAAATTCATTTGAAACAACATACAGTAAGAAAGCAGTTATTTAAAATTGTAATAAATATTTAACAATTTAACTTTTTTTTTTCATTTAATAAATGCTGCCTTGATAAACTGAATAATTTTCTTTTAAAATAAAATAAAAAACTGACCCCAAACTTGTGACTGGTAGTGTATGTATAAAATAAATCATTTATGAAATTAGTTATTATAACTATTGTTTAGAAATATGTTGAAATCTTCTCTCCATTAACCAGAAATTGGGGAAAAATATAAAAGAATTCAAATTCAACAGGAGGGCTATTAATTCTGACCTCAACTATATGTGTATCTAACCAGATGTTGTCATTATTCATTAAATTGTATAATAAAAAGTGTTTATTTACTTATTTATTGACTGTTCTAATCATTTTCTCATGTCAACTTTTTTTTCCTGTTTGGCAAACACCTTTTTACGATGGTTTCATCAGCTACGTTTCTATCCAAAGGTGCAAATTAAATTTATCAGCAAAACAGGAATATCGCATAAAAGACTTGCAAATAAAGCAGCGCTTCCACCCAACGAGTCAAAGAGAACAAAATCGTCACTTCCTGATTAACTGGCAGCAAATATTAAAAGCAAAATGTAATTTGCTGCAGTTGGAGAAGCTGCGTGAATCTTTTTTTCATTTAATAAATGACTTGCGCCTCAGAAGACAGCATGCCGACATGCAATGAATGTGTGGTGGTGTTTGAAGGCTTGAGACTCGCAGCACAGTTCTATAGGTCATAAATATTATAATAACACTAGTACTGAGATGGTTAAGGCGTTTTAGAATGACCAAAACAACATTTCAGATGTTTTACACACATTTTTATAATCTCATGGTCTCCTATAACAAAATCACATGACTTTTTTTAATGCACATACTGGAATTTCTTTGGTAAAAGTGTTTCCATTGTAGTTTATGCGCATTTTCTATTATTGAATAAAAAGTTAATCCTATTTAGTTTTGTGCTTACTTTTCAAAACTTATGCGCATCTTGGCATTTCCATCAACCTTTTTTTATGCGCATCTCCAAAATGCACATAAAAATAGGTGGATAGAAACATAGCTACTGATCTCACCTTTTCTTCCTTTTACCAAAGCGACTCCAGATGTGCCAAATCTCCTCCTCAATTATCAGTAATTCCACTCTTTCCTCTGCTAATCACAAGGTGAGATTGAGTCAAACTGATTTGCCTTTAATTGATCTGACGGCAAATTTCTGATCTGTCATGCCCAATTATTCCTTATTAATTTCCATATCCAATGACTCTGTGCTGCACAGCCTTCTCAGCAGCTGGTGTCAGAGTGAAATTGGACGGATTTAGAGATTTTCAGTCTTGTTATTCATCCCCTTATCAATATGTCATCAGGAGATTGGACACATCAGAATGACTTGAGGGAGAGAAATCATCTACTGCCATGTTTGCTTCGCATCAAACTGTGAGATTGGCACAAACAGAGTTCATTGTGGGCTGTTCTGAGTACCGGGAGCCATTGTGTCAGTTTCATGACAACGACTCCCCTTTGTGAGTGTTTATGCCAGTGCAGTTGAGGTCAGCACAAACACTCTAATCAAAGCGATGGTTGTGATGCAATGGAAGATTAGCCATGATTGTTTTTCTGTAAATAATTGTGCATTTTAGATGGTATGATTTTTAAAACTGCAGTGTAAATGTTGTAGTAGTATAAGTTGTAGTAGAAGTAGTAGTAGTAGACATTGTAGTAGCAGCAGCAGTAGTGGTTGTAACATTAGTAATTTTCAGTAGTAGTAGTAGTTGGCGTAGTACTTGTAATTAATTATTGTTGTTGTTGTCAGTGGTTATTACTGTTGTCCTTTTCAATATTATTACATTACTATCATTGTTGTCTTTGCTTACCACAGTTTTTTTTTCTCTACCTATTTTGTATATATATGTGTATATATATTTACATATGTGTATATATTTACATATGTGTATATATATATATATATATATATATCTCCCCCAAATGTATATATATATATATATATATATCTCCCCCAAATGTATGTACTCAGACTATCCACCTTGTTACCTTTACATGCACGTACACACACGCACACATTGTTTTTTCATGTTTTTTTGTTGTTTTGTTCTCTTTGTATGTGATCCTATTTTGTGTACTACATGCATATTCTAATGAAAAAAAAATTATATATATATATATATATATATGTGTGTATATATGTATGTGTGTGTGTGTATATGTATGTATATATAAAACTGCAGTGTAAAATCAACAGCGGCTCTGTTGCTAAACTGTGGTTTCAGCTTGTGGTTTGTGGGGAATTAACACTTTTGAATAAATCATATACCCTGAGGGCAAAGTGGAGTATACAAGGGTGCTTAAGGACATTTTGTTTACTAGCTGTTAAGTATCTTTAAAGTCTCCGACACATTTTAAAGATTCAATGGCATTTTACTTTGGCATTTAACTTTTGCAGCTCCTGTAATTATATCTGTGGAAGCAGAGCTTAGTATCGAAACACATTTTGAGCTTCATTGAAATAACATTCGAAGACAGGAAAAAATCCTCACAGCTATATTAATGTATATGTTACTATATTACGTGTTCTGTTGATAAATTTCCCTTTAATTCAGGCATTATCTGACAGTTGAAATTGTATTTTACTAATTATTAAGAGTAGTGGTGTAACTGATCACAAATCTCATGGTTCGAATCACACTACGATTTTTGAGTCACTGATCGGACTATTTTTCGCATCAGCAAAAGCAGGAGGTGCCAAATGTCATTTGCTTTCCATTTATTAAAAATATTATTGCAAAAACCATTGGTTTTAACAACCAGAACTTAGAACCTGCAAATTTAAAATAAAAATAAAAATCAAGAAAGAACCAGCTGAAAAAAGCAAAATATTCAATACGAACAATTATCTTTGCTACTGTTGTTGATAACGCTAAAAATAGAAATTTTGTACAACATATTATATTACATATAAAACATGTTTCATTATAGGTGATATTTTCATTATAGGTTTCATATTCAGTGACATAAATTTTGTTTGTTGCTACCTGTTGGTTTCACAGTATAATTGCTACAACATTCACCAGCGTCAAGTTCCATTAAATGGTGATTTTTATCTTCACCATAAACATCCCAGTATTATCCCAGTATTATCCCAGTACTGCTGTGTTATTTAATTGTTTGTAACTGATAGTGTAAAAACTGAATCTTTCTCGATCAAACACAGATTTAAATGCAGCGCTTCGAAGGATTATTAAACATTCATGTTGTATACGTGATTTTGAATGATGCAGGAGGTGATCTCTCTGCAAATGTTAGAAATGTTGGATTATCTACAAATTAAAAAAAGTGATTAATCTGTGGCTCACATGAGTTCCGAACTGTGGGCTGTGATCCATACGGGTCACGGATCAACCCCTGATTAACAGGATAAAACATTGCAGTTTTACAAGTTTTTTTTAAACAAATATATTAATATGTCTATAAAAATATGTTTTCTCAAAATTGACTATGAGATTTGTCGTGAGACAAAATACAATTAATGTTTTTCTCACATTCTGTAACCTGACATCTGTCTGAAATATCAGTCATATTTAGTGTATTATTAAACTTAGCAAAGGAACTATAGACAGATATTTTTGGAAAATTCCTATCGAGCTTGTTTTTAATGTTTTCTTAATCCCAAAACTAAGCACTCGAGTGCTGTTTCTTGGTGATTGGGACTGAGCTGCCACATGAAAACTGTATCTGTTACAGTATCTGTATGATCACCAGCGATCCAGCAGTTGCAGGTTCCTGGAGAACTACACATATGCCACTTTAACAAACTACATACCCCATCAGGCACCTCACACACCAGATTACCACTGATTACTTGCACACAGCTGTAGGTCATGAAGACTGATTACATGACTTTATTTACACCTCACATTCACACACACATTGCTGAGTTTTGTTTTTCTGTGTGTTGTTTTGCCACCTGTCCTGGCCATTCGCCTGTTTGTGACTATGCTCTTTGGATTACCGTCATGCATCAATTTGACCTATTATCCCATTAGGCACCTCACACACCAGTTCTGGATCACCTCTGATTACTTGCACACAGCTGTAGCTCATGAAGACCAATTACATGGACTTTAAATACACCTCACATTCACACACACATTGCTGAGTCTTGTTTTTCTGTGATCATTTTGCCGTCTTGCCATGTTTTGCCTTCCTGTGTTTTGTTTATTGTTCATGTTGATTTGCTTCATGTCCTGACCATTTGCCTATTTCTGATTTTGGATTACCCTCATGCTCCAGTTTGACTCTATATGCCATCAGGCACCTCACACACACCAGTTCCGGATTGCCCCTGATTACTTGCACACAGCTGTAGCTCACAAGGACTGATTACATGGACTATATTCACACCACACTTTCACACACACACACACACACACACACACACACACACACACATACACACACACACACATTGCTGAGACTTGTTTTTCTGTGATAATTTCTAAGCATTATACTTGTCTTGCCTTCATGTGTTTTTGACCTGTGTTTTGTTTATCAGTCTTGTTGTTTTGCCACCTGTCCTGACCATTCGCCTGCTTCTGACTATGCTCTTTCAATTACCCTCATGCTCCCGTTTGACCACATATCCCATCATATTTTGTGATTCGAAGAAAAAGGACTGATATCATGGGAATCACTGAATTTTTAGTTTCTGGTGAACTAGCCATTTAATTCCTGTCAGATTGTTAAAAAGTCTTACACCAAGATTCAATGCAAGGTCAACCACCCAGATTAGAGCTATCAGCTGTAAGAAAGGTCTTTCCATTTTTATGCAATATTCATCAGGCGGTCAGTGAACTGTCTGTGGGTGAGCTGTCTGAAACCCATAGCTGAACCCAGTCATTAAAGTTTAAACGAATTACACGAGGATGTGAGGCCTCACTGAGTTCACACATGCAAACCACTGACTTCATACCAATTATATGTAACTCATGTTTGTGTCTACATCTCTGCACTCACAAGGTTGATTTACTCATTGTGCATTATCCATAACTACACACACCAACTGTAAGCATGTGAGGCTGTGTTTACAGTCGGTACGTGTGTTCGCATGGCACAACTCATTAAAAGAGCATTAGCGCTTGTATTTGTCCAGTGCTGTCATATGGGTTCGCCAGGCCTGCATTCAGGGGAAGCAGATGGCAGGAGGGTTAGTGAGATCTGAACACTCCAAATCTCATTAAGTCTCATTTCATCCCTCTGCAGTTTACTCTCGTGAACACTCAGACGGAAGCCTCGGAAATGCCAGAGTGCATTTATATCAAACGTTAGACTGAGATTTGTGTCCGTTGGCAGGGGAGAGTGGCACAGGAGAAAAGCGAGAGGCCACATCTGGTCTTAAACTGGTGGTTTTCTATCCAGGTCTGTCAAATAAATGCTGTGTATTATGCAAATGCCAAACAACATTTTGTGTGTGTGTATGTGTGTGTGTGTGTTTGTGTGTGTGTGTGTTTATGGAGGTTTATCTGCATAAAGGCCCCAATACACTCTGGACAAAGTTCATTTTCATTTAGGGACAAAAAAAAAGATGCTGGAGCAGTTAGCAAACAGCAATTTCTCTTAATAATGAAATAAACACACAAAGGACAGCAGAGAGAAAACAGCAACCTAAAAATCATTTACTCACTCACAAGTGCTCCCAAACATTGATGAGTTTCCTGCTGCTGTTTAAAGACATGGTTTACTCAAAAATGATAATTCTGCCATCATTTCCTCAACCTCTACTTGGCTTAAACCTGTTTGAGTTTCTATCTTTTGTTGATCACAGTAGAATATATTTTGAAGTATGGGAAACCATTAGCCATTTATGTCTAGAGTATATGTTTTCTTATTATTGAGCTGTTACTGTTTAAAGTTAGGTAGGTGTAAATCCCCAGAAGTGAGGGCTGGCTCACAGGTTAATGGTTGGCAGTTTTTGTGGCAAATTTTAAATGCAATCTTTTTTTCTTACATTACAATTGCTCATGTCATTTACATGGGCTGTGGCGTTGACACGATGCTCAATTGGTACTAACGGGCCCAAAGTGTGCCAAGAAAATATCCTCCACACTATTACACCACCAACAGCCTGAACCATTGATATAAGGCAGGATGGATTCATGCTTTCATGTTGTTGACGCCAGATTCTGACCCTACCATCTGAATGTCGCAGTAGAAATCGAGACTCATCAGACCAGGCAATGTTTTTCGAAAATCTTTTATTGTGCAATTTTGACGAGCCTGTGTGAATTATAGCCTCAGTTTCTTGTTCTTAGCTGACATGAGTGGCACTCCTGCTGTCTTCTGCTGCTGTAACCCATCCACCTCAAGGTTTGAAGTGTTGTGCATTCAGAGATGCTCTTCTGCATACCTCTGTTGTAACGAGTGGTTATTTGAGTTACTGTTGCTCTTCTATCAGCTCGCACCAGTCATTCTCCTCTGACCTCTGGCATCAACAAGGCATTTGCACCCACAGAACTGCCACACACTGGATATTTTCTCCTTTTCTGACCATTCTCTGTAAACCCTAGAAATGGTTGTGCGTAAAAAATCCCAGTAGATCAGCAGTTTCTGAAATACTCAGACCAGCCCATCTGGCACCAACAACCATGCCATGTTCAAAGTCACTTAAATCACCTTTCTTCCCCATTCTCATGCTCTGTTTGAACTGCAGCAGATCCTCTTGACCATGCCTAAATGCATTGAGTTGCTGCCATGTGATTGGCTAATTAAAAATGTAGGATCCTCCTCTATATTCTCGGTTATAAGCATAAATAAATACAAATATAAACTTTATACATTTTAGAACTGCTTTAGAGTGAGTAAATAAGTACATTTCCATTTTTGGATGAACTCTCCCTTTTAAAAAAAAACATACAGTATGATCATAGTAATATATTTGCTTGAGTAATTATGTAATTTGACACTGCAATCAAAAAATGTACATTTGTATATTTTCTAAGGATTGTACAAGGTATTCCCATTAGGTATTCCCAGCAGTGCGACAGACATAATTGGCCATAGTAAAGCACACCCTAATCTGATGCAGCGGAAGACAAGACATTAGAGAAACAATGTTGTTCTTGCTATTTTTGTTTTTACCTGCTCAAAAGTGTTCTTGGAGCTGCGTATGATTACAGTTGAGTTGCTGAAATGTTTTGGATTCACATAGAATGTTTTGACAATGTTTTTAGTTCCTTTTCTGGACTTTGAACATATTGGGACCCTTGCTGTATATGGAGCATGAGGGAGCTCTCTGATTTGATCTAAAATATCTGAATTTGTGTTCTGAAGATGAACAAAGGTTTCAGGGGTAAAAAACAGGATGAGGGTGAGTAATTAAAAAGAAAATGCAGTTGTCCATGTTAAATTGAATTACATCTTTAATTTCTACCACAAATCATCTGTTTAATATATATGTTTAATGTACTTTATTATTCAAAGTACGTATATCTGATCTATAACATTAATCATCATACAACTGTCTGTTCACATGGCAGATGCTAGAGAAGTTGTCTCCTTTTTTTCCCTCTATCACATGGTGTTGTTGAAACTGCTAGGGAGGTACAGTATATGGTTACATTCATACGATTGCCTTGCAGTGCTGTTCACTCCTGGTGGGAAATGACCAACACCTCACTGGTAACGAGTGAGAGAGCGATTGAGTGATACCTGAGGTGTCTTCCATATCAACAGAGAAGCCAAATAAGGTCAAGGGGAATTTAACACTTTGATGCATGAATTATTAAATCTGAAAGTGGTTAAATAGTTTACCCAAAACTGAAAATTCTGCCATCTTTTACTCCCCTTTTACTTGTTCCAAACCAGTTTGACTTACTTTCTTTCTTTTTCTTCTGTTCTATTTGTTTTTTCTACTATGGAAGTCAATGGTTACAGGGTTTTGTCTTTCTTCAATATCTTATTTTGTGTTCAACAGAAAAAAAAATGAAACTAACAAACAAATAAAGGTTTTATAAGCACCTGAGTGTGAGTAAATAATGAGTACATTTTAACTATCCCTTTAATGTTGGTTTTGCAATAAATTGTAATGTAATAAAATAATTGACGACCTCTCCATTTGCTGTCTTAAAAGTAGTATTATTTTTGTAAAAAAATTAATTGAGAAATCTTTTTTTAATATATAATTACAAATAATGTGCATATATATCATTTTTAGACCTGTCAAGTGATCAAAATTTTAATCTAATTGACGTGGTGATTAATTAAACAGTTTTATTGCACATTAAGTTTGGTTGAAAAATGACCCCTAAAAATGTAAAGCCATTATTGCACTGAATAAGAAAAGCATGGAATAGACATTACAAAAATACCCTTTAAATGATATGAAACATAAAAGAAATACTGAAATGGAAAACTATGCTAGCTTGGATGTAACCTTTTATCCTCAGTGATAAAATGCTCTGTCTGTTTACTTGTGTCAGAGGGTTAAATATGACATTGGTCACGGCTTGTAATAGAAACTGCGTGCTTTTACTTTCATCCTGCTTGTAATGAGATGCATCCTAATTACTGCACTGAACAAGGTGTCACAACAAACACAAGATGTTGTTTTACTTATTTATCATTTTCTGAAAAAAATATATTCAAGTTTAGTAAGCAGTTAGTCATTTACCCACTGGCTGCTTCCAAAGAGATTCACAGTACACATAACACAGTCCCTCTAGAGCCAGATGTCTTGCTCAAGGTCTAAATGAGGGGTTAAATTGTGTATGGAATGGGGATAGTTTCAGATTTTTAACCCTTGTGTATTTTTTACATTTACTAACCTTTTGTTGTGTATGGGATGAAAACATCACCGGTGGTGAATGAGGAGATTCCCTCTAATGTGTAAAGCGCTTTGAGTGTCTGGAAAAGCGCTATATAAATGTAAGGAATTATTATTATTATTATTATTATTATTATTATTATTATTATTATCCACTGATTTAAACTGCTGTAAATGCATCAGGTAAATTATTATTGCATGACCATTTTTAACAACATTAATTCTGATCAATACTACTAAATAAAAACTACTAAACTATTAAAAACCAGGATTTTAACTCTTTAGTTGCCAATTTCGTCCATGATATCACTGATTTGGGGGGAAAACACAGTATTGCTTTTATTGCTTAATTGTAAAAATTACAAATTGTACCTCATTGCATCAAAGAAAACCACCAACAATCAAGAATGCAAAATTATATGGCTTTGCAATAAAAAAAATGTTGTTTTACTTAAAGTCACTGGGTCAAAAAGAGCCATGAAGATAACGAAAGGGAGGTAAAATTAAGCTAACTGTAATATTGAGTTTTTGAATAATCTCAAAGCATTTTCCGTAAATATTTGTCAAAATAAGATTTGTCACCAAAAATCTTTCCATTTGCTGAAACAGAAAGTTGTGGCCAAATTAGGACCCTATAGTGGACCACCAGCCTGAACCGTTGAACCAGTCTAGCCGTTCTCCTCTGACCTCAACAAGGATCAACAAGGCATTTGCGCCTACAGAACTGCCACTCACTGGATATTTTCTCTCTTTCGGACCATTAAACCCTAGAGATGGTTGTGCATGAAAATCCCAGTAGTTTCTGAAATACTCAAACCAGCTCGTCTGGCACCAACAACCATGCCAAGTTCATAGTCACTTAAATCACCTTTTTTCTCCATTCTGATGCTCAGTTTGAACTGCAGCAGATCATCTTGACCATGTCTACATGCCTAGATGCATTGAGTTGCTGCAATGTGATTGGCTGATTAGAAATCTCCGTTAACGAGCAGTTGGACAGGTGTACCTAATAAAGTGGCCGGTGAGTGTATCTATGTGTGTGAGATATTTTTATGCTTTTTCTCTTATTTAGTCTTTAGTTTTATTTCTTTTGGTTTTCTTTTTTGGCACCTTTTGAAATTATGTTGCAAAGATAACAGTTTAGGCTCTAGACCAGTCTTTGACCACTATATCTGTTTTTTTAAGCTTTGGTTCAGTCGGGCTTATAGTAGAATGCCTCTTATGTCCATTTACATCTATTAAACACCCAATCAGTGTTTTCAGGCTGTAGTCAATGACCTGATTTCACCTGACACAGAAAGGCTGTCTTTTCCTACTTGTATATTCCAGACATACATGTCTGAGAGAGAGTGATTTAGTTGATGATGCTGCACGCAGAGTGAGATTTTATCCACAGTTCAGCTGGATGTTGAAAGTTTGTCCCTTGAGCTTTCTGCAGAGCTGTAGCTTCCAGGTTCTTTCTGTACTGCTCTGAAGAGAGAGTGCGAGCATGTTTTTGATATTCTTGGGTCTTTTTAGTAAAAGTAACGCTTATTGCAGCACTATTGTTTCCTCTGGCCTGTGGATACACAGGTGTGACAGTCAGAGACGTGAAGAAAAACAGGGAAAAAGGCTAGAATAGGGAAGGCGATTCCTTTGATGTTCTCATATCACCAGCCCCCTGCAAGTCCACACATTTTTCATTGCTTTGCCCTTATCTAATTCCCCTCTTTGTTCATGCGCAGGCAGAATGACAAACTTCAGGAGCAACTTAAAAATGGAAAAAGTTTCTTATAACTAAACTTTCCAGACATGCCTCCTCACACTCCCCTCCACTACTAAGCTCATTTGAACACTTAATTACTATATTAAAGCATGATTCAGCTAACTGGGAGACACTGTGCATTCGATATGCGTGGATCCAAGGTATTATTTATTTGTGCTATTTATCAAAATGACATTATTAATTTAATATGAACTACTACAGATGTATGTAATTATGCATAGCCTATATACAGTACATACACTCACCTGCCACTTTATTAGGTACTGGGTTGGACCCGTTTTGCTTTTAGAACTGCCTTAATCCTTCATGGCATATATTTAACAAGCTACTGAAAATATTCCTCAGAGACTTTAGTCCATATTTACATGATAGCATCATGCAGTTGCAGATTTGTCGGCTGCATATCTATGATGCGAATCTCCCGTTTAACCACATCGCAAAGGTTCTCTATTGGATTGAGGTCTGGTGACTGTGGAGGCCATTTGAGTACAGTGAACTCATTGTCATGTTCAAGAAACCAGTCTGAGATTATTTTATCAGGAGATGGGTATGTTGTGGTAATAAAGGGATGGACATGGTCAGCAACAATACTCAGGTAGGCTGTGGCATTGACAAAGTGCTCAATTGGTACTAATGGACCCAAAGTGAGCCTGAACCGTTGAACCAGTCTGACCATTCTTTTCTGACCTCTGGCATCAACAAGGCATTTGCACCCACAGAACTGCAGCTAACTGGATATTCTCTTTTTTTCGGACCATTCTCTGTAAACCCTAGAGATGGTTGTGCATGAAAATGCCAGTCGTTTTTAAAAAACTCCGTCTGGCACCATCAACCATGCCATGTTCAAAGTCGCTAAAAATCACCTTTCTTCCCCATTCTGATGCTCGGTCAAGACGATATGCTGCAGTTTAAACCATGTCTACATGCCTAAATACATTGAGTTGCTGCCATGTGGTGGGCTGATTAGAAATTTGCGTCATCGAGTAATTGGACAGGTATACCTAATAAAGTGGCCGGTCAGTGTATCTATGTGTGTGTGTGATATTTTTATGCTTTTTCTATTATTTAGTCTTATTTGTATTAGTTTTCTTTTAGCACTATTTAAAATGATTTTGTTATTTTAAAGTCAATATTGATTGGCTGCGAAACTACTGTTGTGAAATCACTTGTAGAACTAATTGAACTAACTTTATTTAACCAATTTAACCAAGTTAAACCTTCAAATTGCATTTTAAACTGAAAACTAACAAAGACTATAGAATACACAAGACATGTCACTCATATAGCTTTGAATGGGGAAAAGTGTAATGGCCAATATGTTGAATGAAGCCCCACCTACTAGTACAGGAGCCAATCATCGATTGCAATAGGCTGTTTCTCCAGGGGAGAAGCTCGAACCAGACGTGATCTGACGATGCATTATTCAGAGGATGATAAAGTGTAACACGGCCATAAATGAGGTTAGTGTTGTGATCTCGTTCTTTTCGAGTGTTCATGCGCATTAGCACAGGCAACATTTTGTCTATTTTGTTTGATTCGAACATTTAGAAACTGAACTTTTCAGATGATTGTTGTTTAATTTTATTAGTGATTCCAAATATGTAATGTAATTGTGAGCTTGACTTACAGTTTTGGAGAGTTTGTTGTTTCCCCATTCAGACAAAATGCTTGAGCATACTGGTGTTTCAAAGATGGCCACCGAGTGAAATAATTTGCCTTAAAGGGACTTTGAAACTAGTGTCTTGTAAAATATTATGCATAATCATGGCAAAGACAAAATAAATTTGTTATTAAAACAATTATATATAAAGATGCCAATAAAAAATATTTCTAATTAAAAATGTAATAAAATATATATATATTTAGCTTAGAAATTTGCCTTGAAATATACACTCTTTCATCCATGTAATATTATTTTTATTTGATTGTTTAAGTGCTTTTGATGGGTTTGTGTGCGTGTGTTTTTAAGGGCTCATTGTTCTTTAATGAAATGAATCCCAAAATTGCATGTATTGTGTTGTCAAATAATTTCCTTGCATGTTTTACAGTCATTCATGTGTGCATGCACACACTTTATACACCCTCGTGAAGGCAGCTCATTGTTCATAATCCCGACACTCCTTAACAGGAAATAAAAAAGCCGGGATTACAAAGTAACACTTTGTTCGGTTCTGTCTACAGAAATGATGGCATATAAGGCACTTTTGCTAAAGGATTAGCTTTCCCGTAACATCAGTTTTAAAGAGTTTTAGAGAAATATACAACCTGATTTACTAAGACCTAGGTCTCCAGAGCGTAAATGCTTAAAAGCGAAGCCTTGGATTAGTTAATTTATCTGTGTTTATCAGTCATAGGTTTCAGCATGGTTTTATTTGACATCATTGCTCATTGACCTAAAAAACAAGAAGAGATTCTGCGACACACTAAAGATTTTAGCAGTGTATTCAGTTTTTTTTTTATGTGAAAGAAATGCAAATGAACAGGCAATTTACCAAGATTGAAAGCTCTAAGTAGAGGGCCTTTTGATGCTTTGACAGCATGCAGGAAAATGTTTAATTTCTTACACGTGTTA
Organism: Danio aesculapii; assembly: GCF_903798145.1. Classification (NCBI taxonomy): domain Eukaryota; kingdom Metazoa; phylum Chordata; class Actinopteri; order Cypriniformes; family Danionidae; genus Danio; species Danio aesculapii. Next base: position 19,231,716 of record NC_079439.1, on the reverse strand, counting down.
ACAATTACTGCCTTTCAACTGCAGCCTTGCGCAGAAGCCTGCTGATGGTCGACGCTGTGTCTAACGACGTCTGGAGGGTCTCTGAAAACAGCTACTTTCACAGACGTTTTGGAAGCCCACCCTTATCAACGCTGGTTATGCATATCTTATGATCGACTAGTTGATGTGTTGCCTTCAGGAATATATCCATCAGCATTCCAGGTGTGCTTTTAAGATTTATGGTAATGACTTTATTTTAATGTGGACAAAACGAATAAACAATCTCTGAAAGCCTCTTAATATTGTGTCACATCCACAATTAAATCCTGTTATTCTTCATAAACTGTTGTGGAATAAAGAAATGACTTTATTCTTTCTGGGAAGCACGCCCGTGACTATTTATTTATATATAAATGTTCACACATTGCTTTATTTTGTATTGTTTTAACAAGATCTACAGGCACGTCTCTAAAAATATTATTCTAAAAACTTGGCTGCCGGAGCTGCACTTATAAATACAATTTCACTAGCTGTTCAATCCAAGAGTAAGAGTCACCCTCGCCACCTGCTCTCTGTTAGATACCAGGTTTTGGTTTAAACCTGCTTGTCTTTGAAAGAGTCTCGCGGGAGTAATTAAAATATTGTCTCATCCCATGGAATGTTTTTTCGAAGTTTCCATGGCTGACAGATGGTCCGTAGGTACCACAACAAGAGTTTCCTTTTGTCTTTGACGATTGGATATTTGAAACAAATGGCACCAAGCAATTGCCAAGATTTTACCAGTAATGAGACTGGGAGGGTGGGGTGTGGATTTCAGATCACTGGGAAGCTGTTTTATTAAGGGTCTAGGCAGTAATTAAAGAAGGATTTCAGGATTCAGATCCCAGAAAACCAAAAGCTGATCATTTGGACTGCTTTTTTGCCAAATTTTTTTTTTTTACTCACAAAATTTGTTTCACTTAGACTTGTGTTATTAACAGGGTATGTCATGACTAGGGTTTTAAAAGTTTTTAAGTAATCCATACACTGAATAACAATAACCTAAAGCTACGGTCACACCGGGCTTTGTGTGTGCGAAATTCTGTCGTGCGGCGCTTCGAAAAGGGGCGGGATTAAACAAGATGATTAGACATTTAAAAAAGCCAGCGATTGCTCCATGTTTTAAAATTCTGTCCAGAGAGGTCCTGTTTTGATCCTCGATTGGCCTCACGCAGTCAAGTGATGCGATTTCGCAGGTCAGAGTTCACCAAGCTTGAACTTTGCACCGCAGCAACTTGCGAAATTTGACGCATGACCCCGCGTTTCCGGTCTGACGCATTCGCGTGCGCATGAATGGAAGTCTATGGGAGGAAAAGCCCAGTGTGACCGCAGCTTTATGCATAATTTTAATCTGTTAATTCAGGCAGATATTACTTATTACTTTTAAGTCTGGAATAGCTGAATTTGGTCAACTGTGATGTTCCAAGGTGTGTTATTTCCAGATAAAAATCACTGAAACTAATAACACATACAGTGCACCTCATATATGAGTACACCCCCCACAAATCTCATTTAAATTAATATTTTCTATAGGAAGCTTCACAATAATATATTTATGCGTATACATTAGTTTAGTCAGTACTGAAGCCAAATCTGGAGCTAATCTAACAAAATAACTCACAATAATGGTTCAAAAATTAGTAGCCCAAATTTAAATGTTAAGGAAAAATATTAAATCAATTTTTCAAAATTATCAAAAATCAAGAGAAACAAAAAATATAAACAATTATTTGAAATGTTGTAGTTTGTAATTTTTTTGCAATATTTTGCATGAATTTAAATGTATTATCTTTTCATTTCTAAAGATGTCCTGTGACTAAATTATATTTAATTGATATATCTGTTTAATAAATATTTTTCGTCCAAATGCACCAATATATATAATGCCCATATTCACAGAGAAATGGATAAAATATTAATTTTCAAAATGGGGTGTACTTATCTATGCTGAGCACTGTAAGCCTTACATAGCGTAGCAAGTTAAAAAATATATAACAATACAAATGTTTTAAATGGTCTCTGGTCTCTTCACAATGCCAGAGGGACTTAAGTTTAAATCAGGAACCATTTGGACTACAAATCTTATGATCTCTCCTTTATTGTACCGATTAGCCTTATAGCTGATATCAACCCGCATAACCCATTTACTCCCTCAGTTCAGTGTAAAGTTTTGATTTGCCCTGGCCATTAACTGAGACTTGATAAAATAAAATGAGACTTTTATTTTATTTTATTTTATTTTATTTTATTTTATTTTATTTTATTTTATTTTATTTTATTTTATTTTATTTTATTTTATTTTATTTTATTTTATTTTATTTTATTTTATTTTATTTTATTTTATTTTATTGCCTGAGCACATGTGGTTTGAGAACCGTCTTGAATTTGATCAGTTTATTGTTTTCATTTTATCCTTGTTTTTTTTTACATTTTGTTCAGAAAATTTGTGAATATTCCATCTATCTGTCTACAGCAGGCATGTCCAAGCTCGGTCCTGGAGGGCCGGTGTCCTGCAAAGTTTAGTTCCAACCCCAATCAGACACACCTGGGCTAGCTAATCAAGCACTTACTAGGCTTTCTAGAAACATCCGTGCAGGTGTGTTGAGGCAAGTTGGAGCTAAAATCTGCAGGACACCGGCCCTCCAGGACCGAGTTTGAACACCCCTGGTCTACAGTTTGTTTATATGTTGTTAATATGTTATTTAGATTACACTATCGATCGATTGTTCCTAGTCAGTTCTGATTTTGTCATTTGTTTTTTTTATCTTTTTTTCTTATTTCTTTAGTTATGTCATTCATTAATTCTTTATTTTTTTCTCTCTGATAAGATATTTAAAAAGCATTCAATATCTCTTTGTTTCTCGTTTATCATTGCCTCCCAAAGTGAACGCACACAGAGCTCAGCATGTGAACACTGAGTTGAGTTCTCTTATGCAACGTTATGATCAAACAGGCAATCACACACACAGTAATTATGGCAAAATATGCCAGCAATTTTTCTCTGCAGTATTGAAAATAGCATAGAATATCAACACTTGTTTAAGGTATCACTATCAAATTCCAGTATTTTAAAATCACTTTTTTTCCCATCAACACACTGACAGATGTGGTCCTAGGGAGTTTTAAAATTACTTTCGTTTTCATTTGCATTCTTAAGTGTTTTTTTTTTCTCTTGGAAGTACTGCAGGTGTTTGCATTTTAAGTTGCTAACAAATATATCTATCATGAAAGAAATTCAGTTCATTTAGATGTTAGCACATTAAATATTTTTGGGAAATTGGGCATGTAATTAAAAAAAAACATAAGGAAAACTAGAAAATTGCAAGTTTGTCAGGTACTGCTGCCAATTATGTTAGAATAAGCTAAAAAAGGGTAAGACAAATGTGGCAAACCTGGACAATTTTTTATTAATTACACAAATCAGATATGTAGAAGTAGGTGAAACCATTAAAACAATTTTGACTGTGAGGATCAAGTTATTGCAAAACGTTTTCAATTGGACTGTGTGGTGGCAATGTGGAGTTTGCATGTTCTCCCCATGCTCGTTTGGGTTTCCTCTGATTGCTGCGTTTTCTCCTAGTCCAAAGACGTGCTATAGGTGAATTGGGTAAGCTAAATTGTCTAGTGTGTGTGTGTGTGTGTGTTAGAGAGTGAGAGTGTATGGGTGTTTCCCAGTAATGGGTTGAAGCTGGAAGGGCATCTGCTGCGTAAAACATATGCTGGATAAGTTTGCGGTTCATTCCACTGTGGCAACCACTGATTAATAAAGGGACTAAGCCAGAAAGGAAATGAATGAATGTTTTCAATTGACTGTAATGGTAAGTGGTTTCAGCACCACGGACAGAGTCATACATTCTAGGAATGACAATGGTTGAAATTACCATTTCAGATAAATCCTGGCCTTTTGTACATTTTATGGTTCAAATATTTGTAAAAAATATATATCAAAATTATCCTATTTATGGATAATTCATTTTTCTTTGAGTTCTTCTCTGTTTTTGTATGTTTTTTTTGTTTGTTTTCTTGCGTGTTTGTTTGGTCTATCATTTGTTACTTTGTTTTGTCTTTCTGAAGTTTAGTTTCTGAAACTATTGATCATGCTTCTACTATGCTCTTTTGTTTGCACTATGTGTTGTTTATTAATTTTATAATTATACTGTTCATTTGTCCTTACCATCTATTGTTTGTTTGTTTTTTGTTCGCTAAGTTCATTCTAATTTTTGCTGGTTTACAGTTTTTCTTCAATCCGTTGTTTGTTTGTTCATTGTGGTTCATCCGTTCTAACATTTGTCTTTTAATTTGCTCAATCTATTAACAGTCTTTTTGCTGTTCATTCTGTAGTTCTATCCATTAATTTGATCAATCTATCTGTTTGTTTCTATATATTGTTAAATATGAAAGCTCATTTCCTGTATTAGTTATAGTCTGCTCAGTAAAAACACCATAAACAAAGAGATTCAGGTTTAATTATACATTTTACTCTTGACGTTTTACTTTGAGTCGTTTAACCCTCATTTGCCCCTGAGGTATTTCAGCACCACTTAAATGGGAAGAATCAGAGCTGAATAGAAGAACTGCCAAGTCCCTGACTCAAATTGTTCCAGATTTAGATTAAATATAGTAACCGATTTCCTGATTATAAACTAACAGTAACCCAGTTAGTACAATGAAGGCTTTGCTTTCAATCTCACAGCATGGGAAACCCCGGAGGCCTTACTTCGCATGTTGAACTCCCCCCTCCCACAATGCTTTATGATGACTGCAGCACAGCTGGAGTTTGATTTAGAAAGAGAGGTGCCATGCATCATATCATAACATAATGCCACAGTGACTCACACCGCTCGTCTGCTCGAGGAGATACAGAGAGATGGCAATTGTAGAGGATGTGCTTACAAATAGGCCACTGTTGCAGTAAACATTTGCTATCCTGTCCATTAAAGCAACCGGGTTCTGTTTAGCTCAAGTATCTCAGATAATGAGTCTAGATTGGGCCTCAGAGCAAGCGAACCGGCTGTATCTGTGTGTACTGTGGCTGTGCGAACGATACGGCTGTACATCTGCAGGAGGTCTGTGATGAATCAGAGTCAGTCTGTGTGCGGAAGGCATTGCCGACATTCATTCTGTGTGCAACAAGAAGCACCACAGTCTAGCTGCTGGAACATGCCCACTTCACAATCCATTAAATCACCCCAGCCTTTCTGAGGAAACGGCAAATGAGAAAAGTACAAAAAAAGGAGGAGAAATATGATTACTTTGGCTGGTGACAGACAACGCTGACTGACAAATGGCCTCTCAAAGTGAAGGTGGATTGGCTACTTATTGATTGGCATTTACAGTGTAATGCAGGAAACTGGGAGAAGAATAATAAATGAAAACAAGAGAGCAGACGGACGTATAATAGATGAATGTTTGAATGAGAGAGAAGGATGGTATAGTGAAGTGGTTGCTTATTGGCCCGTTTCCACTTAGTGGTACGATTCGGTTCAGAACACTTTTTTGGCCTTTTCCACTGTCAAAAGGGTACCAAAAGGCAGAGCAAGATGCGCAACTGAACGCTATTGGTTTACAGAAATACGTCACTCGCTCGTGCAACAAGGCAGTAAAATGAAAACAAAGGAACCCCTATTTATAAAAACACACCGACACATTACACTGTAATAATATATGCATATAATAACAAGCCATGGTTGACCCGAGCTCAAACAAACCTTGTCATCGTCTTGATGAACAGCCACAAAGCCAAGAAGAAAAGCAGAATCTACCCTATGCCTCATAGTTTTTACAAGGCCATCTAAAGCGCGAGCGGTTTTGCTTTCTCGCGTACGATCGCTACCGTTATCTGAAATAACGAACTTCTTGAGCTGATGATAATAACGTGCGCATGATTATTGAAGTGCTTCTGACACCCAATCCTTTCAGAAACGGCCAAACGCGAGAGTGAAGCGGAAAAAAATCCGGAAAAAACAGGAGCATTCTTTCAGCAACCTAAAATATGAACAAACTGCCATGTTTAACTATTATCATCACCTTTTGGACTATTATGAACTCGGGAATGGTGGAATTACTTTTTAACAGAGGTTACATGTGCTGGTGAAGATTAAAGATGCAGATGAGAGGTTTGCACTGACTGTGGGCTATAAGTTGTGTGCTGTTTTGAACCCAAATAAAGACTAAATGTATGCTGTGTGTAGTTGTTCTGTAATTGGTAACATATTGAGACTGTAAGGGTCTGTGTTCATTTATGCTGCATTTATTTATTTATTTTATATAATTGCAGATATTACAGTAGGCTATTTCGCAATGTCATTAATCTGCAGTTATAATCAAACCATGTTCATAGAAAGGTTAGAAATGAACATTTATACACAAGTATTTATGTGTGTAAAGCATCTGTTTATGGAGAAGTGCTTCTCATATGATATGTGAACGACCCATACAGCTTTACTTTGACATTTCCTCGAGCGAGAATGGCGTAGACTGAAACTTTGTCTTACACCACGGGCACCAAAACAGTACCCTTGGTACCCTTCAGGGAAGGTGACCTGTAACAACCCGTACCGTGCTGTACCACTCATAGAAACAGGCCATTTGTTTAAATGCTTAAATTATTAATTATTCCATAAGACTCACTTAGTATATTCTGACCTCAAGATGCTGACTTATTAGTGAACGAATTGTCAGATATAAAGTATGGACCCTTTTCACATTTCTAGGTTTCTCAGTAGTGGAAGTTGTCATAGTTCGGTAAATTTATTATTTATTTTTTTTAGTTGGGTAAACTTGGGAGAATTGAATGGGTGAGTACGACATTTTTTTTTTACAATCCTGTTTGCTGAAATAATAAAAGAAAAACTTAACTATGGTGTTATCAAGACTTTCAGAAAAAGAAACAAAAATAGTGTGAGACTGATAACGGCAGCTAGAAGAGAGAACAACTTAAAATTTACTTTCTTGTCTATAGACACTGCATTAGAAACACCTCGCTCTAGCAGTAATTAGTTTTTTGTAATTTGAAGCAAAGATGATATAATACATACATAAATGCATATAAATATAAATATGTTTTTTTTTATTTTAAAATAAAAATCTTCCAAGGATTTAAGATGCTGATGACCATTAAATGCCTCCTAACAGTCTTGTGAATAGGGTCTGTTGCTTGCTTGCTCGCTTAATTGCTCTTTAAAGAGTATATGCTAGTATGTTATGGCAGACTATTCAACACATGCAGTGTATGGAAAACAATGTAAATACAGACTTTAGTCTCTCTTCCTCACGCATTTTCAATTTAAGAGTCCCACATACATGCACTGAAAAACCCAATAAGTTAAGGAAACTCAAACCATTTGAGGAAACTGATTGCAACAAACCAATTTAGGCAAGGCAAGTTTATTTATATAGCACATTTCATACACAGTGGCAATTCAAAGTGCTTTACATAAACAGGAATAAAAGAGACAAGTATAAGAAAAAAAACAAATAATATAAAATGTGTTAAAACAGGTTATAAAAGAATGAAAAAAAAAAAGAGAAAAACATATTAGTGCAATCTGTCGGACGTAGCACAGTGCTCATTCAGTAAAGGCACAGCTAAACAGATGTGTTTTCAGTCTTGATTTGAATGTACCTAATGTTGGAGCACATCTGATCATTTCTGGAAGCTGATTCCATCAGTGAGGGGCGTAGTAGCTGAAAGCCGATTCACCCTGCTTTAATTGAACTCTTGGAATTTCTAGTTTATATGATCCTAAAGATCTGAGTGATATGTTAGGTTTGTATTCAGTGAGCAGTAATCCTAAAAAAAACTAATCCTAATGAGTACTGTGAACTTAATCCATTTGAGTAAAAGAAGCAATTTGAGCACAGTAAAACCCAATAAATGAAGAGAACTCAAACCAACTGAGTACTGTAAAACCCAATAAGTTAAGGCAACTCAAACCGCTTCAGGAAACCGATTGCTACAAACCATTTGAGTAAAAAAACTAATCTATGAGTACTGTGAACTTACTCCATTTAAGTTGAAGTAATGAGGTATTTAATTAACTCATTACCTTCAACACTGAGTGTACACTGTAAAAAATGTTGGGTTCCACACAATTCCTTCATGTTGTCCCAACACAAAATGATTAAGTTAACTTAATTGTTTTAACAAATTTAAGTGTATTGAACATAAAACAAAGTTGCCCCCCCCCCCCCAAAAAAAAAATCTTAAAAATAGTGTTTGTTCAGCTCACATTACATAAGTAGTTTGAAGACGCTGCAAAAGTATAGATATATTTGTTTGAGTGTACTCAGTCTAAAATGAAGTCACGATTTGATAGAACATCTCAGTTTTCAGCCTAGTGACCAAGTTTTGGTCCCTGTTCCATCCTCTGCACTCCATGCTAGATTTGCTGGCCCCTACTGTGTTAAATGATAGCTATATTTGCCTTAAATGTTGTAATAGCACTTTCAAACACAAAGCCACTATGACAGTTTCTGAGAACAAACTTAACAGATGATTTTATGAGAAATAAGAGCTGTTTACTCTTTTAACAGTATGTGATGAGGATTCTGATGTGAAAGAGCATGTTTATGTTCTTGATGTGAGATTTTGAAATGATGATTTTGTCCAAACACACACAATGTTCTGTCCTTAACACTCTTTGCATCGTCACTCTTTGTGATTTATGCTTATTTATACTTTCAGTAATGATTTTAAAAGCTTTGATAGCCTGTACTGAAGTTCAAAGTATCCAGCATGCAGCGTCTGCCATGATGCATTTGTGCAAATGTCTGTTCCAGACATAGGAAACAGTGATCGATTATTATGTCTACTGTACACTATGCAGTCAGAGATAGAAGCATGCTCTTACATATTATTTTCTGAGCCATTATCTAAAGGCACTGCCTGCCATTTGCTGAGCAACGGAGAAAAAAAACATGAGCATGTTGAGCTATTCATTACCAAAATTGATTTATTTACGTCCCGAGAGGATTCCTGTGGCCTGCTCTTCTCCATATAGATCTGATCTGGAGGACTGAGATAGCAGCTACATAAATATTGAACAGAATATTAATGCGTTCATTACTGGACTGCTCCGAATTGGGGTTTCAAGAGTTTAGATGGAAGGCTGGCCCACTCAGAGCCATCAGCGGACCCTCAAAGGCATTTGGGTCATAAAACGATGAGGCCGCAGCTGCCAGATACAGAAAAACAGCACGCTCATATTGCTGACAGTGACGAATGTGTCAGTGCCTGTAAAGTGAAGCTGACTAATAAATTTAGATGAAATTAAAGACCCAATAAAATCTAAATTTTCATTTTTATGGCTTTCAGTCCATCCATGTGTTAGAGGAAAAGCAGTTTACTTTTTATTACAGTTTACTAGTTAACACAGTTATGTTATGTTATGTTATGTTATGTTATGTTATGTTATGTTATGTTATGTTATGTTATGTTATGTTATGTTATGTTATGTTATGTTGTGTTGTGTTGTGTTGTGTTGTGTTGTGTTGTGTTGTGGTTTGTTGTGTTGTGTTGTGTTGTGTTGTGTTGTGTTGTGGTTTGTTGTGCTGTGTTGTGTTGTGGGATTTTGGCCTATGCTATGTTATGCTGTGTTATGTTATGTTATGTTATGTTATGTTATGTTATGTTATGTTATGTTATTTTATGTGTGTAATGTTATGTTATGCTATGTTATGTTATGTTATGTTATGTTATGTTATTTTATGTGTGTAATGTTATGTTATGCTATGTTATGTTATGCTGTGTTGTGTTATGTTATTTTATGTTATGTTATGCTGTATTATGTCATGTTATGATGTTATGTTATGTTATGCTGTGTTATGTTATGTTATGTTGTATTATGTCATGTTATGATGTTATGTTATGCTGTGTTATGTTATGTTATTTTGTGTTGTGGTATTTTGTGCTGTGCGATGTTATGCTATGTTATGTTTATGTGTGTAATGTTACGTTATGTTATGTGTGTAATGTTATGTTATGCTATGTTTTGTTATGTTAGGTTATACTATGTTATGTTATACTGTGTTATGTTATGCTGTGTAAAGTTGTTATGTCATGTTATGTTATGTTATGCTGTGCTGTGCTGTGCTGTGTTGTGTTGTGTTACGTTACGTTCTGTTTCAAGGTCTGTTGAAATTCTTGATTCTGATTGGCTGGAAGGTGTGTTTGTTCATTTTGTAAGTCATTTGCTCTATGGTCCATTGGTCAATCTTTGTCATTTGTTCTATAGTTATATCATCTGTGCTCTGTCTATTTTCTGTTCTTTTGTTCTATCATTCATTTGTTTGTTTTGTTCTATTTCATATATTGTGGCTATAGACTGATTTCACGTGGCCACCATTTTAAAAGCGAAATCGAGACTGCCGTGGGAAGAAACGGAAGTATAACCTGAAGGAACGTTGTGTACCTGTCTGTATATCTTATCAGCGAAGAGACAGTGACACAAATTTATAATTTCACCACTTCAGAGTGAGCCGAAGGTCTATTCTAAATGGATAGTGAAAATAAAAAGGGATATCAGACCTCATTTTCGGCTAAGTTAGGGGAAACGGCACTAGTTAGCAAACTTTTTTTTTCAATCGGAATTTCCCATTGGAAAATTTTCCATTAACATTTAAGCGCCGTTGAGCACGTTCTTAAATAGCGCTGATTTGCTATACTAATCACCAGTACTCAGCAGAAATGACTGTGATTGGCTGTGAATTTCATCAGTTGGCCGCACCGATGTTTACCGAGTGCAAACACAGAATAGCGATCCGCTGATGAAACGACTGATCTTCGTGAATTTAAAATGCTCCAGTGTCCCTGAGCGGACTGAACTGATAACCTTCATGTTCCGGCACGTAACAGACGTTTTCAAGGCAGAATAACTGACTTCAGCATTGTTTTTCAGATAAAAAAAGAATGTTCACTCAGCATGGTTCCTAAATATCTGCAAACAAATTATGGTATTTTTATGCTTTAGAAAAGTCAAAAACTTACCTGCAGCACCTTAAAAAAACTGTTTAAATTGATTCAACTGCTTTAAATACTCAAGGACATTATTTCAGAGTAATATACAACCTTTATTTAGTTTATATTTTACTTGCAAACAAGAAAAGCCTTCCCAAATTCACAACTTCAACTCCAGTGGGTGTTTGAACATAAATATTTTCCCAATTCCAAGGCAGCATCGAGCATCAAAAGAAATCATTCCCACATTTGAATCTTTGGCTTTGGCAGTCAGAACAGTTCCCCTGTGTAGATGTTACAGCAGCGCCTGTACCTGACACCTGAAAAGACTGCTGTCATATTAGATAAAGACTAAAGCATTGTAGCTGCATAACACTGAACTGATACTGACAGGCTAAAGTGAGTTTTTGTTGGGGAAAAACTCCGGTGAGTGTCAGGAAAAAGAGGACAGCAGTTTCAGACAGGGAGGGAAGGAGAGAGATAGAGGCCTTGGCAATTATCTTGGATTCAAATCTGTAATTAATGTTAGTTTATCTTCTTTTCAGTTTAGCAGGAAGGTAGCGACGTACAGATTGTAGATCTCCTTTTGTTAATTGTAATCTCAGCTGAATTTTGCCTTGTGGAAAACACTGAGGTGCAGGAAAAATCAATGCCGCCTGACTGCTCTATATGATTCAAAAAGCCACTTAATAAAAGAAAGTTATGTGCTGTTTTTGTTTTTTGCCTCATGAGACAGGGCAGTTTTGGGCCAGTTCTAGCAACTCATGAAGTTTTTGCTGTTGTTGATTGAAACCTTAATTCAAAATGACAAAGAAAAGAATGTCATTCAGCTTGATCTAGCATTTAGATGAAGAGTCATCTCTTGTGAGTTGGGTACTGTTGGACAATCACCACAATAACTTCATGAAATGAAACCAGATATACATTTTGTCTTCATTGGTGCTAAATTAGATTTTTTTCAGTGTTTCAGGGTGTTTATTTGTTATTTAGAGAGTGGTATGTACCTATGCAGGTCTGCAATGCAGGAACACATTGCTTATTACACGTACAGGGATGCACAGCTGAACACAAATATCTTCTTTTGTTTTCTGAATTAGATTGATGATGTCTTTTTTTTTCTCTAATGCTGCCTTTATGGTTTCCAAATTATATCATTTAAATAGTCGTTTACATTATGAACCTAATACGTAACTTTATGAACGTAATCAGCACAATTATCAGCTGAATACTGTAATATTGATGCTAAAAATGTAGATTTTCCTTAACAGGACATTTGCTAACATTAATTGCATTACGACAAGCAGTGAGCATTTGTGTGTTGTCATTATAATTACTTTAAAGTCCCTGATTGACTTTGAGTCTCCCCTGTGTAAATATTATATTATATTACATGATACTTACAACTCTTACATCCAAAATGTCAATAAATTTGAGTGTTGACAATTTACTTTTATCATTCTTTAAGCAAAACAGAAAGCATTTTTGTTTTTCAGTCACTATGGCAGATGGTTTTACGAAGTTACAAGCTACTCAGATTGTTACTAGCCTAGTTTTTTTAAGCCAATGTCCAATTTTCAATCATACCTATTTTCAAGAAAACACTCTGGTCATGTCACATTCCTTAATCAATGGGATCAAAAATGTAAAAAATGAAATGAATAATGAAACTCAGCCACACTGAACAGTGAACTTTTCAAGTACACTGTAGAAAAATTGTAAAATTTACAGTAAAAAATAAAAATAAAACAGCAGCTGTGGTTGTCAGAATTTTATTGGTAAAAATCTTTTAAAAGTCTTTTCTTCTTTTTTTTCACTGTAAAAAATCATTAGTTGCTTCATTAAAAAAAAGAGTAAACCTGTTGCCTTAAAAGCAACAAGTTGATTTTACTTTAAAAAAATCAGTAAACCCATTGACTTAACTTTTTATTATGCTCATAGATTGTTTACTTATTTAAAGGCAATGAGCTAACTCACTTTTTTAAAGTAGTCAATTAAATGCTTTTTACAGTGTATTATTATTTAGACTAGTAGCTTAGTTGTAATAAAAAGGTTGTTTCTTATATGATCTTGTTGAAAGTGATTGTTACTAATATATTGTGATCACACTAACAGTGATTACTTAACATTGCTGTATTGACACCGTATACATGAATAAAAGATGGTAGTTTACTGTAAATAAAACTGATTTACTGATTTTTACCAATACATTTCTTGCAACCACAGTTGCTGTTTTCTTTTTTTTTTTCTTTTTTTACTGTAACTATATGTTTACAGTGTACTGAAAAAGAAAATACAAAAAAAATAAAATAAAATAACAGACCACATAAATAGAGAAAGCCAATCATCTACAACATCTCAAAGACATCATCGATGTGGACTGATTACACACACATATATACGGCTCACTTTGACACTCTCATTGCTGAGTCTTGTTTATCTATCAAGTGAACTTTGCGACGCGTTTTCCTTGCCTTGCTTTCCGTGTTTGAACATTGCCTTGTTTGTTTGCTTACGTTGCCTGCTGCATGCCTATACTGACCGTTCATCTGTCATCTGTTATATTCCCTGTGTACATCTGTTTGTCCCTGTGTTGACCGTTGCTTGCCTGACCATTCTCATAATAAACCAGCGTTTGGATCACTTCACATTACACAGTGGTCTAAAATTTTATGTTTTAAGTCAATTTTAAAATGGTAATAAATTGCTCTGTTATTTTAAACTGATAATTTTACTTTAGGGACCAAATGATCTTAAGTTCATGTGTATTGTGTTTTAGATAAAGACAGTTCCAAAGATCAGCTTTTTTAACCAATACATTTGTAACAGGTAAAGTGTAAAGTCTTTTGTTACTTTTGACAGGGGCATATTTAACCAATAAGCTAGGTAAGCGGCCGAAATCTGAGGGCCTCCAAAAAATAACCTAGAAGTATGAATGATACTATAAATTACACTCAAAAAATATATTTTTTTGCTCGTTCAAACTACTTATTTAAAATTAGCTCAAACAATATAATTCTTGAGATTTCATTGGGACAACTTATTTTCTTGTGTTCAATCCACTTAAATTTATTAAAAGTGTTAACTTAATCAATTTGTGTTGGGACCACATGAATGAATTGTGTAGAACCCTGCATTTTTTACAGTGTATATATAACATTGTTTTCTATCATATTTTGGACGGTGAGGAGTCTTAGGAGAAGAACCCCAGACTTCCATCTCCCCAGACACTTCCGCCAGCTCCTCCGGGGGGATCCCGAGACATTCCCAGGCCAGCGACTCTACTTTGAGCTCCTACTGGGTGTCAGAGCTCCTTACCCTATCCATAAGGGTGCGCCCTGCCACCCTTCGAAGAAAACTCATTTCGGCCGCTTGTATCCGAGATCTTGTCCCTTCGGTCATGACCCAAAGCTCATGACCATAGGTAAGAGTAGGAACGTGGATTTACTGATAAATCGAAAGCCTTTGCCTTTCGGCTCAGCTCCTTATTTACCACAACGGACCGGTACATCGTCCGCATTACTGCTGCCGCTGCACCGATCTGGCTTTCAATCTCACGTTCCATCCATCCCTCATTCGTGAACAAAACCCTGAGATACTTGAACTCCTCCACTTGGTGTAAGGACTTTCCTCCAACCTGGAGATGGCAAACCACCTTTTTACGGTGGAGCACCATAGCCTCGGACTTGGAGGTGCTGATTCTCATCCCAGCCGCATCACACTGGGCAGCAAACCGCCCCAGTGCATGCTGAAGGTCCATGTTCGATAAAGCCAACAGAACAACATCGTCTGCGAATAACAGAGATGAAATCCTGTGGTCTCCGAACCTGAATTCTCCAGCCCAAGGCTGTGCCTTGAAATTCTGTCTAAAAAATTATAAACAGAATTGGTGACAAGGGGGCAGCCTACCGGAGTCCATAAGAAAATAATAATAATAAATATTAATAATAAAATTATAATAATAAACATTAAAGTACAAAAGGTGCATTTTAGAACTTTTGGGCCCCTTGGCTGGAATTGTTTAGGGCACCAAAATCACTAAATCCACCCCTGACTGTTGATAAATGAAATGTCTTTTCAAACATTCATGTTACTCTATCTAGAGTATTTATGCTAGCACAACTGTGAATCGTGCACAAGAACTCGTTTTTAGTTGGAAAATATTTCACTCTTTTAAGCCATGTCTTTTAGTGCACAGCAACGCAAAACACACAGTACTTGCATGTGGAGGAAATGTAGCTGTGTAAGCATGTGGTTTTAACAGGAATAATCTGCAGGTATCTTTGTCATGAATATATTATGAGGTCAAGCCAGTCCAGATCCAGACAGATCATTCTCTCTCTCTCCTTTCTCTCTTTCTCTCTCACTCTCTCTCTCTCTCTCTCTCTCTCTCTCTCTCTCTCTCTCTCTCTCTCTCTCTCTCTCTCTCTCTCTCTCTCTCTTTCTTTGTCTCCCCCAACTGTTGTGAGGAAATTCTGCTGACTCCAAACCTTTTCCTCAGAGAAAAATGGGGATCCAAAAACAATAGCACAAAATACAATTTGCATCTGTGCCCCTGAGCCGGTGGGATTTAATGCTCGCTCATGAAACACGAACAATCCAGTCTTATTTAAACTGTAGCTATAGCTTCTGAATAACTGCACGTTTCACCCCGTCTCCGTCTATGAGTCAGGAGGATGTGTGTGTGTGTGTGTGTGTGTGTGTGTGTTTTATTATTACATAAATAACACAATGACATTGTTGTGATTATTTGTTGGTTAGAATGCAAAAAGCCTAGTTCTTCACTTCCTGTTAGTCCTGTTAGTTCCTGTTACTTCCAATCATTTTGTCTTGTAATAAACATAAATAAGAAGATAAATAATAAATCAAATATAAATATTTTTTCGAAGTTAACCAAAAATGTGATTTTTCATTACATTCATTCACCCTTTGTAGTTTTTATTTTAAGCATTAAAATAAGCATTTGGAATCTGTTGCTGCCAACTCTCAAGATGAGATCAAAAGAGCTGTCACTATCAGTCAGGCAAGTCATCATTAGGCTGAAAAAACAAACAATAATCATGTGCATGTGTTTTGTAACTTAATTGAAGCACTTTTTATTTTCCTTTGTTTTCACAAATATTATTGATAATATTCCATATTTTATTCTACTATTGTAAGCAACACATAAACCCGACACTTGCAATAAAACTGTTAAAATGTCATTTTACAATTTTTGTAAATCATAAAATTCACCTTTTTTTAAATGAATTACATGAAATGTGAACAAGACAACTTCAAAATCATTCAACATGGATGTTGAAGTGTTTCGGCCAATTCGCCGAACTCTGTTAGTAACAATGGAACTTGCAACCTTATTTGGTTAACTTTGGCAGACTGTGATTTATATGTGCCAATACATTGTCATATTGCTTATTCATTGTTTAAAAACAAAAATTGTTTAAAGAAGTTTTTAATTATTTAAATAATTGATTAATTATCATTTTTAAAAACAGGATATGCAATTTTCTTCTAAATAATGCATCCCTGTGGCTCTATATCAGCATGTCTGGGATTTACTTTTGGCATATGCCAACACACAGCTATGAGTATAATACATTCTTAGTGTGAATATGATCATTTCCTCATTTTTAATAACAAAATAAAAAATTTAAAAATACTATAAAAAAAACTTTTGTCAGGCAGATTAGTGCAGTGGCAGCAGTGAAGCAATGGATGTACCGGCCCTTTGTGGTAAAGAAGGAGCTGAGCCGAAAGGCAAAGCTCTCGATTTACTGGTCAATTTACATTCCTACTTTCACCAATGGTCATGAGCTTTGGATCTTTGGAAAATTAGCATCTAAATAATGCTGCATTCAATAAACAGCAAAAAAGGTTTCTTTTGATTTTGACGTCGCATTTCACCTGACCAGAACCCCCCACCCCCCCCCCCCCCTCTTCCCCCCCACAAAATTCTTCTATTGACATTAGAGCAATCTGGACATCCCGTCTTGTTCTCACTGTGTGCCGAGAGTGACTTTTGAGATCAGTGAGATAATCAGAGTTAGGTACACTATAGTAAGTCAAAAGTGTCTCTTCTGAACATGAAATGTGAAGGCTCTGAAATGAAAGGCGGTATATATCGCCCCATTGACCACTCAACAATGACAGGTGCACAGAATTTTATGTCATTGCTTAATGAATTCTTTACCGTATTGAAACTGCCACACGTTCAGGTGTGCCCACTTTCTCCGTCCCGCTGTGAGACGTCTCTCAAGAGGACAGATGGTGTGAGTCCCCAGGCTTTACAGTAGATCCGTGGGTCTAACGAGGATTCTTTAAAACAATGGAGCACCATCTGGGAGCAGTAAGGGGGACTTGTTAGCTGGCTAAGGACCCTGTACTGTGTCATCCTGCCTCCCGTCAATGAAGTTAATGACCACACACTGCGTATCTGAGAAACACCACCATGTTTTTTATTAGATTTTGCTAAAGCAGCCACAGGGGCTCTGTCTGAAGCTGTTTTGTGTCCTCTGCACTGACAGATTGGAGGTTTGATTGTCTATCAAAAGAGATCTTTGATGTGAAAAAATAATCGCACTGTAGAAGATGATCTTTTCCTTCGCTGGTCTATTCATAGAAAGTTCATGTGGTAAAAAGCAGATGATCATAATTAGATAACGGCTGCAATTGTATTTATTTATTCTTAGAGCGTTGGCTTTTAAATTGCGGATCAATGCGAAGCCAAGCGCCTCTCAGAGGTTACGCAGTACTTTATTGGAAAATTAAATGAGAAAAATGGCAAAGAAATGGATGACCTACTTCTTTTAGTAATTCAGGATGTGCTGAATGGCTCCGGTTATCAGTTTAGAAAAGCGAAGAAGGGAAAAAAGCAGGGGGGGATCTTAATTGAAATAGTGTTGTGTGCCATTCATTTGTATGGGGAAGTATGAATAGCTGTCATTGAGTCAGACAGAGAGAGTTAAAGCGAGATAAAAAGAGTGAGACAGCCAGAGCGCTCCGGATGTTAACAGGTCCTTGAAGTGAGGTGACAAAGACCAGACACTGAATCCATCCCCGAATGACTCTGAAATGAAATTTTCTATTCAGTGATTGATAGAATGAATATATCAGGTCAGATGATGTGACGCATTAGCATATGCATTTAAAACAGCAGACACTGCTGTCCAGTATAAAAGCAGGAATGCATAAGGAATTTATTTAGCAGCATTAAATATATAAATACATATGACCACACTACCTGACGAAAGTCTTCCTATCCAAGTTTTAGGAACAACAAATAATAACTTGACTTCTAGTTGATCATTTGGTATCAGAAGTGGCTTATATGAAAGGCAAATGCCTCTAGATTACGCTTATTTTACCAAAATAGAATATGATCATACCTTGATTTTTAATTATTTAATTAGGACAGGAAGGTCTGACTTTGCTTAGACAAAAGTATTGTCACCTAACAGAAATAATGTACAGTATAGAATATAAAGTTATGGTGCAGAGGAAAAAGAATGAATATTGTGTGTGACTCCCATGAGCTTGGAGGACTGAATCCATACATCTCTGCAATCACTCAAATAACTTATTAACAAAGTCATCTGGAATGGCAAAGAAAACATTCTTGCAGGACTCCCAGAGTTCATCAAGATTCTTTGGATCCATCTTACCTCAGACATGCTCAATAATGTTCATGTCTGGTGACTGTGCTGGCCAATCCTGGAGCACATTAACCTTCTTTGCTTTCAGAAACTTTGATGTGGAGGCTGTAGTATGAGACGGAGTGCTATCCTGCTGAAGAATTTGCCCACTCCTGTGATGTAATGTGCAGCACAAATGTCTTGACACCTCAGGCTGTTGATGTAGCCATCCATTCTGCAGATGTCTCTCACACGCCCATACTGAATGTAAATCCAAACCATGATTTTTCCTTAACCAAACTTGAATGATTTCCATGAGAATATTGGATCCATGCGGGTTCCAATAGGACTTCTGCAGTATTTGTGATGATTAGGATGCAGTTCAACAGATGATTAATCAGAAAAATCTACCTTCTGCCACTTTTACAAATGATCAACTAGAAGTCAAGTTATTATTTGTTGCAACTGGGATTGACAACAAGACCTTTGTCAGGTAGTGGATTCTTATTTGACCTTCAGGGTCTCAGCAAATTCTAGTAATAGTTGTGCCAAAAATCCTAGTTCTTAAGCCTGTTTTGCTCTAACAACTATCCCACGTATAAAGTCACTTAAATCAATGTTCTTCTCCATTCTAATGCTTAGTTTTAGCATTATGCTTGTCTTTACCGTCTGTGCATTGAAAATCACATACTGCCTGAGTAGGTGCTATTTGACATTTACATTGTCCCATGGGACATTAAAGCGTCCATCAAATGTGCACTTAAGTATCTCAACAAAAGAAGTGCAGTAGGTCAACTGGGTACTTCTCTACTGTCTGTACTACTTGGCTCACATGCTGTTTTTCACATAATGTATAGACCATTTTGAGGGATGTAAACAAAAACAATGGTCCCAACGTATTTCCTGTTTTACATTTTGAATTTCTATAGCTTCCGAGAATCCAAAAAGAGTCACATATTGATAAATAATGTCATGATAGCTGTTTTAACATTAAGTTATGATTGAATTGCCTCTTGTTACAGTTATGAAATAGTTTGATAACAAGAAGGAAATGTTCATGGGCCAGTGACATCACCAAATTGAAATGGTCTATATTAGATAATTATGCCATTTTAGACATGCACACCACCTTCCATGCTCCCATGGTGTTGTACGGTTAGATGTTTGTGTAATGAGAATCTAAACAGATCTCCCTATTAATAATAAGTGGCATAATACCTACCAAAGAGTATTGTGATTTGTATTTCTTCGAAAGAATTGTGAAAATAACCCATCGGTAAAGGCTTTAAGACCAAGCTGAATTCTCTGTTGACCATCACATTGTTGTGACTTTGTGGCCATTGCAAACTATTATTTTTCATGAGTCCAACATACAGCTGTGCTAGAAAACATACATTCTGATGAAGTGAAGTCATCTTTTGCTATTGTATTGTTTTTAAAACGAGAAAATATTTTACAAGTAACTTTTATTCTGAATCTTGAACCTTTAAAAACTCAACGATAAAAAGATGTGAAGCATTTAAAGCGGACCATATTAAAATGAACTTGTATATAATTTGTCTATTGCTGTTATCCATGAATTTTCAATCTAATGTACTTTTTTTACAAGAGAGGTGAGAAAAATCCTGAAGTCTTTTATTATTATTATGTTTAAATTTTTTTTATTATCCAAATTCTGACTGAGGAAAGTTGAATGCCCTGACCAGTTTGTCATTTGCCTAATAAATTACAATAGGCTACAGTTTTTAATTTAAAACTTTAACAGATTCCTATTTTTTAATGATATAGGATGTGATAAATTAGTATTTTAAAAATAAGTATTTTTTCATATTTCTTTATTCTAAATCTTTAGGAAATATGTTGGTACATTAAAAAAATGTGATTATGATGGGCATTTAACAAGCTAATCCAGCTAAAATAGTGCTTAAAATGTCACTGAAATTCAGTATTTAAATTTCATAATAAAATAGATAATGAGACCAATAACTGCAAAAAGGCCACGTTTTGAGAAAAAAAAGAACCACTCCATTCACTTAGGCTGGCTACAGCCCTGCATTTATATAATTTAATAAAAAGTTAAATGTAATAAAATCTAAGTATGCATGTGATTTAGATATGGAATGGTCAATCTATTAGTCCAATGATGAAACTAACAGCATGGGTGACGGTTAAATGCATGTAAGCCTTTTTAGCTCATGTGAAAAGAAAGATTTGTATTTAATAATGTATTTTAATTTGTTTCCAACTCGAGTGATGTGGTGGCACAGTAGGTAGTCACCTTACAGCAAGAAGGTTGCTGTTTCGAGCCTCGGCTGGGTCAGTTGACATTTCTGTGTGGAGTTTGCATGTTCTCCCTGTGTTCACGTGGGTTTCCTCTGGGTGCTCCGGTTTCCCCCACAAGACATGTGCTATAGGGGAATTGGGTAAGCTAAATTGTTCGTAGTTTATGTGTGTGAATGAATGTGTATGGTTGTTTCCCAGTGATGGGGTTGCAGCTGGAAGGCCATCCGCTGCATAAAACATATGCTGGATAAGTTGGCGGTTCATTCCGCTGTGGCGACAGCAGATTAATAAAGGGACTAAGTGATTTGGTCTAATTTAGATCGATTAATAAATCCTTATTTTCAGTTAATGGTTCATCGTTTACCCAAAGTCGCTTAGAGTCATTATGCTGGCCAGTTACATCTGCTCACAGACACATTCTCACCACTGGTTCTTAGAATATATAGCTAAACTAATTTTCTTTAAGTAATATTAGGCCACCCCATGCTTGCTCATACATAAAGAAAGTTTGATTTAGCCACTAGATTATATGATACTAAGTCAGTGATTATCAGAAATCAACAGGTCTCTAATGCATATGCTCCATCCATTAAGCCTGAATGTATGAGCAATTCTAGTTGTAGGCTGTGGAAACATCAGCCTAAACAATCTACTCGATTTTCAATTCACATAATTAAAATAAGCCAATTCAGAAATGTACAACATCAATTACCCAAAGATACATTTAAGAGTTAGAGATTAATGCAGAGCTCAGAAACTCACACACTGCAACGGTGTATCCTGGCTACAGGATCCCACAGACACTTTTGCACCTTTCCCTTAAATTCTCAAATCACAACAAACCATGTCTGGTCATGAGTTGATGTGAAGACCATTTTTCCTGGAGTGGAACATCTGACAAAGATCTAATCAAAGCCGAAACCCAGATCAACATATACAAATAAAATTATGAAATATTACAGTGAAATTGAGACCACTTTACCAATCACGCAGAGCATTTAAAGTGATACCAAACATGAATATAGATCCACAAGATACATCATATAAAACTTGGACGTTCTTTGTGGAATGTGAGTGAGCTGTTCTGGTGAAGAAGGTAGAAGTCGAGGGCAGAGAGGGGGGACTCAGGATGTATGATCGAGAGAGTTGAACAACTGGTTTCCTAGCTGATCTTCTTCTCAGATCAGAAAGTTTATTGTTTTAGTGCCTGCCCATTCTCCTGGTCTTGCCTCGTGGAATTCCATAACAGTTCTCAGGGTCTGATATTATGGAGAGACTTAGCCATCCTTACAGATATGGGGCCTCATAGAACAGTAAAGTGCACATCAGATGGACACTCAATGGAAGTAGCAGGTCATATGGGTATTTATCTAATGGTTTTTGAATACAATAAATTCATACATGTTACTCATATCATAGTTTTTGCTTGTCTATGTATGACAAGAGCTTTGTCAGTTGAGAGAATGTTGAAATTTGAACCTGCATGTCTCGTATTAGCATTACAGCTCATGTTTCTGAAGCACATGTGAGAACTTGACTTGTTGTTTTTGGAGTTCAATGAAATAGGACTTTATGAAAGCTGATGAAAAAGTGAAAACTGTGAAGCATTGAAATTCGTCTCTGCAAGAATGAAAGAACGGGACAAGCACAAACTGTTTCTGTTTGCCAGACAAACGCTGCCTGTGATTGCGGTTTTCAAACAGTGTGTACATTCACCGCATTGTAGCACACTGTGTGGAAAACACTCTCATAAGGCAATCTGAAGCCCAGCATTTGATGACTGTTCCACAGAAGCCATTTGAACACAGGAAGTAGTGTACGGCTGATCAGACTACAAAGCTTTAAAGGATACGTTTGCCTGAGCTGCGTGTTGTTAAAACATCAGTAGTGTTTGTAAATGAACAAAGTCTAGTCTTTTCCTTGCATCCAGATGTCCCAGTTTATTTGTCAGCAAAAGTCCACAAGATGACGCCTTTTTTTTGCATCATCAAGCCACTGCAAGGCCTTTGTTAAAGCTACCTTTCAGATCAAGCTTCTTTTTTTATTTACACATGTTTAGTTACCGATCCAAATAGTTGAATCACCTTACTGTAAAAACTGATGAGTTGAGTTAGATTTATTTAAAAAGTAGTAAGTAGACTACTATGTAATTGTCATGATTCTCAACAATCTAGCCCTAACAGATCGCTGGAGAACATTTACTATCACCGAACTATATTTCCCATCAGGCACCTCACACACACACCAGTTCCTGATCTCCTCTGATTCCTTGCACACAGCTGTAGCTCATGAAGACTGATTAGTTGGGCTATATATACACACCTCACATTCTCACACACTGAGTCTTGTTTTCTGTAAACTTTACAAAGCGGTTCCCTTTTCTAATCTGGTCTTGCCATGCTTTTGATCCTTGCCTTATGTTATTTTGCTGCCTGTATCGACATATTTTCCTGTGATCGTGACTACACTTTTGGATTATTCTCATGCTACATTTGCTCCTGCTTTGACCATTGCCTGCCTGACTCAGAGATAATAAACTGCATTTGGACCCTCACCTCTGTTGTGCCCTGACTCCTTGTTACAGTAATGTAATTAGTTGATATCGTGAATAAATCTATTGCCTTAAAATTATTAAGTACATAAGCAATTTATAACTAACAACAGGCTTACTCACTATTTAAAGAAACAAACGAATTGCTTTTTATCGAGAATGGTACAAAAAACGGTTTATTAAATGTCCTTCTTGCAGTGAGTTGCCCAATTAACTTCAGTTTGGTGTGTTCACTAAATTAGTGACATATATCTATTCATTGAGCTATTGCATTTATCGGCAATTCGTAACTTTTTGATTTGGTGGCTAATTAGTATGAATTCACACAATCTAATTTGTACAATTTAGTACGATTTGCTCATCACCCAGTGATGGTTGGGTTTAGGGGCGGGGTTGGGTTTTAATGCCTCCTTATTAAAATTGTACATTTTCATCTGACTGAACTTGTACAAATTCGTACAACTTAGGCACTAAACTGACCAAACGTAAAATACTTACGTTTTCTCGTGAGATCAGGCTGGATCATACATATCAATACCAGTATTATTTTAAATTAATGATATCCTATTATATTTTTTATTAGCAATTTTAATATGGTTAGTTGACTATTGTAGCAAATAATACATTTAATAATAATAATTTAATAAAACATATTAATTAAAAAAATATTACATATAAAAAATTTGAGTAGGTGTTATCATTGCATATATAGTATCAGCCTGATCTCATGAGAAAACAACTATTTTTCGTGTTGTCAATTTAGTGACTAATTCAGACAAATCCATATTTCGTACAAATTCAATGAAATTCTAATTTGTACATAAATGTGTGATTTTTAAAAGGATGCATGGCACCCAGCCCCACCCTTAAACCCAACTGTCATTGGTGGTTATGTGAGTTGAAATGCAATGATTATATCGAGAATGAGAACGTACAAATTCATAAGAATTAGCCACTAAATCAAAAAGTTCAAATTTGCTGTGAGATCATGTTGATAGTATATATCCAGTATCGTAAGTCCAATATATATATTTTGCTCTTCTGCTAGACCAACGAAAGCCATGTAGGACCAGCAATCCGGTTTGTGTATTATTTAGATTACCTGTATATTCTAATATCATCATGGATTTGAAACAATACATATTTAAATGATAGTGCCATAACAGCAACTCCATTCACTAGTGTAATTATTTACTCAATAAAAGTCTTGGAATTTAATATATATATATATAATCTAAAAAAATCTAAAAGTGTCTAGAAAAAAACAACATTATAAATGCAGTTTGAAAGCTCAATAAATTATAGTATTGCTGTGGAATTTCAGACTCAACAATATAGATTTGTGCTCTAGCACCTACAGTAATGTATCCAAACGCCAATACACAACCCCCCGTACACAAGGCCCACCTGATAGAAAAGCTGAGACAATCTTCTTCAATCTTATACAGTGCGATAAAAGAGCAGACATATTGATAAACAGCAGCAGACGCAATAGATCTGCGGTGACTTGGCGGGGGGAAATTGGGAAGAACTTCCCAGCGTTCAAAGATTGTCCGTCACACAGCAGTCTGAGCTGGCGATAATGGAGAAAATGTGTTTGACATTGTTCAACACGACAGAGCAATCACTTCAGATGCCACTTGATTCCGCTATTCTGCTCTGCACCAGCGGCTTTTTCCTGTAACGTGTGGCATATTTACTTTTGGAGCTCACGCTTGGGACACGCTGTCATGAATCCCAAATAAAGCACAGAAGAAAAGCCCAACAGACCGGTGACTATTACGCAGACACTTTGGGATGCTATTTGTCTTTGTGCATCGCTCGTGATGTAAGGACAGAGTTCAACACAAATGAGCTAATTAACACGCGCTCTGCTCATTTCCCCAAAGTATAAATGTGGAAATAATGATGACTGTGCGCTATTTGTGGACACCGGTTTTAAATTATTTCCAGTGGGATTCAAGTTTACATTCAAAGTCTCTAGTTTAGAAATGGTGAGGTTTAAAAATGTTGACATTTAATTAAGTGTGTTATTTTATATTTATAAAAAAGATTACTATGCTTCTAGTTTCTGACACTAATCATACTCAAACCATG
Source organism: Danio aesculapii (assembly GCF_903798145.1). Taxonomy (NCBI): domain Eukaryota; kingdom Metazoa; phylum Chordata; class Actinopteri; order Cypriniformes; family Danionidae; genus Danio; species Danio aesculapii. The sequence goes on along the minus strand of NC_079439.1, from coordinate 19,206,182 downwards.
AAAACACAGTCATCGTTTTGCCATGATTTATAGAAACACACACTAAAATGTAATTCAACGTAATGAGTTTTAAGCCAAAAAACTTGTATTAAATTATATATTGGAATAATATTTCACTAAGATGTACAGTTGAAGTCAGAATTATTAGCCCCCTTGTATATTTTTTCCTAGTTTCTGTTTAACAGAAAAAAAATTTTTCAACACAAGTTTTTAACAAAAATGTTGCTTAAGAGATAATATTGACCTTAAAATTGTTTTAAAAACATTAAAAACTGCTTTTATTGAAGCCGAATTGAAACAAATAAGACTTTCTCCAGAAGAAAAAAAAAATATTATAGGAAATACTATGAAAAAACGCTTGCTCTGTTAAACATCGTTTGGGAAATATTTAAAAAATAAGAAATTTATATAGTAATATAAAACTGACTGCATAATAATTATGACTAATACTTGTATTAACCCAGAGAGTATTTTATTTTTTAAAGACATCTAATAGACCTCCAAACATATATTTCTTGGCTAAAAAAAATGTGTGGTGAGTAACAAGTAATCTAACAAGTGATTAGTTGAGTTGAGTATCAACAGGCTTACTATTTAAATAAACTAACTAATATATATATACAGTTTTAAATGCCGTTCTTGCAGTGAATTATCCATTTAACTTTTGTTGTGTGTGGTTCTGTTGAATAGAAGTAATAATTACTATTCATCATGCTATTGCAAATATATATATATATATATATATATATATATATATATATATATATATATATATATATATATATATATATATATATATATATATATATATATATATATATATATATGACTTTCTTTAGTGAACTACAGCCCCCCTTTGAATTATTATTATTATTTTCCGTTTTTAATATTTCACAAATGATGTTTAAGCGAGCAATGAAATTTTCACAGTATGTCTGATAATATTTTTTTCTTCTGGAGAAAGTCTTATTTGTTTTATTTCGGCTAGAATAGAAGCAGTTATTAATTTTTTTAATATCCATTTTAATGTCAAATTTATTAGCCCCTTTCAGCTACATTTTTTCCGATAGTCTACAGAACTAACCATCGTTATACAATAAATTGCCTAATTACCCTAACCTGCATAGTTAACCTAATTAACCTAGTTAAGCCTTTAAATGTCACTTTAAACTGTATAGAAGTGTCTTGAAAAATATCTAGTCAAATATTATTTACTGTCATCATGGCAAAGATAAAATAAATCAGTTATTAGAAATGAGTTATTAAAATTATGTGAAAATTATGTGTTGAAAAAATGTTTTCTCTCCCTTAAACAGAAATTGGGGAAAATAATAAATAGGGGGGCTAATAATTCAGGGGGATTAATAATTCTGACTTCAATCGTACACTGTTTCTGAGCTAGCCTTATAATCACACAAATCTCACACAGTATAATTTGATATCATTATTATGCTATTATATTGTTTATAATAATGAAATAGACATCTAACAATGGTCAAAAATGGACTAATCATCAAATAGACTGATAAGACAGATTTCACATCATTCATTCCTGTCTATTTGATGACTATTGTCTATTTTTGGACTGTTGATAGAAGTAGATTTTCACTGACAGCCCAAATTTAGCCTTGTTTTAACCAAGATGTCTATGTTTGGACGTCTATTAGACATCTTTTAAACATAATTGCTCGCTGGGTATACCACTTATGTACACTACCTGACAAAATCTTGTTGCCTATCCAAATTTTAGAAACAGCAAATAATAGCTAGACCTCTAGTTGATCATTTGGTATCAGAAGTGGCTTATATGAAAGGCAAAGGCCTCTAGATTACGCTTATTTTACTAAAATAAAATATGATCAGACCTTGATTTTTAATTATTTAATTAGGACAGTAAGATCTGACTTTGCTTAAACAAAAGTCTTGTCACTTAACAGAAATAATGTACAGTATAGAATATAAAGTCATGGTGCAGTGGGAAAAGAATTAATATTGTGTATGACTCCCATGAACTCTGCAATGACTTAACTTATCAATAAAGTCATCTGGAATGGCAAAGAAAAAGTTCTTGCAGGACTCCCAGAGTTCATCAAGATTCATTGGATTCATCTTTAATACCTCCTCCTTCATCTTTCCCCAGAACTCTTTGAATAATGTTCAAGTCTGGTGACTGTGCTGGCCAATAAACTTTGATGTGGAGGCTGAAGTATGAGAAGGAGCGCTATCCTGCTAAAGAATTTGCCCACTCCTGTGTTTTGTAATGTAATGGGCAGCACAAATGTCTTGTAGATCTCTCACACGCGCCCATACTGAATGTAACCTTAAACCATGATTTTTCCTTCACCAAACTTGACTTCTGTGAGAATCTTGGGTCTGTGTGTTCCAATAGGTATTATTTGTAATGATTGGGATGCAGTTCAACAGATGATTCGTCTGAGAAATCTACCTTCAGCCACTTTTTCCAAATCATCAAATAGAAGTCAAGTTATTGTTTTTTGCTCTTAAAACTGGGATTGACAACAAGTGTTTTGTCTTGTAGTGTATATAAACACACTTTTATTATTTTCAATGGATGCAGACATTGAAATAGAATGTTGTCTTTTGTAAACTTGGCAATTTACAAATAGGGATAGGTTTTACAAACTTGTGGAGTTTGTGCAGCTTAAGTGTTGCTGTGATTCAAGTAAAACTGAGAAAATTGAGAAATTCTTAAATGAATTTCATTAAATTAATTTCGCTGCTAATATAAAAACTGTACTGAATTAGTAATTCATTTAACATTTTTAAGAATTTTTAAACCCTACTGTATGTGTACTATGTGCACTAGCTTAGTTTCACACAGTGTGTGTTAGACAAGCTCGTTTATCAAAGTTTTTGTCACTGTCAAATAAAAGTAAGAAAAGCACATTTTTCTCTCTATCTGGGTGTGCTGTGCCCTCTCACTGAGGGAACAGCTCCCCTGCTGTCTCTGCTTCCACCCATGATTTTTTTTATGCATCTTTGTTTTTTCACATCAAGGTTCTTCCAGACTTCTAAGAGAAAGAAATTCAGTTATAAAAAGTAGCTCAATATACATGCCCATCAATTTTCATGACACACTTTCAGTCAGATTTTAATAAGAATTAGCACGATTGCAGTCGATTTACCTGTACAAAAAAGAATTTTGTTGTAATATGAAAAATTTTAATAGGCTTTAGAGACCTTTAAATTAATTGCATATAAATGATTTACTGCATGTTATATAAAAGATATTTAGTAAGTTCTTTATGACTTCTGTACTTTTTTAAGCAGTTTATTGTTGATTAATAATAATAATAATAATAATAATAATAATAATAAAAATAGATGTTCTTTCACAATACATTTATTGAATTTAATCTATTAAACTAGAAATAATTTGTGTTATTTTTAGTATTAATCAGTGTATTAAGTAAATGCTAATATATTAACATTTTTAGCACCACTTTTCAAAGTCGAAGTTAAAGCATCAGCCTCCCTATTCCATGAGCAACAAACTGAGCAGTACTAACAAGCAATCTGAAAATATCTCTAAGGATTTTTCATTGGAGAAATTTAAAATGTGTTAATGATAGCTGTCCCGCTGTAACCCAGGGTGCATTCTTGGATGAGCAGGATTCAGAAGCAAATAAAAGTTTATTTAACAAAGAAACTAGGAAACCAGGAAAAAAAACAAGAAGTACAGGAAGAAAAACAAGAGCAAACACAAGGGCTTAAATACACAGTAAGCTAAAACATTGGGGTTGTGGGGTTGGGGGTGTCACGATCATCAGCGATCATAACTCCCAGATCGCTGGATCTCACTCACATGGACTACAATTCCGCCATTAATGGACTACATATACAGTCATGCCACACACATGCTCACACCTGCTCCAAGTCTCTACTGATTACGCTCGCACCACCTGAGCATTGTCAAAGACTGATTACGGACACTATTTAAACAGCACACACTCTCACTTCCATTGCCGAGTCTTGTTATCTGTAAAGTGACATTTCAATGCGTTCTCCTAGTCTTGTTTTCCTGTGTTCTGACCCTAGTCTCGTTTATACATTTGTCCCTGTTCGCCGCCTGCCTTCCGACCTCTCGCCTGTGTTTGACTACGATTCTGGACTGCCTTTATACATCTGTTTGCACCTGTGTTGACCATTGCTTGCCTGACTTCGAATAAACCTGCACGTGGATCCGAACTTCAGTTGTCTGTGTCACTCCCCGGGTTACAGGGGGGGGGGCAATCAGTAAATGAAGAGTCAGAAGATGGGGTGGGAATGCGGGGGCCGATCTGTAAGGGGAGCTGAGCTGGTGAGGGGGTCTTGCGTAACTTGCGGGGCCCTATGCACCTTGCATAGTCCACTTATCACCCGTTTCCAATGAGTGGTATGGTATGGATTGCCTTTATCAGGCTTGAGTTTTCAGTGCCCAAAGGGTAACAATGCTACCCTTTTGGTGGGTGTGGTGTTTGACAGAATGTTTCAACTGATGTCATTCTCACTCAAGGAAATGTCAAAGTAAAGCTGTGCAGGTCGTTCACATATCATAAGGGAAGCTCTTCTCACAAACCAGATGCTTTACACATAAATACTTGTGTATAAATGTTCATTACTAACCTTTCTATGAACATGATTTGATTATAACTGCAAATGAATGATCTGTCACATCTGCAATTATATAAAATAAATGCAACAAATATGAGAATTAATGATTCCGTTATTCCGAGATCATAATAGTCCAAAAGGCTAATAGTTAGACATGGCAGTTTGTTTATGTTTTAGGTTGCTGAGAAATTTTGTTTGTTCGGGCTTCTCCTTTATTTTTTGCGTGTCAGTCTTGCGTTTGTCTGTTTCAGAAGCACTTCAATAATCACGCACACGTTATTATCATCAGCTCAGGAAGTTCATTATTACAAATAACCTTTTTAAAAATATTCGTTATTCAAATATTCGTGATTTCCTCTCTGAGGAAATCTTCTCATGCTTTTAGTCAGCCTTGTAAATGAACAACAGGACATGGCATATTTTGTTCTTCTTGGCTTTATGGCTGTTCATCAAGATGACGACAAGGTTTGTTTGAGCTCGGGTTGAACATGGCTTTTTATTTAATGTATATATTATTTCAGTGTAATGCCTCGTCTGTGTATTTAAAAATGCCACTTCCTTCGTTTAGTTTCTTTTGGCTTGTGTACGCGCTAGTGGCGCTTCTCTGTAAACCAATAACATTCAGCTGCGTGTCTAGCTCCACATTTTGGTAGCTTTTTGTCTAGGGTAAGTGTACCCAAAAGGTGGTAGAGTTCGCTTTTTGGTACCTTTTGACAGTGGAAACGACCACAAAAGCGTACCGACGCAGACCGTATCACTCAGTGGAAATGAGCCAATATAGGATGGATCGGTACTGTGCATTTATATCAAACGATGGTGTTTTATGACTAATTCATTTAATGTGGAATCATGGAAGTTGTGGTCTTCATTACATCCTTAGGAATTTGTGCAGAAATCCTGTACATCCTGTACAAATCCTTGCTGAAAAAAAAGAAACATTTCAAAGATGTCTCTCACGACAAAAAAAAGTATTCTGTGTGATAAGGGCCTAAGGCTAAACGGTGTTGAAGCAAAATGATACCGCTAATGAGAGACAAGCGTGATGCAAGATGAAAGCAGCAAAGCTTTTATTATGACACAGTCGACTGCTTCCAGTTCTTCCAGAACCTAAACATAATTCAAGGGTGCACTGTAAAAAATATCCCTAAACTAGCAGTTTTTCGTATTTTGTAATTCATGTTTTTAACATTTAATTTCCCCATGTATCTGTGCTTTTGAATTGCATTATGAGACCTTGATCTGGGCAGCTTGGTGGCTCAGTGGTTAGCACTGTTGCTCACAGCAAAATGGTCACTGGTTCAAGTCTCAGCTGGGCCAGTTGGCATTTCTTTGTGGAGTTTGCATGTTCTCCCCTTGTTCGCATGGGTTACCTCTGCGTGCTCCAGTTTCCTCCACAGTCCAAACACATGCGCTACATGTGAATTAAGTAAACAAAATTAGCTGTAGTGTACAAGTGTGTCAGTGAATGTGAGTGTGTATGGGTGTTTCCCATTACTGGGTCGCTGCTGGATAAGCATCTGCTGCGTAAAACATATGCTGGAATAGTTAGCGGCTCATTCTGTGAAGCTTATGTGAAGCTGCTTTGACACAATCTACATTGTATAAGCGCTATACAAATAAAGGTGAATTCCGCTGTGGCGACCCTGAATTAGTAAAGGGACTAAGTTGAAGGAAACTGAATGAATGAATGACTGACCTTGATCTTTCTTCCAAAATGTGACTTTTATTAACATTTTAATAGTTTAAAGTCATTTATTGTCTAGGTTGGTGTTGTATATTACAGTACAAAAGCCTTGTAATAAACTGCCAGCACATTTTCTGTTACTTTACAGACTTATTTCTCTGTATATTATTTCCTACACATTAAATTATTTCAAACTACTAAAAAATTAATAAATGTCACTTTGTTAAACTTTAGAGTTGAATTGTCAACAGAAAAGAGCAGAAATCAAGGTTCCATGAGGCAATTCACAACTATACAATGGAAAACTGTCAAATAAATAGAAAACACTTGAAAAAAAATTAACAGATCTTTTTTACAGTGTGTATGGTGTCATTAGCATGACTACACAGGTCTGTCTCACTAGTTAAATTAGCTTTCTCTTGATTTGAACATTGATCAAAATAATTGAGATAAGGCAACTGTATAAGTCAGCAAAATATGTAGCACAGTTCTAATATTTTGGAGATGTTTTTAATTAATTTAGTGTTAGCAACCTTTTTCATTTATAAAATTATTACTTTGTGTAAAATCAAATTAATGCCATTCACTAATTGAACAGGGAAAACCTGTTATAGTCACTCATTTCCAACAGATGTGCTATTAATAGCAGTCTTTGAGCCTTGGCTGTTGCAGGGGGTTCTGGGTAATGAACGGTTGACTCTGCTGGGGGGGTTTAACTGGAACAGATCCAGTAAAAGAGTCTCAGACCAGACACCTGCTCAAACATCTGTGATCAGTGACCTCTGAATCTCACCTTTACTCAGAATCTGAACAGACAAAGCTCAGCCAACTCACACACAGAGTCACTCGTCTGCATGAACGCACGCACAGACTAAAACACAAACAGACTTCAGCACATTTACACAAGCATGCAACTGCCAAGCATTACGGGGCAGAAATGAATCGTTGCACATTCGGTTGAGGGGGTGAAAAAAAGTATTGCAGTGACCTCTCTGAGCATTTCTATTGTAGAGGAAACATGGAGTTATTCCAGCAGAGCTCTGTCTGTGCTGCAGACTTGAGTCAGGCATCTTTAAATGCCGCGTCGCCACTTATACCACACTGCACTTCACATTTGCTTTTTCCTCAATCTGTGAAAGAGAGAGGATGATTTTTGTGTTCATAGTGGATGGAGAAGTGAATGGATTTTGTGTACTGAATACAGATGAGAAGCCGTTTCATCTGCAGAGCCGCTGTGGCCTCTTCATCTTCAACTCGCGCAAAATAGATGTGGACTTTATCTGCGACAACCCAGGATTTTACAAAAGATTTGACTTGTTTTTGTTGTCTTGGAGAGATGCTAAGTAAAAAGCTTTCTAGGATGTTTGTTTAGTGCCGTTCTACTATAAAGAGCCTATTAAGTCCAATTGCCTTCTTGAGTTCAATTATAGATCCACAAAATCCCTTTGCTTTCATGTGTGTCACTGTGCAACTAATTGCCATGTTAACCAGCTGAACTTTGATCCGGTGTGCCATGCTAATCTGTGCCCTGTCAAATGCTATAGTACCTAGCTGAATAACTCAGACACAAATGCTGAAATTAAATCAAAACAGACAAAAAGTGCAGTGCAAAAAATAGTCATATTAAAAGCATGCCTTATTATGCAGTCTTGTTATTTGTTTATATATATATATATATATATATATATATATATATATATATATATATATATATATATATATATATATATATATATATATATATATACATGGGAGGGGGGGGTCGGCAGAGGCGGAGGGGGGCTCGGAGTGGCGAGGATGTAAAGGTGCTGTGCAGAGACCAGTGACATACTGGAAATTATGAAAAGTGGGGTGAGGGCGAAGAACGGGTGGGGGGCGGGGATGCGTGAACTGAAGACCATGGGGGGGTTGGGGTCCCTGGTCTGTACTATGCACTAGGTTTCAGGCAGCCGCTGCGATCGGACATTACACCAATGTCAGCGATCCGGGGGTGTTATAGACTGTACCAAAAAGCTGAGGACCGGGGGAGGGGGTGTGGGGGAATAAATTCCGGAAGACAGAACAAAACGGGAGATGGGTCTGAAATACGGGAGACTCCAAATCTTGATGTCTTATGCAATACTTTATGCAATTTATTTATTTTTAAGCTAATCTAGTAGGAACATAAAACCAAATTACCTTTAAAAGTATTATTTTATTTACACTGTTATTGAATTATGACTTTATAGGTTTTGATGTATTTTTATAATAGCATTTTCTAAAACACTAAGAACATAAGTGCTCTCTGGGATGTTTGTTTAGTATAGTTGTACCATTAGGGACATATGAGAGTATATATGGTTTAGTTTTTAGGCTAAGTTACAAAGGCTAAGTTTTTAGGCTAAGTTACAGAAGATTCACACACCTCCCTCGCTGTCACTGTTCCTCCTTTGTTTAATGCATGATAGCTACTGTACTATCTGTTTTTTTTTTCAAATGTTCACTGTATAAATGCTCTATGGAATCCTTTGAATTGCTGCCGTACCATAAAGGATTAAATCATGAATAATTGCATCAGGCATTAGTTTGTCTTTTTTTAATTAATAATTTTTTTTGTTTCCAGTGGAAATATCTAAAAGATCTTAACATCAGCTAAATTTATCTGTGTAGGAACACTGTAGATATGGATATTTGCTTTCAATATTTAAAAAATAAGTTTATTTATTTTATTGCTCAAGCAGATTTTTTTAAAGTTTAAACCAATTAAAACAAGTGAAAAAGCCTGTCATTATAAAGTTGCTGAAAACACTTTTTTAAAAGGAAAGTTCACCACAAATATCTAAATTATTATAATTTATTTACCCTCCAATTATTCCAAACATGTATAATATTTTTTTTCTTTCTTTCTGCTGAACACATAAGAAACTGTACAAAATGTTGGTAACAGGCAGTTGACAATACCCATTGAGTTTTACTATATTTTTTTCAACTAAAGTCAATGTTTACCTTAAGCTGTTATGAAACATGCTCAAGAAAGTTTTGTTTGCACAGTTTTATGCATTACATATATATATATAGTTGAAGTCAGAATAATTTATTTTTTAAATAATTTAAATTGTTTATTAATTATAAAAATTTTTTAAATATTTCCCAAATGATGTTTAACAGAGCAAGGACATTTTCACAGTATGTCTGATAATATTTTTTCTTCTGAAAAAAGTCTTATTTTTTAAAATACATTTTGAAGTCAAAATTATTAGCGCCTTTAAGCTAATTTTGTTTTCGATGGTCTACTATCATCTCAAAAACAACCAGCTTCCAGAAATGATCCGATGTGCTATAACATTGGGCACATTCAAATCAAGACTGAAAACACATCTGTTTAGCTGTGCCTTTACTGAATGAGCACTGTGCTATGTCTGACAGATCACACTATTGTGTCTTTCTTTTCTTTTTCATTTTTTTATATCCTGTTTTTAACTCATTTTTTATCTGTTTTATCTGTTTTTAATAACTTTTATTATTAGTTTTTATTTTCTGATACTTGACTGTTTTTATTCTTGTTTATGTAAAACACTTTGAATTGCCACTGTGTTTGAAAAGTGCTACATAAATAAACTTGCCTTGCCTTACCTTGCTTTGCCTTACAGAACAAACCATCGTTATACAATAACTTACCTAATTACCCTAACTTGTCTAGTTAACCTAATTAACCTAGTTAAGCCTTTAAATGTCACTTTAAGTATAGAAGTGTCTTGAAAAATATCTAGTAAAATATTATTTACCGTCATCTTGGCAAAGATAAAATTAATCAGTTATTAGAAATAAGTTATTAAAACTTTTTGGTTTAGAAATGTGTTAAAAAGATTTCTCTCTGTTAAACATAATTTGGGGAAATCGGGGCTAATAATTTAGGGGAGCTAATAAGTCTGACTTCAACAGTAAATATATACATATATAAATATATACACACACACTGCATCTCGACAGTATTTATAGAGCTTCACTTTTTCCAAATTTTTTTAATATTACAGCCTTATTCCAAAATGGATTAAATTCCTTTATTTCCTCAAAATTCTACATTCACAATACCCCATAATAACAGTGTGAAAAAAAGATTTTTAAATTGTTCCAATTTTATTAAAAATTAAACACATGAAAAATCACATGTACACTGAAAAAAATTATTCAATGATGATTCCTTGGATTTACTCAATTTTTTTTACGTTAAGTGGTTGGAAACAATTTATTTGGGCTGAATTTAAAGAAACAAATTAAGTTGAACATTATTAAATTAAATTAGTTTGTTTAAATTCAACACAAATAAATTGTTTGCAGCAGTTCTGCATGCAACACTTTTTTTTAGTATACAGAAGTATTCACAGCCTTTGCAGAGAAGCTCTAAATTGAGCTCAGGTACATTCTGACCACGAGAACAGAGAATACGTCCTTTGAGAAATGAGGTGCTGCCTGCGTTCTTCCTGATGGTCACAGGACCTTCACGCGTTTTTAATGGAAAACTATTTAAACATTACAGCATTCATACAACAATTTATTGTTTTTCCCCTTTTCTAAATATATACTATGCATAAAAACATTACAATATAAATAAAACATATTTTAATATTAATTTCAGCAAACAAACACCCTTAATGTGTTTATTCCTTTATTAAGATGTCCATGGTAATGTTTACTTTTACCGTTTCATTTAGGGAAACTCCTGAGATAAATAAGTGATATCTCTGAACGCTAATAATGAACCTATATAAAATGCAGCGCTTCCCACCTCCAGTCGCAATGACTTCTGGGACTTCTAGAGCGAGATCGGTGCTCAAGTCTTCATCCGTGTGTCCTTGAAATAAAAAATACATCCGGGAAGTTTCACGCGTCCTCTGTTCTTGCGGTGTTGAGTATTGGAACTGAACTTTGGCAGCTGATGAGGACGTTACATGAGAACACAAGGACGCAAGACCGCTGAAGAACGCATATTGAGAAAAAGCCTCTGTTTCCACTGATCATTCTTGAGATGTTTCAGCAGGTTAATTGAAGTTCACCTGTGGTAAATTCAGTTGATTGGACATGATTTGAAAAGGCGTACACCTGTCTATATTAGGCCCCAGGGTTGACAGTGCAGTGACAGAGCTGCTCTGAAAGATCCAGTGAGCACAATGGCCTCCATAATCCATGAGTGGAAGATGTTTGGAACCACCCGGACTCTTCCTAGAGCTGGCCAAGTGATGAGGGGAGAAGGGCCTTAGTCAGGGAGGGGATCAATAACCCGATGGCCACTCTGTCTGAGCTCCAGCAATCTTCTGAGAGGAGACCCTTACAGAAGGACAACCATCTGTGCAGCAATCCACCAATCAGGCCTGTATGGTAGAGTGGCCAGACGGAAGCCATTCCCCACCTGGAATTTGCCAAAAGGCATCTGAAGGACTCTCAGACCATAAGAAACTAAATTTTCTGGTCTGATGAGACTAAAATTGAACTCTTTGGAGTGAATGCCAGCCGTTACGTTTGGAGAAAATCAGGCACCGCTCATCACCAGGCTAATACCATCCCTCCAGTGAAGCATGGTGGTGGCAGCATCATGCTGTGTGGATGTTTTTCAACAGCAGGAACTGGAAGACTAGTCAGGATAGAGGGAAAGATGAATGCAGCAATGTACAGAGACATCCTGAATAAAAACTTGCTTCAGAGTGCTCTTGACCTCAGACTGGGCCGACGGTTCATCTTCCATCATGACAATGACCCAAAGCACACCGCCAAAATATTAATGGAGTGGCTTCACAACAACTTGGTGAATGTCCTTGAGTGGCCCATCCAGCGCCCAGACCTAAATCCTATTGAACATCTCTAGAGAGATCTGAAAATGGCTGTACACTGTCATTTCCCATCCAACCTGATAGAGCTTGAGAGATACTGCAAAGAGGAATGGGCAAAAATACCCAAAGACAGGTGTGCCAGGCTTGTGGCATCATGTTCAAAAAGACTTAAGGCTGTAATTGCTGCCAAAGGCACATCAACAAAGTATTGAGCAAAGGCTGTGAATACTTATGTACATGTGATTTTTTTTTTTTTTCAGGTGTTTTATTTTTAATAAATTAGCAAATTTTCAAAAAATCTTTTTTCACATTGTCATTATGGGGTATTGTGTGTAGAATGTTAAGGAAATAAATTAATTTAATCCATTTTGGAATAAGGCTGTAACATTAAAAAATGTAGAAAAAGTGAAGCGATATGAATACTTTCTGCATGCACTGTATAAACACGATTATGCCACTGAACTGTAGTATAAACGCAATATCACAATAGTAGCAATGCACTTTTAATGTCACTTTTACCCAAAGATTTTCCAGGCAGAAAAACTGATCCGGAATGTTTGCTGCTTAGGAGTAATAAATTACTTATTTTGTATATGTTTACACTTATTTACAGTACCTAAAGAGGATTTCTGCGGCAGTAGGGCAAACAAATGTTTAAACCTTTTAGTAGTTAAACATCACGCATCTGTCTCTTAGGTCTCTGGTCTCTCTGATTGCTTATGCAGAGCAAAGCCTGGTGGTTTGCCAGTATAGAGTGGTATTAACCAGCTTTCTGGCCTACCTTCATCTCTCTCAGTTCTCATCGATGAAGGGAATGGGCCTCAGGGTCCTATATCCTCTGATGAGAAATTGCCCTCGTCCCCTGGGCAGCTGAACAAGCCGCGGCCTCTCCTACCCAACATCCCCCTCTGTCTCCCCAAATATGCCTTCGCTTTCATCATCCGAGCAAAAACAAATAGCCACGGCCAAACCTGGGACAATCATTTATTTGGCTAATTTTTTTTTTCACAGCGACCTTACAGAACAGGACATTTTATTTGTACCTGAGTTGATAGATGTGCTGGCAGTTTTCTGATTACGACGCAATTCGATCAGGCTTCTCTGAAAGTAATAAGAATAAATGTTCAACTGTAAACCTGCAGCTTCAGACAGAACAACTCTTTAGCAATGGGAGTCAGCGCGAAGGGACACTTTTTTATTATCTTTTTGAACAGTTATTTTATTTCTATTGATCGTGTGTTGTCCTCGTCATCCTGTTAGCACATTACTGGCCTTTGTTATTGTGCTGATGTTATTAGAAATATCATTTAAAGGGCCCATAATCATATTTTGAGGAATCCAATTTTACTTGCAATTTTGATATAAAACAGTTTATTATACTTTGAGAAATAGAAATGTGTAATATATGTACAGTCAGAATTATTAGCCCCCTGTTTATTTTTGGTATCCAAATTTCTGTTTAACGGAGAGAAGATTTTGTCAACACATTTCTAAATATAATAGTTTTAATAACTAATTTCTACTAACTGATTTATTTTGTCTTTGCCATGATGACAGTAAATAATATTTGACTAGATATTTTTCAAGACAGTATTCGGCTTAAAGTGACGTTTAAATGCTTAACTAGTTTAATTAGGTTAACGAGGCAGGTTAGGGTAATTAGACAAGTTATTGTATAATGATGGTTTGTTCTGTAGACTATTGAAAAAAAATGCTTAAAGGGGCTAATAAATTAGACTTTAAAATGTATTTTAAAAAATTAAAACTGCTTTTATTTTAGCCTAAATAAAACAAATAAGACTTTTTCTAGAAGAAAAAAGTTATTTAAAAAAAATATTTAACAAAAAATATTTTAAGACTTGCTGTGAAAATGTCCTTGCTCTGTTAAACATCATTTTGTAAATATTTAAAAAGAAAAAAAATTCAAAGGGGGATAATAATTCTGACTTCAACTCTGTATTTAGGGTTCCCACGCTTCTTGAAAGTTCTTGAATTTCAGTCATATGGATTCAAGGTCTGGAAAGACAAAAATACGTCCTTGAAAGTGCTTGTGTTAAGTTTGAAATGAAATTTGTTTTGGTGTTATTTCAATAATTGTACTGTGCTGTCGTCAAAAAACAGAACAAAAAATGTGAAATTCTTCATTTAAAATTTCAAAATTTAGATCTTGTACAAGAACTATGGCAAATAATGCACATTTTAGCAATATTTACAATCCACTGCACGTGTTATGATTGAGCTATAATATATAAATATATTTGATTGTTTTTTCTTTCTTAGAATGGCTTAACTTAAAGTGCTTTAAAAAAAATTTTTGGGAAAAAAGACTTTGTAAGGTACTTCATAATATGTTGCCATATAACAACAATGTCCAACAGTGGATCTAACTTAGAAATTTCTAATTTAGAACTTGCCTTATAATTAATAATTTTGTTGTTTGAAATGATTTAATTGGTGTTGCAGCATTATAAACTTTAACACAGCACTTATAATTGACACCTTATACATACTTTTCAACAACTCATATTCCAACAGCTTTCATTTATTCTTTTTTGCTGAATATTATTGAAAACAAACATAATACTGTATTATCATTTATACAACATACAGTAAATATAAATATTTCCTCCAGTAAATATTATGACAAATAAATAACAAGTCTAATATATCCAGATGCATCAGAATAGTGTTGCTACTAGCTAGTGATGTTTATATATTATACTATATGCTATACTATGACTGTCTTATATGCTTCTGAGCTTACCTGAACAGTCACCATCACTGCTCTTATCAAATGTCCAATCTATATCATTCTCATGGTCACTAATACTCATCTCATCCTCCCTTTTATCTGCAGGAAGAATCAGTTCTGTCCTTTTCTTCTTTCACTTACCATAGAACATGGTGTTTCTCACTAATACACTGTTCCCTATTGTTTATTTATATCTAATCAAAAGCATTGCCAATAAAATGTGATTTTATCCATAATTCAAATACCATTAACATAGGACTAATCAACATTGTATCATAGCATTCATGTTGTTATTGTTACAACTTAAAAAAATCACAGCTGATCTTGCTAGCTAGTTAACCTATTGCAACATTCCACTATTGCACAGTGTTGCCAATTGGCAACACACACATTTGATCGATTTAGACAAAACTAATTTAATAAAAACTTTTTTGAGTTGTGAATATGTCATCATAACTTACTGGAGGGGATGTTTCAGATTTTTTTGTGGATCTGACATGAGTTGATCCATTGTTTTTATTGACACTTGCATTTGCGTTCAGCAACTACTCACAATAAATGCCAGTCTGTCAGAAATTACGCCACAGAAAAACATTGCATGTCATGTGACTTAACCAAAGCACATCATTGTCTAAATTAAGGTCTTCTCTTTCCAACAAAAAATTAAAAATAAAAATGAATGTTGGTCTTAAAGAAACAGAGGCAGGGAAATTAATGAATATCCATTAGTTGCCATATGGCAACACCATGGTAGAGGGTTAAATATTACCCGTATTGAATTCAACTCATTTTATTAAAGTTCTTTTTAATATGACTGTATAAATAGTCAACATGTTTGAAAATTACAGATTCAAAACATCATTATTACTCTGATCTTTCAAAGTCAATATTAAGTGTAAGTGAAATGTTAAGTACAGTAAGGACTGTCATGGTGCTACATGTGCTGTGGGTGTGAATTATAAAGGTGCTTGATTTGAAATTAATGGTGCACTAAAAAGTTCTTGAACATCCCTGAATCATGAAAGAGTGGGAGCCCTGTATATATATATATATATATATATATATATATATATATATATATATATATATATATATATATATATATATATATATATATATATATATATATATATATATATATATATATATATATATATATATCAGTACTATTTTCTTTTCTTTTCTCTTTTTTTTTTTTGCACAGCATTACAGATTTTTTAAATCTTTATTTATAATGGGCATATACTGGGTATATAATAATGCATGCAATTTTTGCAATTGGAATGTACCTTTATGTAATTTTATATGTATAATTTTATTAATTAATATATTCCCTGGGAGTCAAACTAGTTATTTTAGCGGTTTAGTGCATTTTTTTATTGCCTGCAAGGAGTATTTACAATTGTCTTCATGTCACAGTTATTTTGACCGTTGAATGTTAAATATAAAAATTAATTACTAATATATTAAGTGGAAAAATAATCATCCCATAATCCCTAAATTAGAATCAAATGAAAAATAAATGTCATTTAATGATTAGGGATTTAACATTTAATGGTGACATTTGTGGTTTTAGTCTTATGTGAATATATTGAACACTATTAAATTGAATCTGTAGTAAGTCTTATCACCAAAAAGAATAGATTTAGATTTTTCCTGTTAGTATTATACAATAATAATATTATAATTAGTTCTTAGTGTTTTGGTGTAATTTATCTGAACATTCAAGTAATCAGTTAAATATATTACACACAGCAGTATTTTCATTCGGTTTAGTCCCTTTATTCATCGTGGGTCACCACAGCGGAATAAACCGTCAACTTATCCAGCATATGTTTTACACAGTGGATGCCCTTCCAGCTGCAACCCAGTACTGGGAATCATCCATACAGACTCATTCACACTCATACACTACGGCCAATTTAGTTTATTCAATTCACCTATAGCGCATGTCTTTGGACTTTAGGGGGAAACCGGAACACCAGGAGAAAAACCACGCCAACACAGAGAGAACATGCAAACTCCATACAGAAATGCCAACTGGCCTAGCCGGGACTCGAACCAGCGACCATCTTGCCACACAGCAGTATGTAGCCACATAATATTTAAAAAATATATGTATTAGTATATAGAATTTAAAATTGAATTTACAGAATATAGAGTTTAGAATTTTACTATTGTGCATACCTAAAACATTTCAGAATGAAATAGTTTTTCTGTTTGTTCCATTTTTAACACTGAGTGTGATCAGATTTTATCAAAGGGCTCCTATCATGCAAAATCACTTTTTGGAAGGGTGTTTGGACAGAACTGTGTGAAGGTATAATGTGATATAAACACAACAATTCTCTCTTTTTTTAAATTTACTGACATTAAAATAGTATCCGAATTCCAGCAATTTTGAGGCCCACGGCAGCGTGTCGTAAGAGTGTGGTTTTCCTTGCTCACCGAATTAATTAACACGCGCATATTAACATGTGTCCCCAAAGTAACATGTATAATCATGAAAGAAACTGGGAATAAACATGTTGTTCCAACTATCTGTGATCAGCGGCACATCAAGAATGAGTTTTAGAAGTTTAATATATTTTTAAAGCAGCGCATTTGTAATGAAGAAAGGACAGTAAAATTTGCTATGCTGGAATCACCACAGCTACATATAGTATCAGTGCAACTACAAACAAGGTTGCTTTCGATCCCACAACAGGAGTCCCGGTTTGTGGACATTAAATCAGGTTTATTTTGTATAGTAACGTAATGGATAAACCTTTAGCAGTGTATATTAACTTGTATTCTCTCACGTTTGCCACAAATGTGCAAAAACGTGTGTGTGTGTGTGTGTGTGTGTGTGTGTGTGTGTGTGTGTGTGTGTGTGTGTGTGCGCGTGTGTGTGTGTGTGTGTGTGTATACTGCAAATTTTGTAACGTCATTTGTGTGTGACTCATTGTTGCAGAAAGGCTTGAATAAACACCACAACAAATACATCAAATAACCAATGGGGAAAAAAAATCCTAGTTCAGTCTTACTTTTGACTCATAAACGAGATTTCTGCTTCATTTGTGTCTGTGTTTCACTGACTGCTGTTTATCTGACGTAACACAGAAACAGACACTCATGTCAGAACGGTGGCAGGAAAAACCAGTTGCATTTAAAGGCACAGGCTACAAAAACAGCTGCAATTTCCTCTGACCCCAAAATTGACACTTTCAACAGGGTATAATAAATGATTTGATGGGTATTTAGAGCTGAAACTTTATATATAAACATTCTGGAGACACCAAAGACTTATTTTACGTCTTGTAAGTGGGGTAAAATAGGAGCCCATTAAGGCCTTATGGTTAATTATGGTTCTTTTTAGCAAACTTGCACTCTGTCGCAGATTTTGCCAGGTTTAAACTAAGAAGATGTATTGTAAATTTTTCTGTGGAAGGCATTCAGTGAGTCTTTTAAAAAAGAAACACACACAGTTAATTATTTATTTATTTGTTTGTTTATTTATTCATTTATTTTTATTTATTTGTTTATTTACAACTTTCCCTATCCATCCGTCCATTCATCCATCTTTTTTGTATACATGTACTTGTGTCATGCTTAATAATACATCTTGACTGCCCATAACTCACTTTAAACAGCAGCTTTTTATAGCATATTTAATGCAACAATAAAAAAACAGTAGTAAAATGGACACAGAGGTTGGTGCATGTTTCATATATTTTCAGTTTTCAGATATGCCCTTTTCAGCTGTGAAAATGCCTTTAGTGAAACAAGTAGTGTGGAAAAACAGAAAATTAGCCACTCTCTCACAGGCTGACAGGTTGTGGGACTGTACACTGAAGTACAGATTGTTTTGTGAACCTGACAGGCTGTTGTACAGAGCTGTTAAAATGACATCTGACTCAACAGCACACCTTCAGCTTGTGAAAATGTGCAATAACCATTGTTATATACTCATCGGCCACTTTATTAGGTACAACTGCTCGGTAACGCGAATTTCTAATCAGCCAATCACACGGAGGCAACTCAATGCATTTAGGCATGTAGACATGGTCAAGACAATCTGCTGCAGTTCAAACCGAGCATCAGAATGGGGAAGAAAGGTGATTTAAGTGACTTTGAATGTGGCATGGTTGTTGGTCCCAGACGGGCTGGTCTGAGTGTTTCAGAAACTGCAGATCTACTTGGATTTTCACACACAACCTCTAGGGTGACAGAGAATTCTCTAAAGAAGAGAAAATATCCAGTGAGCGGCAGTTCTGTGGGCGCAAATGCTTTGTTGATGACAGGAGTCAGACGAGAATAACCAGACTGGTTCCAGCTGATAGAAAGGCAACAGTAACTCAAATAACCACTCGTTACAACCGAGGTATGCAGAAGAGCATCTCTGAACGCACAACACGTCCAATCTTGAGGCGAATGGGCTACAGCAGCAGAAGAACAAACCGGGTGCCAGTTCTGTCAGCTAAGATCAGGAAACTGAGGTTACAATTCGCACAGGCTCACCAAAATTGGACAATAGAAGATTGGAAAAACGTTGCCTGGTCTGATGAGTCTTGATTTCTGCTGCGACATTCGGATGGTAGGGTCAGAATTTGGCATCAACAACCTGAAAGCATGGATCCATCCTGCCTTGTACCAATGGTTCAGGCTGGTAGTGGTGTTGTAATGGTGTGGGGGATATTTTCTTGGCACACTTTGGGTCGATTAGTACCAATTAAGCTCCGCGTCAATGCCACAGCCTACCTGAGTATTGTTGCTGCCCATGTCCATCTTTTTATGACCACAATGTACCCTTCTTCTAATGGCTACTTCCAGCAGGATAACATGTCATGTCATAAATCATCTCAGACGGGTTTCTTGACATGACAATGCATTCACTGTACTCAAATGGCCTCCACAGTCACCAGTCCTCAATCCAATAAAGCACATTTGGGATGTGGAGGAATGGGAGATTTGCAACATGGATGTGCAGCTGAAAAATCTGCAGCAACTGTGTGATGCTATCATGTCAATATGGATCAAAATGTCTGAAGAATTTTCCAGTACCTTGTTGAATCTATACCGCAAAGGAGTAAGGCAGTTCCTAAAGCAAAAGGGGGTCAAGCCCATCACTAGTAAGGTGTAACTAATTAAGTGGCCAGTGAGCGTATGTTAATAGAGTGTTCATGTAGGAATACAATAAAAACAAAAAATGAAGGTAAACGAATAAAAGTGAAAAATAAGCATCACTTCAAATTAGTAGAAAATTAAAAAGAAATGACATTTATTCAACTTTCCTAATAAAGATGATCCAAAATAAACAATCATAGATGACATTTAACATTTAGTAATCTTTTAGTCGTATGCGTGTTGAGATGAAGTCTTCAATGAATCCATTTTTCATTTACATTCACATGTACAGTCTCTCATTTTTCCCCCCAGCATTTTTTCTTCATATCAGTCATTCCAGACCACCCAACGGCAACAAGACTGGTCATTTAAGCAGGAACCACTGATCAATATTTACAGACAGCTGAGGGACTTGTAAGATGTCACGTTAAATGGCCCCACACTTATATCATGTTTGCTACCAGATTAAAAAGGCTTCTGTCATACTTATACTGTGAAACAGTATTAAAACACGTTAACACTTGTATATCACTGTAGAGGGAAAATCTTTCCTCGGTTGATGGTTCTGATTTAGTAGGGTTCGTAATGACCTGTTGAGGCTGCCGATGCACAATGGGTGCCTTTGATTGACAGCAAGGCAACAGTCTATTTGGGGAGCGGAGTGGGCATTTAATCGGAGTAATGCGTTTTGTCAATGCCGAAATCATTTAGGCGATAAATAGAGAGTTATTGTCGAACCACAGCGGTTGTGAGAGCTGGCTTGGATGGTTTAGGCCGTGGAGAAGCCATTGAAGGATAATTTGTCTGTCAGATTGCATTTGAAGGGAAGGTGCCAGATATTATCAGTCAAAGGCTTTGCCATCTCTGGCTCAGGCTTGCACAGATGAATGTTCGCACGTTAAATAGGCCACAGGGAAAGATGCTTTGAAAGACACTCTCTGGGCCTTTGAAGACATCATTTACGTCTTAATGGATCCTGAAAATATTCTTTATTTGGTTTTGTTTTAATAAACAAGCACTCCTCGCGTTGAAAGAGATCATTAGGTGACATTCATCATTAATGAACGCTTTAATGTCTGTGTCTTTGTGTTTGTAGACTCGGCGTTATTAATCTGAAATGTTGATATGAATTTCACACATTTTGCCGTATTAAAGCTGTTTTGAAATGTATCTCCTACATTTAAAATGTGTAAATTAATGTCAAGTGTGCTGGGTGGGTGGATGGTAGTATGAAATAACATGGATGTCAGTTTAAAATGTCTGCATTATACACTATTGTATACCAGAGATGCCCAAAGTACGGCCCGCGGGCCAAAGTTGGCCCATTGTAACCTTTGATTTGGCCCACCATCCGTTCTGAAAATGAATGGAGAAGGTTGGGGCAAATGCCTTCAACAAAGAGATCCTCATTTCTAATTGATGTAACCTTTTTTGTTTGTTTCAATGCTGAGCTACAAAAAAGCAAACTGAAATTAAATGTTTCAGTTAAATGTTGTAAATGAATCAGATTTTTTTAAATGTAAACCATGTCGCTTGATGGATAGACTATGCAGAAGACATTGGTGAGGCAAAAGCTAGTGGAACTCCATTCTGTTATAAATGAGATTGTTTTTGTATTTACTGTAATAAGTTCATTATAAAATGTAAAATAATTATGCTGTATTAGTTAATATAATGCAATGTTTTCTAGGTTTTTTTTAAATATTATTAAATAAATTAGGAAATTACACATATGGCAACCATATTTACCTTCATCCCACTAGCCTCAATCAAGACTGGTTTTTGGCCCTTCATAAGAAAAAGTTTAGGCACCCCTGCACTATACTAAATTTACTCTTTTTTTTTTTTTTTTTTTTTCTTTTTTTTTTGTCAATCATTGTTTTCTTTGTCAATAAGAATAATTTAAAACAGACCCATCACTTTCACCCAATTTCATTTACCTACACTATAAGTTTAATTGGAGAATTTTAATGGACCAAATTGTCATGGTTGTGGGTTTGTGTGCTCGGCTGATTGTTTGTTTTGGTTCCATTGTGCACGTGTTATTGTGTCTGCGTTGTTTTAGTCATGTGTTTGACATCATCAGCTGTTCTGATTAGCCGGCCAGCTGTGGCTTGTTATTGCGACTATATCTGGGTGGTGGCCCTATGTCTCCTTGTCAGTTCGTTTGGTTGTTCACGTAGTCTGTCTCCTGTTTAGGACTGGCAAGGACCTGTCTCTGGATTCCGGTTTAATTCTTGTTTCTCTGTCTGACTTCCGTGTTTACCGGCTACGATTACCTCACTCCTTATTATCTCCTTGTTTATTTATATTGACTGTGGGTACTGTAAGGCTCCAGAATATCAGACCCTGAGAACTGTTATGGAATTTCATGCGATGCAATAAAACAATAAACTTTCTGATCTGAGAAAAAGATCAGCAAACTGGCTGTTCAACTGTTCTATTCAAATCAACTTGAGACAGTTGACAGTAGGCTGTAAACACAGAGCTACATCTCACCAGGGGGGAATGCGAGAAAGTTCACCCGTCTCCTTTCACCTCAAGCCCTCTTCTTGACCTAAGTTTAGAGCACATTTTTACATAAAATGTCCAAGGTTTTAATATGGCGTATCTTGTAGCACTATATTCATGTTTGGGATCATTTTAAATGTCTCTGTGTGATTGGTAAAGTGGTCTTAATTTCACTGCAATATTTCATTTGTATGTGTTGTTTTGGTTTTTATTTTGATAAAATATTTGGCGATGCTCCCCCTCCTTAGAGGATTAACTCCTCAAATTTACCAGGCAAGGGTCTTGGTGATGCTTCTATTGTCTTCAATTTAAGGCTGTTGTTCTGAGTTGAGTATTTAAAGATAATGTGGATAAATATTATTGGGATCTTGTAGCCAAGACACCCCGTTGCAGCATCACTGAGACTTATGCTGCAATGTACTTCTCGGGTGAGGTATGCATCTCTAACTCTTTGATTTATCTTTGAGTAATGGATGTTGTATTTTTACAGTATCATCTCTGAATTGGCTTGTTGACTGTTTTATAATGTAATTGGCATAATACAATTTTACCTGACAAATAAAATTTTTTGATTCATTCTGAATTCTCCTGAAGTCATGTTTTATAAACAAATTTCGGTAGGAGCACGCGCAGAAGTTTCAGTATCAAATACGTCATTGACAATTATTCTATTATCCAATCAGTTCTTGACCAAACCCCTATATATACTCACTTAAAACAGTTGGGTTAATAATAACCCAACAGGTAACCCATAGATGGGTCAATTTGGCACCGACCTTCTGTTGGGTTATTTCAACCCAATCCATTGGGTCATTGAGGGCAACCCAACAAATTGGGTTACAAAAATAACTCATTTGTTGGGTTATTTTGCCAAGTTGGCTTAACCACCATATATTGATAATTTATTATTATTATTACTAGTAGTAGTAGTAGTAGTAGTAGTAGTCATTATCATATTTATATGTAAATAAAAAATACAGACTCTAATACATTGGCAATGCTTTATTTAAACACAAGCAAACATTTTCAATAATTTAAGTCTTGTGTTACAATTCATTTATTTGAGTTCAGTTAGGGTATATTACCTTCATCTCTAAACAAACAAACAAAACAAACAAACAAAATAAATAAATAAATACAAATAAATAATCAAATGATACAGTCCAGCAAATGTAACGATGAGTAGATAAACTGTAACGATACATCCTTGATGTGAGGAGTGTGGAGGGAACATAAATACTGATACATTTTGCTCAAATTAAATTACTTTGATTCATTTGGATAACACACATCAACCTTATCTTATTATAAACTGTCTAAGTAGGCGACATTGTGCTGAGGGAACACCTCCTGGCACAGAGTATATGGCATGTTGCAAAAACTGCCAAACAGCAGCAGCAGACCGAGGATACTCAAGGTCTAATACATAAAACAACTTAAAGCATGTATCCACTGCTTGTAAAAGGCTATCCTGCTCTAGTGTCATGCCTCCCACAATTACAAAAGTCTGAGAGCAGTTAATTGTGTTCCCAAGCAGCAGGACAAGAGGGTACCGGCTCCGTTGCTCCTCCTCCTCCAAATACTGAACAATATTTGTTCCAACCTTAAAACAAAAATTTTAAATATAAGTATGCACACATGGAGTAAATAATAGCCAAAATATATTGTCATAAATAATGCACCTACTGGTTGCAAATCAATAAACGCTTGTTTTGCCTCCTGGTAAGAGGGCCGAACCATTTTGCTGCCCAATCTGTACGGCAGTGGAGGAAGGATAGCTGGCAGAGTGATTAAAGCAGCATCTCCAAGCCTGTCTTTATATCAAACAGAAAAAATACAATAATTAAACTCAAAACAAGCCCCTTATATGAAAGGTAAATTGCTGTAAATTGTGATTAAAACACAGCTGTTACACAAGATTTTCTCACCAGATGAAATGTTTGGTTGAATTGGAAGAAGATCCAAGGCTCTCTTCTCTGTTTTGCAGTACAAAAGAATACGCTGTGATGCATCTCCCCACAGCTCAAAAAGTTTATCTTTGGCATCTGGATATAAAATACCAAAGTCCTGAGCAATCTAAAAATAAATAAACAAAAACAACTGTTAAAACCATGCCATAACATATTTCACACATGCATTTGTGATCAGCAAAAATAAGAAACCCAATCAATAACTTGAGGGTGAGTAAATTATGAATAAATTTTTTGGGGGGGTGAACTATCCCTTTAAATACTCTTAATTCAGGAAGGATTTGCCCAAGAACATATATAATTACGTCAAAACAAAAAAGTGTAATTCAATAATGAAATCACTATGAATTTGATTAATGTTGCATAAAAACAGTTGTTGAAAATCATTGTGTTTTACAGTGTGTGCTTTTTGCATTGTTTTGAAATATAGCATCTAATACAGTTTTTACCAACATTCTTCAAAATAAATTATGAGAGAATAAAAAGAAAATATATCTGAAATATTTTAATTAAATATATATTTTTTTAAATGTAACGGTCCCTTACCATTCCAGGTGTGTCCAAAAGTCTTGGATACTCTTGGATGATCTCCAGTAAAGATTTCGAATCATTCTGCCTTATCCACTGTGCTCGATAGATGGCTGTTCCACGCATATATTCCTCAACCTGACTTACTGGTTGCTTGTTCTTCTTCAGCCACTCTGTCATTTTTGAATTGTCTGTCTGACTCACTTCTGAATCTGTACAATTCACAGAGCAAGGTGATTAATATGACAACAACTTAAAGCAATGTTTTAATGATAAGTTTCTAACAGACACTTGTTGCAGGTTTTAATATTATTACTTTGACTATTGTCATGTTATGCCGACTCAGAAAAACATTGAATCTAAATAAACCAAACTCTAAGCTAAAGGATATGATGAATGGCTGGAAGCCAAAGTATTCGGGCATATTGCTGTGATTGTGGGATGCAAACTAGTTTATGTGTAAAACATAATATGGGTATAAACAGCAATATGTGAAGAAAAGGCAAGCAAAATTTGAAGAAACTGAATGTTTTGAAAGCTTTTCACTCTGAACTTTGTTTATCATAGCACAATTTAAATTTGAGAAATAAATAGGAAAGTAAAAGAATTCAAGGTTTCAAGTGTTTTACCTGGCAATAAAGTGATCCGACTGGTTAAAGTAGCTCTGTGTTTATTTGTGGTCTGTGATTGTGACCTCCCTCCTGATGCTGATCTGTGGGTCCGCTTTCTGATATTGCGGAGTCGTTCTTCCAGAAACCCTGTTGCTGGATGGCGATATCGCCCAGGTGAATACCATACCTCCTAAATAATTAACATAAATATGATAAAGGAATAGTACACAAGAATGCTATGTGACTGGTTCTGGTAAATGTGAATGACCATACTCACGTATCCACTTCCTTCTGAATCTCTAAGACATGGGAATTGCGTAACCAAGGCCAGAGCTAGCTCTTTCTTTCTGTCTGAAGATGGACTAATTGGTAGAAGAATTGTACAGATAATAAATTACTTAGGAGAGACAAGCATTGTCAGAGTAATTAAACTTAAAACATTATAAAATGGAAATTTGGACAATTGAATAAAACACCACTTACTATTCCCCAAACTTATCCATTAAATGAGACACCAAAATGCGAACCATTTTTCTTCTGTCTTCAAGACATAAGGTGTGATTTTGTTCCAAAGATGAAACAATAGAAGATCCTTGTGTGCATTCTCCTAAAATTTGTCTTATATCCTTATTTAGAAAAAAAAGTAAAACAAAACAATAGTTTAGAATTACACATCCTGGCATAACTTTATAATGCTATTATTGCTTTGATGTAATTTAAGGAATAGTTCATCCAAAAATGAAACTCCTGTCATCGTTTACTCATCCTCCACTTGTTCCATCTGCTTGAATATATATTTACTTACTCCCAGGGCTGTTTATATCGAAGTTGATATGAAGCCGCACCATGTTGGTGTTTCGTAACATCTAATTTTTTACAAGGTGGATCATTAGCTCAACGCTCAACCTGGAGGACCAGGACATTCACACATACACTACGGACAATGTAGCTTATTCAATTCCCCTATGGTGCATGTCTTTGGGTTTGTGGGGGTAACCTGAGCACTGGGAGGAAACCCACGCAAACATGTTGAGAACATGCAAACTCCACACAGAAATGCCAACTGCCCAAACGGGGCTCCAACCAGCAACCTGCTTGTTTATAGAAGGAAAATCTGTAACCACTGACATCCATACCATTAGTTCCTCCTTCTAGGGAAGTCAGTGTTTACAGGTTTTCAGATTTCTTTAAAATATATTTTGTGTTTGAAATAAAAATTAAACCCATAAAGATTTCCAGCCACTTGACCATAAGTAGTAAGTAAATTTACATTTTTTTGGGGTGAACTACCCCTTTAAGAAAGCTGTTAACTAGAAATATGTCTTTTCTATAAAGCTACTTTGAAATCAACTTAATTCTGAACAAAGAAACATTAATTAAATTGAACAGAAACCTTTAATAAAAAGATGAATAAACACCACACTTTTAACACAGATTAAAAATGACAAGAAGTTTTGGTCAAATAAACTGGTCAGAGAATTTCAGCAAGAGAAAATTTACAGAGATTTAATATCATTAAAGGCATTTTATGGTCAGGAAAGAGGAAATACATACAAACAAAGTTGAATCATCCACAAAAGTCAGGGTCACAGTAGGTTGCTCAGTCACAGTTGGTACCTCAGTTTCACTGGCACTGTTTTGAGAGGGCTCTTCTGTCTGTATGCAAAGATAAATTATTTTGGTGTTTAGACCCAGTTACATAATATAAATTAACTAACATAAAATAGTTAAAAACTGGCAAATACAGCTTCTGTAATTACCAATTTGAGATGTGCCTTGTGCCTGATTTATGCACCACACCAAGAATTGGTCTTTGATAAAAATCATTATTATAATAATAAAGATATATATGTAACCTAAGCCTGTATGTACTGTACAAGAAGCCTGTATTTGTTGTGTATGTTTCAAGGAAAAAAAAAGAAAAGAAAACAGATCTTTAAAAAATTACTAAAAACGTCTGTACCGCAAGGGAATGTAGTACAAGTCATCCTCTGTGTTGTATGACCTCACTGCATGCAAGGGCTGAAAATCATGCAGTGAGTTCACAGAGATGGCTTCAAGAGCTTCATCAGGGGACACTGCGTATGAGAAGTAATGACGCTCAAAACCCACAGTGTGCCACTTCTTCACAATAAGTTTCACATCAACATTGAGCCCACCAGCTACAATTGCCTTTATGAGTCCAAACTGAGGTACTCCATCCTCTGTGCATCTGGTTGTAATGGTCATGCCTGGTCTGTACTGTGTGCCATTAACTACTACCCAATCGGGAACATAAACTTCAGCGAATGGGAGTTCTTCAAGACCCTTCACAAATTCTCCCTCAACTGCAGAAAGAAATGAGCCATGTCCTGGTCCAATCTCTGTGTTTTTGGAGAAAATGCCATCTGTCAGTAAACGGTAGCACAACATCATCTGATTTCTAAATGCCATAGTTTTGCAAATATTTTTGAAATTGCAAACTACATGGCTCAGCTGCTTAAAGAAGTTATGTCGGGCCTCAAAGCGCATTGTCCAAAATTGTTTTAATGGACCAATCTTCTGAATAGCTCTCGGGTAATGAAGGAGAAAGTGATGTTTTGGTTTCAGGTTTCTATTCGGGTAAAGCTGCATGAATGCAGTGTGGTGTTCAGCTATTAGATGTTTCAAGTATATGGTGGCTTCTGCTGTGATAGAGGGGGAGAAAATGAACTCCATGCATGACAGGAGAAGAAGTAACAATTCCCAATGTTTGTTTTCTTTTGGAATTTTGTCTCCAATGATGATGGGCAAAAACCTTAAAAAGCACCACATTTGAGCAGCAGTCTGTCTCATTGCCCCATTAGGGTTCTTAAGTTCATGTTGTCCCAGCACAGTAGGCTTGTTGCAGCTATCTGGGAATCCATAATCAAAACTTGTCAATCTGTAGTTGAGCGTTTCCAAACTCACAAGACCTTCAGCAAACAAGGAGGTCAAGACCAACTTGACTTCGTAAGGTCCAATTCCCTCAAGAATGTCATGCATAATGTCTGGGGCTACATTGTCCACAACGCTGAAGTACTTTAAATCATCCAAGACACATTTTCGTTTGAGTCCTGTTTCTGATTGGTTGTTGGATGACAAGTCCTCAGCATAATTCTGAGCATTGCGCAGCATCTTTGTGTCTTCAACAGTCTGCCTCCACATATCTTCTTTGTTTACTTTACACCAGCGACAGCAGTGGTTAGCTTTGAAACTTTCTGAGAAGCCAAGGAGTGAATTTAGTCCTAAGTTGTCACCAGTAACTTGTGCCACACTGACCTTAACACTGCCACAATATTCTGGAGTGTCAATAAGGAGTCCCCCAACTTCTAAGTCCATAATATCATCAGTTATTCGCTGAAGAACAGAATTGATGCCGTATGTTTTAGCATCATCTGATTTATAGACAGCTAACAGAAAGCATGAAGACAGGGACGATAACAGCATGGGAGGCAAACACTTGATCTGAAAGTATATCAGTCCTAATTTGTGTACTATAGTTTTGGAGCCCAAGGGGTTAACAGTCTCACAATCATCGTTGTACAATAGAAGTGGTACAGAAAGCTCTTTGGAGAACAAGGGGTGGCATTTGTAAAGCTCTCCGTCATTAAAGTCTTTAAACACTCCATCATCCCGCTTCATGTTCTGATGGTCAATGATGAGTTTCATTGTTCCAGGTGATTCAAGAACCTTTTTTAGAAGTGGACCCAGTGGAATGTACTGAAATGAGTCAGGTACTGCTGTTTGCTTAACCATGCCGGATGCAGAGTCATGCCGCTGACAATAAGAAACCCCTGGAAAATACTCAACAGTAGGCTCAATGAAACACCCTGTTTTTGTGAAGTATTTCATTTGTTTGTATTCGGTTTCAATGTCTCTTAATGGCTCAGAAGCCCTCTCAAACTGAGCATTTAGGGTTTTCACTGCTTGTTCATCTTGGTGTCCTAATTGTTGAAATAAAGACATTGTCTTCTCCTGAAGACCACTTACTATATCTGTAATTAAATTCGCTGTTTGTTTCACCACAAAGTTGATGGCAGAATATGTTTGGGAAGATTTTGCTCTCAACTTTGCAAGAAACAAGACTAAACGTTTAGTTATTTCTTCATTGTCAAAATAATCCCACTCTTCCTGTGTCCCCACAACTTCAGTATCTTCAGCCTCTAAAGGTGTGGATGAAACATGTTGATGTGAAACAGTTGTGAATGGAGCAGTATGTTGATGTGAAACTTTAGGAGAAGTAGATGAAAAGATTTCTTTTGTTGGTCTGTCATCTGTTTGCATGTGATCTCTCAACAGATGTCTTTTGAATGACCACATGTATCCAAAAGTTCTACTGCAATTGTTTTCACAACAACAGAAAAAATTGGACGAACTGTTAATGCCATGCATGGTATTAAGATGGCGGAAATATTCTTTGAAGTTTGGAGTGGATTTTTTGCATTTGAAGCATGTGACAGGCATTGTTTAGTTACTTACAGTACGCAACTGCTTGAAATAATGGATAAACTTTAATCTCAGGCCAATTCTTGGTATAAGTGCTGTAATCGTGCAGTCATCAAGGAGCAGAAAGCTTTGCTGATCAATTTCCTCCTCTGGAGAATGAAAAATAAGCAATATAAATCAGTGACTAAAAGTTTTATTTTGGCGTTGTTAATGTTAATGATTTCTTTTTATTTTATTACACACAATATTTACACATTTGCACAAATTTACATACATATTTAATTTCTACAAATGCGTTGTATTACTCTTTTTTGAATATAGCTTTTTTTTAAATATATAAAGTATTTTTAAACAATAAACATACAGTGCTCAGCATAAATAAGGACATTTTTGTTTAAATTTAAAAAATTTGTGAATATAAGCAATGCATTTTAGTGCATTTGAGAAAAAAGGATTTATTAAACAGTTATATTAATTAAAATACTAGTTTGGTCACCTAACATCTTTAGGAATAGAAAGATAAAACATTTAACTTAAAACAAAACATTGCAAAAAAAATTACAAACAAGACATTACAACTTCAAATATATATTTTGAGCCAGATTTGCTACATTATGTCTCACCTGCAAACCTGTCAATTAATGTTTCCAAATTCCACTTCTGAAGTGTGTCCTTCACGTAAGAATCCATAGGGCTCTGTTTTAAAAAAAGAGAGTTAGTTAATATATAACGTTAATCAATTATGAGGCATTTTACTGAAATGTTACGCTAAACATATGGAACAGCCTACTGCATTTGTAACGTCATTAAAATGTATTTGATGCTATTTAATATTTTTGAGAACAGTACAGCTGGGACGTGCGGTCAGGGGAGGCAGCATCCTCACCTGCCATAATGAGATATAAACTAATGATAAAATACATATTTGTCCACTGATCTGTGCTATAAACACAATTTCTGTATGATTTCAATCATTTTTATGATGAAAGTCGCTGTATTTTGCATATTTAATGTTCAATTACAGTGTAGGAAGCGAGGTGATGCAGTACCGAGCTGTGCCTCATGTCAGATTTGCGCAATCCCCTTCAAACTGCTCTGACTGCAAAAATCACAGATGTAATAGCTCAGCTCAGAAATTTCTCAAAATTGGACGTTCAATAAAAACGTGAATACATAATGAACCACCAATGCTGGAGCTAAAGGCCTTGCTTCAAAGCACGGGTCATAAGATAACGCGATCATTTCAAAGTAATTGAAGTCATGTCAAGACTTCATTTACAAGTAAGACCAGTATGCGAATCCTGTTTGTGTGTGCGTGCGTGCGTGCGTGCGTGCTAGCGAGCGAGAGAGAGAGAGAGAGAGAGAGAGAGAGAGAGAGAGAGAGAGAGAGAGAGAGAGAGAGAGAGAGAGAGAGAATATGAATATGAATGGCTGTACATTTTACATTCTTCCTTGGCCCAATATGTACCTGGCTGCTATGTGTATAGAAAGAATCCCATGATATATGCAACACAATAGGTAGTTGGCAAATATATTGGGTGCATATAATTGCAAACCTGACCCTGAAAGAGTCAAAACTCACCGCACGTCACTGCGAAATACCATATATGACAGGGCGATCTGAAACCTATGTCTGAAACACGTCATAAAAGTATTAAGATGCAATTGTGAAGAGGTTATATCTTATAAATTTAATCCTTTTAAAACGTTCTACATAAGATGTTTAGTAGTCTGTTTTAGTAATTTATTTTTACGAGGAATAGCTAAAAACGTTAAAGCAACCATGGGAGGCAGACGCTGACATAAAGTAACTGACAGGGGGCAATGTAGGCATTCAAGGAAACAGTGCGACGAAACTACTGTGACAAATTGAAAATAAGCTGTTTTGAGCAGAAAACAGAAATAAAATAAGTAATTAAAATATGAAAACTTACCCGTGTACCACCGGTGTCTTCTGTAGCTGCGCTATCGTCAAACCGTCGCGCTGGTCAACCGTTGAAATTTAAATTTTAACCCAACTAGGTGAGTCGTTATGACTTTAATCCGATAAAGCTTCAGTTTAACCCAACATAACCACCCAATATTTTTAACCCTTCTATTGGGTACATTTATTAACCCAACGTTTTTTTGAGTGTACCAAAGCTGTCTTACCTGCAGCATCTTACTACTTTAGCACCCCTTCACCACCCCGTCACCTCACTTCTTAAGCAGTACAATCCCGGGGGGAGCGTTCTGGGGCCGGGCTAGATACTTTGCTCGAATCCCAATTCCTCTCTGTTTCCTGATAAGAGGAATATCTCGAGTTTGGGTGTCTTCCCCGAGCTCAGAGCCCTCTCCCCGGACAGCACGCCAAATACGCTTTATTCTGAAATTATTGCAAGTGTGAACTCGTGAAATCTTTTTTTATCCAGTAGATTAAATGGAGTCTTGCGCTACCTTTATGATGCGACATGATTAGACTTTTGATTTGATGCGCGACAGCATGAAGATCTTGTAATCATCTAATCACTGAAATTAGCAAGTTGTCTGGAAGTGGCTAAATCTACTACTTTTTAGGATGAGTTTGCAGTTTGCAACCAGATTATTTAAGTGTTAGCCAACCCTACATCCTCTGACTAACTTCAGAGTTTTGACAAACTGTCCATGAGAAGACACGCAAACCTGGGGTGTGGAACTCTGAGCGGCGTTTAGTCCCTAATGGACTTATAACTGAGGAGTATGGGAACAGATATAGATCAAAACTCTAAATTAAGTCATAAATGATGAATGTGATCGGTTCTTACAATTAGAAATACAGTCTAACTTTTACGATCACTTAAAATTGGAGTCAGATTAAATTCAGAGCTTAAAAAGCAAATCTAAATAAATTCTAATAAATAACACAATTCTTTTCAGAAACACTTGCATTTAACATGCATTTAACCTTCGATCATGCTATTAGTTTCGTCATTGGGCTTAAAGATGGACTTCTACAGTACTGTAAATAACCTCTGGACAATAAATCACTTGCAATTGGATTCATCTGTTTTCTCTTTTTTTTAAGGAGTGTGACACAAATATTAGACCACATGAAAAATCATTTGTTGTCGGCACTCATAGCCTAGTGGTCAGCTGAGTCCTGAATTTGAGTCCTGACTTGTAGATCTTTCCTGATCTCTTCTCCCCCTCTCTCTCCAACTTTACTTCCTGTAAATATCTACTGTCCCATCATAATAAAGAAAAAATATCCAAAGATGCATAGAAAAAAAAATAAACGTTCATCAAAAGCTCAAACAGATCAGGCTTTAATATGAATGCAGATGTTTTGTTTGTTGTTCCCAAAGTAACCAAGGCACTAGGTGCATTCAACATAAAGCACGGCTGCATCCGGCAATTAACGCGATTAGCCGAGCGCAGGTGGGGGCGGAGTTGAAAACATCAAGCCAGACACTTCAAGGCTCAAAGTTGCTGAAGTCATGATGACCGATCAGGTCCGTGTAACGCTTTGCAGTTCTTTTGTTAATTTATTTATTGCAATAACAACAAAAGATTTACAGCAATATAAAACAGTCTATGTAGTCTCTAGAATAAAGACTTTACAAACAATAGTTCATTTTTAAACAATAAGGGAATTATGAATCAAATCTAAGTACCCTATAATACAAACGCTTGAGTTATAATGGGAAACACAAAACAATAAGCACAAATTCTAGGAGTTGAAACATCAGTCTTTAGGCTACTAGATGTTGAATGGGATGTCAATACTGTTTCAGTTCTTGTTTGAATATGCTAAAAAGGGGTTTACATTTATTTACATTTTTAGATATAAAACTTTCCCATATATGTGTAAAACCCAAAACAAGGTGTTTTGATTAAGTCTTAAACAATGGTTAAGATTATTTTGGATAATGAAAGCATTTTTAGCGGGCAACACAGTGGCACAGTATGTAGTGCTGTCGCCTCACAGCAAGAAGGTCATTGGTTCGAGCCTCGGCTGGGTCAGTTGGCGTTTCTGTGTGGGGTTTGCATGTTCTCCCTGTGTTCGCGTGGGTTTCCTTCGGGTGCTCCGGTTTCCCCCACAGTCCAAAGACCTGCGGTATAGGTAAATTGGGAAGGCTAAATTGTCCGTAGTGTGTGAGTGTGTATGGATGTTTCCCAGAGATGGGTTGCCACTGGAAGGGCATCCGCTGCGTAAAACATGTGCTGGATAAGTTAGTGGTTCATTCCGCTGTGGTGACCTCAGATTAATAAAGGGACTAAGCCAAAAAGAAAATTAATGAATGAAAGCATTTTAAAAAGCACTTTAATCCAAAAAGATTGAAGTAAAGAACCAAAATAAATGAACCACCTTCCAGAAAGAGCAGGTACATCAATGTCACTTTTACCATTTCTGCATAAACGGCTTGACAGGAAATAAAATATTTCATAATTATATATTTTTTATATTTAGTAAAATATTTTTTAACTTAATTTGTTAAGGAACATTTATAGGGATGTCAGGATCAATGATGTTAACTATTTTATTACAAATCTGTAAGACTTATTTGTTCATATTTGGTTATTTACTAAAATATATCATTTAAATAATTTATAGAGCTAAATACAGTAGTCTGTATAAAAAAGACAGAGTAAACCTGTGCAAACAATCTAGTCATTGTGAACAACTTATTTAACAAAAGATGACACTGTAATAAAATATTTGTATTCTTTTAATAACCATGATGTGTACAAGATAGAGATGGTATAATAATTAATTGTTTGTTTTGAAATTTGTGAGATGGAATTTGTCCGATAATACACCTGAAACACACGTGGTTGTTGTCATGCGGTGAACTTGGTCAATCATGTAATATCAGTGTCATCATCACTTCTCTTGCAGTAGCTCTTCAGATGCACCGGCTGAGTCTGCCGTCTGATATCACAGCACTGTCGCGGTACTTTGATGACACATGTGACAGTCACGTAGCGTCTGCGCAGCGTCATTCCGGACAAAATTTTTAACCGGCACGCACCACTTTAAGACCAATTTCGATCGGTCTGCACAGTGCTACCTGAAGTAGCACTTCTTGAAAATAGGTGGAGAGCACCAGCTTATTTGCATTTAAAGAGACACAAATGAAAACAGTTTTTTCTTGCAGCCAAAAAGGGAAGCATCGATCATAGATTTTGGTTGTACGATTATAGTTTGAGAAGTAATCATAATTTCATGGTTATCGCGATTATTTTGCATTCATTTATTTCAAAACACTACTAGTTTAGTAAATCACTTGAAAACTTCTTAAATTTTAAAGTGTTATTTATTGCTGCTCAGTAACCAAATAATACAGAACAAAATAATAATAATAAAACAAACAATAGTCCATTTCCCTTTGGAATTAAAAATAAGAGTAAAAAGTTTTTGGCATTTAAACATGAGTAATATTTTTGCACTGAAAATAAATGACAGAACAATAAATAAATGAATGAATTGACTTGCAGTGTGCTCGCGGCATTCTTTCAACTAGGTGCTCCTGGAAAGAGTGCATTATGCTGCCAATATGCGCATGCTGCAGGCCTCCATATGAATTAACGAACTTGCGTGCACAAAAGATGGGATATATGAATGGCCCATAGTTTATAGCCTCAGCCATAGTTAAAATTAGCCTTTAATCCAGTGTGTGTGCATATTAGCCTCTGTGTACAAGCTTGGAACTTTAAATAGCGCACAGTTGGCATTACTTTTATTTGTAGCAGTTTGTTCCATGCAGAATCGCGGTGTTTATGATTAATTAACCATGACAAATTAAAGCACAGTCAATAGTGAAATCAGTTAATCGTTGCATCCCTACAACCAAAAGGAGCATTTCATTCATTCATTTTCTTTTCAGCTTAGTCTCTTTGTTAATCAGGAGTCGCCACAGCGCAATCAACCGCCAATTTATTCAGTATATGTTTTATGCAGCAGATGCCCTTCCAGCTGCAACCCGTCACTGGGACACATCCATACACACTCAGTCACACACATACTCTACGGAAAATTAGGCTACCCAATTCTAAACTGCATGTCTTTGGACTTGTGGGGGAAACCGGAGCACCTGGAGGAAACCCACGCGAACACGGGGAGAACATGCAAACTCCACACAGAAATGCCAACTGACCCAGCCGAGGCTCAAACCAGCAACCTTCTTGCTGTGAGGTGACAGCGCTAACCACTGCGCCACCGTGCCACCCTAAAAGGAGCATTTACATGTTGTAATAAGTGATCTGTGGGTTTATACGCAGCTGAAACTTAAGACTCATCTGAGGATCACCTTAATTAAAATACATTATTGGCTAAACAGATATTGTAAAGACTTGTCTGTTTGTACAAACAGTAAATGACTTCTGCTCCTTTGGTTGCTGCCAGTAACTCTGAAATTCCACACTTCGCCTTGCGCACTGTTAATTTTTTATAGCAAATGCACCGCTAAATGCACAATCCTTTTGAGAGTAACAACTATCGAGCATTGTAAATTGCATTATTGAACATTCTGCTTGGCCTAAAGGGGCACACCATGCCAGTGTGACTTATCAGTCGTCCTTATTCTACAGAATGAGAGGCTGTGACAACATGACCACAGGGGCTGCAACAAGCCACAGCAATTTGGAATGGTGTGCACCACTTTGTTCTGCAGCCTGGAGCAGTGGATGAAGAATGTTTGACTGATTCGCAAGGCTTGTTTCGGGGAACAAATACAAATGCCGTGTTCACATTCTGACTGCATTGTTGTTGCTGGGAGAGAGGCGTAGGGATAGATAGGTGGAAAGCAAAAATAAAAAGCAGGATGGTAATTAAAACCACACTTCACCTCTTCTTCAAAGCTTTTAACATAGTCAGCACTAGGACAATCATCTGGCCGGGAGGCTTGTGTTTCTAAATTGCATTTCATTATAATTGTCCCTCCAATCCTGTAGCGACGATACTTTTGAAATGCGTCGCTTTCTCCTTCTCTCAGAAGATAGCTGGCTTATGTCGAGCCATTTTGTATTTGTAGTATAATTTCACCCACCAGGTTCTCATTCCTGATTTTAATTGCAGAGTGTCCTGATTTTTATATCTCGTTGCATGACAATTAGGAGTTTAACAAGCACAATATTTATCTTTTTTTTTCTTTTTTTTTTTCCTTTTCTTGTTGGTGGTGTTGTTGCTGATGGCGAAACTGTATAAAATATCCCAATGGATATTAAGTTTGTGTCTGTTTGAGGTTTTTGGTACTCCATAATATGTGTTAAGGTTTAAACTACTGTACTTTTTCTACAAAGCAGCAATGGGAAGAGTATTGAAAAATTGGTGAGACTTTACAATAAGGTTCTATTAGTTTGTTAATTGTAATTCATTTACTAACATGAACAAACAATTTAAAAGAGCTGTTTATGGGCACTGGTCGGAAGAGTCTTTTGATATACAGCCATATCGCACTGCCTCAAGTGTGATATTGCGTTTATACAACAATTCGACAGCATAATTGTGTATTTAAAAAGAAAATCAAACATGGAGAGTCTTAAAACCCTTTTGTAAGAGGAACTACTTTTTTCCGCCATTCCTTCACATCTGCAGCTGACGTCAGAACAGCAGAAGCCGTTACTAAATCACAAGCATCACTTTAGAGATAGTATTTGAATGATTCTCTTGTGTAATATCTAAAGTGTTAACAAAACAGGTGATTTTGCTGACATTTTAAGATTATAAGGCTGAACAACATGAAATGCCATCAGTCTACAGAGATTTCCCAGTATTGCTCTGTTGCAATTGAGAGATTACAATAATTTTCCACAAAAAAGCCAAAGCAACACAATCACTACCAAATTACTGTTGTGTTTGTGATAAGGAAAAATGCTAAACACATGCGGGCATTTCTTCTTTCTTTCTTTTTACTGAACTAGTCTGCAGTAACAAAAACAGGAGATGCATTAGAAAACAGAAAGCCAACCAAAAAGTAACCCAGGGTTATACAAAGAGTGATTATACATACATTCCTAATATCTGAGTCCCATCTCACACTCAATACACTACAATTATAAGGTATAAATACAGCACTACAACATACAAAAGAGAGAGAGAAATCGATGTATAATGTCACTCACCTGTTTAATAATGATTTGATTGGCTGTAGTTAGAAATTACGCTGCTTTTCTCTTCTAAGGTGTTACGACTTCTTGATGTTAGACTAGGGACTGAAGTAAGTAACATTTATAGTGTGACAATTTTGTGTAAAATGGGAAAAAAAGAAAACCATGCATTAACCAAAATACTGCCAAAAGAGAATAAATTCTTATACATCAAAATCAACCAAACAACCAAAATCAAAGAAACAGAAAATAGTAATAATAAAGAAGAAGAATATAGATCACAACAAATAACCACAAAATGTAATACAACGTAGATACAATTTATACCAGCAAAATAATCCAAAAACAATAAACCCAGCAGGGGAAGAGGACAAAAGTGGCGCTGAAAGAAAAGAAAATAACAAAACCAAAAATCTAATTAACTATAACCATTTTACCTAACCAAAAACAAAATATTCAAAAGCAAGTCTTGTTGGTGCCTATGGCGTAGTAGAAAGTGCACCGACACATGCACTCCGGTGTTTGCGGTGACCTGGGTTCGATTCCCGCCTCAAGGTCCTATGCCGATCCTTCCCCTCTCTCTGCTCCCCACACTTTCCTGTCCATTCTCTCTACTGTCCTGTCAAAATAAAGGTGAACCCCTGAAAAATGATTATAAAAAAAAGCAAGTCTTTAGCGTTTACATGCCTTAATGTACCTACTCTAAACTTAACCAAACAGAAAAATACAAAGCCAGCCCTCACTCCTAAACTTCGGGTGTCTATACATAGGTTCTCTAGGTAATGTAAGGACATCATGTAATGTCACGTGACATCAACCTCTCCAAATACCCTGGGGAAACAAGGAATATCAGCAAATGATCTCAAATGAAGAATAAAAAAAATTTATTAAAATAAACAAGATGGCAATAACGACTTTTGGCAAAGCAATATTAAGTACCAAAAACAAAACAAAAAAATAACGGGAGGCAGATTAAAACAAAGAACAATCACACATCTATCAGCCAATCAGATTCAAGAACCAGACAGAACTGTTGTATAAATGTTAATAATGCATTAGTAAATGTTCAGCTATGATAAATAAATGCTGTCCAAATATTGTTCATAATTCATGTTAGTAAATACATTAACTAGTGAAACCTTATTGTGAAGTCAGCTAAAAGTAGCATTGCAAAAAATGCAGTGCACAGTAAAAAGTAGCACTTTTCAAAGTAATCAAGAGTAGTGTGCAGTATTACGCTGGAAATTAATACACCTTAAACCATGAAGATTAAATATGTAGCTTACATCACTGTTATTTTCTTTTAAGGGTGTTTCTAAGTGCAATTTAAATTATTTGCCAATTATACACTCAATCTAAATCTAAAATGTGAGGTTAATTTAACACGAGGACACATTACATTAATATATGCATGATAGAAAGCAGATTGATACATTTACATGCAGAGCGAAATCTGCGTAACCTTAGGGGCAAAAATCTAGCTGTGATGATATGCTAACGCTTAAATGCATATTGAACCCTGACTAACAAGTTATGAGTGTGCAGCAGTTGACACCACAAACCAAGCTTGTGTAGCGCTGCTAGAATACATGTAATTTTGGCCAATGAAAAAATAACATTCTGTAGTGCATTTGGTCGTTGTTTAAGCCATTTTGGGATTTCATTCATAAAGTAGTCATCTTTCAATCAGTTTAAACAATTTCTCAATTAGGGCTGCACGATTCTGGCTAAAATGAGAATCACAATTTTTATTTATTTATTTTTTGCTTAAAATTAAGATCATGATTTTCTTACGATTCTGTAGGTGTAAAATAAAGGTTCATATGAGTAGGCTATTATTGTTGTTATTTCTCAAACATATGGTAAAACAACAATAATAATATTTGGCCTATGTGTAGGTCTACTGTTGGCTAAAATGCTACATTTTGTAGGTACTTGAACAGACTTTAAATATGTCCTGGTTGTTAATTCACAGTAGCGATGACATCAGATTACAACTATTTACAATTGTGAAGTTGAATTATTATGTTTGAGATATATGCTTGCCATTTGTCATTGACAACATTATTAGACCATTTTTTCACTGGTAAACTGAAACATTTGTCATTATCAGATTCTTTCTTGCATTAGATTCAGCATTATATAGGCTAGAGTAGTTATACTGACCTACTAAACATTCATTTTCATGCATAACCCTTTGTGTTTGCTATGAAAGAAAAAGCATATCAAATGCTTGTCGTAATCATAATTTTACAATTTTTCTCAGTGGCTTTGATGCATTTTTTTACAACAATATTTACATTTGCACAACAGTTAATGCATTTCTCAAAACAATTAGTACAAACTGCAAAACCTACTCAAGATTAAATGTCAGTTAAATTAAGATATTAAGCAGACAGTCTACTAATACTCAAATGGACCATCAAAATAATGTCACCGGCTATTTTAACCGGAAAATGTGTCTTTTTCGAAGTGGTGGCCAACTGAGTGTTTACAAATTCATATTAATGCTATTAGTAAACTATCTTTGTGAATCTGTACTACTCAATTACAGTAATTTGGGTATTTGCAATCTGCTACTTTACACCACTGATACAAATTAAGTGTAAAAGAAGGACATTTATGTTTGTCCATTAATCAGATGCTTTAATCCAAAGCAATTTTCAAAAAGAAAATGACAGCTGTTCATCAGAGAGTTGTTACACAAATGCAAACAAACTTACAACGATACTGTATTGCTTAGGGATACAAACTTTTGCATCTGTGAAATGATCGTGCACACATATGTCTGCACTTTCATGCATGTGAAACACTCAAGCTTTAAACACACACACGCACACACACACACACACACACACACACCCTTTATGACTAATATCGCCGTTATTGTTCATTTCGGCTTCACTTTTCTGGATGTTTTAGGCACACTTGAGCTAAACTGCTCCTGCAAGCGCTATTTTAAAAGGTTTAGATCCCATGGAACACAAGTGCTGATCAAATTTGTACCTGTAATATATTGTAAATTAGTTGTGTTTTACTTTAGAATATTCCCAACTGGTAGATGAAAAGATGAAAGGCATGTTATTTTATTTTAGTGCTAGTAATAACAAATTGACATGAAACTAGTGCTCCACCAAGCTTCAGTACGCTGTTGATCAATTAATAAGCTACAAACATGAATAAAAATCATGCTAATTTTTTATGAGAGACTTT
The DNA here is from genome assembly GCF_903798145.1 of Danio aesculapii. Lineage (NCBI taxonomy): Eukaryota > Metazoa > Chordata > Actinopteri > Cypriniformes > Danionidae > Danio > Danio aesculapii. The sequence goes on along the minus strand of NC_079439.1, from coordinate 19,164,876 downwards.
TATAAATGATTTTAACTGATGACAAAAAAAAAAAAAATGCAAGAGAGACCCAAGAGACCCAAGTTTACAGGCTCTTAAATGTGATTTTGACAATTGAGTTACTACGTAACAACCATTCAGAATTCTCTATGTTCCAGATGGTAAATGAAGTGCTGCTAGAATTATTCCTAAAACATGGAAACAATTATAAATGTACCATTTCTGGTCACATTGTAAGGAAGTCAGTGGATTTCTTTAAATTGGTTATTGTTTAAAAGCCTGAAATAAGACCTGTGATTAACACAAGCTTGATATATTTTCACAGTTTACTCTATGCCAACTGGGTCTACAGAGATTGTCGCTGAATAATGATCTATTCCGTTTTTCACTTTACAGCCTCAAACTTTCCAACTTGAATGTTTTAAATGATAATAATAAAACAACTAATAGAAAGTTTGCCTAATTGTGGCATTGAAGTTATTTGACCATGAGCCCAGTGTGGAGCATCTAGAGGGCTTTGCAATGAAGTCGCCAATTGAGTTGCCAAGACAGATATTTAAGTTTGTTTTAATTAACAATAACCAAACAGTTTTTAATCTTTGTGAGACTTCTAACTCCTAACTAAAATGTGAAAACCGACAATTTCCCAGTTTATTGTAATGTCTTTTAGGCTGCATTTACTGTACACTGCATGGTGACTCAATTCAGATTTTTTTTCTCATGTGGCATAGATCGGATATGGCCCTTATACTGTACGTGTAAGCTGAAAAAAATTACATGGATTCTGATTTACTCAAATCAGATTCAGGCCTTGTTCATATGTGGAAATGTATCCGATATGAATCTGATCCGTGCCCTTGTAAAAATCTACTTTTCAAGCTGTTTGGACAGACATATGTGCATGTATGGTGTATAGGCCGTCATATTGGGGTGATATAAGCACACCCAGTGCTTTTTTTTCAATTTAACAACATAAAAAACGGTGGACCAATTGTAGCGGTTTTCAAACTTTACGTAGGAGTGCGGTCCCCCCGCCCACCAATATTGATTGACAGGCGCGTCATCATATCCTCAGTTTGTTGATTCACGTCCGCCATTTTCAGTGTGAGTTGAAGCGATATCACTAAATTAACACCCTTGCTCTATTTTTAGATGCAAGGCTCATTGGGCTCAACACAAGATCAATATTCTCCACATTATCGCTCTAATCGGAATTATTGGTTGTATCTTTAGGTAGGTTTGGAAACATGTGTACTTCTCATTGTCTACCTTGGCACTTGAAACTAGCACACAGTTGGCTGTAAAACTGTACAAAGACACATATGATTTTGTACTCTCTGCTTGGTCTGTGTCCGAGCCGTACATGTACGACTGAATGCGGCTCCTCTCCTGCTCCTCTCAGTCTGCCTGTCTGTGTTGCAAACACAGAGCGTGTGAGCTCATGGCCCCGCCCCCTTGTTACGTTGGGCGGGAAGCCGAAACTAGTCTACATGTGAAGCAACACACCCCTAAATCAGCGAACTGTGGACACGCCCCCAGCATGACACTTTTTAACACATCATAATAAAAAAAAATCTGAATTGTGTTTTAAACTGAACCTAAACTGGCACACTCAGAAGAACCATAATATTAATATTAAATCATAAAAAAAGAGGTAAACTATGTGCCCTTTAAAAGATAATGGAAGCCGGTCATCAAAAAAATCGGATAAAGTCACAAAATCGGAATTGACTATTAAGATGTGCAGTGTGAATGCAACCTTAGTTATTTATGATTTAAAGGATGCACATCAGCACAAACCCCACCCCTAAGCCTACCCCTCATTGGGAGTTGAGCAAATTGTACTAAAATGTACGAATGAGATTATACAGCTTAATACGAATTAACCATTAAATCAAAAGTTACAAATTGCCGTGAGATTGCATTGGATATTCCACCTCTTACAGCGCAGAATGCACAGAGTTGGCATGATTATTATTTAGGAGTACATACTGTACTAGAGACACACTTTTAATTAAAGTTGCACTTTAATGTACATCTCTTTGGTTTTTGCAGTGTAGCAGTTTGTGTCTGCAAGCACAGATGACAGGAATACAGATATCATCTGTTAGAGCGACAAGTCTCAAAGTCATCAGAGGAGCCGGAGGCTGTTCTGTGCTGAGCTGTTTCATGTGGAGGGTGTTTCTGTGTGGAAATGAGGCCACACGCACAGCTTTCCTCTTGTGTGTATCTGCCACATGATGTTTGAGGTCTGTGGGGGAAAGAAAACACATGAAAAATAAAAACGTTTTACATCGAATTAACCTTACGGTAGGAAGAATCCATTTATAAAATGAAATAAAAATACTCTTGGGTCTATTATGTGACATGTCAAGCATTTTGGCAATTGGCAAGATGTTGGATGATTACATCACAAGTAGGATTATACATCTAATATTATTGCAATATTTAACCCCCAAAATAATATGAAGTTGGCTTGTGTATGTGTGAATGACTGTGGTTTTTGTTTACTGAAAAACACTGACATGCAAGTAGATTTCAGTATACAAACTGTTTTATGCACATAAACACACAAATCATTTTTCAGACACGGTGTAAACACTGAATAGAGTTTTATGTCACGTTTTGGTGAGTGTTCTGGTAAGCACAGCCTGTAATGTATTTAGTGAATGTAAAGAATAGAGAAAGAAGACACAGGTGCATCATTATATTGGGTCCGTGTCCTAAAGTGACTGCAGCTGTTGTTGTTGTTGTGAATACCTAAAACACTGCTTTTTACATTTGTATATTTGTTCACTTGTGTTTTTTTACACTATTTATAAATTATTTAGTTTAGTTTTATTAAATATTGTAATTTATATTCGTTAGATTAGAAGAGGCCAAATAAAATGTAATATTACATGATGACAGAATTTTGTGATATAGTTTCGGGTTAGTCCCTTTATTAATCTGGGGTTGCCACAGCGGAATGAACCGCCAACTTATCCAGCATTTGTTTTATGCAGCGGATGCCCTTCCAGCTGCAACCCATCACTGGGAAACACATACACACTTATTCACACACATACACTACAGACAATTTAGCCTACCCAATTCACCAGTATCACATGTCTTTGGACTGTGGGGGAAACCAGAGCACCCGGAGGAAACCCATGCGAATGCAGGGAGAACATGCAAACTCCACACAGAAATGCCAACTGACCCAGCCGAGGCTCGTACCAGCGACCTTCTTGCTGTGAGGCGACAGCACTACCCACTGCATCGCCACACAGCGATATTATATGAAGAAATTATTTTGTTGTACCACCAGTAGTAAGGACAGTTTTTTTTTTGTTCTAAATTTAGAGCTTCTTTTGGAAAAATAAGTAAATATTGCAATAATACCTTGCTTATTGTATCATAGTATTTATCAATATAATGTATTATAGCCCCGTTCACAGAAGCATATTGTATCAACATCATTTTTTGTCAATACACAGCCCCATGTCAAACCTAATAATGATATTAACATTTAAAACTTAATAAAAAAGGGAAAGCTTATTAAAACAATAATCACACAATTTTGCTTCCACGCTTTTATTTTAAAAGGAATTTTAAAAAATGTGAATAATGAAATGAAGTAAATATACAAACTAATTAATTTATTTATTTATTTATTTATTTATTTATAAAGGGTTTTCAAAAATGCTGTTCTGTAGTTAATTTTTAAACTTGCAATGTTTTTTTGTTTATTTATTTATAAAATGTGCTTAGAAATGCTGTTCTGTAGGTAAAAAATTATTCGTAACTGATTAATTGAACATAATTAACTGAAATTAGGAAACTTGCAATGTTATTTATTTATTTATTTATTTATAAAATGTGCTTAAAATGCTATTATAGGTAAAAAAAAAAATATTTATAACTGATTAATTGAACATGATTAACTGAAATTAGCAAACTCGCTATGTTTGTTTGCTTATTTATTTATTTATTTATTTATTTATTTATGTATAAAAGGTTCTTAAAAATGCTGTTCTGTAGTTAAAAAATACTTATAACTGATTAATTTAAACTAATTGACTCAAATTAGGAAAAGTGCAATGCTTTTATTTATTTATTTATTTATTTATTTATTTATTTATTTATTTATTTATTTATGAAGGCTTCTTAAAATGCTGATCTGTAGTTAAAAATAATTTATAACTGATTAATTTAAACTAATTAACTGAAGTTAGGAAACTTGTTATGTTTATTTATTTATTTATTTATTTATTTATTTATCTTTTATGTATACAGGGTTTCTAAAAATGGTATTCTGCAGTTAAAAAATAACTTATGACTGTTAATAGTTTAACATAATAACTGTAAATAGGAAGCTTGCAATGTTTATTTATTTATTTATTTATTTATTTATGAGTTTTCACAAATGCTGTTCTGTAGTTAATTTTTAAACTTGCAATGTTTTTTATTTAATTATTTAGAAAATGTGCTTACAAATGATGTTCTGTAGGTAAAAAACTATTTATAACTGATTAATTGAACATGATTAACTGAAATTAGCAATCTCGCTATGTTTATTTAATAACATAATAACTAATTAGGAAATTTGCAATGTTTATTTACTTATTTATTTATAAAGGGTTCTTAAAAATGCAGTTCTGTAGTTAAAATAAAATAACTATTAACTGATCAATTGAACATTATTAACTGAAATTGGAGACTTGCAATGTTTGTTTATTTATTTATTTTGTTTATGTATAAAGGGTTTTTAAAAAAATGCTGTTCTGTAGTTAAAATAAAATAATTTATAACTGATTATTCGAATATAAATTACTGAAATTAGGAAACTTGCAATGTTTATGTATTTATTTATTTATTTATTTACTTATTTATATTATTTTATTTAATGGAATAGAAATCATAAATAGATGAATGCAAAAAAAGACACTAGCAAAGGAATTTTGAGGGTAAGAAATTCAGTTGAAAGGGTCCTGAAGATGCTCACTGAACAAAAGATGGAGCTGATGAAGAAGTGTGTGGAGCGAGTAAGCAAGTCTCTCTCTTTGTCTCTCCAACCCTTACCTTTCACTTTCCCTAATAAGAGATGGCCAATTAAAGCCTTTTAGAGCCACGGCCTGATCAATAGCCTCCCTGGATCTTCCTAAAGAGAGTGAGTGAAAGAGAGGGTTATATTTATGATCCCAGTCCTCCTCAGTCCCCAGAGAGAGAGCGGCTATTGAAAGATTCGTATTGACTTTCCATGCAGGGCTTTCATCTTGTTTTATTGCGTTGTGGTGGTGTAGTTTGGCTGTGGGTGATGGTGGGTGGAGGGGAATGGATGGGGTGTCGGGATGAGGGAGTGGAGTCTGGGATCTCTCCACTGCAGGGAGCTCAATTACGGAAAGAAGCATACGGCCACAAGAGGGGGGCAATTTCAACAGCGCAGCGTAACCTCCAAACACCAGGCTAGCAAGTACCCACTCGTGTGATCCAAGGTGTGTGTGTGTGTGTGATTGTGTAAGATAGCAGGGGATTCATTTCTGTGAGATGTGTAAGGTTAGATATTTTTTTGTGTGTGTTTGTTTTGTTTTTGTTTTGTTTTTTGGTCTGCAGGGGGTAATGCATGTACAAAACAATGTGTTTAGTTACTTATAGTATGTTTATGTTTGACAGAAAGATTATTTAATTCAACAATTCATTAATTTCATTAATTTTCCTTTGGCTTAGTCTCTGATTTATTAGGGGTTGCCAAAGTGGAATGAACTATTACGGCACATGTTTTATGCAGCAGATGACCTTCCAACCACAGCCCAGTACTGGGAAACCCTCATACACTCTCTCAATCACACATGCACTCATTCACGGTCAATTTAGTTTATCCAGTTCACCTATACTGCATGTCTTTGGACTGTGGGGGACACTGATGTTAAAATAGAATCCAAATCCCTCCCATTTTGAGGGCGTGATGTAGTGCGGTTTCCCCTTTCACCGACTTGATTGAAAGCCGGGTATTGACATGTCTCCATAGTAATGTATATAATCAACAAGACAGGATGTGCTCAAAGAAATTGGGATTAAAAGATCTGTTCAGCTCTCTGTGATCATCAATCATCATCAAATGTGATCAAGAATGAGTTTTACAAGCTTAAAACGTTTTCAAAACAGTGCATGTTTGTAATGAATTACACCGATTTTACCGTCTTTATTACCACAGCCACATGTCCATACAATTATAAAAGAAGACGCTTCAATCCCGGTTTGTGGACGTTAATTCAGGTTTATTTTGTACATTAACATAACTGATATCCATACAGCAATGGATAATAATGTGTATCCTGTCACATTCGCTGTGCAAAAACAGTGCAAAGTTAAACACGCGCTGTGTGTGTGTGTCCCCTGTGTGTCTGTTTGTGTGTGTGAACTTTGTCACGACATTGTGTGTGACTCATTGAAAGGCTTGAATTAACTCCACAACAAATACTTCATATAATCATTGGTAAAGTTCTTACTGTAGTATTACTCATGAACGTTACGTGAGATCTGTTTCCTTAATGTCTGTCACTGTGCTGTTTATCTGACGCAGCCGAGGCGGAGAATGAGGCACACTCTGACAGGCACATGGGAACGGTGGGCGGGGAGAACTAGTATTAAAGACACAGGCAACAAAAACAGCTACAAGATGCTCAGAGCTGAAAAATACAAACTTCTAAAAGGTATAATAAATAATCTGATGAGTACTTTGAGCTGAAATTTTACAAACACATTCTGGAGACACAAAAGACACATCTTAAATCTTGAAAAAAGGGTAAAATTGGTGTGCTTTAAAGCTTACTGTGAGTTTAAAGTTTTTTGGGGTTTTTAGACCGTTTCTGAGACAAAATGATGCACATTTCTTTCTGAAATTTGTGAAATAACAAAACTAATCTCAATTAATTAATCCTAATGAGATATCTTCAGAAGAAATATCAGCACATTCATATTTTCTGGAAGAACGAATGAGTACACGACACCAAAATATGTTGATGGTTTTCACACAAAATGGTGCAGTTAAAGTGTCTACAAGCAGGGGTTAATTAAATCATGTTAACCTGCCAAACCTTGCAGGAAATTGCAGATAATTAGATTAAATTGGATTTTTGTAATTGTTTTGTGAGCAATGCTCAAAAGGAACCTTTGTGAATGAGTATCAAGGCCTGCATGTGCAGTACAAAGATTAGAAAATAAAAGTGTAATGCATACCTGAGGAATAAAAGTATCAATTCCTTTCGGGAATAGTATCTGGATGCAGCCTTTATGATGCAAGCTGAGATTGCATAACTCAGCGATGCAATGTCAGACACAATGGAGCGAGTGACGTCACTGTGAGGGCTAGGCTTAGGGGGAGCCCATTAAAAAGCATTGGATGCAGCACAGATTGCACTGCACCAGGTCTGCATCCACACCCCTCTCCCTTTCGGACTCCAAAGCAGTGCCAGTGTCAGTGGAGATTTTTAGCATGACATTATCTTATGCAAAGTGATATTTTTGGATTGGTTAGTTATACAGAATGATCTATTTTTAAATAAAAGGAAATTATAAATTGTGTTTTTTTAATGCACTTCCATTCAGTGCAATGTGCACTGTACTTACTTTCCAGCAAGTGCTTGTGTGTTTGTTGTATTTGAGTCTCATTCAAAATCGATCATTCATTTTCATTTCGGCTTAGTCCCTTTAATAATTCGGGGTCGCTACAGCGGAATGAACCGCCAACCTATCCAGCACATGTTTTTCGCAGCGGATTCCCTTCCAGCTGGAACCCATCTCTGGGAAACATCCATACACACTCACTCACACTCATACACTACGGACAATTTAGCCTTCCCAATTCACCTGTACCGCATGTCTTTGGACTGTGGGGGAAACCGGAGCACCCGGAGGAAACCCACGCGAACGCAGGGAGAACATGCAACTCCACACAGAAACGCCAACTGAACCAGCCTAGGCTCGAACCAGCGACCTTCTTGCTGTGAGGTGACAGCACTACCTACTGCACCTCTGCGTCACCCAACCAAAGAAAATATTTATCACATTTGATGCAGTTTTTAATGCACTTTTATGCCATGCATTAAATGCAAATAGTTACCACAGCCACACACACACACACACAAATTTAATTCTACAGTTATATTGCATACAAACTGATATTTTTGAATTTGTAACTGTAGATGGATTTAAAATAATGGACATATTTAAAAACACACATTTTAAATGCAATTCCATGCTGTGTATTAAATGCAATAAGCACCCATTAGTATTTATTATACAATGAGTGGTGCCAATGGTGTGTATTGTCCTAGAAAACAATATGATTGAATTTTAAAGATGTCTAGTGTTTAAAAGATGTCCATTTTAGGGTAAGCCTTGAATGGACAGTTCGCCCCAAAATGAATTGTGTTTCTTAAAGTCCCAATGAAATCAATCTATCCTGTTTGTTTTCAGTTTTATTCTCAGATTACTTGATTTTGAGGTAAAGGGTGTGACAAGAAACAGAAATGGTGAGCAGGAATCTGTTAGGCTGAAATAAGCCCTTAGAATGCAGCTCTGCACAAGACGTGTGGCCAGAGGAGAAATAGTTGTTCCCAAATGAGCCTGGTTTCTCTCGAGTTTTTTTAATTCTTCACTTTCGCCAATTGGTGACGTTTTTTCCTTGCCGTTGTCGCCACTGGCTTGTATGGTTCAAGATATGTAGAGCTGCGCATCGATGGATTGCTCTTCAGTGTTTTGACTCTCAGTAGTGAAAATTAAACCACATTGAACTAAGCTAAACTGAACTGAACTTAAACTCTGAAAACTGAACTACACTGTTCCAATTTACTATGATCTTCTATGTGAAGCTGCTTTAACACAATCTACATTGTTAAAGCGCTATACAAATAAAGGTGAATTGAATTGAATTAATAACTCTTCTAAAACCGCTTTTCAAATCTTTCTGAATGAAAAACCTACTTCACTACATCCATTCAGCCCGCAGTAGAAAAAACAAGCCATACCCACTGTTTGCTCATTTAATATTCAGTTTCTCTAGGAGCTACTTCACAATACGAAAAAAAATAGCGATCGCAGCTTCCAGTTCATTGGGACTTTAATAATAATAATGGTTAATAATAATAATAATAATAATAATAATTGTTTGTAAAGAATGTTGACAACATTTTTATTTTGGGATAAACTGTCTTATTACAAGAATATGGACTTTAATTCAAGGATGTGCTTGTAAACATGATCAGTCAGGGGTAAAGAAAAGGTCTCTTATCCAAATTAGCCCTGATTTGATCAGTAAAAGCATACATTTACAAATACAAATGGCTCAATTAAATGAAGAGGGAAAAAAGAGAGGGAATCTCACTACATCATTCTGGATTGTACTGAGAGAAGGTTAAAGAATGATTAGACGGATAGAAGTACCGTAGCATAGTCTGAGGAGCGCAGAAGTCCCGGGTGTGAAATGTGCACTCGCTGATCAATATTCCTGTCAGGCTGCATTAATCTCCATATAGAATGTCACCTTAATGCCAGAGATACACATTGGTTTCTACTGCTGGGACGCCTGTTAAAAGTATGGATCAGAGCCAGTATTTAGCTGATGCTTCGTCTGCATCGCCAGAGTTTCATTATTCTTGCAAGCTTAAGAACGGCTTGTTGAATAGTAAATGATTTAAAATGCCCCCTTTATCAACATTTTGCATTTTTATTTCACCTCAGGATTTTTGGGAGAAATATTTAGAAGTATTTTGGGTTATAAAAGAGTAAACTTTGCATAAGAAAAGTTCGACCAGAGTTGATTAGCTTTCTTGTTTACATACGATCTTAAAAATAAATGTTCCAAAAGGGACTTTTTGCAGTTAGTGCACAGAATATCCGTTGTTGGCTCCCCAATGAACAGTTGTTAAAATGTCTTCTTTTTTGTTAGTATGCATTCTAAGAAATTGAATTTAAAGATCTAAAGCTGTTTTCCACTTACTTTGACTGATTTTCACAAACAATAGCTAATGGTAAGAGCAACTCCAAAGTAGCACATTTTTTTTTTGGTATTTCCAATATATCCGGTGTCATGAGAAATTAAGTCTCCCAATAATTGGGTGCCCCTAGGATAATATTGTTTCACTGGAGTTGTAACAGGTATAGTTTGTAAAGTACAGTATTACAACTATTAATAAATCTCATTTTAATTTATATTATGTAAAAATTGTAATAATAACAATTTCATTTCAGCATTATAATGACAATTTACAAGCGTAATATCGACCCTTTCATATACTAATGTATAATTTTAGGCATGTTAGAGTCATGAAATTGAGCATTTATCTTTTATAATGTTTAGTTAGCCCAGTTAGACTATGTGCATAATCATACATCTACAGTTAGCCTCCTATAGTTACAACAAGCTAACACAGCACTGATTAGTCACACAACAAGGTACTGTATCATGATAATAGCTTTTGATCAGGCATTCACCACAGATGATCCATTGGGGTCCTAATCCGACTAGATTTTTCATCGAAGGCAGTGGTGGCAATAGTAGCAGTGGTTATTACCAAAGTCCCTTTAAAAGTCATTTCACTTGGCAGCCATCTTTGAAACTCCTCTTAGGGCACTATGCTCAGGCATTCTGTTTGAATGAGGAAACATCAAATTCTCCAAAATTGCTTGCCAAGCTTACGATTAAATTTCATATTAGGAATCATCGATAAAATTAAACAACAGTTGTCTCTTTAGTTTCATTTCTAAATGTTCAAATCACACAACATCTGCAGAAACTCAGGTCAGGTCTGAGCCCCTCCCCCAGAGAATCGTCAGCCTATAGTGATCAATGATTGGCTCCTGTACTAGAGGGCGGGCTTCATTCGCCATATTGACCGTTACACTTTTCCCCATTCAAAACTATACTAGTGAAATGTCTTGTGTATTCTACAGTCTTTATTAGTACTTCCTGAAATTGATGAAATTGTGTGACTTTTCAGATCTGACATAAAAGCTACAATAGCTCAAACTGCTAAACAAGTGTAATGCTGGCTATGCCATGAAGGTGGTAAAGCATTGAGTGCATTCCGGTTCCCATGATGTCCCATTTCTACTAGAAAGTATCTACAATGGGCACCAAATTGTCAGAGCTTGACCAGGAAGCAATGGAAGGAGGTTGTCTTCTCTGATGAATCAGTTGGAGGTCTAGCTGTGTGTGTAGCATTTACAAGAGGAATAGATGGCAGCAGGATGCACTATGGGAGGAAAGCAGCCCAGCAGAGGTGGTGTTATGCTCTGGCCAATATTTTGTTGACAAACATTTGGTCCGAACATTCATGCAAATGTTAATTTCATACAAATTTAATAATAATTCATTTAAATATGACTTTTCTTAATGCTCAAAGCAACTTACACATTTGGAGAGGAAACCTCCCCACTTAGAGCTTTTAATGAAATTAATGAAAAAATGTCAAATAAAAGAAATAATAAGAGTCAACACTTATGCCTTTTATTAGAATTATTTATTTCATGTTGTGCAGTTGGCATCACGGTGGCGCAGTGGGTAGCACGATTGCCTCACAGCAAGAAGGTTGCTGGTTCGAGCCTCGGCTGAGTCAGTTGGCATTTCTGTGTGGAGTTTGCATGTTCTCCCCATGTTCGCGTGGGTTTCCTCTAGGTGCTCGGGTTTTCCCCATAAGTCCAAAGACGTGGTATTAGGGAAGCTAAATTGTCCGCAGAATGTTTCCCAGTGATGGGTTGCAGCTGGAAGGGCATCCGCTGAGTAAAACATATGCTGGATAAGTAAATAAATAAAGTAAATAAGTAAATAAAGGGACTAAGCCAAAAAGAAAATGAATGAATGAATATTGTGCAGTTTAATTTACAGAATGTCTACAAAGTTTTTGTATACTGTAAATTTGCATACTTTTTGGTCACATCCATAACGCTGGTTTATTTCCATCAATTAAATTTTAAAAGTTTACAGGTCGATTTTTTTCTGATCGCTTAAATCTATGGTAAGTTTTTTGCTAATATAAACATAAGTTTCAATATATTGATTGTTTCGATATATTCAATTGATTCAAGAGAGAATAGTGAAGCATTTTGAAAAACTTGGAATTGATGCAGAATTAATTTCTCAAACTATTTTTCACCAACGCTCTACTTAAAATGATTTGAGGAATATGATAGGCAGTGTAAGGTCTTGCCTAGATCTCCAAACTCTCCCCTCAATCCAACTGACCAATTATTGGACGTGCTGTCTGAAGTTTCACTTCACAATTTTTACTGCTAATGTCTTTCTGTATGTCTTTAAAACTCTTCAAAACAACCTATGTTTGTTGCGGATACGTACTCAGATTTAACTTTTTTTGGGGACAGCAAAATACATAACCGGAGGTACAGTAGGTCTGCTTTTTGTTTTTTGTTTGCAAATCCGCCAGAGGCTGCTGTGTATGCTTTTTGATGATCTCAAATTTCTCTCATACATCCTCTTCTCACGTAAATCCACCAGAGGGCGGAATGTACACTTTAGCCGACCAGGGGTGCGTTTCCCAAACAACAACGCAACTCGAGGCTGAACTATCATAGTGCGATGCATCGGTTGGGAAAAGAACGATGTAGTGACGAGTGTTTCCCAAAACCCATAGTTTCTCTGTCGCAGATCCATAGTTTTAACCACATTAGTTATAACGTAAAATGTCCATAATGATGCTCTAAATGGGGTGGAGTAACAACTTCTTTATGAAAGAACCCCATAATTTATTTGTGCAAATTATATTGTTTTACACGCACACACATTTAAAAAAAACAATATTAGTTTTGCTAAAAAAAAACATGCACTCGATTTCCATATTAATTAAAATATACGTATATGGCACATATAAGGCCTGTGTTTCCTTTACAAATACTATTGAGAATATTACATGTCCTATTCTAAAACAAATCACTTACAAAAGCTAACACGTATTCTAAAATCATATATAAATCATATAAATAAATAAATAAATAATGAGGCAATTTATTGAGAAATGAAATTTATATTTATTAGGAAATGAAAAAAATCCTACTTGAATAATTATATTAATAATATTAATGATTATTATTATTATTATTATTATTATTATTATTATTAAGTAGGGTGTTGTTTATTTATTTTTTACAAATTTGAAAAGTCTACTTTTACAATTTGACACATGCAAAACCCTGCAAAAATGTTCTAACCAACAGGCCCGTGTCATGTACAGTAGGCCACATTTCTTAATAAATAACCTACTGTAAAATAAAAGCATTAACTTATGCTGTGTTTTTTGTTTTCCCAAGCTATATAGCTTGCGTCATGAGGCTGTGTTCAATGTTTTTGACATCAATGTTTTCAAAGTGCACTGCGAAGGGAGCACAATTGTAAACATGAAGATCGCTAAAACTGAAATGTAAAAGTACTTTGAAAGCAAATTGCACCTAAGAGAGATGACTTTAAAGCTTTTTTATTTTTAATCATTCCAAGATTAAATGTTAGAATGTTCTAAAAGAATAGGGGAAAAGTTGGAATAGAACACAGCCACGAACTATGTTTCTAACTACAGTTCTAGAGATGTAGTTGCAAGTGCACAAGTTTGCGACGCAATTTGCGAATGTTTGTTGGAACGATGGATTTGGGAAACGGCAAATCAACGAACTATGTTTGTAACGACACAACTTGTGACCTTAGTTGGCTAACAATGTTTTTGGGAAACGCACCCCAGGCCAGCTTGTTGTTGACTGACTGACTCACCCACCCACCCCTTCCTTAAACCCAACCGATAGTGTTTTCAAAAACAATCTAGAAAAAGAAAAGCTGTCACAGTGATGTGATTTCACCATGTTTTAGCCTGTCCAAAAATGTAGACAGGAGTATGTATCTACAATGAGCCTTTGTCGCTTTAAAATGTATTGTATGTTTGCGGAAAATCAATGTATCCTTAATTTATTGTTGCTGCCTATTGTGCTGGGTTAGGCTCTACTCTAAAGTAGTAGCTAATTTACTGTAGTTCCCCAAAAAAGCATTTCCTTTGCAATATCTAAAGTTGTTCGAGTTCCTATGGTGCAAACATGCCAAAAAGCTTTTAAAATGTTTCTCCAGTAAGTCCACGCATTGAAATACAAAGTTTTTGCTTTTACTACCATCAGATCTTATCAGAGGACCAGGCACTCCTGCAGATTAGCATCCAACACACAGGCCATCAGTTGTCATGGGGACTGTGATCCTGAGGTGAATTGCAGTCATTACATCTACTCAGAATCTCAGGCAGTCGTAAGCAGAGCTTAATAGATTTTAGAGGATACCCGAAAATTGAGCTGATGTAAAGGACACCGCACTGCAAACGAAACTTTAACATGTCTGTGTAAATCCAGGTATCATTTAAAGACTTGTATGCAAACAGACAGAACTCTGATTTTTGTTATTTTGTTTCGGTGGAGATAAACAACAGAACCACAAACATTTGCAGTGCTTGCTATGAATAAACACGCAAAGGGATCTGAAGGAAGTGCAGGGACGATACTGTGGGAAAGTGCAATTAAAATGAGAAAAACACACTGGGTTGCTTGTTGCCTCTGTCTAAAGATTAGTGTTTCTGCCTTAATCAAATGTGGATGAATATAGATTTTTTTGAAGGGGCTTATTTACCTTTTTATGCTGAGACTTTCTCTTTTTCTTCAGTGTATTAGAGATATTCTCGTACCCCAGTGGGAAATGGGAAAGAATGTTTTGGATGCATTCCAGCTGAAATCCCAACTTGATTAGATTTAATAAGCTTATGGGCCAATCGCAATTCATTTGAAATGATATTGAAGGAGCCTTTCAGAAACCCCTCTTAATACTACAAAAGGACAATGAAATTGGTGCTGAGAGACACAATTTGCAAACATAATGTTGAGTTAATGGATATGTAAAATTTGTTTACAGTTCAGAGAAAATAAATCAGAGCATTGTGACTGCGCTCCACTTAGTTTTTCTTTTTGCTCAATTTACTTAATCAACACAAACTAATGAAAACATGATTGTTTAACAACTTTCATTGTGTGCGATCCATTTGAACTTGTTAAACTGAAAGTTAACTTATTCCATTTCCTCTGGCACTACATGATTAACACTATTTTAATGAGACTAAATCATTAAATATGTTTACATGGACACCAATAATCTGATATTAACACGATTATGACAATTCTCTGATTAAGGGTCTAACATGTAAACAGTGATTTTTGATTCTGATGAAGGTCATAATCGAACTAAACAGAAATGGAATTAAGACATCTGGCGTATGGTGATTTTAGTCACATTATTGAAGTGCAGTATAAACAAGTAAACTCCTTAATCAAACTACTACCGTAATGTAGGACTTTTCGCCGCATTTTGTGACATGATAGTCTATACACACATGGCTGTTTGACACTATTTTCTTCACCTGGTCAGAGAAGGACCATTGAAACCTGCATTAGAAGGTTTTTTTCCCATACGGTGTGCGGTATCAAATTCAATTAAAACAACGATCTTCCAGCAGTTCCTCGCATCCAATACCTCGGTTTTCCATGGGGGGCATGCATGAAATGCTCCTGAATGAAGTGTCAAACTGCAGTTCAGGTTGGCAAATTAAAAATGAAAGACCCAAAATTACATGAAACTTGGGAAGAAATGTTGAATAGCGTGTTGACACAATGGCGTAAATCGAATTATGTGCTATAACATGAAAAACAGGATCATGTAAGGAGCATTTAAAAAGCAACTCATATAAACACCTTAATCATATTATTGTCTTATTCAGATTAAGGCAAATAACTTGATTGCTGATGTCCATGTAAACGTAGTCAGTGTTTCCCACCAGCTCTGAACATTTCCCATGTCTCCTTAACCAAGAACACCTGATTCAGATCATCAGCAGAGACTGAAAGATCTGTAATGGGTGTGACAGACTAGGAAGACATCCAAAACATGCAGTGATGGTGGTCCTCCACGAACGTGGTTGAAAAACACTGGACTAAGGCCTAATCCCAATTCTATTTTTGTACCCCTACCCCTTCTTCTTGGCCCTTAAAACCAAGTGTGGAGAGGAAATTCACACTTCAAAATTTACCCCTAAGAATTGTGACAGCACTACAGCACCTGCACACGTCATCAAATGTCATCGCGATCTCTTGCTTTATATGAGATCAGACGATGGCGACTGCTGTAGTCATTCCAGTTGTGCTATTTTTTATATTTATCTTCAGGAAATCACTGAAGGCATATAATATGTTATCATAACAATCGAATGTGGCAATAAGATCCTAACAGTACTGTGCATTTACACAGTGGCCATAATTATCAATGTAAACACACCAAAAACAACATTAACATTATAGCAGACACTGTAAAAAGCTCATTCCCAGCCACTAGACTTCATCGGGTGTCAGAATGTTGTGGGACTACTATACAGGAGTTATTATTATGGATTATAGATCACGAAATTTATCGGTTTTTATTTTAGCGTTTTTTTAAAGCATGACGGTAAAACACGAACATGGTTATGAATATATTAAAACGTGTTTGTTATAAAAAATCGTAATAATGACCAAAAAAAAATTATTGTGCATCTCCTTACTTCTGGGTGCTACTATCCTGCTGTTGTGGCAGGTGTATTCTGAGAAATTTTCTTACCCCTTAGTTTCAAGTGTGGCCCTGAAAAATCTTTGTTCGAAGGGCTATCTACCCCTTCCCTTTAGTCCTATGCCTTCAAGCTAAAGAGAATTGAGGGAAGGGCTAAGGGGTAGAATTGGGATTGGGCCTAAATGATATATAATTTTAGAAGTGTTAGAAGAGCAATGTTCAACACACTTTCATGCTTTGAATTTAGATTTATTACTCAAAATTAGTGGTGTAATGGATCACAAATCTCACGGTTCGGATCACACTAGGATTTTTGAGTCATGGATCGGACTGTTTTATCGAATCAGCAAAAAAGGAAGTTGCTTTCCATTTATACAAAAATATTACTGCAAAAACCATTGGTTTTAACAAACAGAACCTGTAACCTTAGTACCTGTAATTTTAATAAACATAAAAATCAAGAAAGAACCAAAAATGGTCTTTGCTACTGTTGCTGATAATTCAAATATAGAAATCTAACATCTTGTACAACATATCGACAATTCACACATTAAACTTCATGTTTGATTATAGGTGGATCATTTTTAAAACACCTTCAATTAATATCCTAAAAAAGCATTTAGTTGACTGTTTCAGACATCATTACATTTTACAGTAAAGCCACATTGCTTTTATACATACATGATTTAAATGACATTTGTTAGAAATGTTGGATTAACCTACAAGTAAAAAAAAAGTTATTAATCCGCGGGTCACGTGCATTCTGAACTGTGGGTTGTGATCTGTATGGATCCCCTACTCAAAACATTACACTCCTACTCAAAACGTACTACTGTGCAAAAATAGTGACCGGTCGCTTGTAACTTTCCCTTCCATAAATTATGCAACAGTTTGGATACACATTACATTTGCTGTTGCTTTCCAGTGGTTTACTCTAGTAGATTGGGTTGGTCTGCTTGACATGTCTATTCGTGTTTCTTTTTAATCATTCATTTAGGTTTCTGCTTCACCAGATATTTCAGTTGAATTTAAGCTTAAGAAAACCCATTTCCAGTGTGTGCAACCACTGCCAGAAGAATGTTTTGATTCAGTTGTCTATAAAATAACACCTTGTGTATTTTGCATGTGTTAGCAGATATTGCCAGTGCTTTTATGAGTATGTTTTTATAAATGCATAAATTCTGCACATCGACAGTTTAACGTGGCTTGTTGACATGTTTAGACATGTTACATTATCAGAAATGATCAGGCCAACAAGGCTTTCAGTTATCAGCCAGTACTGTTTTTGGTAAATGTCAGGATTTGAAGAAAAAAGCGTGGACTTTTTTTTGTTTTTTTTACTAGAATGGGTTTCAGCTTGTTATTTTAATAAGTCATGGCATATTGCCCTTTAAAACTGAGCTATAAGAAGACACTTGTTTATTTCTAATATTAGATATGTAACATTACTGGAGGGGAAGGGGTGTTTATGTGACAGTTTACAAAAAAATGTGAAATATTTTGTGTTGTTGTGGCTATTTTACTATAATCTGGCTATTTTTATAAACCACTAGGTATGCCCTAGTTATGTCTAGTTACACTGAAAACATGACTTTTTGTGGCTTTTTCAAACTACTTATTTAAATTAGTTAAAACAACACAATTGTAAGTTTTTTGGGGGACAACTTAATTGTTTTATATTCAATCCACTTAAATTTGTGAAAGCGATTACGTTAACTTAATAGGTGTTAGGGAAGCAGACGGACAAGTTAGGTGAGTATATAATGAAAGATGTTTATTTCAGCAGCGGAGCATACGAGGATAACAAAGGGGATGTGATTGTAGTATTGTTGAGATGGTATTCCTTCTTCGGAGCAGGATGGATGACAGACACTGAGGGAGACCGAATGCACACACCAGAGGGCTTGTGGGGAAGACAGACTGAAGACCCACTCAATACGGACAGGACACCGGGAACACTGGACAGACTGGAACGAAACAGAGATCAGGTAAGTTCAAGATATGAGATCAATGTGATAGTGACTACCAGGAGGTACTCGATAGGAGTCCGCTTCGTGGGAACGAGACCGGACACTGACTGAAGTGAGGTGTGTGCTTATATAGTGAATGGAAGTGATTGGGTGCAGCTGTGCATGGTTAATACTCAGGTGACGGTGATCGTTGCGTGATGCTGGTGGAAGAGCCTGGCCAATCCGTGACATTACCCCCCTCCCCAGGGCCCGCTCCTGAGGGCCTAGACCGTCGACGCCGTGGTGGTCTACCTCGTCCACGAGGTGCTGGGAACTCGGGGTGATTGGAGTGGAACTCCTCCATGAGTGCGGGATCTAATATATCGGATCTGGAGACCCAAGACCTCTCTTCTGGACCATATCCTTCCCAGTCTACGAGGTATTCCAGATGACCACCACGACGTCGGGACCGTAGAATGTCCTTGACCTTGTATATGGACCCTTCTTCTGAAATCAGTGGGAGAGGGGGTTCCTCTTCATGGCCAGGCTCTGTGGAAGGAATCAGAGGGTCGTGAAAGGGTTTGAGGAGTGACACGTGGAATGTGGGGTGAATTCTGTATTGTGGTGGTAGCTGTAACTTATAGGTGACTGGGTTGACCTGTTCCAGGATGGTGAAGGGACCAACAAATCTGGGACTAAGTTTTCGGGAGGGCAGTCGCAAGCGGATGTCTCTGGTGGAGAGCCAAACTTTCTGCCCCGGAGCATAGGCAGGTCCAGGAATCCTCTTCTTGTCTGACACCTCCTTGGCTCGGCGAACTGCCCTCTGGAGATGGTGATGAGCATCGTCCCAGACCCTCTCGCTCTCCCGGAACCAGTAATCCACTGCGGGGACGTCAGAAGGTTCGCCATCCCAGGGAAAGAGTGGAGGTTGGAAGCCCAGAATACACTGGAATGGCGTAAGTCCGGTGGTAGGTTGCCGCAGGGAATTCTGGGCGTATTCCGCCCAGCCCAGAAACTGGCTCCAGGAGTTCTGATGACCGTGACAGAAGGTCCTGAGGAACCGCCCCACTTCTTGAATTTTCCTCTCAGTCTGGCCGTTGGTCTGTGGGTGATAGCCAGACGAGAGGCTGACGGTCACACCTAGGAGTCTAAAAAAGGCTTTCCATAGTCTGGAGATGAATTGGGGTCCTCTGTCCGAGACTATGTCTTCAGGTAGCCCAAAACATCGAAAGACATGGTTAAATAGGTTCTCAGCGGTTTCTAGGGCTGTGGGTAGACCCTTCAGAGGAATCAGACGACAGAATTTGGAAAAATCGATCTACAATGACTAATATGCAAGTATTACCTTCAGACGATGGGAGGTCTGTCATGAAGTCAACTCCTAGGTGTGACCAGGGGCGGTTTGGGATGGGCAAGGGATGGAGTTTTCCTGCAGGTAGATGACGAGGACTCTTTGACATGGCACATTCTCTACAGCCTTGGATGTATCTCCTCACATCCCTCGCCATGTTCGGCCACCAGAAGCGTTGGGATAGCAGCGAGAGGGTGTTGTTGGCCCCGGGATGCCCTGTGCCCAGAGAGGTATGACTGGAGTGAATGAGATCTACCCGTTGATTTTCAGGGATGAAGCGTCGATTGGGGGGACAGCCCGGCGGAGTTCTGGACTCTGGGGTGGCGACAACTGTTGGAGCAGACCAGGTGATGGGACAGACAGTGATCTGATCTGGGAGGATGTTGGCCGGGGTCTCACTTGTTTCCTGTTGGTCATGGATTCTGGAGAGTGCATCCGCCCGGATGTTTTTGGATCCTGGTCGATATGATATGGAGAATTGAAATCTGGAGAAGAATAAGGACCACCGGGCTTGACGAGGACAGAGTCTTTTCGCCTCTTTCAGGTATTGTAAGTTTTTATGGTCGGTAATCACCTGGAATGGGTGTTTAGCTCCCTCCAACCAGTGTCGCCACTCCTCCAGGGCAAGCTTGATGGCTAGAAGTTCACGGTTCCCGATGTCATAGTTCTTTTCCGCCGGGCTGAGCTTACGGGAGAAGTAGGCGCATGGATGGAGTAGTGAGGGATTCCCATGGAGCTGGGACAAGATGGCTCCTACTCCGGTGGTCGATGCATCCACTTCGACCACGAAAGGTAAGTCGGGATTGGGGTGAGTCAGGAGTGGAGCCTGCGTGAAGGACTTCTTGAGGCTTTGGAAGGCTGCGGCCGCTTCGGGTGGCCAGGATAGCGTTTTGGGTTGATTCTTTAGGAGGTTGGTGAGCGGAGCGGTGATAAGACTGTAGTTGTGGATAAATCGTCGATAGAAATTGGCAAACCCTAGGAATCGTTGGAGTTCTTTAATGGTTTTCGGTTCAGGCCAGGAGATGACGGAAGTGACCTTCCCCTCGTCCATGCGAACCCCTTGTCGATCAATGATGTATCCGAGGAACTGAACAGATGGTAAATGAAATGAACACTTCTCAGCCTTGAGATACAATTTGTGTTTCCTTAAGGTTTGTAGGACCTCCGCAACGTGGTGGCGATGTTCGGCCTCACTCCGGGAGTAAATCAGGATATCATCAATGTAGACGATGACGGAGATATGGAGGAACTCCCGGAGGACTTCGTGGATGAAGTTCTGGAATACGGAGGGGGCATTGACCAGACCATAGGGCATGACCAGGTATTCGTAGTGCCCAGTAGGGGTCACAAACGCCGTCTTCCATTCGTCCCCCTCGCGTATTCGTACCAGGTTGTATGCGCTGCGGAGGTCCAACTTGGTGAATATCCGGGCAGATCGGAGTTGTTCCAAGGCCGCAGGGACGAGAGGAAGTGGATACCTGAACTTGATGGTGCCTTGGTTCAGAACTCGGTAATCTATACATGGCCGCAGCCCTCCATCCTTCTTGGCCACGAAGAAGAAGCTTGAGGCAGCGGGTGACGTGGACTGGCGAATATACCCCTGACTCAGAGCCTCCTGAATGTACTCCTCCATGGCCTTAGTTTCTGGAAGGGACAACGGGTAGATCCTACCTCTGGGCATAGGAGCATCAGGAAGCAGGTCAATGGTGCAGTCCCATGGCCGATGTGGAGGTAGCTGGGAAGCTCTCTTGGGGCAAAATACGTCCTCGTATGAGGAGTAGATCTTCGGGATCTGAATGGATTGTTTCTCAACTGGACTTTCGACAGACGTGACGTAGACATTTATGGGTCTTTGGATCTGCAAGGGTAGGTCAGGAAAACAGCTGGAGACGCATTCTTTACCCCATCTTTTGATTTCTCCGGTGCCCCAAGAGAGGATGGGATCATGCTTCACCAGCCACGGGCGCCCTAGGATGATGTCCATTGATGCTCCCTCCAGAACCAGAAATTGAATTTCTTCTTTATGAAGTAACCCTACTCTGAGGGTAGGCGCATGGAATGGGACAGTCCAGCCTGACATGTCCTTCGGCACCACAGTATATACACAGACCCCGGGTCAGCCTCCTCTGTCGCTCAGTAATCGTAAGTCTACCAGACTCTACAATCATAGGTTCTGGTTCTGAAGGGACGACTGGCTCTGGCGGACGAAGGAGTGCTTGTGAGATTGATGGGAGATCATGCTGGTAGACCTTCAGACGATCAGAACATCGAAGTGATTGTTGGATGAATTTTTCCAACCCCATAGTATCGTCGAGGGCTGCCAGCTGTAACCTCAGGTTGGGCTCCAATCCGAGCCGGTAAGTTGTTAGGAGAGATCGCTCATTCCATCCACTAGCAGCAGCCAGAGTACGAAATTGGAGCGCATAGTCCTGGGTGGACATGGCTCCCTGCTTAAGATGATATAATTGTTCTCCGGCTGCTACTTCTCCATCTGCACGACCAAAGACATCCTTGAAATGTGTGGTAAAACTATGAATGGAATTGGTTACCGGCCCAGCTTGCTGCCAGATGGTCTCAGCCCACCGGAGAGCCGACCCAGAGAGAAGGGAGATGATGAATGCAATTTTGGACCGATCTGTGGGGTATAAATCTGGTTGCATTGTGAATATCAGGGAACATTGTAATAGAAAGCCATTGCACTCCTCCTCCCCGCCAGAGTAGGGCGCTGGTCAAGCCATGGGACTGGATGAGTGGGTGGACGGTGAAGAAGTGCTCGGTGCTGGTGGTGCTTCGGGAAGTGGAGTAGCTGGCATTAACACTCTCTTCAGGGAGTCCACCAACTCCTGAATGGGATCGGGAGTGCTCATGCTGTAGTGTTGTAGGGTCCGGTCTTCTGTTAGGGAAGCAGACGGACAAGTTAGGTGAGTATATAATGAAAGATGTTTATTTCAGCAGCGGAGCATACGAGGATAACAAAGGGGATGTGATTGTATTATTGTTGAGATGGTATTCCTTCTTCGGAGCAGGATGGATGACAGACACTGAGGGAGACCGAATGCACACACCAGAGGGCTTGTGGGGAAGACAGACTGAAGACACACTCAATACGGACAGGACACCGGGAACACTGGACAGACTGGAACGAAACAGAGATCAGGTAAGTTCAAGATATGAGATCAATGTGATAGTGACTACCAGGAGGTACTCGATAGGAGTCCGCTTCGTGGGAACGAGACCGGACACTGACTGAAGTGAGGTGTGTGCTTATATAGTGAATGGAAGTGATTGGGTGCAGCTGTGCGTGGTTAATACTCAGGTGACGGTGATCGTTGCGTGATGCTGGTGGAAGAGCCTGGCCAATCCGTGACAATAGGTTTGTGTTGGGACAACTTGAAGGAATTTTGTCGAATCTGGCATTTTTTACAGTGTGTGCCTGACTTGATAATCAATGTTGCTTCTTTACATAGCAACGTTGTGGGCCTGACATTCATAAAACAGAATCTTAGTTATGTTTGTTGAACATTTGTTTGTTTGTTTTGGCAACATTGTCATCTGTACATGGAACTATTTATAAGTGCAAAGACAAAGCATTTCCATTAATATTTTTTTTACATTGTACATTGTTGTTGTGCAAACTTACTATTTGCCCACATAAACCAAGCAATTCATTTAAAAAAGCACAGTTTGCAAGAAAATAATTCAACCTTTGGGAAGTAAATTATTTTGGAGACGTGAGCTTGAGCATAGAGTGTGTAATCATGCATAGTGAGTGACAAATGAATGTTTCACTGCTTTTCTCCTCAGTAGAGTCATTAGAAAACAGCAGAAAATGGCCTTCTTGGTTGTTGGTAATTTTTTTATATCGTTTATATAGTGGGTCTAATGGGTAATTGTAAGTCCATTATTTCTAAACTTCTAGAGCCTGAAGTGTCATTTCTTAATTTATCAATGTATACTTTTTAGTGTAATTTAAGTATAACAGTATAGAAAACATTGAGTATAGAACTACTTTCTACTTAAGTTTGTATTTTAGTATCCCTGTTAAAAATTTAGATACAAACATAGGCAAGATCAGTACACTGTACACATATTTTCTTAGTTTTAGTTGAAGTAGAAGTTTAGCATAGCATACTGATACTAATAGGAAGTAAAGAGCAGTGTTTCTCAACTGGTGGGTAGTGATCCAACAGTAGGTGGTGTTACCGGTTTGAGTGAGTCACAGAGAGTTTTTGTTATGCGAAAATTAGATTTTGAAAGATGTGTGTAAAAGCCGTTGACATTTCTGTCAGAAACGGTTCAAGTGTGAACAAAAATGTTCTATTAATTCAATGTCTGCCATCAGATAATATGTTGAAATACAGTGTCATTATTATTTCTCATATTATTTTTCTTACTTGGTACAAAATAAAATGTCTCTCACCTAAGGAAAAACTAACTTTTCCAACATTTCAGCTGTTATATTGCACACACACACACACACACACACACACACACACACACACACACACACACACATGCAGCAGTACATCCCTTCATTTTGAAGACCAAATGTATTACTACCATGCAACTTCATAGCTAATTTCCAAAAAAACTACCAATAAATGTTCGTTACTGTAGATGAGGATGCTTTGCATGTTAATTTGATTAACCAGGAGCTGTTTCCATTTACTTTGTGTTTGTATTGTGTATTTACCATGGTATGTGTTTTTCTGTCATTTCAAAATGCTGCTTTATTTACACATTCTGCCACACTTCCATAATCAGTGTATGTACGTAAAGTGGGGAAGTATGTGTGGGTCAAACATTTTGTGAATTACATTTGTTTGGGTTATATGCTGTATATTTGGATAAAAGAAAGAAAAATATTGTTAGTTTTGATGAATTGTTGAGGCTCTTTAAATGGCACAAGTTGCCATCTATTAATGAGGGTTACAGACAATAGATCGTATGTCTTCAGTTTAAGCCATATAACATTGCATGTTTTAAATTATTATCAGTCCAGAAGGTTGCATCCACCCACCGACCGTCCTCATTACACGTACTGTCCAAGCAAAGCATAATGGGTCATTTTGCATTCTATGAAAAAGGTCTAGGGTGACCATATTTCAGTTGGAAAAACATTTGACCCTCAACATTCATTCATTCATTTTCTTTTCGGCTTAGTCCATTTATTAATCTGGGGTCGCCACAGCGGAATGAATTGCCAACTTATCCAGCATATTTTTTATGCAGCGGATGCCCTTCCAGCCGCAACCCATCACTGGGAAACATCCATATACACATTCACACACACTCATACACAATGGTCAATTTTAGCATACCCTATTCACCTACTGTATACCACATGTCTTTGGACTGTGGGGGAAACCGGAGCACCCGGAGGATGACCCTCAACAATAGACAAATATATTTTTAAATGCATTGGTTACACTTTACAATAACAGTACATGAATAATGATGTGTTAATATGTAAACTAAACTTTACTTTAAGCTAATGATGAGTTAATGCACGCGCTAATCATGAACTGACTTTAACTAGCCACATGAGTTCATGTGTGAATAATGGCTACCTTAATTACTTGTTAGTACAGTATGTTGTTAGTTGTTTGTTAATTAAGGTATTAATTACCACATTGATTTATGGTTAATTTAACTATCATGAACTCATGTTATGTATAATGATATTCTGACTTTATTTGGAGTGACACGTCATTATTAACCAATACTTAACTACTCATAAATTTCTTATGCACTATGTACTAACAAGTAATTAAGGTAGCCGTTATTCACACATGAACTGATGTGACTCATGTTATAGTTAAAGGTAGTTCATGATTAGCGCACATCTTAACTCATTAATTCATAATAAAGTAATGTTTAGTTTTCATATTAATACTTCATTATTCTTGTACTGTTATTGTAGAGTGTTATTAATGCACTTTTTCTTTTCAATATCTTAAAGGAAAATAAAATTTCATTTAAAATAAAAATTTAAAAACATATTTATTTTTCTTGGCTGTTGTCTTGGTGCTGAGAAACTGAGACAAACTGTCAGTGTTTGTGTACATACATGATGCAGGAGGGGAAAAGTCGGAGCACTCACTCTGGTCCCCAGGGCTCTGTGATTAGTTGGGGAAATTCCAAATTGAACCACAACAAACAATTCCAATTGGCTTAAGACTGGCAATGAACATTTGGAACACTGCAACCTGCAGAACCTTAACTTTAACTTAAGGGAACTTAAAAAAAATAATAATAATAAATACATGACCAACCACTGTAGCGTTCAACAAGGTTTGACCTAAAGAGAAAGGAAAAAGTAATGCAAAAATGCATACATATTATGACAACTGTAGAATTTAGAAATCCTGTCCTGATGCATTTGTAGTCCCAAAAAGAGGTCATGTCGAAAATAATACGTATGGTCACCCTAATGTATAGTGGTCATAGCTGTCAACTTCAATTGTTGAAGTCAGGACTTGAACCTCGATCCACTTTCATGCTAAATGAAAGCGATATAACCAGACTAACACATTATATATAACCATGGTACATTTTATTCCTTTGGTTGGTTCCTATTTTACAGGAGTGTGACTGGTGCCTTTTTTTTTTTTAATGATGCAATGTACAGTATGATGTTACTTAGAAAAAGCAATAGTAAAGTTTTACCAGTACAATTCAGACAGATACCTGTGTGACCAGGGCATGATATCCAACTTCAGAATGTAAAACTAGATGCTTACTGGAAACCTCTCCCGCAGAGGAACACATGGTAATGGATTTAGTTTTTAAAAGGTATTTCTTTGGAAATGGAACATGTTTTTTTTTTGATGCTCGATTTTCAACTCTTGATGTCATGACACACAAAGAGCAGCGTCCATCTCATTTTAGCAATTTTCCTTTACTCAGTAGTTTCAGACCTCTTCAAAAAGCATGCAAGCAGTGCAATCACAGTTTATGACTGTGATTTAGTGTGTTTTTTTTCCCTGCTATTGGACAAACAGTTAAATTACTAGAACCTTTTACCATGCAACTGCTGTTCTATTTATTAACATAGTATTTTTCACATATTCTTTCCAACTAATGTCATATAATGACATACCCATGGAGTGGGAGGACACGTTTTATATTCTGCATTAAAATGACTTGATGGGCTTACCATGGATTTTGGATCCCATATTAAGAAGTCATAAACAAACAGCATTTGCTCATGTTTAAGTTGCAAACATATTTTAAATAACAGATGATCATTTACATTTACATTTAGTCATTTATCAGATGCTTTTATCTAAAGCGACTCACAAATGAGGACAAGGAAGCAATTTACACAACTATAAGAGCAACAGTGAATAAGTGCTATAGGCACGTTTCAGGTGTGTAAAGTCTAAGAAGCAAAGCATTAGTAATGTTTTTTTTTTTTGAGAGAGAGAGAGAGAGTACAGTTAGTGGTATAGCCAGAGAGGCAGTTAAGATTAGGAAGGAAAGTGGAGACTAAATAGTTGAGTTTTTAGTTGTTTCTTGAAGACAGCAAGTGACTCTGCCGTTCTAAAGCAAGTAGGGAGTTCATTCCACCAACTGGGCAGATTGAATGCGAGAGTTCGGGAAAGTGATTTCTTCCCTCTCAGGGATGGAACCATGAGGCAACGTTCATTCACAGAACGCAAGTCAGTGTTGGAGGGTAACACTTAATAAGTAACGTGCAATATGTAATAATATTACTTTTCAAAAGTAACAAGTAAAGTAACACATTACTTTTAAAAAAAAATCATATTATTTGAGTTACTTTTTAAAAAAATGTAGAGAGAGAGAGAGATTTTTTGCCTAATTTTGTGAGAAAACCATGAAAATCCAGAAAAACCATGTTGCTCTCCATGAACTATATGGGTGATTCTATAGCTGTAGGTACATTTAATAACCAAAGCCATCCTTTTTTCAGCTTCTTGATGTCCAAATTATTCAGTGTATGTTTTTCATCATGTATCATTGTGTAATCAAAATATTTAATTCTGCTTTTTCTTTCTAAAATAAATAAATAAATAAAAATAAACAATTCACCAATATTTTAATGTTACATTTTTAAACTGTAGACTGCCAATACGGATACAGCAATTTCAAAAGGAAAAAATTAGATTTTGTTAATCACACGATTTAAAAATATTTTAATCCTGATTTTATTGTGGTTGATCCTGATATTAACATTCTTAGCAAGTAGAATGTTAGGCTAAAAACTGTCAATTCAGTTACATACCCATAAGAATTTTTCGTTCTATGATTTATTATTTATTATAAATTCACCCGTAACAGAGTTGACAAACAATATTTAAAAAAAAAACACGTTATTCCCTAAAGTAAAACATTTAATCATTTATGTTTGGCAAAAGCTGAATTATAAGAATTAAATATGCTTTCAATTAGATACTGAAAATAATTGATGTTTAAACAGTTTTATTCCTTAACTTTTCCTTTAACTTTTCACCCATATTGCTTTTAATGCATATCATAATCTTTACATTAACTGTATCTAGTGTTGTCACAATGCTGGAATTTCCAACTTCGAGTTGATACCTGGAAAAAAAAAAATATCAACATTCAATACCATTTTCTATATTTTGTGCACACACATACACTATGGCCAATTTATCTTCTTGCAGGAAACCCACGCAAACACTGGGAGAACATGCAAACTCCACAAAGAAATGCCAACTGACCCAGCCGGGGCTCGAACCAGCGACCTTCTTTCTGTAAGGCCATCGTGCTACCCAGCACGTAGCCCTAATATTATTATTATTATTATATAATGCACCAGAGCCAACATGGACATTAGTATTTTTTAAAAACTAATAGAAAGAAAGTTATGAATAGCAGATCTTTGCATATTAGCCTACTTGTTAGTGGTACAGTAGACAGCTAATACATTTACCATTTATTGCCTATCAAAAAAAAATTTCAGCGTTTACTTTGCATTTGTTATTATTAGAATAAGATCAGTTAACCTCTCAAAATTGTTTCTACAGGCCAGGGACACGCAGCAGCGTACGTCAAGAGAAAAGAGCGCATGAGTGAGTAAAGCGAAAGCAAAATTGTATCATTTTAAATATTTCAGTGTGAATATGTATCGAAATCAAGCGACAATCTCCCGCTCTCCCTCGTGAAGCAAGAAAGTAATTGAAACTGCTATTCATCGAAATTCCTGTAGTCCTGGCTCATAAAAGAGCACATTTCTATTGAACCCAATGTTAAAATAGCCAACTTTACAGCAGAAAAAAAGGTTTACAGCCTGATCTAAAGAACGATTTTGGTTCATATAGCTAATATTACTCTTCATGACAACTGTGAGGGTGAATCTTTTTATAATGCATCCAATTTATTTATATTAAGTTATAATAAGTCTGCATAATTAAGGGCATGGCCACTTGAATGACAGCTAGGTCTCACTGGTCACCGTCACTTCACCTCGCCTAATTCCGGCTGATTAGCTGCTGAGCTCTGCATATACATCGTTTTTTTGTGTTGTTTTATGTGGCTTTACACTGTTTATACTCATTTTTTACACAATATTTCTTACAATTATCAGATGATTTGGCATTCACATGGCCTCCATTTCCCAGGTGAGTGAAATTATATACTTACAGATATGGCTACTGAGAATGTGCGAGTGATTTAAAGAAATATCGCACATCTCCACAGTAAAGCAGAACATGGTCTAACACAAGAAATACATGGCCAGCAGTGGGCAGTTATGTAACATAGTGAGCATGCTGAACTGATATACTGTAGCAGCCAGAGCACGTGAGCTAAGCGGTGTGAAAAGTGATCAACTGTGTATTTTTTAGCCTATTTATTTAGGCAGTTGTGTGTGTTATTTTATACCATATAGTTTAACTGACTGTTAGCCTATCTTAAACTAGGAGCTCTGAACATGATTTAAATTACAAATTCGCTTCCACTACCATGTCTTATTAATGAATATCCTTGTTTTAACTAAAGTTGTACTTCAATAATTGAATATGAAATCGAATAATTCGTTCCTGGAATATTCCTACTAAATCTATGAAACTAAAGAAATAACTTACAAAATAATTAATTCCATTTCATAAATAGCCTTGCATTTACTAACACAGACTATATTTGAAGTATTTGGAAGTAATTTGCGTTTTCCTCCTGTGTTCTCAATGTATTACAACAGTGTTTTTAAAAGTCTAAACACTTTATTGATATAGTATACAACCACATGTGGTCAGAACACTTATGAGTCTCAGGTAATGAAGTATTAAGCGTTTTTCCCAAAGAAAAGCCTGTGTAAGCAAAATGCTAGCAGGCGTCTGTGGCTCTGCTCATGCTCTGCCTCTTTGCCCATGTTTGGTATCCCCCGGTCAGTGTGATGCAACACAAATTGTGATGGTAGGCCACACCTACTTGTAGCTTCTTTTGCGTTCTTCAAGTGCGTCCTATAAGTGACGTCACAGATACTACGTCCATATCTTTTACAGTCTATGATCAAAATATTGATATTTTTGACACAAACTGCAATAAAGTGCTTTGCACGAGTGTTTGAATTTTGTATGTTGCACTTCGCACGAACTTAACTACTGAAACTGTCTATGATTTGTCAATTTCTGTGCGTCCTTCACAGATAGTGAACTTAATATTTGCTCTTTCCATGAGAAAAATGCTATAATGTTTAAGCTGGTCCAATTGCTTCTCCCGATTATCCTACTCAGTGCTGCTGAACTGTTTGCGTTCTTTAAGATTTTCTATTGTATGTGTTACGACTGCATGAAATGATATAAAAGGGAAGTGCTCTTGGTAATGCGCACTGAGATTGTCACGGTTTATGGATCTGTGTGTTCCTCCTGTATGTTATGTGTCATGCCATGTGTGTTGTCGTGTGCGAGGGTGTGTGTTTGTTTACCTTTTCGTGTTGTCAGCGTGCTATAGAATCAGCTGATGTCATCAGCTGACTTAATCATCCTCCAGCTGAACCTCATTTGGCTGGCTGAATATTCCGCCTGTGGTATGTTCTGGTTATCAGTTGTTTGTCCTTGTTCCTGTCTGTTGTTCCCCAGTCTCTTTCGCTGTCCGTTTGATGTCTTGGTTGTGGCCTGTGGCTCTCTTTTATTTTGATTATTCGTGTGTCCAGAACATCCAGTGGTATTCTTTCTTACATTCTTTCATCTGTTCATTAAATACTTGCATTTGGATCCTCTCTGTCTAAGTGGCGTGACGGAGATGCTTATTACTTTAATCAAGATTGTAAATGAGCTTGAGTTTTTAAAGACCGTGGTCACTTTGTAGCTCTGTTGAGTTATGAAACGTATTGAAAAAAATAATAATTATCTGATGTGGGACCAGGGTGGGCCAAGCTCCTGACTGGGTGGGCCTGGCCCCCCCGTGGAGCCGGGCCTGCTTTCAAAAGTAATTTTCCCCAACACTGCAGATAATAATAATAATGTAATAATATTCGGTTTCTTACACAGACTGATTGTTTCACTTCATAAGACCTCAATGTGTTATCAGGAGTCGCAGGTATTCATTTTGTTTTGCATTTATGTTTTATTGACTCACAGTGTACCAGTAGCCATGCATTTTATGAATCACCAAGGACCACAGTTTCAGCTAAAAATCGTCGTTATATTTCTGCTGAAGATTAAAAGTCACCTACATCTCGCATTGCCTGAGGGTAAGTAAATTAACAGCACATTTTCATGTTTGGGGTGAACTATCACTTTAATATCCTTTAGGACAGCCTTAAACATTCAACTACAGGCCACGTCTTTGATTAATAGTGGCTTCATCTACCCAGTTCTTATAAACTAGTTAGATGCTTCTCTTTTATTTGGGCCTGGTGATCTGATCCATGGCTAATGTGCAGCAATCCAGTGGCATGTATCATTGCGCGCCGAGGGAAAGATGTTTTCTGAGGACGTATTTGAGCATAACGCTGACAGCATGGCGAGAAAGATCGAGAGTTTCGGAATAAACTTAGCCATATCATTAGGCAAAAAAAAAAAAGTTCATCACAAGTTACACTTGGAATTTAAAAATGATGTTTGCAGAAGTAGAAGAACTCACAGTTTATCCCCCAAAAATGTCAGCTCTTTCACTTTTCTCTGCTCAGTTTTTTAAAGGGATAGTTTACACAAAAATGAAAATTCTGTCATCATTTACTCACACTTATTAATTTACATTTAGCAGACGCTTTTGTCCAAAATGACTTACAATTGAGGAGGCATTCAACGATTCAACAAGAAGCGCTAATTTTTCAAAGTAACTTGTTTGTGCTCAGATAATTTGGTGCTAGAGTAAGAGTTTTTTTAGAGAGAATGAGAGCTTCTTATAGGTGGTTTTGGTATTATTGATGGGGGTTCAGGTGTTCTAGGAAGAGATGGGTTTTTAGTTGTTGTTTGAAGGATATCAGTGTATCCGCAGTCCACAGTGGGAATGGGAAGATTATTCAACCAGCGAGGAACATTAAATGAAAAGGTTTGAAAAGTGACTTATAGCCTCTCTGTGTTGGCACAACAAGGCAATGCTCAGTGCTTAATTTTTCGAATCGTGAAGTCCCATAAGAGATCGGAGTAATGGATGCGGCATGCTACCCGAGGATGTAGAAGTGTTGCGCACAAAAGTGGAGAGCGGTTGGGTGTCGCGGACGCAAGTTAAGAGCTGGGGCGAGGGTTAGATGTTGCGGACGAAATCGGAGATTGTTGGGGAGTCGCGGAACAAAGTGAAAGTGAACAGCCGGGGGAGGAGGGCGGGTGAGGAGGGGGATCGGTAAAACGAGGTGCCGAATCAGACTTCAGAGGTGTCGGATCCAGATCTAGCATGTTCCGGCACAAATTAAGCCCTAATTCCCACCCTGATCTGAGGCTCCTGGAAGAGGATGTAGACCTTCTGGAGCAGGTGGAGGTAAGAGGGTGCAGTGCCAGTGGTTGTCCTGTAAGCAAGCATCAGTTCATCATTTTATTCATTTCATTTTCTTTTCAGCTTAGTCTCTTTATTAATCTGGGGTCGCCACTGTGGAATGAACCGCCAACTTATACAGCATATGTTTTACGCAGCGGATACATCCATAAACACTCATTCACATGCATTGAGGTCAATTTTGGCATATCTATTTCACCTATAGCGCATGTCATTGGACTTGTGGGGAAAACTAGAGCACCCGGAGGAAACTCACAGGAACACAGGGAGAACATGCAAACTCCACACAGAAATGCCAACTGACCCAGCCGCCGCTTGAACCAGCGACCTTCTTGCTGTGAGGCGACAGCGCTACCCACTGTGCCACTGCATCGCACAAGCATCAGTTATTTGAATTTGATCCGAGCTTCAACCAGTAACCAATTCAGAGAGATAAAAAGTGTTACATGGGCTCACTTTGACTCATTAAAGACTAGACAAGCTGCAGCGTTCTGGATCATCTGTAGAGGCTTGAGAGTGCAAGATGGGAGACCAGCAAGAAGAGCGTTGCAGCACTCCAACCTTGAAATGACAAGAGCTTGGACTAAAATTTGAGCAGCATGATCAGCTAAGAAGGGTCTAATTCCAAATCTTTATAATTTTCTTTCTTCTTTTAAGCACTAGCAGGCGATTCGAATGTTAAAACTCGTTATCAGTGGCTATCAGCTGATAGATATGGGCCAGTAGAGGCCTTCTGCACTTACTAGTAGGTTCAGAAGGGTGATATCATCCATCCACACGGTTAATCAGCTACAGATCATATATGGCTGTGGCCGGAAGTTAATGAGAATTATTCATATTATTTATTAAGTTTCCCATTAATTGTATTTTATTAACGTTTACCCCTACCCCAACCCTAAACCCAATTGTCACAGTAATGTAGAAACAGATCTGGAGTCTTCTCTATTAGTTTAGCTGATTAACCACGAGAATTATTTATATTATTTATAAAATTTCCTATTAATTGTATTATATTAACGTCTAACACTAGCCCAACCCTAAACCAAACCATCACAGTAATGTAAAAACAGATCTGGATCTGGGGTCTTCTCTATTAGTGTAGCTGATTAACCATGTGGATGGTTGATAACAGCCTTCTGAACCTACTGGTAGGCGCAGAAGGCCCTTACTTGTCCATATCTATTAGCTGATAACCACTGATAATGGCCATTCAATCGATAACATTCGAAGCAGGTGGCACTAAAAGAAATCTGGAAGCCAGTAACCATTGACTTTCATAAAATTTGTTTTTTCTCCCAGCATGAACCTTAATGTCAAATTGATGTCAGTTGTCCTGTAACCGATTTTTGATGTGTTTTTGACACCAGTGTTAGATGTCAAATTATTATTATTATTATTAGACTTCAAGGCAGTTTGCATCATTGCAGGTATACAAATCCAGTGTACATTTGTCATTCGGAATTGAGGTTTTAATACATTTAATTAATGATCAAATGTTTTCTATATTAAAATACTTGTTGTGTCGTTACCTTTTTGGTCAATGTGTGGATGTCAAATGGACATCAAGGTGGAAGTCATTTCTACAACTTTCTTCAAAATATTTTCTTGTGTTTAATAGATTAATGAAACTCATAAAGTTTGGAACCACTTGAGGGACAGTAAAAAGTGAATACATTTGAATGTTTTAGTGATCTATCCCTTTAAGGTCTTAAATTTCACAAATATACTACAGCCAAACAAACGTAATCATTACTTTAAATGAAATCAGGTTTTATCTGTTCTTCCTCATGTCTGAAGTAATATATTGCGTACACCGTGACCAGTGCTTTCTATACTGACTTCTTTATAATTGGTATTTTGATGTTTGAGATTAAATATTCCTTTTAATCTTAACTTGGAAGCATGGAAAATCTAACATAATGTATAAAAAGATTAAGAGCTGGTATAACATAGATATCTGTGTATGTTTAATGCAAATACTCGTAAGATCTTATTCAACTACCTGAATTCAATTTAAATTATGACACCTTGAACTTGTTTCATTTTTCTGAATCAGTCTTGTATTTCTGCGTAATTTGTATGGAGGTTACTAGGTACACTGTCTCTCACTTTTCTTTATTCATTTTGTTGAGTTATTGCAGACCACACTTTTTCAGCTTAATAAGATGCTTCCAAAATTCATACGGTTGCATTTACGTTGCTGCCATTTCAGTGGAGGTCACCAAAGACAACGTGCTGATGTGTTTATTTCTTTTTACCATGAAAAATCCCATCCTGCTTCGTTGGTTCGGCGGTATCAGGAGACCTGACATCAATTTCAGCCCGTCTTGCGATATGCAGCAGAGAAATGTTTACTTCTGGATAGCTGGGACCTCTATGCCATGAAGGTTGTGTGCTGTATGGTATCTCTTCTCCACTGCATTTGGACTTCAACCCACTGTTGTTTGTATTCAAGGCTGAGTGTGTCATTTCGGCTCATCTTTCACTCTCCTCGCAATCTTGTTACTTAAAGCTGAGGGGGTCAAAGTTGGGTACTGAATCGTCATGAGCCGACCGCTGCCGAAGCCTCTGAGAGTCTGGATGTATTATGTTAGGCCTCAAGGGTGCTCTCTGTTTATTCCATTTGCCAATTTCTATATAGATGAGATTGAGGGAGAAGGTTCAGAAGATTTGTTCAGCTTTGTGAGAAATGAGAACATGTCTCAAGATTTTCCATGTTATGTTTTTTCTGAAACCAAACTCACAGCTACAAGTGGAAAATCTGTTTGAGAAATAAATATACATGATGGCCATCTTATACCTGGTTGCTAAGGCTAGTTCACAATACAGTATTTTAAGCCCAGTTTGAGCCCAATTTGGAAGTTAACGAGCTCGCCGACAGATTGGACTGTGAACGGGGAAAAAACTGGGGTGCTCGACGATGGCAGTCTTTATGTGTGAACTACCGAACAACGCATCAAAGAGGCTCGCTGACACGTCCCACACATCTCACAGACGAAAATCCAATATCTAGCATGGTGAATATTCCAGAGCAGTTGGCCGACTTGACCCCATATTAGCATGAGCTGAGTGGCTGTTGTATTCAAGAGCTCAACAGAAACGTCTGTGATTGGCCAAAATGGGCATTGATGCACTCGCTTTGCTCTGGGTTTACACTAAAAATATAATCTTTTTGGTAATACAGCCTATAACTAGGTACACTACTAGAACACCTGCTTTCATTTTCACTTTCATAAACCGGAGCGGCACAGAATATGCTGTTTTGAAAGACATCAGCTGATTGATGATTTTTAAATGCTCACTTGAAAGCTTTCATTATGGGGGCTTGAGAAAGCCAACATACTGTTATACTACATAAACTCATTATTCTTCCATCTTCTTCTTCTTCTTAGACTGTTTTAAGTATGCATCTCCTCCTAGACTGTTCAAACTACAACCACCAAACTAACTCCAACCCTCCAAACTATACTGAATTAAGTTGCTATATCTTTTACAACGGTTTCGGTTTTCCAAAAACTGGCCTGGAAAATTCGGAAAAGTCCCATTGACTTAACATTGGACCAAACTTTGCGCCAGACTGTCATACAGACTTAAGTTTTGGCTCATTTAACTCTACCAATCTGCCAATCACTGATGACCTTTCAACTTAATAGCCACAGCCTAGCAACCACTTGTGGCACCCTAGCAACTGTCCCATAAACTTCTATTGTAGAAAACTGCCATTGACTTAACATTGGAGATACTGACAACATACTAATCTATACTAATAAACAAACTAACAATATATTAATCATGCTAGCAACAAGCTAACAATATACCAATCCATACTAGAAACATGATAGCAACATGTTAATTCATGCTAAAATCATGCTAGCAACTTGCTAGTTCATACAAAATCATGCTAGCAACATGCTGAATCATATTAGAACCATGCTAACAATGAATGTTGGACCAAGGTGCAGTGGAGGACTGGCCATCCAGAGCTAGAGATATATACACATATATACAATTTTCATCACTTTTCTACATAGTCACCGCATGGGCATCGCCGACAAAGAGCATGTGTTTGTTTGCATGGAAATGTATTATCTTCCCTCCCTGTTAAATTTGATCTAATCCGTATCCTAAAACACACCCCCTCTCCTGCTTTCACTTCTATAACGAAGGGAGCAATTATGCGTTATGAATGACTCGTTCACTTAGCCGACAATAATACAAGTTTCTAGCACTGCAGCATCCTGTTGTCATATTTAATTTACATTGTTTGCTGATTTTATTCAATCAGCATAACCCTAGAATTTAGAGCAAGTTATTGCTACTTTGCCTTATGATCAGTGCAGTAAGTGACTGTATTATCATCAAAAAAGTTGCCTGTTTAGCACAAAAGTTCATAACATACAAAAATGTTTAAAAAATTACATTTTTAGTCTTAACTAGTGCGGTTGAATGACATTTGTCCTGGCCGCACAGTACAAATGTGGCGGCGCTATTGACGCATACTCAGGGTTTGTATGTGATATCTAGTGTATATATCTATGAATTCATGCTAGAACCATGCTAACAGCATGCTAGTTTAATAGAATAGAATAGAATAGAATAGAATAGAATAATAGAAACATAGAAAGACCGCAGTAACTGAAAAAGCCATTATTACAACCGAGAACACTCTATATCAAATCTTAAAGCAGATGAGCAACAGCAGCAGATGAAGATACGAGTAGCAAAGCTAGATACGAACAGCAAACAATTCAATGGAAAAAGGTTGCCTGGTCTGATCAATCTCAATTTCTGCTGCAATATTTGGATTGTAGTGTCAGAATCACATGAAATAAACAACACAAAAGCATGGATCTATTGTGCTGTGTGTCAATGGTTCAGGCTGCCGATGGCGTAAAGCTGTGGGGAATATTTTCTTCACACATTTTGTGCCACTTAGTGCCAACTGAGCCTTGTTTAAGCTCCACAGCCTACCTGTGTATTGTTTCTATTTCTATAGGATTATAGTGTACTTACCCTGTAATGGATACCTCCAGAGGGAAAGCTCAAATCATCTCAAACTGGTTTCCTTAAATGAGTTTGGAATAGTTTAGTTAGGAATAGTTAATTAGAAAGTGGTAATTACCTAATAATGAAACCAATAAATAACCACCTAATAATGAAAATTGTCTTTGTTTACTCAGCCTTAAAGAGATAATTCATCTTTGTTTCTATAGCGCATTTTTACAATGTAGATTGTGTCAAAGCAGCTTAATAGAAATAAATGAAGAATAAAGAGTAAAAAAAGTAACAATATTTCAAATTGTTGAACATTCTAGCAATTCAGGCAGGCAGGAGAGTAATGTAGAATGCTGGAGTTGTTCTTTCTAAATTAAAACTGATTCAGTTCAGTTTAGGATAAATGTCACTGTTCATGTTCAGTTCAGTTTAATTCAGATCAGTCTCCACCGATGCGCATCTCCACTCAAAAATAAAAGCTAAAATTATTTGAGTTTCTTTCCTCTGTTGAACATAAATGAAGATATTTTGAAGAATGCTGGTTGATGGCACTAATCAGAATCAGAAAGAGCTTTATTGCCAGGTATGTTCAGACATACGAGGAATTTGTTTTCGTGACAGAGCTTCTACAGTGCAACAGGATAACAGAGACAGGACAAAAAACAGATAATAAATATATTAAAAAAATAGAAGTAAGTAGTGAATGCAAATATACAAATTGACAAGTGTATGTACAGGTATATAACTATATACAACGTTATACATGCAACTGTTATGTGCAAATTGGCATGCAAAGTGTGTTGTTAAATAAGTGTATATGTGTATAAAAGTGTATGGCAAGTAGTGATGTTGGTTCCACAATAATTATCATCAAGTGTTCATGAGATGGATTGCCTGAGGGAAGAAACTGTTTCTGTGTCGGGCTGTTCTGGTGCGCAGTGCTCTGTAGTGTCGACCAAAAGGTAAAAGTTCAAAGAGGCAGTGTGCTGGGTGTGAGGGGTCCAGAGTGATTTTGGCAGCCCTTTTTCTCGCTCTGGATAAGTACAGTTCTTGGGGAGTAGGAAGGGTTGTACCAGCAATTCGCTCAGCAGTCTGAACTATTGAATTACACTGAGCTTCTTCCTATTATAGAGGTCTATGAGCAAGCAGTATTCTTCAGGTAATGTTTGGTTGAATTAAAGTCATTCCAAGTCTATAAAATGTTCGACACGTTAGAACATAATAATAAAATTGATTAAAACTTTAAATTGATGAAAACTTACACAAAACACAAAAGATTTTTGTGTTTCTCCACTGTAACACAATTTTAAAGATCCAAAAAGATCATAAAGACAATTTAAAATGAATTAATTTGAATCAGCTGGTTTTATCTTAGTCTTGTGAAGCCATTTCTTCAATATACATGATGAAATGAATTAAATTGCACTTTCAATTGCATCTAAACAACAGTCAGCGTATAGATAAACAACATCACAGGTGATCAATACAGAAGCTAAAACAGGTGCTTTTGCTTATGTGAATAAAAGAGTAAACTAAACTGTTCATTATATAAATGATTCATATCCCTTCCTTATATTAGAATAAACCATTTGGTTCACACTGTAAAAAATGCTTGACTTTCTTTAAAAAGTGAGTAAACATTGCCATAAAAGTGACAAGAGGACTTTACTCCTAAAAAAACAGTAAATGCATTGTGCTGTAACTTGAAACTGTTAAATTATGCACATATTTCATTTAATTCATTTCAATGCAACAGGTTTACTCACTTTTTTAAGTTAAGTCAATTGATTGTGTTAAAAGCAACAGTTTTACTCACTTTTTATGTTTTTATGTTAAGTTTTTGAGACAATTTATATGGATTTGTTTTTTACTGACCTTTTCGGATCTAAGTGTTGATTTAAAAGGATTAATCAATTATATTAAATAAAAAATATCCTAATTTGTGTTTTTTGAAGATTAGTCTCAGGTTTAGAAAGTCGTAGGGTGAGTAAATGATGATCTTTATTGGGAAAAGCTTCCTATTTAATGTATTTTGATCCAAAAATCACTGATTTCTAGGATAAACATTTCATAATTTTAAGTCTCAAATTAAATTTACGTAAAAGCACATTGGAAAGTCTTTTCTTGCACCTTCTTGCATCCTTTATTGAAGTGTAAAAGGAAAATCTTCTCTGTCTCATGTCACTTGTCAGGACTGTGTTCAGTTTAAACGCAATGAGCTTCTTCAATACCTCAGTTCAGACTGGGAAGGAAGGAAAGCGAGAGTCTCTGAGGTGATTATAATAGTTAAAGGTTAATTTGAGTGTTGGAGCCCCAGGGCAGAACTCTGAATAGAGCGGTATGGACTCAGACACAGAACCCCGAGCCGATTTAATTACAGAGAACAAGCTCCACTCACACGCTGGAAAAGGGCACTCACAGAATGATGCCCTCTCAAGTGGAGTGAACTGAAAGGTGATGGTCCCTAAGATGACGCTCAGAAGTGTTGTGGTAGAGGAAACCTTGAGTGGGTCTTTGAGAGCCAGCTGTTCCGAACCATCCCATCTGTTCTGCTGGGGTCACGTGATCAAGATGTGTGGCCTACAGTGGCCCTAAATGCCTTCATATTCTGAGCTGTGATTGGCTGTCTCTCAAGTCAGCAGTGAGATCTTCATAGATGTGGCTTAAAAGCAATTTTAATAGTATGTCAGTGCACACCGATGGCTCAGTGGTTAGCACTGTTGCCCCACAGCAAGAAGGTTGATGGTTCGAGTCCCAGCTGGGCCAGTTGGCATTTCTGTGTGGAGTTTGCATGCTCTCCCTGTGTTAGCATGGGTTTCCTCCGAGTGCTCCAGTTTCCCCCACAGTCCAAAGACATGCACTATATGTGAATTGGATGTATTGGATTGGA
The DNA here is from genome assembly GCF_903798145.1 of Danio aesculapii. Classification (NCBI taxonomy): domain Eukaryota; kingdom Metazoa; phylum Chordata; class Actinopteri; order Cypriniformes; family Danionidae; genus Danio; species Danio aesculapii. Next base: position 19,124,179 of record NC_079439.1, on the reverse strand, counting down.
TGGCCATAGCGTGTGTGTGAGTGAATTAGAGAGTGTATGGGTGTTGCAGCTGGAAGGGCATCCGCTGCGTAAAACATATGCCGTTAGATGAAAATGTTGAGTTGGCGGTTCATTCCGCTGTGGCTACCCCTGATAAATAAGGGACTAAGCCGAAGGAAAATGGATGATTGAATGCACGCTGATTTTCAGTTCAGATCATTGATCAATACTTTTTGGTTAAAATATAGAATAGTATTAAAATTTTGAGTTTTTGAAAGAGGTTACTGTGCCATATATATTTAATCTTATCCAAGATTAATTTAATACAAAAAAGCACAATAATATTGGTAATGAATCTTTGCTGAATGAAAATATTCATTTTTTTAAATATTTTTTTATATATATTTCTTTTCTTAAAATATAATATAGTACATTAATATAAAATAATTATTTAATCTCGTTAACAAAAATATATTATTTAATTTTTAAAAATCACGTAATAAAAAATATTTAGAACATTAAAGTAAAAATAAAGCTTTTTAATTTTGATTTATATAACTACTAATAGTTGAAGGCAAAAGTATTAGCCCGCATGTTTAATTTTATTTATTTACTTATTATTATTATTTTTTTTTTCAAATATTTCTTAAGTGGTATTTAACAAAGCAAGGAAATTTTCACAGTATTTACAGGTACATTTTTGGCTTGAATAATAGCAGTTTTTATTATTTTATGGTCAAATATATTATCCCCCTTAAGATATACTGTATATGCAATTAATTGGACAACAGTGATCCAAATTAATAGATACTATATACTATATAGATTCTGTATACACACACACACACACATACACTACAGATTTTTAAATGTTCCAAAATACGCTTGTCCTGCTCACCAAGGCTGCATTTATTTAATCAAAAATACAGGACAAATTGAAAAATAAAATAAAATAAAATAAAATAAAATAAAATAACTGTCCAAAAGTAGTTAATAATTAAAAAATAAAAGTAGTATAATTTATTTTAATAATTTACTTCAGTGATTTTAAAGATGAATTTTTAGCTTCATTACTCCAGTCTTCAGAGTCGCATGATCCTTCAGAAATCACTCTAATACCAATTATTATTATTATTATTATTATTATTATTATTATTAATGGTAATATTAATAAAAGCTCAAATGACTGGAGTAATGATTTCATTTGAAACTACATACAGTAAGAAAGCAGTTCTTTAAATTTTAAATAAATATTTAACAATTTAATTTTTTTTACATTTAATATGCTGACTTGATGAACAGAATCATTTTCTTTAAATAAAAAACATGGACAAAAAACTGACCTTAAACTTTTGACCGGTAGTGTCATATTAACCCAATATATTAACCCAATTAACCTAGTTTCAAAATGCTCTTAATGTACTGCCATTTTGGTGAAGACAAAATTAAATTAGGTAAATTTGTTAGTAAAACTATTATGTTTAAAATGTATTGAGAAAGACTGTTAAACAGTTAGCACATTTTGAGGAAAAAAAATTAAAAGGAGGACTAAAGATTTGGCCTTTAGCAGGTTAAATTGTCTTTATCAGTTTGTTCAGACATAATTTGCGTGATTATTATTTACCACTGCAGTATAAACCATATATTAAGACTTCTGTAATTGCTTGATACACTATTAATAATATTCAAAGGTACCTTAAGTGTGTATATTAATATTAATAATATTTAAGCAAGTTATTCTCTCTAGGTCCATTAAGGGGCACGTACAAATTTGACGTTTTCCAATGTGGATTTTCTTTTCCTTTCATTTCAGTGTCTAGTTAAATAACTCACCTGTAAACCAAACTCACTGCTCGCGTCTTGGTATCCTCTTCTCTCTCAGTCTCTTTCACACACTGTCACATGCTCTCTATCTCTTCGCACATTTTCTCTCTCTCTGTGCCTTTACCTGAGGGCCTTCAGTCCAGCAGGAGTAACTTAATCTTGCCGGGTGCGTCTGGGTCAAGTGTCTAATCTGGTCTCAGATGAAAAGCAAACTGAAATCGGTGGCACCAGCGCACACGTCCAGCCTGCCGGAATTGGTTCCTTTTGCATTTTCGAGTGTGTCATTTATATTTCATTGGCGGGGAAGGACAAGGCATTAAATTGATGTGGCTGGGTGGAGGATGCTGGGAAGGCTTGACCGCCTGATGGGCTCAGCTCAGTGTAATCAGGGTCAAACATACAATGTAGAACATGGTCCAGAACATCACTGCTCATTACACTGACGTGAGCAGAACCGCGTCCGTGTCTAGAGCCGCAGGGGTTTAAAGACTAGAAAGATTGTTTCTTTTTTCTCTCTCTCTCTCTCTCTTAATCCTGGAGTGATTTGAGCTGGTCGAGTAAGAAGATAAAGATAGAGAGGAGAAGCTCAAAGTTAGCAGTCTGGTTTTTGCAGGTGTAACAGAGATGAAGGTCAAGGCCGGCAGTGATGATGAGCACATTTTCAGTGTGTTTTAATTATTATTATTATTTTTTTGAGTATAATAAAGTCAGCGTTGACTATGTGATATAAGGAAATGTCACTTGAGCCACACGCAAATATACAGAGTGAAATTCAATATTTCATTTTCAATATTTCAGCTCATTCACCTCTGCCTCATTCTTTATTTCTGTCTCTCTATCAGGCCCGGATTAAGAATTCAGAGGCCCCTGGGCACAATGTGTTGTAGGCCCCCTACCTGACCGCATCCCTATAGTTGAATTAAAAAATGAGATTAATTTAATTTTAAATAAAATTAATCTATAATGTATTGCCCGCATTTTTTAAATAAATGATATACAGTACATATTTCTAGTCTACAAAGATTTAACTTATTTTTAAAGCATTTAAAGCACACTTTGAAAAAAAAAATACTAATAAAACTTGTGAAGTCCATTAATGGATTTTTATATACAGTACTTGTTTAAGTACACAGAAGCAGTACTAAAATATAATGTATTTTTTATGTATAACTTCTACAAACTTATAATGCATATGATTTGGATAAAACACCTCTCCAATCCAGTTCTATGAATCTGAGTCCTCCATAATACACACTCTTATTAATGATTCCTACTTGTCTTCCTCGTGACGAAGAGTAAGCAAAATCTTATATGTAGTGGGGGGAAAAAAAGAAGAACATGTTCATCAGACGCTGGATTCGAATTGGGTTCATAATCGATCGCGTCAAAACATTTTGCCATGCATTTTGCATACGCCACTCATGCTGCTGTTGGTTGCGCTCTTTAGTTATGATGTCTCTGTCAGTAAAACAGTGATGGGTGTGAATTGCTTAACTAGCTTATTCCAATGAGGTGCGCTATTTGCACAGCCTAAATAGACACTCCAAAATCTGCATTTTTTCCCCCCTCGCAGGGGCCCCAAGTTCGCATGGGCCCCTGGGCCTGTGCCCATAATGCCCATTGGTTAGTCTGGCCCTGCTCTCTATCTTGTGAAGAAATATTTAACTCAGACATGAGGACTTTTTACTCTGAAAAATGTTTGTAAAATATGCTACTAATTGATGAAAACAAGAATAAAGCTCCACAAAACCAATACAGAAAACTTGTTTTTACACTTTAAAATATGCCTTTTGCTTTTATTCTGAATAATTCATCTATACTGGAAAATACTATAGTATTTCTTAGTAAACGCTATAATGTTTTTGGAACCATACTATAGTAAAGTAATTGTTGCACATTGGTGTAGGAGATTCTATGGTTGTTATGGCTGCACAACAACTATAGTAATATAAACAAATTACCCAGTATAATCACAGTGTTACCAGATTGGGCTGTTTTGAATTTGGTTGTGAGGGTAAAAAATGGCATTTTCGGATTTACAAATTTGGGCGGTTTGAAACGTAACTTTAAATGCAACTTTTTCAACAAAACATAACTGTGTGCTCCTACTCTATTCAGTTAGTAGTGACCAGTGCGTAGTGCAAACTGCGTTGGCCCACCCACAAGAGGAGGTGAAGGAAAGCTATATCAATATAGGACCCCCCAGACAAATCCAAGTTGTCCTTCCTGCAGTCTGTAACCACGATGACGTACTGGACCAGGTCCACTATGTACTTTTTAATGATAAATTGTCAAAATAAATTATGGTACAAAAACTGGGTTTAACACGGAGATGGGGTGACAACAGAAGTGAGGGTCCAAACATAGTTTTTTTTTAATCTAAGTCAGCCCCCCAACCCCCCCTCTCTAGGTGAATTGAATAAGCTAAACTGTCCGTAGTGTATGTGTGTGAATGAGTGTGTATGGGTGTTTCCCAGTGATGGGTTGCAGCTGGAAGGGCATCCGCTGTGTAAAACATATGCTGGATAAGTTGGCGGTTAATTTCGCTGTGGCAACCCCAGATTAATGAATGGACTAAGCCAAAAAGATAATGAATGGATGAGAAGGCTGATCAATCAACTGATTGGATAATGCCAGTGGGTATTTTTTGCATAATAAGAAATAATGTAATATTTAATTAATCGGTTTAATAAAATACCTATATGAATCTTCCATATAGTTTTTAATGATCTACACTGTAAAAAATGGCTGTGATTTTAAAAAACTGTAAAAATGCTACAGTAAAAATCCATAACCTGGTTAACAGTATATTTCCTTAATTTATACGGCGAATAACCGTAAATTGACTTTCCCAGAATTCCTGCATGGCACATAACCTTTTATGGTTTTTGTTGACATTACTATGGATCTTTTTAGTTGTTTCCCATCAGTTATGTACATTAGAGATTTATGTTACATCTAATGTTGACAATGTTTATTTCATGACTTTAATTTGATGCGTGTTACCATACTGGTGTTTAGTAGCTGTGTGAATGACACTGAGCACCTTCTACACACTGATACACTTTTCTACTTGTGGGAAAAGTTGTTTGTGATGAGGATTGGTTCATTATGTAACTTACTCATCACCACCAGCATATGACTGTGTTAACGTGTCTAACTGTATAACAAAAGATGTGTAGATATTGGTAATTCAAAATACAGACATATTACATCTATAAAGTAATAAATTATGGTAGTTTACTGTAAAAATGAGAAATTAAAACGAGAAATTATGGTTTGTACCGTATTTTTTAATGGTAAAGTACTGGCAACCACAGCTGCCATTTTTTTACTATAAATTTTACAGATTTATTTTTTACAGTGTAGAATAAGCCTAAATTACATATAATTTATTATTAGTAGTAATATAATAATGATAATAACAATTATTATTATTATTAGTAGTAGTAGTAGTAGTAGTAATATTCTATTATTGAGAAATAACTCATATTTAGCTTATTCAGTTGAATTTAGAATTATTGGCCCCTTATTTATTTTTTTCCCCAATTTCTGTTTAACGGAGAGAAGATTTTTTTTCAACACATTTCTAAACAATAGCTTTAATAACTCATTTCTAATAACTGATTTATTTTATCTTTGCCATGATGACAGTAAATAATATTTTACTAGAAATTTTTCAAGACACTTCTATACAGCTTAAGTCACATTTAACGGCTTCATTCATTCAGTCATTTTCTTTTTGGCTTAGTTCCTTTATTAATCTGGGGTCACCACGGCGGAATGAACCGCAACTTATCCAGCACATGTTTTACGCAGCGGATGCCCTTCCAGCTGCAACCCATCTCTGGAAAACATCCATACAGACTCATACACTATGGACAATTTAGCTTACCCAATTCAACTGTACTGCATGTCTTTGGACTGTGGGGGAAACCGTAGCACCCAGAGGAAACCAACGTGAATGCAGGGAGAACATGCAAACTCCACACAAAAACACCAACTGACCCAGCCGAGGCTCGAACCAGTGACCTTCTTGCTGTGAAGCGACAGCAACTACCTATTGCACCACTGCGTCGCCCCATTTAAAGGCTTAACTAGGTTAATTAGGTTAACTAGGCAGGTTAGGTATTAGGCAAGTTATTGTATAATGATGGTTTGTTCTGTAGACTATTGAAAAAAAATGTGCTTAAAGGGGCTAATAAATTTGACCTTAAAATTTTTATTTTTTATTTTAAAAGTTTTATTCTTGCCGAAATAAAACAAATAAGACTTTCTCAGACATACTGTGACGTTTCCTTGCTCTGTTAAACATCATTTGGGAATAAAATTTCAAAGGGGGGGCTAATAATTCTGACTTCAACTGTACAAAATATTCATAATCACCATCATACTGTATGTACATAAATGTGATATGAAATACATTTATTTTAAAAATGGTTGGGCTGTTATCATAATTGTACAAAAGCAAACACACTGCAAAAAACAAAACAAACAAAAAAAATAATTCTAAATTATTGCCCATTCTAAATTTTGCCCATATGTGACCCATTTGGGACCCACAAATATATATTGTGTGGGCTGCATAACTGGGGCCCACAACCTTATACAAGATGGGGCCCATATTCAGCCCAACAAAATGCCCACTCTAAGCTCATGCCCAGATGACACCCACATAGCCCAGAAAAATCCCATGTGGGTCCCACATGGACATGTCGGCTGGGCCTGTAAATTACAATATAAAAAAAAACAGGTAATGAGCTGCTGGTGCTTAATTGTTTTTAGAGAATGTGTGATTAAGAAGATAATTTACCTAAAAATTTTAGATAAATTTAAAACCTGTTTTGCGACAGTGCCAATTGATGTTTATTGCACGGAAAAACATGGAGAACGTTATGGAATTCTATTTTGAATGACATGAGAGTCAGTAAATAATGACAGATTTGCGAAGAATTATGTCTTGAACACCTGGAAGAGATATGTTTAAAGCAAAGACAGGTTGATCAAATTGTTTGGCTTGTGTAAAATGCTAAACATAGAGCTGTTTTTTGGTCCCCAAAAGATAATGGAGAGCATAATGAACTGCCTGTAAAACACACCGTAGATAAACACACAGCCATTACAGTGATGCAACAGTGAAAATGAAGGATTGTGAAAAGAAATTGTGCAAGACAGAGAGTAAAAGGCAAAGAAAAGCTAAAAATGAAGACCCATTTAGATGAAGAAAATGGACAGAGCGGGGAGCGCTTGGCCTAATGTCTTCGTAAACAGGACGTTGACAGTTCAATCTGAGCTTTATTAGAGAGCGCAGATCAAGATAAAGACTCTATTACTGCCACAAGTTCACTTTCAATCTCCTTTACACATGTTAGTGCCACTTTTTTGTGTTTCCTGCAAAATGAACGAGTGCCAGCCTGCAATAATATAGCTGTTCGGCTATTAGAAGATCTTGAGGAGCAAAGTAATATCAGAGGCAAACTGATCCTGCAAATGAGACACTCTTATAGTCTGTGCCTAAATCATCCTCCTCGCGCAATGAACAGAACAGTGTCACGCTAATGAGAAAGAGAGATGAACGTGTTTGATGAAGCATGTCAGAGACAGAGAGGTTACATGAGTGAACGTGTTCGGGATCCTGCAGGTGTGAGAACGCTGAGTGTCTTCCACCAGGCTGTTTAATGAAAGCAGATCGGACTTTCTGTCCACCGATAACAGCAGAAAGGCACATCCGAATGCTGCTGTTCTCAGCGGGAGTTCACACACACATTCAGCCGTCAGAAAGGCTGCGGTGTCTGCAGGGCGAAAGCTAAATCAGACTTTAAATGACAGACTCACTGCTGGAATTCAGTGGCTGTCACCTTTAAAAACTTCTCAGAAAGACTGTACACTGTAAATTACACCTCATTCGTTAAAAGCAAACTCAATAGAGATGACGGTGCAAGTCGTGTTCTTTCAAACATGACTGAATGGTAATTGAACAGGCGTTGTATGAATGTACGAATAAATACTGTAGCATTCCAGCAGCGAGCTCTTTTGTGTTATAGTTAATACTGTCAATATATTTGATCCGCATGCTCATTTCAACAAACCTTGAGGCCATTTTTATGGCTCACATGTTGCTTGTTTATAGCTTTGGAAACTTAATAGGCCTTTCAGTTATTTTCATTGAGGTGTCAATTTTTTTCTTCTCACAATCTTTATGAGAAAGAAAAATAGGGGAAATGCTTTTTATGTATTCAATAAATTGATGACAGTAAAAACTATTTAAATGTAACAACAGTTAGTTCATTGTTTCTTGAGAACAAAAATCTGCATTTTAAAATGATTTCTGAATGTTTGTACAACATTGAATGATAAATAAATGAAATATGAAGTACAATTCAAAATACATTCAAATATAGAACTGTTGTTTTAAATTGGTATTTTTTCTCAATTTTACTTTCTCTTAATCCTATTGGTTCTAGTATAGTTGAGTGTAACACGTTCCTCAGTAATCCGTTACTGTATTCTAATTACATTTTTGGAGAACGCGGTATGTAACAAATTACATTTCAAATTTGTGTAATTTGATTACAGTTACTAAAGTCAATGTAATTGCTTACTTACTGTACATTACAAATATAGTTTTTAGAAGAAAAAAATGCTCTTTTAAATCACGTTTTCTGCTGTGATGTCAGTTAATAAGCATGTGCTTTTAAATTACTGGGAAAGCGAGCTGAAATGGTTGTTGTTGAGAGTGGTTGCTTCTTCAAGTGGAAATACAGACAATACATTGATTTCATTGAGCGGAAAAACTAAAATATTGCTGTGAAATGCGTCTATGTTCAGTCTCGAACTTTCGACTGCTTTTAACTCGACCAGAAACTTGTTCAAGCACTTGAACAGAAAGCATTCTAGGACAATACTTGTCAAAGGAGGACACTGGCGCCCAAAAACACTGCAACCCAACTCAGCCTAAACAGGTTAAATTAGATTTTTGTGCATTATCGGGAGTGAAGGTCTGAATGTGAAGAAAAGTGTAGCTGCTTATAGGGCCGTTCACATATCGCGTCTTTTGTGCAAGTTCATTAATTCCAATGGAGGGAGCGCATATTGCGCATACTCACATTTAACTTGCGCACCCAGTGAAATCCGTGAGTCACGTGACAACAACTGACCGATCATCTTTATACTTTGTATGGAATATACGCATTTCAGTAGACTAATTACCACAGACAAACACAGAACACCCAAACACTGCAGTGCTTTTGCATACTATAGATGTCAATGGTTACAGCTATCCAGTTTTCTACTAAATGTCTTCTTTTGTGTTCAAAAAAAAAAAGACAAACAGGTTTGGAACAAGTGAATGATGAGAGATTTTTAAGTTTTGTCGAACTCTTAAACTCTTTTAAATATGTCAAGCTGCTGTGATCAACCCATTGTAATGTTTTTCATTGAATATTAAATTACTGAAAGAGCTGCAGTTTATTTTGTATTTTTTAGGTATATTTTATATGTTTAAAAGTAACTTCAAAGTAAAGTAATTAGTAATCTAATTACTTTTTACATTAAGTAATTAGTAATGTATTCAGATTACAATTTTCCAGTAGTAATCAGTAATTAGTTATCTATTACTTTTTTAAAGTAACTTACCCAACACTGGATTCTAGTATTACTTTTCAAGCTTAATTTAGTTCAGTTTTAGTTTTTGTTAATTTACAGTTCTACTTGAAATTTCAGGTAACTGGCAGCAATTTAAAACAAAAAATTCAAATTGATTTAACCCTTGTTTAAAAGCCTTGTACTTTTTTGAAGGTTCCTAGTTATATTTTAGATATCTCTTACGATATGTCTGCATTCATCCAAATAAAAAAAAAACCTGTTCATATTATTTCTTCTCATATATATTTCACATCACCTTCTCAAAGAGTCTTAAACGGTTTGAAGATTCAAATTTTAATCCGAACATCCACAAGCATGACTTGATAGGGTATTTCTCTGTGGTAGGTTTTTAAGAACAATAACCAGTTGCATGTTTCGCATTTAGTTTTCAGTCAGAGGCGTTTAGCTTAATCAGTGCTAATAAGCACTTTAACAATTACATACATTTTTTTAACATCAAATTAAAATTTTTTTTACAGATTTGCTTATTAGAATGCACCAAATTATAATAAGCATTCAATATTAATAAGAAATTCTATTTTCAGCCACTAAAAATGATTGGCAGTAAGAGAAAAATGGGGTGAAAATATGAGCCAAAGAAAGACTATGCTCAACCCTGGATTCACTCTCCCGTCACTGTATGGTCTGAAGCGTCTATCACACCAGACGCAGAAAGGGCTGCGCTATGAAACCCATTCATATCAATGCTTGCTGCAAGCCATTTGCTGCAAGCCATTGCAAGTTGCTGTAACCAAACTACAAGGGCAGCAAATATACTGAAGTTAGTGGAGGGACACCCCTTTTCCACCATAGGTGCCTATGGACATAGTTTCTGGTCATTGCTATTGGGTCACAGACTTCCTTCGGGGGATTGCATGCAAAAATGGAAAAAGGTAATCAGCGAGTAAGCAGAAATGTTGCAAAGTGCAGGAGGTCTGAGTGCAAGCGCTGTGGGCATGTGCGGACCGTCATCTCTCTGCAAACCACTGTAAACAATGTGTTTTGACTGCTGCCAAGAGGAATAGACCGTGCCTCTCTCACACTCTTTATTTTCTCTTGTTCCTTCTCTTCTCCCGTTCTCTCTTTTCCCTTCCTCAGTCTCTAAGGAACCATCATCTCCACTTTTCCTGTTTTCTCTCTACATGCAAATAATGGGAAAATGGATGGTAATGAAATGGATCTGTGAATGTGAATGCAGCAGCAGATTAACTGTGACCTACACTGTTTAATTATTGTGGTCTATACAGAGACAAATCCAGCCATCTCCCTCAGAGAGTGTTTCTGGGAGTGTAAATTCTCAAATGAGACAGCGGAAACACTCACATGTGTTGAAGTTACAAGAACTAAACAAAGTCATTCATTCATATTCTCCTGCTATTTTGAGTTAGAGTGGTGTGAAAATGTTGTTGGACCCTTAAGCCAGATTTAACAAAGTATGAATGTCATTGCATTAGATTGCATTAGGAAATAGGAAACTTAGAGCCTTTTATTTTATTTGAAAGACACACTTGTCAAACAAACCAATATAGTGAAATCACTATACAGCAAGCAATGACTTTGTTGTAGATATACAGTTTAAATTATGGTTTTTCATGCAAATTTTAGTTATAACATTTTGAACATAATAAAGGCTTATGTCATACAACTACAAAAAATAATCATTTGGTTAAATTACAGCCATAATGTCTTAAAATGTTATGGAGGGATGCTGACAACAGAGTTGAGGACCCACATGCAGTTTATTAAACAGATTAATTAGGCAGGCAATGGTCAAAACAGTAGCAAACAGAAGCATTCAGGAAATCCAAGATTTTTCAAAAAACAGGTTAATGGTCAGTACAGGCGTATACTACAGTCAATGACGGGAAAACAAAGCAAGGATCAAAACATGGGAAGACTAGACAAAGATTCACTTTGCAGTGTTACAGAAAAGCAAGACTCAGCAATGTGAATGTGAAACTGGGGTGTATAGTTCATGTAATCATCAATGATCACAGTTTGTTTGGTTACATAACGCAAAAAGTCAACAATTTACTTGCAAACAAACTTTTGTATTATGTCAAATGCAATGCAATCCTGTTCAAAGGTTTTACTCAGTGAGATTTTAGGGGAGTTTTTTTTTTTAATTTTTTTTTTCAGCAAAGATACATAAATCAAAAGGACAGTTAAGTCTTACCAAAAAAAAAATTATTAAAAATTAATAACATTTATTTGATGGTCCCTATTTGCACAATTTGCTGACTAAAAGTTGCATTGCAACTACATGCTAATTCTTTCTCATTTCCTTTAACAGACATTAACTGACTATAAGAAACTTTCCAAGTACATGTCAACTTACACTAACCCTAACCCCAACCTAACAGTCTACTTATAATCTATTGAGAGTTGACATGTAGATGCAATGTGACTTCAACAAAATGTAACAAAATGCATTAAAGAGACTCTAAAAGTGATAATAAAGTGATACCAAAAAAGTATTTTAAGCTTTATATTTATGCTTTACTTTAAAGATGCACAACATTTTCTCTAAAATTAAGTAGCACATCTGTTTTGATAACGTTATAAGAAGAAATTATTACATCTTTTCAACAAAAATACATAAAATTTATCAAAATTGACAGCGAAATATTACAATCAATCAATCAATCATCCACAAATTGATAAACACATAAAATAACAGTTCTTTTGGACTATTATATGCATCAGTGACTTTTGAAATGTAACACAATTTCTCAAGAATTACTAAGTAGCACAACTTTAATATTAACAGGTTATTCCTTACAATCAGAAATTAAATACAACCCTAAATCAGAAAAAGTTGGGACATTATGAAAAACGCAAATAAAAAAAGAAAGTAGTCATTTCCAAATTTACTTTCACTTGTATTTCATTGCAGATGACAAACATTATTTAATGTGTCCCTCCTGATTTTTAATTGTTTTTTTTTTTCTTTCAAAATTTCAAAATTTATTTCATTGCAGACAATATGAACACAAAATATTTCATGTTTTGTCTGGTAAACTTCATTTCATTTGTAAATATACATCCTTTCCTGTCATTCAGACCTGCAACCACAACCCAAACAACTCTGAGACAGGAGAAATTTAGGGCTTGTAATCAGGTAAATTGGTTAAATACTGATGTGATTTGAAACAGGTGATGTCAACAGGTGATTGTAATTATGATCTTACATTCAAGTAAGGTCTAGTCCTTCAGGAGCACATATTAATACTTCATTATTCTTGTACTGTTATTGTAGAGTGTTATTAATGCACTTTTTCTTTTCAATATCTTAAAGGAAAATAAATTTCATTTAAAATAAAAATTTAAAAACATATTTATTTTTCTTGGCTGTTGTCTTGGTGCTGAGAAACTGAGACAAACTGTCAGTGTTTGTGTACATACATGATGCAGGAGGGGAAAAGTCGGAGCACTCACTCTGGTCCCCAGGGCTCTGTGATTAGTTGGGGAAATTCCAAATTGAACCACAACAAACAATTCCAATTGGCTTAAGACTGGCAATGAACATTTGGAACACTGCAACCTGCAGAACCTTAACTTTAACTTAAGGGAACTTAAAAAAAAAATAAAATAAATACATGACCAACCACTGTAGCGTTCAACAAGGTTTGACCTAAAGAGAAAGGAAAAAGTAATGCAAAAATGCATACATATTATGACAACTGTAGAATTTAGAAATCCTGTCCTGATGCATTTGTAGTCCCAAAAAGAGGTCATGTCGAAAATAATACGTATGGTCACCCTAATGTATAGTGGTCATAGCTGTCAACTTCAATTGTTGAAGTCAGGACTTGAACCTCGATCCACTTTCATGCTAAATGAAAGCGATATAACCAGACTAACACATTATATATAACCATGGTACATTTTATTCCTTTGGTTGGTTCCTATTTTACAGGAGTGTGACTGGTGCCTTTTTTTTTTTAATGATGCAATGTACAGTATGATGTTACTTAGAAAAAGCAATAGTAAAGTTTTACCAGTACAATTCAGACAGATACCTGTGTGACCAGGGCATGATATCCAACTTCAGAATGTAAACTAGATGCTTACTGGAAACCTCTCCCGCAGAGGAACACATGGTAATGGATTTAGTTTTTAAAAGGTATTTCTTTGGAAATGGAACATGTTTTTTTTTTGATGCTCGATTTTCAACTCTTGATGTCATGACACACAAAGAGCAGCGTCCATCTCATTTTAGCAATTTTCCTTTACTCAGTAGTTTCAGACCTCTTCAAAAAGCATGCAAGCAGTGCAATCACAGTTATGACTGTGATTTAGTGTGTTTTTTTTTCCCTGCTATTGGACAAACAGTTAAATTACTAGAACCTTTTACCATGCAACTGCTGTTCTATTTATTAACATAGTATTTTTCACATATTCTTTCCAACTAATGTCATATAATGACATACCCATGGAGTGGGAGGACACGTTTTATATTCTGCATTAAAATGACTTGATGGGCTTACCATGGATTTTGGATCCCATATTAAGAAGTCATAAACAAACAGCATTTGCTCATGTTTAAGTTGCAAACATATTTTAAATAACAGATGATCATTTACATTTACATTTAGTCATTTATCAGATGCTTTTATCTAAAGCGACTCACAAATGAGGACAAGGAAGCAATTTACACAACTATAAGAGCAACAGTGAATAAGTGCTATAGGCACGTTTCAGGTGTGTAAAGTCTAAGAAGCAAAGCATTAGTAATGTTTTTTTTTTTTTGAGAGAGAGAGAGAGAGTACAGTTAGTGGTATAGCCAGAGAGGCAGTTAAGATTAGGAAGGAAAGTGGAGACTAAATAGTTGAGTTTTTAGTTGTTTCTTGAAGACAGCAAGTGACTCTGCCGTTCTAAAGCAAGTAGGGAGTTCATTCCACCAACTGGGCAGATTGAATGCGAGAGTTCGGGAAAGTGATTTCTTCCCTCTCAGGGATGGAACCATGAGGCAACGTTCATTCACAGAACGCAAGTCAGTGTTGGAGGGTAACACTTAATAAGTAACGTGCAATATGTAATAATATTACTTTTCAAAAGTAACAAGTAAAGTAACACATTACTTTTAAAAAAAAATCATATTATTTGAGTTACTTTTTAAAAAAATGTAGAGAGAAGAGAGATTTTTTGCCTAATTTTGTGAGAAAACCATGAAAATCCAGAAAAACCATGTTGCTCTCCATGAACTATATGGGTGATTCTATAGCTGTAGGTACATTTAATAACCAAAGCCATCCTTTTTTCAGCTTCTTGATGTCCAAATTATTCAGTGTATGTTTTTCATCATGTATCATTGTGTAATCAAAATATTTAATTCTGCTTTTTCTTTCTAAAATAAATAAATAAATAAAAATAAACAATTCACCAATATTTTAATGTTACATTTTTAAACTGTAGACTGCCAATACGGATACAGCAATTTCAAAAGGAAAAATTAGATTTTGTTAATCACACGATTTAAAAATATTTTAATCCTGATTTTATTGTGGTTGATCCTGATATTAACATTCTTAGCAAGTAGAATGTTAGGCTAAAAACTGTCAATTCAGTTACATACCCATAAGAATTTTTCGTTCTATGATTTATTATTTATTATAAATTCACCCGTAACAGAGTTGACAAACAATATTTAAAAAAAAAACACGTTATTCCCTAAAGTAAAACATTTAATCATTTATGTTTGGCAAAAGCTGAATTATAAGAATTAAATATGCTTTCAATTAGATACTGAAAATAATTGATGTTTAAACAGTTTTATTCCTTAACTTTTCCTTTAACTTTTCACCCATATTGCTTTTAATGCATATCATAATCTTTACATTAACTGTATCTAGTGTTGTCACAATGCTGGAATTTCCAACTTCGAGTTGATACCTGGAAAAAAAAAATATCAACATTCAATACCATTTTCTATATTTTGTGCACACACATACACTATGGCCAATTTATCTTCTTGCAGGAAACCCACGCAAACACTGGGAGAACATGCAAACTCCACAAAGAAATGCCAACTGACCCAGCCGGGGCTCGAACCAGCGACCTTCTTTCTGTAAGGCCATCGTGCTACCCAGCACGTAGCCCTAATATTATTATTATTATTATATAATGCACCAGAGCCAACATGGACATTAGTATTTTTTAAAAACTAATAGAAAGAAAGTTATGAATAGCAGATCTTTGCATATTAGCCTACTTGTTAGTGGTACAGTAGACAGCTAATACATTTACCATTTATTGCCTATCAAAAAAAAATTTCAGCGTTTACTTTGCATTTGTTATTATTAGAATAAGATCAGTTAACCTCTCAAAATTGTTTCTACAGGCCAGGGACACGCAGCAGCGTACGTCAAGAGAAAAGAGCGCATGAGTGAGTAAAGCGAAAGCAAAATTGTATCATTTTAAATATTTCAGTGTGAATATGTATCGAAATCAAGCGACAATCTCCCGCTCTCCCTCGTGAAGCAAGAAAGTAATTGAAACTGCTATTCATCGAAATTCCTGTAGTCCTGGCTCATAAAAGAGCACATTTCTATTGAACCCAATGTTAAATAGCCAACTTTACAGCAGAAAAAAAAGGTTTACAGCCTGATCTAAAGAACGATTTTGGTTCATATAGCTATATTACTCTTCATGACAACTGTGAGGGTGAATCTTTTATAATGCATCCAATGTATTTATATTAAGTTATAATCAAGTCTGCATAATTAAGGGCATGGCCACTTGAATGACAGCTAGGTCTCACTGGTCACCGTCACTTCACCTCGCCTAATTCCGGCTGATTAGCTGCTGAGCTCTGCATATACATCGTTTTTTTGTGTTGTTTTATGTGGCTTTACACTGTTTATACTCATTTTTTACACAATATTTCTTACAATTATCAGATGATTGGCATTCACATGGCCTCCATTTCCCAGGTGAGTGAAATTATATACTTACAGATATGGCTACTGAGAATGTGCGAGTGATTTAAAGAAATACGCACATCTCCACAGTAAAGCAGAACATGGTCTAACACAAGAAATACATGGCCAGCAGTGGGCAGTTATGTAACATAGTGAGCATGCTGAACTGATATACTGTAGCAGCCAGAGCACGTGAGCTAAGCGGTGTGAAAGTGATCAACTGTGTATTTTTTAGCCTATTTATTTAGGCAGTTGTGTGTGTTATTTTATACCATATAGTTTAACTGACTGTTAGCCTATCTTAAACTAGGAGCTCTGAACATGATTTAAATTACAAATTCGCTTCCACTACCATGTCTTATTAATGAATACCTTGTTTTAACTAAAGTTGTACTTCAATATTGAATATGAAATCGAATAATTCGTTCCTGGAATATTCCTACTAAATCTATGAAACTAAAGAAATAACTTACAAATAATTAATTCCATTTCATAAATAGCCTTGCATTTACTAACACAGACTATATTTGAAGTATTTGGAAGTAATTTGCGTTTTCCTCCTGTGTTCTCAATGTATTACAACAGTGTTTTTAAAAGTCTAAACACTTTATTGATATAGTATACAACACATGTGGTCAGAACACTTATGAGTCTCAGGTAATGAAGTATTAAGCGTTTTTCCCAAAGAAAAGCCTGTGTAAGCAAAATGCTAGCAGGCGTCTGTGGCTCTGCTCATGCTCTGCCTCTTTGCCCATGTTTGGTATCCCCCGGTCAGTGTGATGCAACACAAATTGTGATGGTAGGCCACACCTACTTGTAGCTTCTTTGCGTTCTTCAAGTGCGTCCTATAAGTGACGTCACAGATACTACGTCCATATCTTTTACAGTCTATGATCAAAATATTGATATTTTGACACAAACTGCAATAAAGTGCTTTGCACGAGTGTTTGAATTTTGTATGTTGCACTTCGCACGAACTTAACTACTGAAACTGTCTATGATTTGTCAATTTCTGTGCGTCCTTCACAGATAGTGAACTTAATATTGCTCTTTTCCATGAGAAAATGCTATAATGTTTAAGCTGGTCCAATTGCTTCTCCCGATTATCCTACTCAGTGCTGCTGAACTGTTTGCGTTCTTAAGATTTTCTATTGTATGTGTTACGACTGCATGAAATGATATAAAAGGGAAGTGCTCTTGGTAATGCGCACTGAGATTGTCACGGTTTATGGATCTGTGTGTTCCTCCTGTATGTTATGTGTCATGCCATGTGTGTTGTCGTGTGCGAGGGTGTGTGTTTGTTTACCTTTTCGTGTTGTCAAGCGTGCTATAGAATCAGCTGATGTCATCAGCTGACTTAATCATCCTCCAGCTGAACCTCATTTGGCTGGCTGAATATTCCGCCTGTGGTATGTTCTGGTTATCAGTTGTTTGTCCTTGTTCTGTCTGTTGTTCCCCAGTCTCTTCGCTGTCCGGTTGATGTCTTGGTTGTGGCCTGTGGCTCTCTTTTATTTGATTATTCGTGTGTCCAGAACATCCAGTGGTATTCTTTCTTACATTCTTCATCTGTTCATTAAATACTTGCATTTGGATCCTCTCTGTCTAAGTGGCGTGACGGAGATGCTTATTACTTTAATCAAGATTGTAAATGAGCTTGAGTTTTTAAAGACCGTGGTCACTTTGTAGCTCTGTTGAGTTATGAAACGTATTGAAAAAAATAATAATTATCTGATGTGGGACCAGGGTGGGCCAAGCTCCTGACTGGGTGGGCTGGCCCCCCCGTGGAGCCGGGCCTGCTTTCAAAAGTATTTTCCCAACACTGCAGATAATAATAATAATGTAATAATATTCGGTTTCTTACACAGACTGATTGTTTCACTTCATAAGACCTCAATGTGTTATCAGGAGTCGCAGGTATTCATTTTGTTTTGCATTTATGTTTTATTGACTCACAGTGTACCAGTAGCCATGCATTTTATGAATCACCAAGGACCACAGTTTCAGCTAAAAATCGTCGTTATATTTCTGCTGAAGATTAAAAGTCACCTACATCTCGCATTGCCTGAGGGTAAGTAAATTAACAGCACATTTCATGTTTGGGGTGAACTATCACTTTAATATCCTTTAGGACAGCCTTAAACATTCAACTACAGGCCACGTCTTTGATTAATAGTGGCTTCATCTACCCAGTTCTTATAAACTAGTTAGATGCTTCTCTTTATTTGGGCTGGTGATCTGATCCATGGCTAATGTGCAGCAATCCAGTGGCATGTATCATTGCGCGCCGAGGGAAAGATGTTTTCTGAGGACGTATTTGAGCATAACGCTGACAGCATGGCGAGAAAGATCGAGAGTTTCGGAATAAACTTATGCCATATCATTAGGCAAAAAAAAAAAAGTTCATCACAAGTTACACTTGGAAATTTAAAAATGATGTTTGCAGAAGTAGAAGAACTCACAGTTGTATCCCCCAAAAAGTCAGCGCTTTCACTTTTCTCTGCTCAGTTTTTTAAAGGGATAGTTTACACAAAAATGAAAATTCTGTCATCATTTACTCACACTTATTAATTTACATTTAGCAGACGCTTTTGTCCAAAATGACTTACAATTGAGGAGGCATTCAACGATTCAACAAGAAGCGCTAATTTTTCAAAGTAACTTGTTTGTGCTCAGATAATTTGGTGCTAGAGTAAGAGTTTTTTAGAGAGAATGAGAGCTTCTTATAGGTGGTTTTTGGTATTATTGATGGGGGTTCAGTTGTTCTAGGAAGAGATGGGTTTTTAGTTGTTGTTTGAAGGATATCAGTGTATCCGCAGTCCACAGTGGGAATGGGAAGATTATTCAACCAGCGAGGAACATTAATGAAAAGGTTTGAAAAGTGACTTATAGCCTCTCTGTGTTGGCACAACACGGCAATGCTCAGTGCTTAATTTTCGAATCGTGAAGTCCCATAAGAGATCGGAGTAATGGATGCGGCATGCTACCCGAGGATGTAGAAGTGTTGCGCACAAAAGTGGAGAGCGGTTGGGTGTCGCGGACGCAAGTTAAGAGCTGGGGCGAGGGTTAGATGTTGCGGGACGAAATCGGAGATTGTTGGGGAGTCGCGGAACAAAGTGAAAGTGAACCAGCCGGGGGAGGAGGGCGGGTGAGGAGGGGGATCGTAAAACGAGGTGCCGAATCAGACTTCAGAGGTGTCGGAATCCAGAATCTAGCATGTTCCGGCACAAATTAAGCCCTAATTCCCACCCTGATCTGAGGGCTCCTGGAAGAGGATGTAGACCTTCTGGAGCAGGTGGAGGGTAAGAGGGTGCAGTGCCAGTGGTTGTCCTGTAAGCAAGCATCAGTTCATCATTTTATTCATTTCATTTCTTTTCAGCTTAGTCTCTTATTAATCTGGGGTCGCCACTGTGGAATGAACCGCCAACTTATACAGCATATGTTTACGCAGCGGATACATCCATAAACACTCATTCACATGCATTGAGGTCAATTTTGGCATATCTATTCACCTATAGCGCATGTCATTGGACTTGTGGGGAAAACTAGAGCACCCGGAGGAAACTCACAGGAACACAGGGAGAACATGCAAACTCCACACAGAAATGCCAACTGACCCAGCCGCCGCTTGAACCAGCGACCTTCTTGCTGTGAGGCGACAGCGCTACCCACTGTGCCACTGCATCGCACAAGCATCAGTTATTTGAATTTGATCCGAGCTTCAACCAGTAACCAATTCAGAGAGATAAAAGTGTTACATGGGGCTCACTTTGACTCATTAAAGGACTAGACAAGCTGCAGCGTTCTGGATCATCTGTAGAGGCTTGAGAGTGCAAGATGGGAGACCAGCAAGAAGAGCGTTGCAGACTCACAACCTTGAAATGACAAGAGCTTGGACTAAAATTTGAGCAGCATGATCAGCTAAGAAGGGTCTAATTCCAATCTTTATAATTTTCTTCTTCTTTTAGCACTAGCAGGCGATTCGAATGTTAAAACTCGTTATCAGTGGCTATCAGCTGATAGATATGGGCCAGTAGAGGCCTTCCTGCACTTACTAGTAGGTTCAGAAGGGTGATATCATCCATCCACACGGTTAATCAGCTACAGAGCATATATGGCTGTGGCCGGAAGTTAATGAGAATTATTCATATTATTTATTAAGTTTCCCATTAATTGTATTTTATTAACGTTTACCACCCCTACCCCCCAACCCTAAACCCAATTGTCACAGTAATGTAGAAACAGATCTGGAGTCTTCTCTATTAGTTTAGCTGATTAACCACGAGAATTATTTATATTATTTATAAAATTTCCTATTAATTGTATTATATTAACGTCTAACACTAGCCCAACCCTAAACCAAACCATCACAGTAATGTAAAAACAGTCTTGATCTGGGGCTTCCTCTATTAGTGTAGCTGATTAACCATGTGGATGGTTGATAACAGCCTTCTGAACCTACTGGTAGGCGCAGAAGGCCCTTACTTGTCCATATCTATTAGCTGATAACCACTGATAATGGCCATTCAATCGATAACATTCGAAGCAGGTGGCACTAAAGAAAATCTGGAAGCCAGTAACCATTGACTTTCATAAAATTTGTTTTTTCTCCCAGCATGAACCTTAATGTCAAATTGATGTCAGTTGTCCTGTAACCGATTTTTGATGTGTTTTTGACACCAGTGTTAGATGTCAAATTATTATTATTATTATTAGACTTCAAGGCAGTTTGCATCATTGCAGGTATACAAATCCAGTGTACATTTGTCATTCGGAATTGAGGTTTTAATACATTTAATTAATGATCAAATGTTTTCTATATTAAAATACTTGTTGTGTCGTTACCTTTTTGGTCAATGTGTGGATGTCAAATGGACATCAAGGTGGAAGTCATTTCTACAACTTTCTCAAAATATTTTCTTGTGTTTAATAGATTAATGAAACTCATAAAGTTGGAACCACTTGAGGGACAGTAAAAGTGAATACATTTGAATGTTTTAGTGATCTATCCCTTTAAGGTCTTAAATTTCACAAATATACTACAGCCAAACAAACGTAATCATTACTTTAAATGAAATCAGGTTGTATTCTGTTCTCCTCATGTCTGAAGTAATATATTGCGTACACCGTGACCAGTGCTTTCTATACTGACTTCTTTATAATTGGTATTTTGATGTTTGAGATTAAATATTCCTTTTAATCTTAACTTGGAAGCATGGAAAATCTAACATAATGTATAAAAAGATTAAGAGCTGGTATAACATAGATATCTGTGTATGTTTAATGCAAATACTCGTAAGATCTTATTCAACTACCTGAATTCAATTAAATTATGACACCTTGAACTTGTTTCATTTTCTGAATCAGTCTTGTATTTCTGCGTAATTTGTATGGAGGTTACTAGGTACACTGTCCTCTCACTTTTCTTTATTCATTTTGTTGAGTTATTGCAGACCACACTTTTTCAGCTTAATAAGATGCTTCCAAAATTCATACGGTTGCATTACGTTGCTGCCATTTCAGTGGAGGTCACCAAAGACAACGTGCTGATGTGTTTATTTCTTTTTACCATGAAAAATCCCATCCTGCTTCGTTGGTTCGGCGGTATCAGGAGACCTACATCAATTTCAGCCCGTCTTGCGATATGCAGCAGAGAAATGTTTACTTCTGGATAGCTGGGACCTCTATGCCATGAAGGTTGTGTGCTGTATGGTATCTCTTCTCCACTGCATTTGGACTTCAACCCACTGTTGTTTGTATTCAAGGCTGAGTGTGTCATTTCGGCTCATCTTTCACTCTCCTCGCAATCTTGTTACTTAAAGCTGAGGGGGTCAAAGTTGGGTACTGAATCGTCATGAGCCGACCGCTGCCGAAGCCTCTGAGAGTCTGGATGTATTATGTTAGGCCTCAAGGGTGCTCTCTGTTTATTCCATTTGCCAATTTCTATATAGATGAGATTGAGGGAGAAGGTTCAGAAGATTTGTTCAGCTTTGTGAGAAATGAGAACATGTCTCAAGATTTTCCATGTTATGTTTTTTCTGAAACCAAACTCACAGCTACAAGTGGAAAATCTGTTTGAGAAATAAATATACATGATGGCCATCTTATACCTGGTTGCTAAGGCTAGTTCACAATACAGTATTTTAAGCCCAGTTTGAGCCCAATTTGGAAGTTAACGAGCTCGCCGACAGATTGGACTGTGAACGGGGAAAAAACTGGGTGCTCGACGATGGCAGTCTTTATGTGTGAACTACCGAACAACGCATCAAAGAGGGCTCGCTGACACGTCCCACACATCTCACAGACGAAATCCAATATCTAGCATGGTGAATATTCCAGAGCAGTTGGCCGACTTGACCCCATATTAGCATGAGCTGAGTGGCTGTTGTATTCAAGAGCTCAACAGAAACGTCTGTGATTGGCCAAAATGGGCATTGATGCACTCGCTTTGCTCTGGGTTTACACTAAAAATATAATCTTTTTGGTAATACAGCCTATAACTAGGTACACTACTAGAACACCTGCTTTCATTTTCACTTTCATAAACCGGAGCGGCACAGAATATGCTGTTTTGAAGACATCAGCTGATTGATGATTTTTAAATGCTCACTTGAAAGCTTTCAGTATGGGGGCTTGAGAAGCAACATACTGTTATACTACATAAACTCATTATTCTTCCATCTTCTCTTCTTCTTAGACTGTTTTTAAGTATGCATCTCTCCTAGACTGTTCAAACTACAACCACCAAACTAACTCCAACCCTCCAACTATACTGAATTAAGTTGCTATATCTTTACAACGGTTTCGGTTTTCCAAAAACTGGCCTGGAAAATTCGGAAAAGTCCCATTGACTTAACATTGGACCAAACTTTGCGCCAGACTGTCATACAGACTTAAGTTTTGGCTCATTTAACTCTACCAATCTGCCAATCACTGATGACCTTTCAACTTAATAGCCACAGCCTAGCAACCACTTGTGGCACCCTAGCAACTGTCCCATAAACTTCTATTGTAGAAAACTGCCATTGACTTAACATTGGAGATACTGACAACATACTAATCTATACTAATAAACAAAACTAACAATATATTAATCATGCTAGCAACAAGCTAACAATATACCAATCCATACTAGAAACATGATAGCAACATGTTAATTCATGCTAAAATCATGCTAGCAAACTTGCTAGTTCATACAAAATCATGCTAGCAACATGCTGAATCATATTAGAACCATGCTAACAATGAATGTGGACCAAGGTGCAGTGGAGGACTGGCCATCCAGAGCTAGAGATATATACACATATATACAATTTTCATCCTTTTCTACATAGTCACCGCATGGGCATCGCCGACAAAGAGCATGGTTTTGTTTGCATGGAAATGTATTATCTTCCCTCCCTGTTAAATTTGATCTAATCCGTATCCTAAAACACACCCCCTCTCCTGCTTCACTTCTATAACGAAGGGAGCAATTATGCGTTATGAATGACTCGTTCACTTAGCCGACAATAATACAAGTTTCTAGCACTGCAGCATCCTGTTGTCATATTTAATTACATTGTTTGCTGATTTTATTCAATCAGCATAACCCTAGAATTTAGAGCAAGTTATTGCTACTTTGCCTTATGATCAGGTGCAGTAAGTGACTGTATTATCATCAAAAAAGTTGCCTGTTTAGCACAAAAGTTCATAACATACAAAAATGTTTAAAAATTACATTTTTAGTCTTAACTAGTGCGGTTGAATGACATTTGTCCTGGCCGCACAGTACAAATGTGCGGCGCTATTGACGCATACTCAGGGTTTGTATGTGATATCTAGTGTATATATCTATGAATTCATGCTAGAACCATGCTAACAGCATGCTAGTTTAATAGAATAGAATAGAATAGAATAGAATAGAATAATAGAAACATAGAAAGACCGCAGTAACTGAAAAAGCCATTATTACAACCGAGAACACTCTATATCAAATCTTAAGCAGATGAGCAACAGCAGCAGATGAAGATACGAGTAGCAAAGCTAGATACGAACAGCAACAATTCAATGGAAAAAGGTTGCCTGGTCTGATCAATCTCAATTTCTGCTGCAATATTGGATTGTAGTGTCAGAATCACATGAAATAAACAACACAAAAGCATGGATCTATTGTGCTGTGTGTCAATGGTTCAGGCTGCCGATGGCGTAAAGCTGTGGGGAATATTTTCTTCACACATTTTGTGCCACTTAGTGCCAACTGAGCCTTGTTAAGCTCCACAGCCTACCTGTGTATTGTTTCTATTTCTATAGGATTATAGTGTACTTACCCTGTAATGGATACCTCCAGAGGGAAAGCTCAAATCATCTCAAACTGGTTTCCTTAAATGAGTTTGGAATAGTTTAGTTAGGAATAGTTAATTAGAAAGTGGTAATACCTAATAATGAAACCAATAAATAACCACCTAATAATGAAAATTGTCTTTGTTTACTCAGCCTTAAGAGATAATTCATCTTTGTTTCTATAGCGCATTTTACAATGTAGATTGTGTCAAGAGCGCTTAATAGAAATAAATGAAGATAAAGAGTAAAAAAAGTAACAATATTTCAAATTGTTGAACATTCTAGCAATTCAGGCAGGCAGGAGAGTAATGTAGAATGCTGGAGTTGTTTCTTTCTAAATTAAAACTGATTCAGTTCAGTTTAGGATAAATGTCACTGTTCATGTTCAGTTCAGTTTAATTCAGATCAGTCTCCACGATGCGCATCTCCACTCAAAAATAAAAGCTAAAATTATTTGAGTTTCTTTCCTCTGTTGAACATAAATGAAGATATTTTGAAGAATGCTGGTTGATGGCACTAATCAGAATCAGAAAGAGCTTTATTGCCAGGTATGTTCAGACATACGAGGAATTTGTTTTCGTGACAGAGCTTCTACAGTGCAACAGGATAACAGAGACAGGACAAAAAACAGATAATAAATATATTAAAAAAATAGAAGTAAGTAGTGAATGCAAATATACAAATTGACAAGTGTATGTACAGGTATATAACTATATACAACGTTATACATGCAACTGTTATGTGCAAATTGGCATGCAAAGTGTGTTTGTTAAATAAGTGTATATGTGTATAAAAGGTGTATGGCAAGTAGTGATGTTGGTTCCACAATAATTATCATCAAGTGTTCATGAGATGGATTGCCTGAGGGAAGAAACTGTTCTGTGTCGGGCTGTCTGGTGCGCAGTGCTCTGTAGTGTCGACCAAAAGGTAAAAAGTTCAAAGAGGCAGTGTGCTGGGTGTGAGGGGTCCAGAGTGATTTTTGCAGCCCTTTTTCTCGCTCTGGATAAGTACAGTTCTTGGGGAGTAGGAAGGGTTGTACCAGCAATTCGCTCAGCAGTCTGAACTATTGAATTACACTGAGCTTCTTCCTATTATAGAGGTCTATGAGCAAGCAGTATTCTTCAGGTAATGTTTGGTTGAATTAAAGTCATTCCAAGTCTATAAATGTTCGACACGTTAGAACATAATAATAAATTGATTTAAAACTTTAAATTGATGAAAACTTACACAAACACAAAAGATTTTTGTGTTTCTCCACTGTAACACAATTTTAAAGATCCATAAAAGATCATAAAGACAATTTAAAATGAATTAATTTGATCAGCTGGTTTTATCTTAGTCTTGTGAAGCCATTTCTTCAATATACATGATGAAATGAATTAAATTGGCACTTTCAATTGCATCTAAACAACAGTCAGCGTATAGATAAACAACATCACAGGTGATCAATACAGAAGCTAAAACAGGTGCTTTTGCTTATGTGAATAAAAGAGTAAACTAAACTGTTCATTATATAAATGATTCATATCCCTTCCTTATATTAGAATAAACCATTTGGTTCACACTGTAAAAAATGCTTGACTTTCTTTAAAAAGTGAGTAAACATTGCCATAAAAGTGACAAGAGGACTTTACTCCTAAAAAAACAGTAAATGCATTGTGCTGTAACTTGAAACTGTTAAATTATGCACATATTTCATTTAATTCATTTCATGCAACAGGTTGACTCACTTTTTTAAGTTAGTCATTGATTGTGTTAAAAGCACAGTTTACTCACTTTTTAATGTTTTTATGTTAAGTTTTGAGACAATTTATATGGATTTGTTTTTTACTGACCTTTTCGGATCTAAGTGTTGATTTAAAAGGATTAATCAATTATATTAAATAAAAAATATCCTAATTTGTGTTTTTTGAAGATAGTCTCAGGTTTAGAAAGTCGTAGGGTGAGTAAATGATGATCTTTATTGGGGAAAAAGCTTCCTATTTAATGTATTTTGATCCAAAAATCACTGATTTCTAGGATAAACATTTCATAATTTTAAGTCTCAAATTAAATTACGTAAAAGCACATTGGAAAGTCTTTTCTTGCACCTTCTTGCATCCTTTATTGAAGTGTAAAAGGAAAATCTTCTCTGTCTCATGTCACTTGTCAGGACTGTGTTCAGTTTAAAACGCAATGAGCTTCTTCAATACCTCAGTTCAGACTGGGAAGGAAGGAAAGCGAGAGTCTCTGAGGTGATTATAATAGTTAAAGGTAATTTGAGTGTTGGAGCCCCAGGGCAGAACTCTGAATAGAGCGGTATGGACTCA
The DNA here is from genome assembly GCF_903798145.1 of Danio aesculapii. NCBI lineage: Eukaryota > Metazoa > Chordata > Actinopteri > Cypriniformes > Danionidae > Danio > Danio aesculapii. The sequence continues at coordinate 19,097,181 of NC_079439.1, read as the reverse complement.
GACACAGAACCCCGAGCCGATTTAATTACAGAGAACAAGCTCCACTCACACACGCTGGAAAAGGGCACTCACAGAATGATGCCCTCTCAAGTGGAGTGAACTGAAAGGTGATGGTCCCTAAGATGACGCTCAGAAGTGTTGTGGTAGAGGAAACCTTGAGTGGGTCTTTGAGAGCCAGCTGTTCGAACCATCCCATCTGTTCTGCTGGGGTCACGTGATCAGATGTGTGGCCTACAGTGGCCCTAAATGCCTTCATATTCTGAGCTGTGATTGGCTGTCTCTCAAGTCAGCAGTGAGATCTTCATAGATGTGGCTTAAAAGCAATTTTAATAGTATGTCAGTGCACACCGATGGCTCAGTGGTTAGCACTGTTGCCCCACAGCAAGAAGGTTGATGGTTCGAGTCCCAGCTGGGCCAGTTGGCATTTCTGTGTGGAGTTTGCATGCTCTCCCTGTGTTAGCATGGGTTCCTCCGAGTGCTCCAGTTCCCCACAGTCCAAAGACATGCACTATATGTGAATTGGATGTATTGGATTGGATGGCCATAGCGTGTGTGTGAGTGAATTAGAGAGTGTATGGGTGTTGCAGCTGGAAGGGCATCCGCTGCGTAAAACCTATGCCGTTAGATGAAATGTTGAGTTGGCGGTTCATTCCGCTGTGGCTACCCCTGATAAATAAGGGACTAAGCCGAAGGAAATGGATGATTGAATGCACGCTGATTTCAGTTCAGATCATTGATCAATACTTTTTGGTTAAAATATAGAATAGTATTAAAATTTGAGTTTTTGAAAGAGGTTACTGTGCCATATATATTTAATCTTATCCAAGATTAATTTAATACAAAAAAGCACAATAATATTGGTAATGAATCTTTGCTGAATGAAAATATTCATTTTTTTAAATATTTTTTTTATATATATTTCTTTTCTTAAAATATAATATAGTACATTAATATAAAATAATTATTTAATCTCGTTAACAAAAATATATTATTTAATTTTTAAAAATCACGTAATAAAAAATATTTAGAACATTAAAGTAAAAATAAAGCTTTTTAATTTTGATTTATATAACTACTAATAGTTTGAGGCAAAGTATTAGCCCGCATGTTTAATTTTATTTATTTACTTATTATTATTATTTTTTTTCAAATATTTCTTAAGTGGTATTTAACAAAGCAAGGAAATTTTCACAGTATTTACAGGTACATTTTTGGCTTGAATAATAGCAGTTTTTATTATTTATGGTCAAATATATTATCCCCCTTAAGATATACTGTATATGCAATTAATTGGACAACAGTGATCCAAATTAATAGATACTATATACTATATAGATTCTGTATACACACACACACACACATACACTACAGATTTTTAATGTTCCCAAAATACGCTTGTCCTGCTCACCAAGGCTGCATTTATTTAATCAAAAATACAGGACAAATTGAAAAATAAAATAAAATAAAATAAATAAAATAAAATAACTGTCCAAAAGTAGTTAATAATTAAAAAATAAAAGTAGTATAATTTATTTTAATAATTTACTTCAGTGATTTTAAAGATGAATTTTTAGCTTCATTACTCCAGTCTTCAGAGTCGCATGATCCTTCAGAAATCACTCTAATACCAATTATTATTATTATTATTATTATTATTATTATTATTATGGTAATATTAATAAAGCTCAAATGACTGGAGTAATGATTTCATTTGAAACTACATACAGTAAGAAAGCAGTTCTTTAAATTTTAAATAAATATTTAACAATTTAATTTTTTTTACATTTAATATGCTGACTTGAATGAACAGAATCATTTTCTTTAAATAAAAAACATGGACAAAAAACTGACCTTAAACTTTTGACCGGTAGTGTCATATTAACCCAATATATTAACCCCAATTAACCTAGTTTCAAAATGCTCTTAATGTACTGCCATTTTGGTGAAGACAAAATTAAATTAGTAAATTTGTTAGTAAAACTATTATGTTTAAAATGTATTGAGAAAGACTGTTAAACAGTTAGCACATTTTGAGGAAAAAAAAATTAAAAGGAGGACTAAAGATTTGGCCTTAGCAGGTTAAATTGTCTTTATCAGTTTGTTCAGACATAATTTGCGTGATTATTATTTACCACTGCAGTATAAACCATATATTAAGACTTCTGTAATTGCTTGATACACTATTAATAATATTCAAAGGTACCTTAAGTGTGTATATTAATATAATAATATTTAAGCAAGTTATTCTCTCTAGGTCCATTAAGGGCACGTACAAATTTGACGTTTTCCAATGTGGATTTTCTTTTCCTTTCATTTCAGTGTCTAGTTAAATAACTCACCTGTAAACCAAACTCACTGCTCGCGTCTTGGTATCCTCTTCTCTCTCAGTCTCTTTCACACACTGTCACATGCTCTCTATCTCTTCGCACATTTTCTCTCTCTCTGTGCCTTTACCTGAGGGCCCTTCAGTCCAGCAGGAGTAACTTAATCTTGCCGGGTGCGTCTGGGTCAAGTGTCTAATCTGGTCTCAGATGAAAAGCAAACTGAAATCGGTGGCACAGCGCACACGTCCAGCCTGCCGGAATTGGTTCCTTTTGCATTTTCGAGTGTGTCATTTATATTTCATTGGCGGGGAAGGACAAGGCATTAAATTGATGTGGCTGGGTGGAGGATGCTGGGAAGGCTTGACCGCCTGATGGGCTCAGCTCAGTGTAATCAGGGTCAAACATACAATGTAGAACATGGTCCAGAACATCACTGCTCATTACACTGACGTGAGCAGAACCGCGTCCGTGTCTAGAGCCGCAGGGGTTTAAAGACTAGAAAGATTGTTTCTTTTTTCTCTCTCTCTCTCTCTCTTAATCCTGGAGTGATTTGAGCTGGTCGAGTAAGAAGATAAAGATAGAGAGGAGAAGCTCAAAGTTAGCAGTCTGGTTTTTGCAGGTGTAACAGAGATGAAGGTCAAGGCCGGCAGTGATGATGAGCACATTTTCAGTGTGTTTTAATTATTATTATTATTTTTTTGAGTATAATAAAGTCAGCGTTGACTATGTGATATAAGGAAATGTCACTTGAGCCACACGCAAATATACAGAGTGAAATTCAATATTTCATTTCAATATTTCAGCTCATTCACCTCTGCCTCATTCTTTATTTCTGTCTCTCTATCAGGCCCGGATTAAGAATTCAGAGGCCCCTGGGCACAATGTGTTGTAGGCCCCCTACCTGACCGCATCCCTATAGTTGAATTAAAAAATGAGATTAATTTAATTTTAAATAAAATTAATCTATAATGTATTGCCCGCATTTTTTAAATAAATGATATACAGTACATATTTCTAGTCTACAAAGATTTAACTTATTTTTAAAGCATTTAAAGCACACTTTGAAAAAAAAAAATACTAATAAAACTTGTGAAGTCCATTAATGGATTTTTATATACAGTACTTGTTTAAGTACACAGAAGCAGTACTAAAATATAATGTATTTTTTATGTATAACTTCTACAAACTTATAATGCATATGATTTGGATAAAACACCTCTCCAATCCAGTTCTATGAATCTGAGTCCTCCATAATACACACTCTTATTAATGATTCCTACTTGTCTTCCTCGTGACGAAGAGTAAGCAAAATCTTATATGTAGTGGGGGAAAAAAGAAGAACATGTTCATCAGACGCTGGATTCGAATTGGGTTCATAATCGATCGCGTCAAAACATTTTGCCATGCATTTTGCATACGCCACTCATGCTGCTGTTGGTTGCGCTCTTTAGTTATGATGTCTCTGTCAGTAAAACAGTGATGGGTGTGAATTGCTTAACTAGCTTATTCCAATGAGGTGCGCTATTTGCACAGCCTAAATAGACACTCCAAAATCTGCATTTTTTTCCCCCCTCGCAGGGGCCCCAAGTTCGCATGGGCCCCTGGGCCTGTGCCCATAATGCCCATTGGTTAGTCTGGCCCTGCTCTCTATCTTGTGAAGAAATATTTAACTCAGACATGAGGACTTTTTACTCTGAAAAATGTTTGTAAAATATGCTACTAATTGATGAAAACAAGAATAAAGCTCCACAAAACCAATACAGAAAACTTGTTTTTACACTTTAAAATATGCCTTTTTGCTTTTATTCTGAATAATTCATCTATACATGGAAAATACTATAGTATTTCTTAGTAAACGCTATAATGTTTTTGAACCATACTATAGTAAAGTAATTGTTGCACATTGGTGTGGAGATTCTATGGTTGTTATGGCTGCACAACAACTATAGTAATATAAACAAATTACCCAGTATAATCACAGTGTTACCAGATTGGGCTGTTTTGAATTTGGTTGTGAGGGTAAAAAATGGCATTTTCGGATTTACAAAATTTGGGCGGTTTGAAACGTAACTTTTAAATGCAACTTTTTCAACAAAACATAACTGTGTGCTCCTACTCTATTCAGTTAGTAGTGACCAGTGCGTAGTGCAAACTGCGTTGGCCCACCCACAAGAGGAGGTGAAGGAAAGCTATATCAATATAGGACCCCCCAGACAAATCCAAGTTGTCCTTCCTGCAGTCTGTAACCACGATGACGTACTGGACCAGGTCCACTATGTACTTTTTAATGATAAATTGTCAAAATAAATTATGGTACAAAAACTGGGTTTAACACGGAGATGGGGTGACAACAGAAGTGAGGGTCCAAACATAGTTTTTTTTTAATCTAAGTCAGCCCCCCAACCCCCCCTCTCTAGGTGAATTGAATAAGCTAAACTGTCCGTAGTGTATGTGTGTGAATGAGTGTGTATGGGTGTTTCCCAGTGATGGGTTGCAGCTGGAAGGGCATCCGCTGTGTAAAACATATGCTGGATAAGTTGGCGGTTAATTTCGCTGTGGCAACCCCAGATTAATGAATGGACTAAGCCAAAAAGATAATGAATGGATGAGAAGGCTGATCAATCAACTGATTGGATAATGCACAGTGGGTATTTTTTGCATAATAAGAAATAATGTAATATTTAATTAATCGGTTTAATAAAATACCTATATGATCTTCCATATAGTTTTTAATGATCTACACTGTAAAAAATGGCTGTGATTTTAAAAAACTGTAAAAATGCTACAGTAAAAATCCATAACCTGGTTAACAGTATATTTCCTTAATTTATACGGCGAATAACCGTAAATTGACTTTCCCAGAATTCCCTGCATGGCACATAACCTTTTATGGTTTTTGTTGACATTACTATGGATCTTTTTAGTTGTTTCCCCATCAGTTATGTACATTAGAGATTTATGTTACATCTAATGTTGACAATGTTTATTTCATGACTTTAATTTGATGCGTGTTACCATACTGGTGTTTAGTAGCTGTGTGAATGACACTGAGCACCTTCTACACACTGATACACTTTTCTACTTGTGGGAAAAGTTGTTTGTGATGAGGATTGGTTCATTATGTAACTTACTCATCACCACCAGCATATGACTGTGTTAACGTGTCTAACTGTATAACAAAAGATGTGTAGATATTGGTAATTCAAAATACAGACATATTACATCTATAAAGTAATAAATTATGGTAGTTTACTGTAAAAATGAGAAATTAAAACGAGAAATTATGGTTTGTACCGTATTTTTAATGGTAAAGTACTGGCAACCACAGCTGCCATTTTTTTACTATAAATTTTACAGATTTATTTTTTACAGTGTAGAATAAGCCTAAATTACATATAATTTATTATTAGTAGTAATATAATAATGATAATAACAATTATTATTATTATTAGTAGTAGTAGTAGTAGTAGTAATATTTCTATTATTGAGAAATAACTCATATTTAGCTTATTCAGTTGAATTTTAGAATTATTGGCCCCCTTATTTATTTTTTTCCCCAATTTCTGTTTAACGGAGAGAAGATTTTTTTTCAACACATTTCTAAACAATAGCTTTAATAACTCATTTCTAATAACTGATTTATTTTATCTTTGCCATGATGACAGTAAATAATATTTTACTAGAAATTTTTCAAGACACTTCTATACAGCTTAAAGTCACATTTAACGGCTTCATTCATTCAGTCATTTTCTTTTTGGCTTAGTTCCTTTATTAATCTGGGGTCACCACGGCGGAATGAACCGCCAACTTATCCAGCACATGTTTTACGCAGCGGATGCCCTTCCAGCTGCAACCCATCTCTGGAAAACATCCATACACACTCATACACTATGGACAATTTAGCTTACCCAATTCAACTGTACTGCATGTCTTTGGACTGTGGGGGAAACCGTAGCACCCAGAGGAAACCAACGTGAATGCAGGGAGAACATGCAAACTCCACACAAAAACACCAACTGACCCAGCCGAGGCTCGAACCAGTGACCTTCTTGCTGTGAAGCGACAGCACTACCTATTGCACCACTGCGTCGCCCCATTTAAAGGCTTAACTAGGTTAATTAGGTTAACTAGGCAGGTTAGGGTAATTAGGCAAGTTATTGTATAATGATGGTTTGTTCTGTAGACTATTGAAAAAAAATGTGCTTAAAGGGGCTAATAAATTTGACCTTAAAATTTTTTATTTTTTTATTTTAAAAGTTTTATTCTTGCCGAAATAAAACAAATAAGACTTTCTCAGACATACTGTGAACGTTTCCTTGCTCTGTTAAACATCATTTGGGAAATAAAATTTCAAAGGGGGGCTAATAATTCTGACTTCAACTGTACAAAATATTCATAATCACCATCATACTGTATGTACATAAATGTGATATGAAATACATTTATTTAAAAATGGTTGGGCTGTTATCATAATTGTACAAAAGCAAACACACTGCAAAAAACAAAACAAACAAAAAAAATAATTCTAAATTATTGCCCATTCTAAATTTTGCCCATATGTGACCCATTTGGGACCCACAAATATATATTGTGTGGGCTGCATAACTGGGGCCCACAACCTTATACAAGATGGGGCCCATATTCAGCCCAACAAAATGCCCACTCTAAGCTCATGCCCAGATGACACCCACATAGCCCAGAAAAATCCCATGTGGGTCCCACATGGACATGTCGGCTGGGCCTGTAAATTACAATATAAAAAAAAACAGGTAATGAGCTGCTGGTGCTTAATTGTTTTTGGAGAATGTGTGATTAAGAAGATAATTTACCTAAAATTTTAGATAAATTTAAAACCTGTTTTGCGACAGTGCCAATTGATGTTTATTGCACGGAAAAACATGGAGACGTTATGGAATTCTATTTTGAATGACATGAGAGTCAGTAAATAATGACAGATTTGCGAAGAATTATGTCTTGAACACCTGGAAGAGATATGTTTAAAGCAAAGACAGGTTGATCAAATTGTTTGGCTTGTGTAAAATGCTAACATAGAGCTGTTTTTTGGTCCCCAAAAGATAATGGAGAGCATAATGAACTGCCTGTAAAACACACCGTAGATAAACACACAGCCATTACAGTGATGCAACAGTGAAAATGAAGGATTGTGAAAAGAAATTGTGCAAGACAGAGAGTAAAAGGCAAAGAAAAGCTAAAAATGAAGACCCATTTAGATGAAGAAAATGGACAGAGCGGGGAGCGCTTGGCCTAATGTCTTCGTAAACAGGACGTTGACAGTTCAATCTAAGCTTTATTAGAGAGCGCAGATCAAGATAAAGACTCTATTACTGCCACAAGTTCACTTTCAATCTCCTTTACACATGTTAGTGCCACTTTTTTGTGTTTCCTGCAAAATGAACGAGTGCCAGCCTGCAATAATATAGCTGTTCAGCTATTAGAAGATCTTGAGGAGCAAAGTAATATCAGAGGCAAACTGATCCTGCAAATGAGACACTCTTATAGTCTGTGCCTAAATCATCCTCCTCGCGCAATGAACAGAACAGTGTCACGCTAATGAGAAAGAGAGATGAACGTGTTTGATGAAGCATGTCAGAGACAGAGAGGTTACATGAGTGAACGTGTTCGGGATCCTGCAGGTGTGAGAACGCTGAGTGTCTTCCACCAGGCTGTTTAATGAAAGCAGATCGGACTTTCTGTCCACCGATAACAGCAGAAAGGCACATCCGAATGCTGCTGTTCTCAGCGGGAGATTCACACACACATTCAGCCGTCAGAAAGGCTGCGGTGTCTGCAGGGCGAAAGCTAAATCAGACTTTAAATGACAGACTCACTGCTGGAATTCAGTGGCTGTCACCTTTAAAAACTTCTCAGAAAGACTGTACACTGTAAATTACACCTCATTCGTTAAAAGCAAACTCAATAGAGATGACGGTGCAAGTCGTGTTCTTTCAAACATGACTGAATGGTAATTGAACAGGCGTTGTATGAATGTACGAATAAATACTGTAGCATTCCAGCAGCGAGCTCTTTTGTGTTATAGTTAATACTGTCAATATATTTGATCCGCATGCTCATTTCAACAAACCTTGAGGCCATTTTTATGGCTCACATGTTGCTTGTTTATAGCTTTGGAAACTTAATAGGCCTTTCAGTTATTTTCATTGAGGTGTCAATTTTTTTCTTCTCACAATCTTTCATGAGAAAGAAAAATAGGGGAAATGCTTTTTATGTATTCAATAAATTGATGACAGTAAAAACTATTTCAAATGTAACAACAGTTTAGTTCATTGTTTCTTGAGAACAAAAATCAGCATTTTAAAATGATTTCTGAATGTTTGTACAACATTGAATGATAAATAAATGAAATATGAATTACAATTCAAAATACATTCAAATATAGAACTGTTGTTTTAAATTGGTATGTTTTTTTCTCAATTTTACTTTCTCTTAATCCTTTATTGGTTCTAGTATAGTTGAGTGTAACACGTTCCTCAGTAATCCGTTACTGTATTCTAATTACATTTTTGGAGAACGCGGTACTGTAACAAATTACATTTCAAATTTGTGTAATTTGATTACAGTTACTAAAGTCAATGTAATTGCGTTACTTACTGTACATTACAAATATAGTTTTTAGAAGAAAAAAAATGCTCTTTTAAATCACGTTTTCTGCTGTGATGTCAGTTAATAAGCATGTGCTTTTAAATTACTGGAGAAAGCGAGCTGAAATGGTTGTTGTTGAGAGTGGTTGCTTCTTCAAGTGGAAATACAGACAATACATTGATTTCATTGAGCGGAAAAACTAAAATATTGCTGTGAAATGCAGTCTATGTTCAGTCTCGAACTTTCGACTGCTTTATCTCGACCAGAAACTTGTTCAAGCACTTGAACAGAAAGCATTCTAGGACAATACTTGTCTCAAAGGAGGACACTGGCGCCCAAAAACACTGCAACCCAACTCAGCCTAAACAGGTTAAATTAGATTTTTGTGCATTATCGGGAGTGAAGGTCTGAATGTGAAGAAAAGTGTAGCTGCTTATAGGGCCGTTCACATATCGCGTCTTTTGTGCAAGTTCATTAATTCCAATGGAGGGAGCGCATATTGCGCATACTCACATTTAACTTGCGCACCCAGTGAAATCCGTGAGTCACGTGACAACAACTGACCGATCATCTTTATACTTTGTATGGAATATACGCATTTCAGTAGACTAATTACCACAGACAAACACAGAACACCCAAACACTGCAGTGCTTTTGCATACTATAGATGTCAATGGTTACAGCTATCCAGTTTTCTACTAAATGTCTTCTTTTGTGTTCAAAAAAAAAAAGACAAACAGGTTTGGAACAAGTGAATGATGAGAGATTTTTAAGTTTTGTCGAACTCTTAAACTCTTTTAAATATGTCAAGCTGCTGTGATCAACCCATTGTAATGTTTTTCATTGAATATTAAATTACTGAAAGAGCTGCAGTTTATTTTGTATTTTTTAGGTATATTTTATATGTTTTAAAAGTAACTTCAAAGTAAAGTAATTAGTAATCTAATTACTTTTTACATTAAGTAATTAGTAATGTATTCAGATTACAATTTTCCAGTAGTAATCAGTAATTAGTTATCTATTACTTTTTTAAAGTAACTTACCCAACACTGGATTCTAGTATTACTTTTCAAGCTTAATTTAGTTCAGTTTTAGTTTTTGTTAATTTACAGTTCTACTTGAAATTTCAGGTAGCTGGCAGCAATTTAAAACAAAAAATTCAAATTGATTTAACCCTTGTATTAAAAGCCTTGTACTTTTTTGAAGGTTCCTAGTTATATTTTAGATATCTCTTACGATATGTCTGCATTCATCCAAATAAAAAAAAAAACCTGTTCATATTATTTCTTCTCATAATATATATTTCACATCACCTTCTCAAAGAGTCTTAAATGGTTTGAAGATTCAAATTTTAATCCGAACATCCACAAGCATGACTTGATCAGGGTATTTCTCTGTGGTAGGTTTTTAAGAACAATAACCAGTTGCATGTTTCGCATTTAGTTTTCAGTCAGAGGCGTTTAGCTTAATCAGTGCTAATAGAAGCACTTTAACAATTACATACATTTTTTTAACATCAAATTAAAAATTTTTTTTTACAGATTTGCTTATTAGAATGCACCAAATTATAATAAGCATTCAATATTAATAAGAAATTCTATTTTCAGCCACTAAAAATGATTGGCAGTAAGAGAAAAATGGGGTGAAAATATGAGCCAAAGAAAGACTATGCTCAACCCTGGATTCACTCTCCCGTCACTGTATGGTCTGAAGCGTCTATCACACCAGACGCAGAAAGGGCTGCGCTATGAAACCCATTCATATCAATTGCTTGCTGCAAGCCATTTGCTGCAAGCCATTGCAAGTTGCTGTAACCAAACTACAAGGGCAGCAAATATACTGAAGTTAGTGGAGGGACACCCCTTTTCCACCATAGGTGCCTATGGACATAGTTTCTGGTCATTGCTATTGGGTCACAGACTTCCTTCGGGGGATTGCATGCAAAAATGGAAAAAGGTAATCAGCAAGTAAGCAGAAATGTTGCAAAGTGCAGGAGGTCTGAGTGCAAGCGCTGTGGGCATGTGCGGACCGTCATCTCTCTGCAAACCACTGTAAACAATGTGTTTTGACTGCTGCCAAGAGGAATAGACCGTGCCTCTCTCACACTCTTTATTTTCTCTTGTTCCTTCTCTTCTCCCGTTCTCTCTTTTCCCTTCCTCACAGTCTCTAAGGAACCATCATCTCCACTTTTCCTGTTTTCTCTCTACATGCAAATAATGGGAAAATGGATGGTAATGAAATGGATCTGTGAATGTGAATGCAGCAGCAGATTAACTGTGACCTACACTGTTTAATTATTGTGGTCTATACAGAGACAAATCCAGCCATCTCCCTCAGAGAGTGTTTCTGGGAGTGTAAATTCTCAAATGAGACAGCGGAAACACTCACATGTGTTGAAGTTACAAGAACTAAACAAAGTCATTCATTCATATTCTCCTGCTATTTTGAGTTAGAGTGGTGTGAAAATGTTGTTGGACCCTTAAGCCAGATTTAACAAAGTATGAATGTCATTGCATTAGATTGCATTAGGAAATAGGAAACTTAGAGCCTTTTTATTTTATTTGAAAGACACACTTGTCAAACAAACCAATATAGTGAAATCACTATACAGCAAGCAATGACTTTGTTGTAGATATACAGTTTAAATTTATGGTTTTTCATGCAAATTTTAGTTATAACATTTTGAACATAATAAAGGCTTATGTCATACAACTACAAAAAATAATCATTTGGTTAAATTACAGCCATAATGTCTTAAAATGTAATGGAGGGATGCTGACAACAGAGTTGAGGACCCACATGCAGTTTATTAAACAGATTAATTAGGCAGGCAATGGTCAAAACAGTAGCAAACAGAAGCATTCAGGAAATCCAAGATCTTTTTCAAAAAACAGGTTAATGGTCAGTACAGGCGTATACTACAGTCAATGACGGGAAAACAAAGCAAGGATCAAAACATGGGAAGACTAGACAAAGATTCACTTTGCAGTGTTACAGAAAAGCAAGACTCAGCAATGTGAATGTGAAACTGGGGTGTATGTATAGTTCATGTAATCAATCAATGATCACAGTTTGTTTGGTTACATAACGCAAAAAGTCAACAATTTACTTGCAAACAAACTTTTGTATTATGTCAAATGCAATGCAATCCTGTTCAAAGGTTTTTACTCAGTGAGATTTTAGGGGAGTTTTTTTATTTTTAATTTTTTTTTTCAGCAAAGATACATAAATCAAAAGGGACAGTTAAGTCTTACCAAAAAAAAAATTATTAAAAAATTAATAACACTTTATTTTGATGGTCCCTATTTGCACAATTTGCTGACTAAAAGTTGCATTGCAACTACATGCTAATTCTTTCTCATTTCCTTTAACAGACATTTAACTGACTATAAGAAACTTTCCAAGTACATGTCAACTTACACTAACCCTAACCCCAACCTAACAGTCTACTTATAATCTATTGAGAGTTGACATGTAGATGCAATGTGACTTCAACAAAATGTAACAAAATGCATTAAAGAGACTCTAAAAGTGATAATAAAGTGATACCAAAAAAGTATTTTAAGCTTTATATTTATGCTTTACTTTAAAGATTGCACAACATTTTCTCTAAAATTAAGTAGCACATCTGTTTTGATAACGTTATAAGAAGAAATTATTACATCTTTTCAACAAAAAATACATAAAATTTATCAAAATTGACAGCGAAATATTACAATCAATCAATCAATCATCCACAAATTGATAAACACATAAAATAACAGTTCTTTTGGACTATTATATGCATCAGTGACTTTTGAAATGTAACACAATTTCTCAAGAATTACTAAGTAGCACAACTTTAATATTAACAGGTTATTCCTTACAATCAGAAATTAAATACAACCCTAAATCAGAAAAAGTTGGGACATTATGAAAAACGCAAATAAAAAAAGAAAGTAGTCATTTCCAAATTTACTTTCACTTGTATTTCATTGCAGATGACAAACATTATTTAATGTGTCCCTCCTGATTTTTAATTGTTTTTTTTTTTTCTTTCAAAATTTCAAAATTTATTTCATTGCAGACAATATGAACACAAAATATTTCATGTTTTGTCTGGTAAACTTCATTTCATTTGTAAATATACATCCTTTCCTGTCATTCAGACCTGCAACCACAACCCAAACAACTCTGAGACAGGAGAAATTTAGGGCTTGTAATCAGGTAAATTGGTTAAATACTGATGTGATTTGAAACAGGTGATGTCAACAGGTGATTGTAATTATGATCTTACATTCAAGTAAGGTCTAGTCCTTCAGGAGCAAACATGGGCCAATGATTTCCAGTTTGCAAACAAATATGTAAGTAAATAATTGAAATGTTTAAGAACAAAGTTCCTCAAAGGAAGACATTTGAATATTTCACCTTCAACAGTGCATAACATAAGATACAATAAAAATTGATTTGACAATAAATCTTATTTTAACCCAATAAACCTAGTTAAGCCTTTAAATGTCACTTTAAGCTGTATAGACGTGTCTTGAAAAATATCTAGTAAAATATTATGTACTGTCATCATGGCAAAGATAAAATTAATCAATTATTAGAAATGAGTTATTTAAAATAATCTTCTCTCCGTTAAACAGAAATTGGGGAAAAAATAAACAGGGGCTAATAATTCAGGGGGTTTAATAATTCTGACTTCAACTTTATGTACTCTACACTCTCAGAAATAAAAGTATGCAAGCTGTCACTGGGGTGGTACCTTTTCAAAAGGTACAAATTTGTACCTAAAAGGTCCATATTTATACCTCAAGGATACATATTAGTACCTAAAAAGTACAACATTGTCCCTCTAAAAATTTGTAGGTACTAATATATACTTTTGAGGTACCAATTTGGACCCTTCAAGTACAAATGTGTACCTTTTGAAAAGGTACCACCCCACTGACAGCTCGCGTAATTTTTATTTTTAAAAGTGTACAATACCTCGATGGGCATTGGTAAAAACTAACTTCCAAATGCTTAAAAAAACAATGTAATTTGACATTTTATTTGATATCACTGATGTCAAAGACCCTATAAACCAGAGTTAATTACTCTAAGTATTTAAAGTCCTTGAGCTCCGTTGATATCAGTGATATCCTCTCTTATCTGCATTACCGTAATAGAAGTGAAAATTGACATGCTTGAAACTTTGCCTGGTTTCCTCAAGGCACGTGGTACGGACCTGCTGTTGCCTGTTTTTTCCCTGCGAGATTCATGTTTTTCACTCTCACACAGTTACAACTAATTATTTTCTTCCTCTTTAAAATCAGGCCTTAATCCATCCCTTTCTCTCTCTCTCTCTCTCTCTCTCTCTCTCTCTCTCTCTCTCTCTCTCTCTCTCTCTCTCTCTCTCTCTCTCTCTCTCTCTCTCTCTCTCTCTCTCTCCTCTCTCTCTCCTCTCTCTCTCTCTCTCTCTCTCTCTCTCTCTCTCTCTCTCTCTCTCTCTCTCTCTCTCTCCGTTTTCTGTCTGTATATTAATCACCAAGGCTAAATAAAAGCATGCAAAAAGGTCACAGTGTTAATTAAGAAACCGCCCGGTGCTTTTGTCATTTTGGATCAGGTGGAATGAACATAAGAGTCTACGCACACACACAAAAATCACTGCACCATTATTCTGTGCACCAACAGACACAAACACAGAAGGTGCTGCATCACAGAGGCTTGTCCTAATTAAAGAAGGCCTGTTCTCCATGCGGTGATGCTCTTGGCAGTGGCAAGCCTCTATCCAGCCAAGCTAATGCCAATCTTAATTACATCTCTGATTCGACAGAGAAAGCACATACACTCGCACCAACATACTACACAAACTCTCCGAAGTTTCCTTTCAGTATCTTCAGTTGGACTAAACAAAGTCATGGAGGAACTCAGGGTTGGTTGGGGATCCTAAAAGTCCATAAGTCCCATGTGGGGGGTTATGTTCAATGAAATAGGGAAAAAAATAACACCAGTGGTAATATAGCACTGGTAGCATGATTGTTTTTCTTTCATTCCACTTTTAATCATCTTAAATTTTTAGGGAGAAAGTTAGAAACAGTATCGTACAGCCTTGTACAGTTTTGTGAGGTGTTTACAGGCAAACTGGCACTTTTTCAGGCCGTTATAGTTGTCATAAATCATGTTTGATTTTTGATTGTTATTAACTTTGTTTCTTGGTATTTTACAGGTAATAATTAATAAATCGCTGAATGCCCCCTCAATTGTAAGTTGCTTTAGACAACTTTGGATTTTAGAAATGCCTTATAAATTGCTAAATTAAGAGTTCAGATGCAAAAACCTCTAAATGCCATCTGAAATATTCTCCTAAAATGAGCATTTTTCTCAGCCTCTTATGTTTATGATCAGTTAGTGAAGTTTATTTATAAACTAATTTCGAGTTGAGCACATGCTTCTGATTGACTGCAGTTGGTCCCGCATTAGCTAACGCATGATTCACCAATCGGATGATTCATACTCATTACAAATAACCAGAATTCCACCCCTACTCCTCCTTTCTTTTCCTCAATAGGGTGGCACGGCGGCCCAGTGGTTAGCACTGTTGCCTCACAGCAAGAACACTACTGGTCCAAGTCTCTAACAGGCCAGTCGACATTTCTGTGCGGAGTTTACACATTCTTCCTGTGCTTGCATGTGATTTCCCCAGTGTGATTTTTTTTTTTTCCCCAGCGTATGTTTTCCCCAGTCCTCCCACAGTCCAAAAACTTGTGACATAGGTGAATTGACCAAACCAAATTGGCACCATGGACGAGCTCTTAATTAGCAGTATATCTCTCCATAGCAATCCCTAATTTGTCATTAGCCATAAATAGCAGGGTAGTTCTCGAGATCTACCTGAGCTCAAACTTCCCTCTTGCCCTGCAAACGAGAGGGAGCCCCGGGCTCAAGGATCTTATAAATTATAATCAATCATCAGCCAAGTGTGAACTGTTGAATTTCACTTTAAAGGTAATGAAAAGAACTTATTGTGGAGCTGTGCATCAATGGATTTGCTCTTCAGTGATTGCAGTGAAAATTAAACCACACTAAACTGAACTAAACTGAACATCCACTCTGAAAACTGGACTGACATGGTTTCAATTTACTAGAACCCACAATGGTTTGGAAAAGTCACAGAAATTAGTTTAACAAATATCTGTATACTTGAATAAGGGCTGTGCGATATTGAAAAAATCTGACATTAGGATATTTTGTATTTCTGTGATGCATATTGCCGATTTAAGAGGTTTATTTGGATTGATTGGGGAGATTTTGAAGAGGATTTTGTTTCTCTAATAATATAAAACAAATAAATTACAAGCATAGATAAATAAAATAGTAAAAATAAAAGTGAAATATAGTCATCAGGTATTCACTATTCAGGTACAGATATTTAACAATCAACACTGCATAGTATTCATTGTATATTATTTAATCTTTATTAAAGTTACTAAAAATGTCTTGTGGCCGGATGTTTTAAAGTTTGAAATATTGAAATGTTCACACAGTCACATGCCTTAAAGGGACAGTTCACTCAAAGATTAAAATGCACTCACTATTTGCTTTCCCTTCACTTGTTTCAATACTATAGGATTTATTAAATTATGTTATTTTTGTGTTCATAAAAAAAAAAATAAAGAAAATTCATAAATGTTTGAAACAAGTGAAGGGTGTAATGAAAATGGTAAGTAATTTTTGGGTGAACTATCTCTTTAAAAATGCATGCAGATGATAAACTTTTACTCCATTATGATTAAACTCTATATTAAACAATAAACTATAATCCCAACATTACATATCCTGTGATGTGACTATGCACACATTGCGATATATGTGCTGAAACTATATGTTGTGCAGCGACATCTTGAATATAGGTTAGTTGTCTTTACTTCTTTTATGTCCTTGGCCAAAAACTTGCTTTTACATTGTTAGTGCTGTTTATGCATTATTAATATCAATTTTACATAGATACAAAAACAAATTTAAACAAAATAGATTGTTGCGTGTTCTATAATATGCTGTAATAATTTTGAATGTCATTGTTTTTCTTATTATTTACCATGTGTAGACGTTACATGAAACATTACATCATTAAAATGTTCTTAAAAGTTCTGGAAAAGTCTTGGAATTTTAGTAGTAAAAATGTGAATGAACCCTAGTACCTAAAAAGTGCAAAATTGTACAAAAAGTTGCCAAATATCTTTTAAGGTACATCATTAAAAAAAATCTGCTGGCTTAATTTTTTTGTTGAATCAAATTTACTTTTCTTGTCAACTCAAGTTACATCAATCAAACTGATAAAAAAAAATGTAAGTTACACTTTGTATATGTCTTTGTATAAAACTTCTGTATAACTTAAAACAAATGTAGTTGAAACCCGACTAAATTAAAATAAGTTGAATCAACACAGACATATTTGTTGTCTTGACTTTTTGTCAAAATTCTTTTACAGTGTACCATTGCGGACCTGTTTGGTAAAAGGTGTACCTTCTATCTGAGCTATCTCAGGGACAGCTTTTGTACTTTTATGTTTGCGAGTGAATGACATCACCAATTCATTCTTAGATAATGGTTTAATTATATCTGGGTCTTTAGTGTTTAAACACCCGCCAGTGACCTATTCAGACTTGCAGATTCTCCACAATGGACGTCCAGCATTCTCCAGCCTCCGACAGCTAGACTGAAGTTGTTTGGCAAGGAGAAATGCTCGTGCCCAACTGAGCCTTATTTCTCTTGAGGTTTTTTTACTTCACTTTCGTCAATTGGTAAAGTTTTGTTCCTCACCTCTATCGCCACTGGCTTGCTTAGTTTGGGAGTTGTGGAGCTGTGCATCTATGGATTTACTCTTCAGTGTTTGGACTTTCAGCAGTAAAATTTAAACTAAACTGAACTTCAACTCTGAAAACTGGACTGATGAGGTTTCGATTTACTAGAACTTCTATGTTAAGCTGCTGTGACACAATCTTCATTGTAAAAGCGCTATAGAAATGAAGATGAATTGAATTTAATTCTTTTTTTAGACACCTGTTTGTGACTTTTAATTACTTAATGTGGGCTGGTTATGCACAAATCTACACACATACTGACCCTGCTCTCCAAGAATTTGCTCATTTCTGTGCCTCTCCAGTCTTTAGAGCAGATCATGGCCTTTAGACACTTCTGTCACATCACAGTGAAGTAATGGGCCTGAGTTACAACTCCCACCTTGATCAACTTGTGACAGTAATGAAGAGATTCTCTGTCTTTCTTGTCTTTAGCCTTTTTCTCGTCTGACTTTTCTCTCTCTTCCCTCCCTCTTTTTTATCTTTGTGAGCACTTTATCATTTCAGCCTTGCTGTCAGGGTTATATTGCTGCTCGTCTCTGTGGGTTCTCTCTTGCTCTGTGTCTCCCGGTCCAGGATTTGTATCCCTCTGTTTTAATGGTGCCAGTGAGTGAACCGCAAACAATAATGAGGTAAGTGCAAGATTTGTCTGGATCGGGAGCTTGGCTTTGGCTCCTGGGTTTGAATCCATTTGCCCCCTGGACAGATTTAACTCAGACTAGGGAAAAGTAGCCCAGATTAGACCATAGGACATTTACCTTGAGCTCTGGGTAAATCCCATCTCAATCTAGGTGGTTTGCAAGGGCTGGAGGCGACACATGGTGCTAGTCAGAAAACTCCAGCAGGCTCTCTAATTCCTGCTATGAGCTACATTCTCATGTCCCCTATCATACATGACCAGTGAGATATGGAGAATAAACATCTCTGCTCATTTTAATTAGAAAACCTGGGAGAAAAATCTTTATACCATCAGTTCTCCTAAAATGCCAATGTTCACCTTTTTATTTAAATATTGAATATGTGATGTGTTTACAATTTATTCAAATGGTACTTTTCCAAGTATTGGGTTGCAGCTGGAAGGGCATCCGCTGCGTAAAACATATGCTGAAGTAGTTGGCGGTTCATTTTGCTGTGGTGAACCCTGATATATAAAGGACTAAGCCCAAGGAAAATTTATGATTTAATAAAATTTTGAATATGTGATGTGTAGGGTGTCACGGTGGCTCAGTGGTTAGCACTGTTGCCTCACAGCAAGAAGGTCGCTTATTCGAGTCCCAGCTGGGTCAGTTGGCATTTCTGTGTGGAATTTGCATGTTCTCCCCATGCTTGCTTGGGTTTCCTCCAGGTGCTCCTGTTTCGCCCCACAGTCCAAAGACATGTGCTATAGGTGAATTGAATAAGCTAAATTGGGTGTAGTGTATGCTATATATAGTTGCCTGAATAGTTGGTGGTTCATTTCGCTGTGACTAAGCACTAAGAAAATTAATGAATGAATAAAATGATTTTTTTTTTAAAAGTAAAGAATCTCATAAATGTTTAGAACCACGTAAGTGTGAGTAAATAATGAGGAAATTTTCATTTTTTGGATGAACTAACCCTTTGAAACCACTAAATTATATAACTTAAACTAGAATTGAAAACCAGAAAACTAAGAACAGGAGCAAGCCTTTAACAAATTTACAGTGAAACCGGAGCTAAAATAGATAACCAACAAGATACAAACTACAAAACAACTGTTTGTGATAAAAACCAATATCCTAACTGGAAAAAATTTTTATATTGTTTCAATATTTTCAATCTTCTGTAATATCCCTACAAACTAACCACCAGGTTCTTAAACACAACATCCTCCAGGAACTGGTGGACCATTTTTATTTTACACAGGATGATTTTTTAAAGAAAGATTGCACAAGCATGTTTATTTTTAAGCAGTTACAGAGTTGAGTAGGAATGAATGCAATGACCAGTAGCTGATACAATTACACAACCCATGATTCCACACACAAAAAATACACATGTATATTTCAATAATATAGATAGAAACATACAGCATTTTCCAATGGCATTTCTTTATATTCTTTCTGAAAGAACATATGCAGCTTTCTTTCCTATAATGGCTTGTTTTATGTGCATTTTTTCTGTGATGACAAAAGAAGATATTCTGAAGAATGTTAGAAAAAAGCAGCCATTGACTTCCATAGTATCTTTTGTTCCTACTATGGATGTCAGTGGCTGCTTTTCCCCCAACATTCTTCAGAATGTTTTCTTTTTGTGCTCAACAGAAGAAAGAAGAAAGAATCATATAAATTTTTAGAACCACTAGTGTGAGTAAATGAGAAAATTTACATATTTAGTGGAACTAACCCTTCGCTCAAAACATTTGTTATTTGTTCAAATTACTTATTTAAAATGAGCTGAAACGAAACGTTTCTTGAGTTTGTTTTGAGACAGCCTAATTGTTTTATGTTTAATATACTTAGATTGGTAACCAATAAGTTAACTTAATTGCATCATGTTAACCTAACACAAACTGACTGTGTGGAACTGAGAATTTTTCCAGTGTTGAAAACCACAAAATTATATCACTTAAACTAGAATTGAAAACCGGGAAACAAAAATCAGGAGCACAAAACACACAAACCTCTAACAAATTACAGTGAAACCAGACCTACAATAGGCAACCAATGAGACACAAACTATAAAAAAACAACATCCTACTGTAAATGGAAAAATTAAATATTGTTTCAATATGTTCAAGCTCCTGTAATATCGCTACAAACTAACCTCCAGGTTCTTAAACACAACATCCTCCTAGAATTGATGGACCATTTTTATTTTACACTTCTTTTTATAGAAAGACAGCCCAAGCATATTTATTTTTAAGCAGTTACAGAGTTGAGTAGGAATGAATGCAATGACCAGCAGCAGATACAATCACACAACTTATGATTTCACATACTATGTGTGTGTGTATATATATATATATATATTCTATTGGAACCTGCTTGGATCCAATATTCTCACAGAAATCAGTCAAGTTTGGTAAAGGAAAAATCATGATTTGGGGTTATATTCAGTGTAGAGGAGTGCCACAGGACGTCCCACTCATACTTCAGCCTCCACATCAAAGTTCCTGAAAGCAAAAAAGGTCAAGGTCAGGATTGACCAGCCCAGTCACCAGATATGAACATTATTGAGCATGTCTGGAGTAAGATGAAGGTGGAGGCATTAAAGATGAATCCAAAGAGTCTTGATGAACTCTGAGAGTCCTGCAAGAACGTTTTCTTTGCCATTCCAGATGACTTTATTAATAAGTTATTTGAGTCATTGCAGAGATGTATAGATGCAGTCCTGCAAGCTCATGAGAGTCAAACACAATATTCATTCTTTTTTCACTGCACTATGACTTTATATTCTATACTGTACATTATTTCTGTTGAGTGATAAGACTTTTGTCTAAGCAAAGTCAGACCTTACTGTCCTAGTTAAATTATTAAAAATCAAGGCCTGATCATATTCTATTTTGGCAAAATTATATAATAGCTTTCAATATTATGTAGAAACATAAACACTTTTTAATTGTATTTCCTTGTATTCTTTCTGAAAGAGCATCTACACCGCTCCCTTCCCTGTAACGGCTTGTTTTCTCTTCATTTTTCTCTAATGACACGCAGGCATCTATTGACCTATATCTCTACTGCTAATTGGGAGGCAGGGGTGTGAAGTGATGATTCTGTGTGTGAAGATGCACAGCAGTGAGTAATGCACTTCTCTCTGCGTCCAATGGAATAGCTCTCCTCTTTAGGTCAATGCTCCAGAGAGACAGAAAACAGAGAACAAGGGAGAACCACACAGAACCAAAGACCTCGAGTTCAAAAGTCTCATTCTTCATTCCTTCTGTCAGCGCTGTTCACTTTTCTTTGTTTCCCTGACTTTCACACTGCTTTTTCCAGGTTCTGTCTGTGGCATGTGTTTGTGTTAAAGTTACTGCGACCTCTGTAGAACATGACAACCACTGCAGACTTTAATGAGGTTTCAGCATCTTCTGTAACTAAAAACACATAGTCAGAGATGCGCATAGGCGGTTCACAGGTGTGCATGTGTGACTAAAAGAAGGAATGTAATGAATTGCTCATTTAAAGTCGCCATGAGAGCGTTAATATTGTCCTTTTTCTGCTATCGTAATATACAGCCACTTGAAACGGTCCTAAAGTAAGAAAAATATGTAGGGCGGTGCATGATTTTGTTCTTTGGGAACCAGTTGTATTGTTAAAAGATGACTGTTGCTAACAAAATGAAGGAAGATTGACAAAGGCGAGGGAAGGTTGTGGTATTTGATTAAAGTTTATGAGGGCAAAATAATGAAGTGCAAGATGTCATTGTTTATAACAAGTACTACTACAGTCATAGTCGAGAGTGGTTAATGAGCAATCACTGTTTTAGACTGACCAATTGTATTATTATGTCCAATCCATCGGAAAGCATCAATATAAGCATAAATATATATATATATATACATACAGTGTTGGGGTAACTCATTACAAGTAATGTGAGTTACGTAATAATATTACTTTTCTAAGTAACAAATAAAGTAACTCATTACTTAAAAAAATGAGTAATAATATTTGAGTTACTTTTTAAAAATGTAACTTGAGTTACTTTTTAGATGATTAAAGATTCAAATCTTTACTCACTATGGAAACAAGACTGTGTGTAATCAAAAGATGCCCTGGAACTGGTGTCTGACTGCGATTCATAATGGGATGTGTAGTTTATGAGAATGACTGGGAGTGTTCTTCAGCGACTAAATAAATTTGTTCATTTAGCAGCATGCAGTAGTCATCCACATAAACTTGACGGCAAACTGCCAAAATAAATGTCTGTTTTTAAAATTATATGAAATGCATATGAATTGAATAAATTATTTTCAATCAAAATGGTAATATTACTATTGTATATTAGTATTATATATTATATATTAGTATTTTATGTTATGTTTGTGTATTGTATTTTTACCATTTTATACAATGCAAATTGTGCTACAAAGAAAACAGGCAGTAATCGAATATCATAAATGAAGATTCGTCAGTGTGAAACAACTTTAGTTCAGTCAGGACAAATGCTACCTCCCAAAAACTTTCTGCAGACCAGTTGTACCCATTCTTAACAATAGTGTTCTCTGGCTTCTGACACTGCACACATTTATCAGGAATGGTTTGCAGAATAGAAGAAGATGGAGTTGCTCTGGACCTCAAATTTTCAATGAGATATTTGTTGGATGTGCTGGACCAACAATTTTGATCCACGTCGACTCCACCCCATATCACCTACAAAACTTTAAAGATCTGCTGTTAACAATATACCACAGGACACCTAAAAGAGTCTTGTTAGAATCCATGTGTTTGCAGTTTGGCACTAATTTGACAGCATGCAGAGAGTGAACAGCATATACACACATCACTTTGACACATGACCTGCCTCACAGAACATCCCTCATAGCTACAACCTATGAAGTTAGACATTATTTGGACGTAATCATGAGTCCATTATTGAGTAAAAATAAAAGTGTGTTGCAGTGGGAAAAATCAGCAGCCAATTTCTGACTAAAATTGCACTGGGCTTGTGTTCATTGTTATGAGCGCAGTTAACAGTCTTTCCTTGAGTTTGGGGGAAAAAAGAGTCAATTGTGCTCTGGAGATTTCACACTTTTAGCAGCTGATGCAGAGCGGGTCCTTTTCATTTGTCTCTTCTGGAGAGAGTGGGACTTTGACAATATGGAGAGCGACAGACGTCTCCAAAAGAAGAATTGTATGGCTGCTCTCAAGGACGTAAATGTGGGACCTCTTGGAATTTCACTCTAGAGAATGGAGAGAGTACTTGTTTTGTTTTTGATTGACACATTTTTGCTTTTTATACTTTTATGGTGCTTATAGAAGTACTATCAAGGTCATAATAACATTGATCAATATAAATATCTACAGAAAATAAAGATGGTAAAAAATCATATATCCATATATAGTGCACAGCATAATTGAGTACAACCCTCACAGATCTCTCTTTTAAAGGATAGTGTCACGATCACCGTTATCAACGCTGGAGGTTCATTCCGGTATTTCTGCAGAACTACAATTCCCAGAATTCTTTGCACTCCTACAACAGCTGACAATATTCCAGACACTCACACACAGACACAGCTGTAGCTCGTTTTCACTTATTAAATGGACTACAGTACTGTATATATGCACTTTCTCATACACTTTGCTTAGTCTTGTTATCTTGTAGCACTACGAAGCATTTTCTTGTCTTGTTTTCCCGTGCCGTGTTTCCTGACCCTTGCTTTGTTTGTTTATTCTTGTTGTTAGCCGCCTGGACCGATCCCTTTGCCTGTGTACCGACTACTCTTCTGGATTCCTCTTTATGTACCCGTTTGCTCCTATTATTTACCATTGCCTGACTGGCTATTCTTGTAAATAAAGCTGCATGTGGATCCTCAACCCTGTTGCCGGTATTGTATGTTACAGATAGCATGCTATACAATAATATATGTGAGCATATACATTAGATTATTCAATACCAAAACCAAATCTGAAGCTAATCTAGCAATATAACTTAGCATAATGGTTCAAAATGTAGTACACCCAAATTATTATAATGATAAATAATAAATAAAACTTTATAAAGAGGAAGAAAATCAAGAAAGCAAAAAAAATCTTTCTATCGGTCTTTGTCAGTCACGTGCGTTTGTTGTGTGAGACAACACACATGCACCATTTTTGAGGTATCGCTTGCAGAGACAACTTGAGAGAGACACATAACGCAAGAGAGGTAGATGCCATAAGAAGTCAAGCTGGAGATGTACAAGAAAATCGAGAGTACACGGAACCGCAATAAACTTAACAAAGATGCCAGGGATTGTCATTTTGATAAACTGTCTTACGTTCAGGATATAGACCTGTTTGAATTAACTGCAAGCCAACGGAGTGCCGACACTTCATTGCTCATAATAGTAATGACATGACATACTGTATATCCTCATTTTTTTTTAAATAGAAATTGTTTTAGTTTGAACACCGTTAAACCACAGTAAGTATTTCTAATTATGTTTTGCAGCTTTTTGTTTCATAGTTACATCTAATATTTACATTTACAAACTATTCGACAGGTTTGTATCCAAAGAAATTTACAAATATGAACAATAAATCTAATCAGAGCAACAGAACAAAAAAATGTAAATACTATTATAATTTTAAATAGTCAAATACGTTAAAGAGTTCATAGAGAACAAAAAAAAACATGTATTTGGATGTATTAATTTTATCACATTCAACTTTAAGATTTGTTAAACACAAATACAGATATTATGAAGAAAGCTGAAAACCTGGAACCATTGAATCAAGTCATGATAATATTTTATTTTGGTAAAATAAGCGTAATCTAGAGGCCTTTGCCTTTCATATAAGGCAGGGGTGTCAAAGTCAATTCCTGGAGGGCCGGAGCCCTGCACAGTTTAGTTCCAGCCCTGCTTCAACACACCTATCTGTAGGTATCAAACGAGCCTAAAGTACTCAATTAGTTTGTTCAGGAGTGTTTAATTAGGGTTGGAACTAAACTGTGCAGAGCTGCGGCCCTCCAGGAACTGGCTTTGACACATGTGATATAAGGCACTTCTGATACCAAATGATCAACTAGAAGTCATGTTATTATTTGTTGTTGTTAAAACTGGGCTGGTCTTTTGCCAGGTATTTGGTAAAATAAGCGTAATCTAGAGGCCTTTGCCTTTCAAATAAGGCACTTCTGATACCAAATGATCAACTAGAAGTCAAGTTATTATTTGTTGTTGTTAAAACTGGGCTGGTCTTTTGCCAGGTATAGTGTATACTCTTATATAAAGAGTATAAATAAAATAAATAAAAAAATGTAAAGTATTATTAAAAAATAAATAAATAAAGGTTCCTTATTAGTATTGATGGCTTCATAAAGAACTTTTAAAATCCATGGCAACCCCATCAAAACCCTATTTTGTAGCCTTTATTTCTAAAAGTCTTTCCCTCAAATTTCAGCAAAAAACTAACTCTCATTTTTGATAACACTTTCATACCACAGCATCAGAAAATTCATATTACTTTATTATCAATTAACTGGAGAGGAAGCGTAGACGTGATTATATTTTCTGTAAAATGAAGGTCATGGTTTGTATAATCTGATGTTCTAATTTCATATGCTGTTTTTTCTTCTTTTCCCGTGCAAATGTTGTGGGGTTTCCTTCAGCCACATTTGACGTAACAAAACAGCGACCCCACCAGTGTTGTACATGCATTATAACTTACCGCCTATCACCTCCTGACTGCCTGCGTTTCATAATTCATGCTGTGTCTAATAGAAAACCTGCCGCTGGTCTTGTAAGACATCCAGAGAGATGGAAGCGAGGAGAGGGCATAGTCTTTAACAAATAACCCTGTGTAAAAGATAAAAGGTGGGCCGCAAACTCCAACCAAGGACATTCCATCTCCATAAAAGAGGGTGGCAGAAGCAGATTTATTCGCTCATCTAGCAGTGAGAAGGATGCCAACCAATCACACAGGACAGAGAGTTGTCACACATGGGATACAGAGGAAGAACCCAATCCTGATGATGGTAAAACCTGAACACAAACTTATTTGTTGTTTGTTTGTTTGTCTGAAAGCAGAGGTTTTGAAACAATTTAAAGGCCATTAAATTACAGAAATGTACAATAAAATAATGGATGTTAAATGACAGAAATTTACTGTTTTCTGTAATTTAATATTAGTTCTTATACAGCAAATTTCTGTAATTTAACGGCTGTTATTTTACAGTAAATCTCTGTAATTTAACGTTAGTTATTTTGCAGCAAATTTCTGTAGTTTAACGGCTGTTATTTTACAGTAAATTTCTGTAATTTAACAGCTGTTATTTTACAGTAAATTTCTGTCATTTAATGTTAGTTATTTTACAGCAAAATTCTGTAATTTAACGACTGTTATCTTACAGTAAATTTCTGCAATTTAACGTTAGTTATTTTACAGCAAATTTCTGTAATTTAACGGCTGGTATTTTACTGTAAATTTCTGTAATTTAATGCATGTTATTTTACAGTAATTTTCTGTAATTTAACGCAGTTAGTTTACAGCAAATTTCTGTAATTTTCCTTAATTTAACGTTCATTATTTTACTGTAAAATTCTGTAATTTGCATTAGTTATTACGTTAGTGGCAGTAATTTTCTGTAATTTAATTGCCGTTATTTTACAGCAAGTTTTCTGCAATTCACCATCCGTTATTTTACAGCAAATTTCTGTAATTTAATGGCCCTATTTTTTTACAATAAATTTCTGTAATTTTAACGGCCATTATTTAAATGTTTTTTTCGGCACCCCAGGAAAAAATTTAAAATAACTGATTTTTTTACTGTGTATGATATAATATATCCATAGCAGAAATTATTCTGAGGGCCATCAAATTTAGGTGAAAATCAAAAGCAAAAATATTGGTGGGGAAAGAGTTATAAACAAACACCATCAGCTAATAAAATGTGTTAGCACATTCATCATTATTAAGGAAGGTTTGATACAAATTTAAAATTTGGCGTTCTGAAGGTCTAAATCCCCTCCAGGAGCCAGTCAGGGAGTGAGCATTACCTTGGGGCACCATCGCAGAGAGGCTATTGACCTTTTGTATGAGTGGGTGCAGCCATTTGAATCTTTTTGGCTCAAGACTTCTGGTCTCATTCACTTCGATTCATTTTAGACGTTAAAAACAGCTCGTTCTGCTATTTGATGTTGGAAACTGATATTTTCTTATTATATTATTCTGCTTTGTCTGTATAGTCATGCAAACATGACTTTTTGTAGAGCAAGTAGTTTGACAATTTTCTACTGTTTATTATTCCTAGTCATTCCTCCCATAGGCAACTGAATCAGAAGTTCTAAAACAATCGCAAAAATGAGAGTACTTCCACATTGAAGAATAAGTTCAATAAAGTCACTTACCAAAACCTTTTCATTCAATTTTCCACGCTGGTGAAATGACCTTCCCATTCCCACACGGACTGCAGACTCACTGGTACAGTATCATTCATGCGACAACTGAAAGCCCATATCTTCCGAGTGCACCTTAATCCCAGTGAATAAAACCAAGACCACCTGTAAAAGCACTTTCTCTCTCTCTAAAACAAAACAAAACAAAAATAAATAAATCTTACTCTAGCACTAAATTCTCTGAGCACAAACAAGTTTCTTTGTATAACTAGCACTTCTTGTATGTATTTCCTATTCTTGTTGAATCGCTGAATGCCTCCTCAATTGTAAGTCGCTTTGGACAAAAGCGTCTGCTAAATGACAACGTAAAAGTAACATTTGAAATAGGAGTAAATGCTCCATTACAGTAACATTAATGTGTGGTAACTAGATAAATGGTTAATTACCAGATTTTGGTAAATCCAGAACAAAATTAAACATACAAACAGCATCAGCTAATACATTTTTTTTTTTTTTGCGGCCACAAATTTTCACCATTATACAGGAAGCTTTGATAAAATTCAAAATAGAAGTAACTGTTTCATGACAGTAACATGAATGTGTGGTAATCAAATTACAGTTAAGCTTATTAGAATACGGAAGTATTTACATTAAATTATGAAGTCATTTATTTTATTTTAAGCATCTTAAATTACAGTTCTGCAAATAAGTTTACAAAACTTTTGCAGAATAAAAGAATGTTACTTTTGTCCGGTACTGTTATGAAAAACTATTTCACATAGCAAATGTTTATTACAAGACAAAATAACTTATAAACTTAATAAAAAATTGCTGTACAAAAGTGTTTTATTAATATTCTTTAAGTAATTATTGCTACCTGGATGGTCCACAACTGCTTTTTATGTTTTTTCATAACTGTTTGTGTGTCTCTTGTTTGTCTTCTTGACCCCTTCCCAACAGTCGTCCCCTTTAAGGATTCATAATTGTGAAGGGCAAAATATAATATTTGTAAATCAAGTCTTATGTTGACTTTTGTAAAGAATTTCTTTGACTCACAACCTTAAACGCCGCTCTTTATTTTTCAGTATTTCGTCAGCTCTTTTAATCAGCTGTTACTTGTTGAATCCTTTGTTTAATTCGTATGTCTTTGTTGGTGTAAATCAGCTCGGATTATTGTAGATAAAAAGGTTAATTATTCCACTGAGATTATGTTTATCGTTGAGGTATAAAAGGAGTGAAATTTTCAAAGCCCCAATATCTTCAGTGGAGCTGCACACCAACTGTAAGTAATTAGTGTGAAATTTGATTGATGAGGAACCTAATTAGGTGACTAAATAGCAATTAGCTGATCATCTAGACATAGTGAGAAAGATAATGTCACCGGGAATGAGCACATTTTACCCAGCGCAGGTTTTTTATTATCAATCTGTCAGTATTATCAAATAGTGTCTCGTGGTGTCTTCATCAGTGTGCTTTCATTTTTTTTTTTAACAAGTGCTGCAGATATTTTCAGAATCTGTGGCAACGTTTATGTACATTCATGTTGTATATTGCATCTTGACCATGTCTCAACACTTTCAAAGTAAGGTGATTAAAGGTGCCATATACTGCATTAGTTTAATAAGTTGAATTGTTCTCTGATATCTACATAGTAGGTTTGTTTCTTCTGTAAATTAAAAAAATTCTCCAAAAACGGTTTTATAAGCTCATTTTTATTACTCCATAAAATACGCATAGAACCAGAAGGTACTTAATTGACCTTATATGGTTTGTATCATGAATATTAATGAGCTCTGCTCTGATGTGCAGTTCTCTCTCTCTTACACTGCATTATGAACAATGAACACAGAAAAATATAAACCCAATTAGAGTAACGTTAACCTATTTTGCTCACAAGATGTGGATAAAGGCTAAATTATAATTAAACTTCACAAAAGAGACAGATAGAGATGTATAGCTTTGTATTTTTAAGCTTTAATGTCAAAGAAAACACAGCCAGGAATTAATATCATCTGCATGAATAGTCTCATGTTTGTTGAAACACACATCAATTTCATAATAAACACAATAAATTAACAAAAGATACAATAAAACATACCTTGTGCCTTTTAAAGTGGAGATTAATAAATGTATGATCTGTAAATCTCGCATTTTGCATCCTGACCCGAGTTTGAACTAGTCTCGTGCAGTCGTAGCCCAGTAAAGCATAGCAAACAATCTGCGGTTAAGTTTTTTAATAAAAGTCCCACATACTTAGTAAGTTAAATGTAAGCTTTAAAATAGCTAATGGAGGGAAACTACCTTTGTTTTCTCTCTAGAAAAGAGTTGTTGTTGCTTATCAAATACAGCCTGGGGTGTGCATAATGACCTCAGAGTTACATATGAGTCTGTGTGCTCTTGATGACGTCAGGTCTGGATGAATGACCTAAAGTAGGCATACATGTAAATCACAAGGGCATGGAACTTGAGTCTTGTCACAGTTTGTTTTGTCCTCTGATTGGCCTGTTGCCGGGGTTTTACACTCATAGAATTTACATGAAAACGAGTAAACAATGGCGTCTGAGGCTCACATTATGTCCATTTCCATAAACTGATCACTTATTATTCTACTATGCCTTGGTATACCCAGATTTTCATTATAGGGCACCTTTAGCATAATGACTTTCAATCACCCCTTTTGAGGGTATTTCAATGTTGAAGCAAAGGTACGAACCAGTTGTTCTAAATAGAAAAATACACTGTGTGGTGTGGATGCATGAAAGTGATGTAGGCTAAACTTGTTGAATTTCAACTAGCAAAACACAAATCTTTTCAATTTATACTGCTTGTTATGTCTTATCCATTTCCTATGATGGATAAAAACCATATTGCCCACAAGCCATTTAGGGGTTCATATACACAATGACACCCCCCCCTCCCCCCCATTCATCTCACGAAATTGCACTTGTAACCTTGGCAGTGCATTTCTCCTGAAAAAGCATGTTTCTTCTTAAACAGCCATACAATTTCAGGTGTCGGAGGTCCAGTGTGTTTATGTGACATGTATAGTCAGAAAACCATAAAACCAACCCTATCCTGGTATTTTCTGAAGCAAGCATATAATTTTAGGTTGCTTCTACAAGTCTTTGATTTCATTGATTGTGAGATTTAATGGGATATAAACCTGAGTGCTTCAGATCACAGTTTCGTGCTCTACCAGGTGAGCTATCAAGCAATTTTACATCAATTAAAATTTCATACATCGAGGGTTGAAAATTTACCCCTGCCAATCTAACTGTGGTAGGTAATATATATCAACTCACTAGCCAGTTTGTGTAATGAGTGTGGTGACAACAAGGATGGATCCAAATTGCAGTTTTATTTTCATTAATGGTCATACAAGCAAGGTTCAATCAGGGACAGATGGTAGCATGTAGATAGTCTAAAGCATTGGTCTCAAACTCATACTCATTCATAGGGAGCTGCAGCTCTGCACAGTTGTGTCCAACCCTAATCAAACACAGCTGATCCAACTAATCAAGGTGTTTAAGTCTACTAGAGACTATTAAGCAGGTGTGATTTGGAGGTGGCCCTCCAGGAATAGAGTCAGAGACTATTGGTCTAAAGCAGGGGTGCCCAAACTTATTCCTGGAGGGCTGGTGACCTGCAGATTTTAGCTCCAAGTTGCCTCAACACTCCTGCAAGGATGTTTCTAGAAAGCCTAGTAAGAGCTTTATTAGCTAGCCCATGTGTGTCTAATTGTGGTTGGAATTAAACTTTGCAGTACACTGGCTCTCCAGGACTGAGTTTGGGCACCCCTGGCCTAAAACATAATCGGTGAGACAGGCAAAAAGTCAAGGTAGGCAGCAAACAAACATTAACACGACAACAAACCAAGGTTAGAAACTTGGCCAGACAATCCAGAAATATACTCTGAAGTGCTTACTACAGGGAAATAAGTCTCAGCCAAGATGTGTGTGAGGTGTGTATATAGTCTGTATCATTAGTCCTGAACAGTTTTGCCTGTGTGTGTGTAATAAATAGGTGATCTGGGACTGTTGTGTGAGCGAAGTACATGATGGGATATGTAAATCATTTCAGTTGCAGATGTGTAATTCAGGTGAATGACAGGAAGTGTTCTCCTGCTTTCTACAAGAGCTAGATCACTAGTAATTATAACAATATGGTGGGATATGATTCACAAATTATGTTCTAAAATGTTCATGTAATTGTCAACACAGGCTCATTCTGAAAACTTTATATGTTTCTGGAGATCGCAAATTTTGTAGCCAGAAGTACGCAGGGCTGCATTTTGTCTTTAAAACGAACGCTATGGGGCAGTATGATGCCGTTCCTTTTCATGCTTACCAGCTTACCGCTTACCTCCATATTTGAGTCCAGCGATGTACGGCCAAAACAGAAGCCAAAAAATAAAATAAACAAGTAAATAACAGGGTGAGAATGTGGTAAAATATAAAAACATGGTAAAAATCAGACGAGGGCTTTTCTTTTTCTGGATTGCTTTTAAAAACTGTCGGTTGGGTTTAAGAAAGTGGGTAGGCTCTGGTCCATCACTGCTTTTGAAAACACTATTGGTTGGGTTTAGGATAGGAGGGTGGGTCAGTCGATCGGTCGGTCAGTCAGTTAGTCAGTCGACAGCGGCCTCTGGTGAAATTATGCGAGAACAGCAGGCGCGAATGACACTCACAAGAGAAATTTAAAGTTTCAAAAAGCCTACACAGCAGCCTCTGGTGGATTCATGAAAACAAAAACTGCAAAAGAATGTAGATCCTGTGACATATTTGGCGCTCTCCAGAAATGTATATAGCGGTACATTTTCAGAATGAGCCTAGATTGGTAATTGTTATCAGAGTCCTTACCAAACTTGAGTATTGACCTCGTTATGTAAAAAAAGTCCAAATATTAAAAAAAAATAAAATATTATGAATAATACATGCCCTTTCTTTTCACATTAGTGCTGTTAATGTGCTGTTAATGTACTAGGAAACACAGTTTTTTTGTTTGTTTGTTTGTTTGTTTTTTGTCACCTTGAACTCAAGAACATGAGAACAAAATCACTTGTAAGCTAACTACGGGAGTTTCCCAGGGTTCAGTTCTTTGTCCACTAGTGTTCTCCATTTACAGTACATCACTGGGACATCATTCAGAAATAAGGTTTATCTTACCGTTGTTATGCTGATGACACAGCGCTTTATTTCTCATTTCATCAAGATGATCCAGTTGTAGCAACACAGATCTCAGACTGCTGCCTGCAGGACATCTCAGCATGGATGAAAAGTTTTGCTGCTCAACTTGGCAAAGACAGATCTTTTCTTCTCTGCCAATCAGACAGTTCAACATAAATTCAGATTGGATTATCAGCTATTACTCCAAGTACAGAAACTTGGAGTGATCTGTGATGGTCAGCTGACCTCCAAGATCACATTACAAAGACAGAATAATCATTCACTGACAAAATAACAATCAGGCCCTTCGTAACGGTGCAGGCTGCACAATTTTAGTAATTTCTATGCTTTTCTGTTTCATCAAGTATAGTCAGACCTCTACAAAAGATTCAATATGCTGCAACATGGTCTTTCATGAATCTAAAACAGGTCACATTTTTCTTTTCCTTCCTACATTGGCTACCAATCGCATTTTTAGAAACATAATCTCCACCTGCTCTTTCAAGTCTACATCCCCTTCAAAATTTTGCAGTGAGTAAATGAGCTTTGCCTTGTGGTAACATTTCAGAAAAGCACAGAATCACTCTGTAGAACAGCCCCATTCACTGCTCGTGGCATGTAGCTGAAACTCTTGACAAATTTCAAGAGATACCTGTCTTTCATGAGAACTTAACTGCATCTAAAAAACTTCCCTATTTTAGCTTAACAACGCCTGAAACTTTGAATTACTAGAACTCTTTATGATTATTTTGCAGAGTCACTTGTTTTGTCCCTTCATTTGTAAGTATCTTTGGATAAAAGCTTCAACTAAATGAATAAATGTAAATGTAATGTATTCCAAAGAGCCATGTAATAATTATCAACAATGTTCTTCTAATCATAATTTGTGAGAATAGAAAAAAAAGTTGTTGATGTCTAGTGTCAATATCATTAGTGGTGGAAAGAGTAGAGAAAAATCATACTCAGGTTAAAATAACTTGCAAGTAGAGTAAAAGTATCTGTTCTACTCAAAGTAAAACGTAGCTTTTTTTTTAAGAACTTAGTAGTGAGTATTATGCTGTGAAAATTATTCCTCCATATACCCTGCAAATAAAAGATGTAGCTTACACCAGTGCCATTTCCTTTTAAAGGTGTTTATAAATGAAAGTTAAATTATTTGCCTTTTATGTACTAATGGGATATTCATTTAGTGTGAGAACATATTGCATTAATGTATGCACCTATAATAAGCTAAAATAAAGGTTTATTTGCATGCATGCCGCAGAGCAAAATTTGCGTAACATAACAGGGAAAACATCTAGCTGCAACAACATGTTAACACTTAGTGTTAAACTTAGTGTTAAACTTAAGTGTCTGTGTCTTGAGGTCAGGCTATTTGATGTGATTTTTCTATGCACAATATGATTCATGGGACTGATTATTCAGTACTTAGCCGATCACACACATTAAAATAATATATTTTTGCTGCTTGTTCAAACTACTTAATTAAAATGAGCTGAAACAACACAATGCTTGAAATTTTTTTGACAACTTAATTTTTTCATGTTCAATCCAAATAAATGTGTTACGCTAACTTATTTGATTATTCTGTACTTAGGCAATCGCACACTCAAAATGCTGCTTGTTCAAACTAATTTAAAATGAGCTAAAGCAACACAATTCTTGAGATTTTTTTTTTTTGGGGGGGGTACAATTTAATTGTTTAATGTTCAATTCACTTAAATTTGTTACATTAACTTAATTTATGTGGGGACAACATGAATAAATTGTGTGGAACTCAAGTAGACAAAAAATAAACATATAAAGTCGACTACAGATTAAGGTGGAAAATAGCGTAGTAAAAGTACCAAAATAGCACTAAATATATACACATGAAAAAATTAAAGCACATGTTTTTAAAACTCCTTAGTAAAATACAATTACTGAGAAAAAAATACTAAATTACAGTAATTGCATTTATTATAATATTTAATTATTATAATTATTATATTTGAGTATTTGTAAATCCTTACTTTACACCACTGGATGTTAATTTTGGCTGCAAACTGTATTGAATTAGATCAGAGATGCCCAAATAGGACCCGTGGGTCCTAATGTAACCTTTTGTTTATCCTGTAATTAGTTTTGTTTTGAAAATGAATCTGACTTTTTAAAATGTAAATAATTCTATTCAAATCAGTTTACCTTTATTTGTATAGCGCTTTTACAATGTAGATTGTGTCAAAGCAGCTTCACATAGAACATCATAGTAAATTTAAACAGTGTAGTTCAGTTTTCAGTGTTTAAGTTCAATTCAGTTCAGTTTAGCTCAGTTCAGTGTGGTTTAAAAATCACTACTGAGAGTCCAAACACTGAAGAGCAAATCGCTGCACAACTCTACACGTCCTGAACTATCCCGAACTAACACGTCCCGAACTAAACCAGTGGCAACAGCGGCGAGGAAAAAACTTCACCAATTGGCGAAAGTGAAGAATTAAAAAACCTTGAGAGAAACCAGGCTCAGTTAGGCACGACCATTTCTCCTATAGTCAAACGTCTTGTGCAGAGCTGCAGTCTAGGCGCCGGAGGCAGGAGAAGCTGGACGTCAGTGAGACTCGTCTGTCCCTGGAGCATCACAGGAATCAGTCTTATGCTCTCCACTCTTCCATGACCACAGCAGCAGCTGCTCAGGATACGGCCTGGTTCAGTATTATGGAAACCTTGGGATCATCTGTTCGCTGGTCTTGGATTGCATCAGTGGCACTGCATAGTCTCTGGGGGCCTCGGGATGAGTATTCACAGGTGGAAATAGAGAATAAAGAGAAATAATTAGCGTAGCTGCTGTTCATAGTGATATAAACCAGATGTAAAAACCTGCGTAGAGCACATTCATGTATCATACCGTTATGTGATGCATTGAGTGTATGCTTTACTAAAAAGATCTTCAATCTAGTTTTGAACTGCGAGAGTGTGTCTGAGCCTCGGACATTATCAGGAAGGCTATTCCAGAGTTTAGGAGCCAAAACTTTGCTGTTTTAGGTACTAACAGAATCCCTGAGTTTTGAGATCTTAAAGAGCGAGTTGGATTGTAGCGAGACAGAAGGTTGGTTAGATAAACAGGAGCTAGATTATTTAGAGCTTTATAGGTAAGAAGTAATATTTTAAAATCAATACAAAATTTAACAGTCAGCCAGTGTGAGGAAGATAAAATTGGGGTGATGTGATCATATTTTCTAGACCTGGTAAGAACTCTGGCAGCTGCATTTTGTACTAGCTGAAGTTTGTTAATAGAGGATGCTGGGCAGCCAGCAAACAGTGCATTACAGTAATCCAGCCTAGAAGTCATAAAATCATGGACTAGCTTTTCTGCATCTGAGATGGATAGCATACTTTGTAACTTATAAATATACTGTCAATCAAATTAAAGGCACGTGCAGCTTAGTGTACAATGGGATTATGTTTTTACTGTAATAAATTCATAAAACATATACTGCATTAGTTGAAATAATTTAAAGCAATGTTCTGTAGTTATTTTTAAATATTTTGAAATAAATCAAGAAGTTACTCATGGAAAATTTTATGTAATACAGTTTGGTATACTTGTTATAGGCATGTATTTCCAGTAAGCCTGGGTAATATAGCATCTACAGTATACAATACTCCAGATGTTTTTCTTTTATCTTGGGTGTCTGGCTGGTACAGTGCATTTTAGTCTGTCAAATGTATAAAATATATGCATTTTTATGTATATATTTTATGTTGCATTCGTTTTATATGCATATTTATTTATCTTTTGGTTGACAGTTTTCTCCACCATCCCTCAATCCCTGAGGATGAGTTGAAACTGGGGTTTCTTCTGGATTTCCTCATCTCCAGAGAACACAACACTCATCGCAACACATCCACTGCCTTATGTGTGTCATCTGGGGAGGGGTCGAAGTATTTAGACATCAAAGTCACCACTGGTTGCCTGCGGTAAGGAAAAGTCACCCTCTGTGCGTTCACGACACGACAAAGAAAAACACTGATATTCACAATAATTAATTCCTAGGATGCTCTGTTCTAATTAAATTTACACGCGTGTTTGCTGTTAGATTAAAAACAATGAGCAGAGTATTAATAATGAAAGCGTCTCGCATTACATGAGCAACGTTTTGTTTTAAATCTGTCACAATGCGGAGCTAACGTCATACACGCAGCACCTCGTTTTCACGGTGATGAGCTTTTGCAAATGATTAACACTTTGTCTGATATCCTGCTCATCTGGAACACAGACTTCTGACAAGCTTTACAGATAATGCAGAGCTGAGATCATTAATTTAAATTCATATCGTTATAATGAAGTAACTCTAACGAGCCGGTTTAGGGTATTAACTGAACTCACCACCCTATTACAATATTAATGAGTTCTACAGAAGGAACTGGAGTGTAAAATGGAGAGATCTTTGAAAATGATGGACCATATTCCAGCATATATTTCATAATTTTTTCCCACAAAAGGTAGCACCTCAAAGGAAGTGACAGTAAATGAACTAGATGAGTTCCTGTTCTGTGTCAGCCGTGATGAGAAATGACATATTTGACCAAGAGATTTCCCCCGTACATCAGAAAAAAAATATGCCACAGTGGACATTGGCTGTTTTAAGGGTGCTTGACTTTACAAATTATCTCCCGTGTTCCAATATTAATGACAAACAACAGACTACTCGTTTGTTTTATAGGGGCTGTTTGCACCTGGTGTAGATTTTTTCGCTAACTAATTGTGAAAAGGATAGGTGTAAATGCCTTTGGAAATGAAACTGATAAGGACTTCCGGTATGATGGCGGAGTAAGAAGTCGCACGTTTCTGCTCTGAATATTGCTTTCAATCACTTTGATTAATCTGAGTTCTCTACACGCTTTAAGTGCATCTGATATTTTACACAAGATTAATAGGAAATGCAACTGAGACGCATATAAATTAGATTGCTCAAACCACTTCAGAAGATGGTTTGGAACATATTTGAGATATGTTGAAACCATATTTAAATTTATGTTATAGGCTATATGACATAGTAATAACACAACGCTGCAGATAACAGGTTGTAATGTTTGTTTCATTTTTTTTTTCATTTCACTCTATTTTTGTCTGATCATTAACCTTTAAATTAATAAATTACAATGTTAAATTAATATCAAATAGCAGCATTAACCATGTGTGTTGGAACCAGAGCTACATATGGCTGCATTTCATCTTTAAAACAAACACTATGGGGCAGGATGACAACGTTTCTTTTTTCGCTTACCAGCTGACCGCTAACCTCGATGTGCATGGCTTTTCCGCTGTTACCGGTTTGTCCAGTAGCTCGCCATGTATGTTGGTTGACTTGAGATGCGGAGAGGAGTTGACCATGATGATGGTGTTCAAGTCCAGTGAGGAATGGCTCCAGAAACCAGGTAAGACAAAAACAAAAGAAAAAATTAATTAAATAAACAAGTAAATAACAAGGTGAGAATGTGGTAAAAATCAGTTGAGGGCTTTTCTTTTTCTGGATTGCTTTTTAAAACTGCCGGTTGGGTTTAGGGAAGTGGGTGGGCGGGTCAATCGGTGCTTTGAAACACTATCGGTTGGGTTTATTTGAAGGAGAAGGGTGAGTTAGTCGATCAGTCAGTCGACAGCGGCCTCTGGTGGATTTACATGAGAACAGCAGGCACAAATGGCACTGCAAGAGAAATTTGAGATCTCAAGCAGCATACACAGCAGCCTTTGGTGGATTTGTGAAAACAAAAACTGAAAAAAGTACCTCCTGGAACGTATTTGGTGCTCTCCAGAAATGTATATAGCGGTAGGTTTTCAGAATGAGCCTGGGTTGTTTGTATTTTAAATCTCTATACTTTGCCACTATCATGAAAAGGAATAGGTTTTACTTGTTTGTCAGCAAGTTAAAATAAACATGTAATAAAAGACTGCAATATCGCCTAATGTTTTTATAACAGCCAAAGTACAGGTCAGATTACTGTAAGTATGCTCTTTTATATTTACATAAATACACTGTAAAAATGTTAAGTTCCACACAACATGAAGGAATTAAGTTAGCTTATTAGTTTTTACAAATTAAGTAGCCGGAACATAAAACAATTAAGTTGTCTGAAAAAAACCCTGAATTCTGTTTTTTCAGCTCATATTAAGTAGTTTAAACAAACAGCAAACATAATTCATAATTTTTCAGGATGATCTCACGAGGAAATGTAACTATTTTTACGTTTTGTCAGTTTAGTGGCAAATCCATTCGAGGCGTGGCACCAAACCCCACCCCCAAACCCAATCATCATTAGGGGATGAGCAAATTGTACTAAATTATACAAATGAAATCAGGTTTTATTAGCCACTTTAGTTGCATTTAATATCCTCTCTGTGCATATACATCACTATTGTGAATTATTTTTATATTAAAGAAAGCTGACAAATGCTTTGATGCTGTATTTTGCTACCTAACGCAGTGACACTGATGTGTTTTAAAGGTGGTTTAATTCCCAAACTCAACATGAAGAATTAAAAAGTTCAAGGACACGTTATTAGCTATTTTGGAAAATGAAACATCATTGTCAAAGCCTGTTTATGAATATGCAAGCACCTATAAACTCATGCGAAGAATAAACAACGATTCACCAGCAGCACTGCTTCTGATCCCTGTGGGACTTTCTTGGAGAATGCATGCCCTTTAAAATGAGGTCAACTGAATGCTGCTTTAGCGGTCTATATTTAATGTATTGTTCATAAAGCAAGGCATCAATGCAACCTTGAAACAAATGCTTTGTCAAATGGAAACGTGTGGGAAAAGTGTTGCACCGTGCAGCAAGTGAAAATGTGAAGACACAAGAAGTGCTAAAATAGAAATTCATCAGCTCAAGATAAAGCCTTAATAACTACAGTATTAAAAACAACTAAATACCTCTGGTTTACGCTACATGGCACTATTTGGTTGGTCACTTCATGCATTTTCTATGATCAGATATCTATCTGTCTATATTTTAAAAATGGTTCCATTAACATTTGGCACTTAATTCGCGATCTCCAGAAATGTATATAGGGGTACGTTTTCAGAATGCGCCTATGTTCAATACAAATTCATTTAAAAAAATAATAATTTGTAAATCTCATTAAATGTTTCATCCTAAATATGCCCGACAGTGGTTTTTGATATATGAACTATTGTCACAGCAACTTATACTGTAAGTTTGGGAGTGTTTTCTGCAAACAATGCATAGAAATTATAAACAGTAGGCATTATTCACAAGAAAATAGATCTACACTGTAAAAAAAATGCTGGGTTTCACACTACTGCTTTATGTTGTTCCAACACAAATCTATTAAGTTAGCTCAATCATTTAAACAAATTTAACTACACTGTAAAAAATAATCTGTAAAAAGACAGGCAGCAGGGCTTCCAGAGATTTCTTTACAGTCACAATTCATTAAAAATGACAGTTTATTACTACTGATAATTTGCATTTAAACTGTGGGGAAAAAATGGCGGAAAAAAACTCGAGAATAAAAAATGTAGAAAAAAAAACATTAATTTCTTGTTTCATATTACTGTCATTTTACAGATTATAACTAATGATACAAGTAATTACTGCCATTTTACTAATTACTGCAATTTTACAGATTATTACTGTCATTTTACAAATTATTACTGTAACTATATAATATATTAATGTAATTATACAAATTAATTAATGTGATAATAATGATTATTACTGTAATTATACAGATTAATGAATGTGATTATACAGATTAATTCATGTAACTATGCACAAAATCTCTACATATTTCATAATTTTTTCCACTTTTAATATACCTTTAAACAGAAAAAAAAGCTTTTAAAGAATGATAAAAAAAGCTTATGTACAAATAATTGCTGTTGTCAAAAAAAAAAAGTAAATATAACTATAAATTATATTAACAAATATTTTAAGATATGTAGGTTAAACTCCAAAACAATTTGCTTGAAAAAATACAAAACTGTTATGTATCTATCTTGGTCATCGTTTAACAACAAAAACAAGGTTAGTGTCATGTGAGGACACGTGGACAACGAAGTTGAGAATCAAATAACAATTTATTAAGAGAATCATCTTGCAATTAAAGGTTGAAACAGGAACAAACAGGTGCATACAGATAATCCCAAGCGTAAAGGCGACAAACAAAGCAAAGCGTCGAACACGACAAGGGAAAATGCATTGCAATTCTCATTAAACAGTTTATCAGGACTCAGCAATGATGTGTCTGTGTGTGAGTTTATAACCCTTGAAATCAGTCCAAAATGATCTTCTGCCTGTGTGTGTAATCAGTGGGAATTTGTAACCCAGGAGTGCGAAGTGCATGCTGGGAGCTTTAGTTCGTTAACATAGCGTGTGTGTAGTTCTCCAGCTTGATCGCTGGTGATCATAGCAGTTAGCATAGCAACATTGTTAGCCACTGATTAATTTTTTTAATCAGTTAGCCACTGATTAAAGTTTTTCCATAAACAGCTATTTAGAGTCATTTATACACAATGCATTACAAAAAAACTCATAATAAAATAAAATATTAAAACAAGGTGTCAAACTCTGTGCAGTTTCAGAATAGTAAAATAAACATTTTATAGTTTACAGTACATGCATTATATGCAGCCTTCAAACAATAGGCTATTATATTACATTATTAACTTCACGTTAATCTTCATATGATAACTATCTTTAATAGTACTAAAAACAATTTGACTGAATTTTTGTTTCCCTATTTTTACAGGATTAATCTGTAAATACTAACGTAAAATTATGTGTTATACTCTCTGAAAATACAAAATATTACCTTTACAAAAAAAAAACAATACCAAAACACAAGCAATAACTGTAAATTTAATGCTAGAAATTTTTAATACAGAAAACATCGGAAAAACAACAGGTATTTCACTGTATAATGAAAAAACTGGAAAACTCTGTAAAAAATACAGAACACCTGTAAAATAACGTTTAGTTTTAACAGTGTAGATTGAACATATTAAATTGTGTTGTTTCAACTCATTTTAAAACTAGTAGCAAGCAGCATAAGTCATTTTTAAGTGTTTAAAATGATGTAATGTACAGGAAAAAGAAAGTAAAAAAAAAAAGCTTTACTTTGGTTTTATTGTTGTTTTATTTTTATAGCAAATCACACATGTATTTCCTCTGCAGTGGCTAGCTTTCAGTTGGCAGTGCCTTCAACACATAAGAACTCATTAAACTGCTGTCGGTAAGAGGAGCAACTTGTCAGTAAAATCCATCAAACCCAGAAAGTCATGTCCAGTAGATTGTATAATGTAAGACTGGCATCCCCTTTAAGAGCTTAAGGACTTACAATCACAGCGGCTGTGCTAAACCATTAGAAAAACCGCACATGAAATGTCAAAGATTCCAAATCCTTGCTAGATTTAGCTGAAACAGCATATTAGAAAGAGAGAGTGGAGAGGCAACTCCTGCAGACATGTCTGTACGGCACTGCAGTCAGGCTTTTCCACTTGAGTTCCTTCACTTTTTTTACACTAAAGTGTTTCTTTGGTTTACATGAGGTGGTTTCTGGATTTACAGGCAGTCATTTTGTAATTCTGTTGTTGTCCAAATTGTTTGTGCTCCATCACTCAAGAGAACATTTCCAAGGGAATTACCTGCATTTTAAAAGGTAATTTAATTCCATTTATTTCTTTGGTTTACAAAGAACAAATGGCCCAAATGGTGTTTTGAAAACAATTTTCAGCCAGCGTTAAGATCCATTTTGGTGTCTAGCTCTAAATGAGAAACACTAATATTTCTGTCCAAACTGAAAACTATAGAAGAAATTACAAGCTGTCTTAATAATAGATGCACACTGTGAATCATTTATTAAGCATTAGCAAATAGTTCTTCATTTGTTAAGCATTAACACTACATTAATATACATTAGTACGCGTTTTATAAATACAGCTAATCATGTATTCTTGACATATATAATGTGCTAATGATTATATTTCCCTATTTTGTTAATGGATACTGTTTCATTACTAAATGAAGTGTTGTATCACTTGCAAACCAGTTATTTAAGAGTAGTTGTTGGTTTTTAAGATAATTTAGCATGAATAAGTAAATGAGTGTGGCACAATGGCGCTGTGGGTAGCGCTATCGCCTCACAGCAAGAGGGTGGCTGGTTCGAGTCCTTGCTGGGTCAGTTGGCATTTCTGTGTGGAGTTTGCATTTTCTCCCCGTGTTGGCGTGGGTTTCCTCCGGGCGCTCCGGTTTTCCCCATAAGTCCAAAGATTCGATATAAAACGGCCCTGGGAGTAAGTAAATTAAACTATTAAAGTAAAGAAACTATTCCAAAGAACAATTATGCATAATTGTTTTTAGGCATACACTCAAGTTATTTCATGCTGCTTGTTCAAACTATTTGAAATGAGCTGAAACAACACAATTATTGAGTTTTTTGGGACAACTTAATTGTTTTATGTTCAATCCAATTAAATTTATTAAAACAATTACGCTACCTTAATCAGTTTAAATCAAAATTGAACCCACTGTAAAAATTCTAGGTTCTACACATTTGATCTTCTTGTTCCAACACAAATTAATTAGGTTATCGTAATTGTTTTTACAATTACTAAAGTCCCTTTACTGTATTTTATAATATTTACATAAAACTAATAAGACTTAAACAATTAAGTTGTCCCAAAAAATCTCTTGAATTGTGTTGTTCAAGCTCATTTTAAATAAGTAGTTTGAACAAGCAGCAAAATATCTTTTGAGTGTTGTAGTAGTTACTTTGTATGTTAATACATAAGACTATTTATGCTTTGTAAATCCATTATAAATGACAATTAATTCTCAGTTATTTTCTAAAAAGAAAAACGACAAATGAATGACAAAAAATATTGAAAACAAAAAAACGAAAAAGATACCCAAATTTGTATTGTTTTATCCAAGCTGTCTACACTAAAAAAATGCTGGGTTCCACACAATCTGTTTAAGTAGGGACAACATAAAAGAACTAAGTTAACTTATTCGTTTTTACAACATTTTAAGTGAAATGAACATAAAACAAATAAGTTGTGCCTGAAAAAAACTTGAGAGTTGTGTTGTTTCTGCTCATTTTAAAATAAGAAGATTGAACAACATTTTTTGAGTGTGTTTGCATGTTTGTTAAATACAAAATGATTTGGTTGGATGGCAGCCACAGGACACCATGGCACCAGTGCACTCATCACTCATTGGCTATTGGTAAAGAGAAGAGACAGATAGAGCAGACTCAGTGGTCGAGGATAATTAGGAGCTCATGATGGGTAAGGGCCAGTGGAGTGAATCTGGCCAGGA
This sequence comes from Danio aesculapii, assembly GCF_903798145.1. Classification (NCBI taxonomy): domain Eukaryota; kingdom Metazoa; phylum Chordata; class Actinopteri; order Cypriniformes; family Danionidae; genus Danio; species Danio aesculapii. The sequence goes on along the minus strand of NC_079439.1, from coordinate 19,052,930 downwards.
TAAATGAGGTAACACCCCTACTTTTTATGAGAAGTGCCATGAGATTTTTAATGTCCACCAGAGTCAGGACCTTAATAGTAGAAGTCCCTAAAGGGAACTGTTGATGGGGAAAAAACAATATATTTATTTATTCATGCATGCATGCATTTTTTTCTCCAGACAAAAGCACTAAAATGTAGTTTTTGCTTCCACTTCAATATTTCTATCCATCACACATTCTGCAAGAAATGCACATTTTCTCTGGAGAGTGCAAAACATTAAGGAGGGAATAAAGTTTCTTGGGCAACACAAAATATTTATTTCCTGTCATATTTTCCCTGTTCTTTTAGGGGTTTTGTAATTGTGGCACCATTACTGTAATTGCATGTAAATTCTCTTGAAAATGTTTTTGCAGCTTGTTCAAACTAGTATAATTAAAATGAGCTTAATCAACACAATTCTTGAGTTTTTTTTTTTTTTGGGGGGGGGGGAACTTAATTGTTTTATGTTAAATCCACTTCAATTAGTAAAAACAATAACCTAATCAATTTGTGTGACAACCTACCCAGGCTCACTCTGATTATGTACCCCATATAGATTTCTGCAGAGAGCTAAATACATCCCAGGACGTATGTTTTTTTTTTTTTTGCAGTTTTTGTATTCGCGAATCCACCAGAGGCTGCTGTGTATGCATTTCAGATCTCAAATTTCTCTCACGAGTGCCATTCGCGCCTGCTGTTCTCATGTAAATCCACAAGGGGCCGCTGTCATCTGACTGACTTACTGACTGAGCAACCGACCGATCCCCCCACCCTTCCCCTGCCCTAAACCCAACCAACAGTTTTAAAAAGCAATGCAAAAAAGAAAAGTCACAGTTTTTTTTACCTTGTTTTCAGATTTTACCACATTCTCACCCTGTTGTTCACTTGTTTATTTTATTTTTTAGCTTTTGTTTTACCTGCTTTCTGGAACCACTCGTCTCTGGACTTGAACCCTGTCATCGTGGTCTACTCCTCTCCACATCTCAAGTGTGCCGACGTACATGTCGAGCTACCGGACAAACTGGTAACAGTGAAAAAGCCGTCCATACAGAGGTAAGCGGTCAGCTGGTAAGCAAGAAAAGAAACGGTGTCATACCACCCCATAGTGTTCATTTTAAAGACGAAATGCAACCATACGTAGCTCTGGCTACATAATTCATGATCTCCAGAATTTTTAATTTTCAGAATTAGCCTATGTTGCAACAACATAAAGGACTTGTTTGGAATCCAGAATTTTTTACAATGTACATATTTAGCAAGAATTCCTCCTATATATATTTTCCCATTTATTTATTTTCAAAAATTGTCTTTGTTGATTGCAGTTGACTATAAATGTGAAAAAATATTTTGAAGAAAGAAAAATCCTGTGAAATTTCCCCCATCACCATGTCCTTTTTGGTGTTTGGTTTAAAAAAGAGAAGAGAGCATCACAGATTTTGAATGACATGAGTGTGACTTAAAGATGACAGAATGCTCGTTTTTTGGCAAACTCTCCCCTTAACATTGAAGTTACTGAAAACATCACTCGCAATCTGAAAAACAAGCTGTGACAGAGGAAGGGGGGGTGTGAAATTAACGAAATAGATGGGGATAAAAATCAAACTTAGAAACTCCACAAGATCAAATGGCCCTGTGGCGTTGCCTCCTCTGACAGGTGAGTAAACAGAAGGCGCTCATTATAATGCGTACCTGCTCAGATTTCACACTGAGAGACGCAAGGGATAAGAGAGAGCGCGAACACCGCCTCGTCTTACATAAGTGCACAGTGCATTAGCAATGCAGATTTAGCGTGTGTGTGTGTTTTTACGCCAAATCAGTCAGCTTTCTTCTATAAAAGAGCGTGCGACTGTTAATCTCTGTTTAACGTCCACACGTTCCACAGCGTGAGCCCTTCGACCCTCATTCCTCACACGCAAGCGGCCTGTGTTTGTCACTCTCACCTCACTTTGATATAGTTTATGAAAATTGACTTTACAAGGACTGCGTTTTATGTTCCTCCTTTATTGGCCAGACTAGCATCCTCTGCGATTTCATTGTATGTGTGTGTGTCAGACAGACAAGTGTGTGATTAATAGCTCTCTTGGTCTCTGGCTGGCTCATTTTTCAGTGCTGTTGTTTAAGACCTGTGGCTCTTCTCTCGGCGAGATGTAGATGCGTTTCCCCTTGCTGTTTATTGATATTCTGTTTCCCTAAATACGGACCTATTTGTCTCAGCTGTCTCCCCCCACCCCAGCCGTATACAGCGGACCTGAGCGGATGGGCGGATCGAGGAGGTGGAAAGGGAAAACTATCCGTGATTGATAGGCAATCTCAGTGCCTGTGGCGTCTGGAGAATCACCAAGGTGACGGTGAGCACTTTTCCTTTGGCTTTCTCTCGTGTCTGGTTGCACTGAGCTGGCGTTCTGTGTGTGTGTCTGACTGTTTCAGAGACAGAAGGAGAGTTTATGTATTGTAATGCTGGAGAACAGAGCTGGTGGTGACCCTGTGTCTCTCGTGAACGTCTGTACAGCTGAACTGCTGATGCTGTTCTTCACCTTGGGTGGGTGGGAGGGTCAATTGGTGCTTTTAAAAACACTATCGGTTAAGTTTAGGGAAGGAGGAGGGTGGGTCAGTCGATCGGTCAATAAGTCATTTAGTAAGTCAGTCGACAGCGGCCTCTGATGGATTTACGTGAGAACAGCAGATGCGAATGGCACTCGTGAGTGAAATTTATTTATATATATATATATATATATATATATATATATATATATATATATATATATATATATATATATATATATATATATATATATAGCAAATTAATAGTTTACTGAGCTAAATGTGGTCGTGGCGTAATGGATTGTTAATAGCAAGAATTGTACCTTAAAATTAAGTGTGACCAAAATGTTTTAATGACTTAGTCAACCCAGGCTCATTCTGAAAACGTACCCATATATATATTACTGGAGAGTGTCAAATATGTCCCAGGAGCCTCATTTTTTTGCAGTTTTTGTTTTCGCACATCCACCAGAGGCCACTGTGTACACTTTTTGAGATCTTGAGAACGAGTGCCATTCGCATCTGCTGTTTGCCACCAAAGGCCACTGTCGAATGACTTACTGACTTACAAAATGACTGACTGACCGATCGACTGACCCACCCTCCTCCTTCCCTAAACTCAACCGCTAGTGTTTTCAAAAGCACCGATTGACTCACCCACTCACTTACCTAAACCCAACCGAAAGTTTTAAAAAGCAATTCAGAAAAAGAAAAGCCCTCACCTGATTTTTACCACGTTTTCAGATTTTACCATATTCTTACCGTTATTTACTTTTTATTTGTTGGCTTTTGTTTTTGTCTTACCTACTTTCTAAAACTGTTATTCACCAGACTCAAACCCCATTATCACAGTAAACTCTCCTCTGCATCTCAAGTGCACTGACGTACATGGCGAGCTACTGGACAGTCTGGTGACAGTGGGAATGCCGTCCATACTGAGGTAAGTGGTCAGCTGGTACAGCATCATACCGTAGCATTCATTTAAAAGATGAAATGCAGCCATATGCACTTCTGGCTACATAATTTGCGATCTCCAGAAATGTATATAGGGCTATGTTTTCAGAATGAGCCTATGTTGGACTTAGTTCATCACAAAACCTTGCTGTTCTGAGACATTCTGAAAGAATTAAAGTTTTGTTTTTAAGAAAAAAAAAATTATCACAACCATACTAATTTTATTTAATTAATATTGTAAAGAATGGATTTATACAACAGGTCAAACTGTAGTTCTGCGGAATGACTAAAAAATCATCAGTATGATGGTGAAAAACTGAACATTTCTAGTCAAACCATCCTTCTGCAATCTTATACCAAAAACTGAAATAATGGCAGCATTAATAGCTAAAAATGTGGGAGAGTGTTGCTATTATGTGATTGTATTGTATTGCAATATGGAGCAATTAAGTGTTAATGTTAAATCAGAAGTAATTCACAAATACTTGAAAATTCAATGATTTAATTAATAATTCTCTATAACTATAAAATGATAAAACATGAAATGATAAAAACATATGATAATAATTGTACCCAGCTTAAATGTAAAATAAAGTTACTTGAGAGAGAGGGAGAGCGAAGAGAGTAGGCCCCTGAAGATAGTCTGATAGCAGTAGACTGTAGAGAGCAGAAGATGGAAAGAGCCAGAGCAAAGTTTACCAACTATTTAGTATCTTTCTTGACCATGTGACCAAAACCCAAATACTAAGACATACAGACTGATCAGTCAACATGTGACCACATTGTAAAACCCCCAAAGACCAAACACCCTGATCTGATCAGTATCTGCCTTTGGAGTCAGTATGGACCTTCTTGGTGAAAAATACATGTTTTGCCATATAAACAAATGCATGTGATAATTTTTATTCTTACAATATTAATTTTTGGATAACACCATTGAGGAGCCCTTTTAGGTTCCTCAATGAACTTTTCAGTGACCATTTTATTAACGATTTATTATTTATTTTACAAATTAGGGCCTGGGGTTTAGGACAAATTAGGACCCCTGAGGTTCACATGGTATTATCCAATAATTGATGTTAATTGAAATAAAATTACTAATAATTATCAGCCATTATATACTAAACATTTTAACAATAATCTTTTAATTTAGACCCATTTAGAATATTTTTCAGTGATACAATTGGGCCCATATACAAGAATCTATATATAGTTGAAGGCAAAATTATTAGCCCTCCATTTTGAATAATTTGAATAATTCATTTTTAATAACTTATTTATTTTGTCTATGCCATGATGATAGTACATATATTTTACTATTCATTTTGCAGGATATTCAGTTTGAAGTGCCATTTAAAGTATTAAATGTTAATTAGGTTAGCTAGAAAAGTTATTTTCCAGCAGACTTTCTCCATCACTTCATCACCGCTTGGGAAATAATTGAAAAAGTTTACAGTATATTTACATATACATATATATATATGTATGTATATGTATATATATATATATATATATATATATATATATATATATATATATATGTGTGTGTGTGTAAAAAAATTACATTTTAATATGCAAGCTTCTTGCATGAGGATGTTTAATGGTCCATGGCATCTAAAACATCCAAAACTCCTCCTCCTGTTTAGAGGATAAAAATGTTCTTCACAGTAAGATGAATGGTTCTTTAAAAAATATAGTTTTTCTGTTGCATTGCTGCAATCACCTTTTTTTGGAACCTTTATTTTTAACAGTGTATGCATATGCATGTCTAACAAAATAATGACTTGGAAAGTGACAAGTGCACCCCTTCCAAAATAACAAATGTCCCCTTAAGTAATGTGTTCTGGCACCAGCACTGGATCTGCTGTGTTTACTGCCATCCAGATTAAAACAGCCAAAGGACACAAAAAATGCATTGACTCAGCCAATGAGCATCTGTTTTTTTAGTTGTTATCTTGCAGTGTTACTAGAGGCAATTCTAGGATCGTAGCCTTTGGGAGGTTTAACCATCATAAAAGAATGTTGTGTTCGAAGTCTAGAATAATGTTTCTTGTTTTAAGCACAACAGGTTGCAGATAAAGGATTGCCTGATTTGATTTCTTTTTGTGACCATTTACTCATCTCATGTCATTCCAAACCCATATTAATTTCATATGAATAATACAACATACAAGACGTTCTGAAAAATTTATAGTAGCCTTTCCATGCCTTTCCAGCTTCAGATGGATCATTAGAAAGTATGATAAAAGTGGTCTATCTGACTTATCTGATATATATTCCTTGTCTTCTGAAGTCACACGGAAGTTTTGAGAGGAACCTCTTAACTGCTGCAACCCAATTACATTGAACTCAATAACATGAAGTTTCGAAGTACCAAAATAAGTCGCTAGTGATTTCAGTTCACTTCCGTTATTTACATACAATAGATACATAACATATTTGCATGTCAGTCTTCACTGACTTCCAAAGAACATTGTCTGCTTTGACTCTCAAACACCATTATAGTTAATTTGGTTGTAATCATCTAGTTGTGAAGAATCCTTTATTGTCAAACCAATACATTTATGCTAACACAAACAAAACACCTAGTATAATCGATGAAATTTTGATTATGTGGCTGTATTTTAGGCTATGACTTAAAAGCATTTAATTGGTTATTTGCATTTAGAAATGTAAAGTGTCATGAGAGAGACCTAGGACCCTATAATACACCTGGCACAACAAGGCGCAAGACGTGTTTGGCGCAATTTGTTGCTATATTCAGACCAGCGCAACCCTAATTTTTACATTTTGTGCCACGTTGTTTAAATGGCAAATCCATTTGTGCCACTTTTTCATGGGTGTGCTGTTCTAGAAAGGTGTGTTAAGGTGCATTGTTGACGCGTTGCTATTTTGAAGGACTGAAATAGACTGTGCCATTGACCAACTGAAAGCTGGTCAAAAGTCCAGCGCAGAGCACGTTAGTTATGAACTGAATTTAGAAATAATTTTGAAACAAATCGTTGCACTTAACAAAAGAAATTAAATAGGTAGGTTAATGGATGTCTTCAGTGGAGTGTGTACAACATCGTTTTCTTACTCCATGAAAGTAAAGGATTAAAATAAAGAGTAAAAGTAAAGTAAAGAGAAAGTAAAGAAGCCGAATGGAGGAGGCTAGTTGTTTATCCTCGGGCAGATGGTCTGTTAAACTTTTTTCTCGCTAGTGAAGCGTTCAGTTTGTTCATTCAGTTTTCCCACTTACAAAGTTTGTCATGTAAACAGCAAATTAGCCATGGCATGTACACAACTGACTCTTAAAGGGAATGGGAGATAAGACTCTGATTGGTTTAATGCACGTTATACTCAAAACACAGTCAGTCAGACAGACGTTCGGTCGACAGCGGCCTCTGGTAGGTTTACGCGAGAATATCGGGCATGCACGGCACTCACGAGAGAAATTTGAGATATGAAAAAGCACACACGGTGGCCTCTCGTGGATTTGCGAAAACAAAAACGGCAAAAATACGTACCTCCCAGGAACGTCCATGGGACTATGTTTTCAGAATGAGCCTGGGTTGGTCATCCAGCTGTATTCAAATAAAAGCTTGCAAATCGATCTACAACACTCAGAGTCAAATTTACACTCGTTCTCCATATACAGCAATGTTCACGAGATGTTCAAATCAAAAAAACATTGTCAAAACATCCCATGTTAGTTCAGTGGTTCAAATGTAATCATTTGTGGACCAAAAAAAAAACAAAAATGACTTGCATTGTAAAAATAATATGTTGTATTGCCCGAAGTAAACATGCACCATGACTCATCACATAAGAGTGAAAACAGTTGTGATCAAGTCATATTTACAGGGTTTAGTGCACAAAGCTGCTTTTGGATCACTGACGTCACATGGAATGCTTTGGCAATATTTTGGTTCCTTTTCTGGACTTGGATTTTGGGACCCTTGCAGTATATAGAGGTCAGAGAGCTCTGGGGTTTCATCTAAAATATCTTCATTTGTGTTCCTAAGATGAATGAAGGTATTTAGGGATTGAAACAACATGAGAGTGAGTATAGCTGAAGCAGAGAGTGAAGCTGAAATTCAGATATGGTTATAAGCATATCATTTCCAACATTCGGTAGACCAATCCTAACAGACTGAACCATCTGACCAATCACAGCACATTTATGAAAAACAAATGAGTGTAAAGTGGATGTTGAGTCCTGGTTAAAAGATGACCAAGTCTTTCACTGATGGTACACAATTCATTTATTGGTCACACTCCATAGAATTAGTACGCATTATTTCATCATGAATCACCGTAAGAACTAGAGAGAAAATAAACAAACAATAAACACTAATGAATCCCGAAAGTTAAAACACTAAGCCAACATCAACAATCAAACATTAATCTTAAACAAATAAACCAAAATTACCTTATTTTTCCCTAAAACCAGTAGCTAAAACTCATGAAGGAGGAATCTGTGAAGCAACCGTATACCTGTGCCCCTTTTACTGTGTTTCACCTAGCATTCCATGCTTTATTTTCATTCAATACTACACGCAATATATATATATATATATATATATATATATATATATATATATATATATATATATATATATATATATATATCCGATAGGCTCCGCAATTAATGTCATAATTAAAGCCCCCAAACAACTTAATTCCTTCAACAAACCAAACCATATACTAAAATACAACAAAATAACAAAAAAAAAATTCTAAATCATGAAGTAACACATTATTTCAAGTTCCTTTACAGTGGATGCATCTAAACATATATTGTAAAATACATTAAGAAACAGTTGTAGTTCATAATTTATGGATGCTTTCAGTTTATTTATGCGTTATGGGAACTTAACCTTTAATAAAAATGACAAAAATACATATTTTTATTAGTTTGAAATGATGTACTGTTTGTGTTGGTCTTGTAAATAATGGTCCAAAAACGGGTAATGAATGACTACTACTTTTTCTGTTGTTGTACAGACTTGTTTCTATCATTTCTTATGCAATGCATTGTAAAAACATCAATAAAACCCACTCTGTTAAACTTCTGAGTTAATTTTTAAACATCAAAAGTTTGAGAAAAGATCAAGGTCTCATAATGCAATTCTAGGAAATGAAAACGAAAAGACTTGTGAATCATGCTTTAAAAGTGCAACTGTTAATTAACATATTTTGTTTTTACAGTGTACTCTCTGAGAAAAACAAAATTAGCACCCTTTAAAAATGTCATAATAAGGGCATGTCAAATATCTGTTTCATAATTAATACTTGTTCAATTTTGGGGCTGTTATTTCTCTTTGGAATGTGCACCATAGAGTTAATGACAGTTTACATTCATCAAACACTGCTTTGGAATGACATTAGGACAAGTGGAGTTCTGGTAGTAGTTTTGCATGTTTATTCTGGTATGTTTTTGGTCACTTAAAGGGATAGAACACCCCAAACTGAACATTTTGCAACTATTTATTAATCCTCCACTTGTTTCAAACCAATCTGTCTTGAACTCAAAATAAGATATACTGAAGAATATTGGGGAAAAAACCATTGACTTACATAGTAGTTTTGTTCCTACTTTGGATGTAAACAAAAAATTATTGCGAGTAAATAATGAGGAATAATTTTTGGAGGGTGATTAAAAAGGTCCCACTTTATATTAAGTGGCCTTAATTAATATGTACTTCACTAAAATTAATCATTTGTTACAGTGTACACATTGTGTAAATGCATACTTTTACATTGTACTTAAGCTCAATTAAATACCTTCATGTATTTGCATCTGTAATTGCATTTATAATTAACTATTGACCCTCCCTTACAACCCACCCTTAAACCTACCCACACCACCAAACCTGTCCCTAACCCTACCTGTATCCGACCAAAAAGGGCCACAAGTGTTCTGCAATGCATTATTACATTGTATTTATATTTTGACATAAGGACATAGTAATTAAGGACACTTTATATAAAGTGGAACCAAAAAAATAACCCTTAACAATCCAGAAGTACCTCACTTTGCTTTGTGATCCGTTAGCCATAGCCGAGAAGAGGCTCTAGCCCAATTTTGTGTTGTTCAAGTCAGTTTCGTCTCCAATCACACTTCTCCTCTGAGCTTATTCTCAAAAGTCTGAGCTTTTTATTCTGTTAAAAGATAATTTTAATGAAATGCATCGCAGCAGTTGGAAGATAAACAATTACTTCCGACTTTACAGTATGATGCTGTCAACCCCTAACCTCATCTGAGCTGAGAAATACAACACTGTAATTAGTTACTAAAACCTTATCCCAAACACATTCCTCTGGGACATGTATGATGGTGAAGAAAAAACTGTGTGAACTTTTGGTGGAAAATGTTCTTACACTGACTCTGCACATGCAGACCTCAGTCCTTCAAGCTCAAAGCTTGGTTGGTACTTGAACAAAGAAGTCCAGAATGCAGACAGAAAGGATGGACACCCACAGCAGGCCCAAGTGTCTTCATTACAGGATCTCCAGCCACTAAGGGTCAAAGTGAACAGTATCCACACTCACGTCTCAAACAGGTAAGCGGTATTTTACAAACAATGCAGCCTGTCGCAAACATACTGTACTAGTGCAGTAGTGAATTTGATGATTGCTCCTCCTGGGAGCTCTCACGGGCCAGATAACGACAGTTCTGCTTGTTGAATTTCAAACAATGAGCAATGGCAGAAGGTTCCAATCAATGGGTGTTAAAAGAAAACGTATGCTCGTTGTGTTTACCAACTCGTAAGAAAAGATCTTTCAAGACATTTTACTTTAAAAGTAAAATGCAGTGGAAAATCCCTTTGTTGCTCTTCATGTTTCACTATATTGATTACCTTCCAATTTAACGTTATGTGAACACAGAAAGTGGTTTTGAATTACATGGAAAAATTACACAGGCATTACAAAAAGTCAGCAAAATAGTCGATCGGCTTTACTTATGTAAGACTCTAAATAGAAACTCGCGATTGTTTTGTCCGGTGCTACCTGTGTTTGAATAGATGCACAATGAATGGTTTCTCTGAAAGCATATATTGCGGTGATCAATAAATAGATGGTGTAAATTAAATGGCGTGATGTTGCTCTGACTTCAACCATAAGTTTAAAGAAACGTAGTGTGGGTGAATGTAATTTTCTGTGAACTTTGTTTCAGATGAATGTGTTATATTCTCAAACAGGGTGATGTATAGAGAACCGTTAAACTTTAAACTCCTCACAGGATGACAAAACTGTATATATATATATATATATATATATATATATATATATATATATATTATATATATATATATATAAACTTTGAACTTTGGTGGAAAATGTTCTTACACGGACTCTGCACATGCAGGCCTGAGTCCTTCAAGCTAAAGCCAGGTTTCGTACGTGAACAAAGAAGTCCAGAAATGCAGACAGAAAGGATGGAAACCCACAGCAGGCCCAAGTGTCTTCATTACAGGTTTCTTCAGCTACCAGAGGTCAAAGTGAGCAGTATCCACACTCACTTCTCAAATAGGTAAGCAGTATTTTACAAGCAATGCAGCTTGTCGCAAACATACTAGTGCAGTAGTGAACACATTCTTATGTTATATATATTTTTCAGTATATGTTTTCAGTATATTTTGTTGTATTTGTAATTTGTATGTACATTATATATAGTATATGGCAGAAATATGTATATATTGTCATGGGGTGAAGAATCACATGACAAGGTTGCTCAAAATAAAGGTCCTGGCGCAGGCTCTCTTTCAGTTGCACACCCTTCAGTTTGGATGCTCGTCACCCCTTCCCCCCACCCCTCCCCCAGGCTTTTGCACGTCTGTCAGGCCAAGCAAAAAGCCGCCCAGATCCGAGAGAGACCATCAGCATTGGTGTTGGCGGTTCCAGCTCGATGACGCACCACAAAGTGAAAGTCCTGGAGTGCAAGGAACCCCCAGGTCCCCCCTGGCATTGGTGTCCTTTGCTCGGCCATCCACTGTACAGGAGTGTGGTCAGTGACCAGGTGAACCTCCCGCCAAGGAGGTAATAACACAGCTCCAGGACTGCCCACTTGAAGGTTAGGGCCTCCCTCTCCATCGTGGCATAGTTTCTCTCGGCTGGGATCAGCTTTCTGCTAATGTATAAGATCGGATGCTCTCACCTTCCTGGATTTGCGACAAGACGGCTTCTGTATCGGAGGCATCCGTCTGCAGCAGGAAGGGGCAGCAAAAATCCGGGGCTCGAAGCCACGGGTTCCGAAGTGAGGGCTGTTTTTAATCTTCAGAAATGCCTCCTGCGATGCTGGCATCCGCTTCACCTTCCCTGGCTGCCCCTTCCTGGTCAGATTTGTCAGAAGGGAGGCTAAGGAAGAGAAGTTTAGGGATGAAGCAGTGATAGTACCCCCCGCCAAACCTTAAAAAGCTCGTACCGGGGACTTAGACTCAGGCCTTGGAGCTGAGCGAACCACCTTCACCTTTTTTTCTTGTGGCCGGATGAGTCCCCTCCCAACTTGGAACCCCAGGTATTTCGCCTCGGAGAGCGCAAGATGGCATTTGCATGGGTTGGCGGTGAGTCCAGCCTTTCGGAGCTCTGACAGCACCCTCTGCAGATGGTTTAGGTGGTCCTCCCATGCCTCAGAGTGGATCACCACATCATCCAAGTAGGTTTCGGCATAGGCTTGGTGAGGCTGTAGAAGGATATCCATCATTCTTTGGAAAGTAGCAGGTGCCCCTTGAAGGCCGAAGGGAAGGGGTCCGGTACTGCCAGTGGCCACTAGGGGTGGAAAAAGCAGGTTCGGTTTTGCATTTTTAGAGTGTGGTACCTGCAGTAGCTTTTTGTAAGGTCCAAGGGTCGAGATATACTGGGCCCTTCCCAATCGATCCAACTGCTCATCCACCCAAGGCTTAAGGTAGCCGTCAAAGTCAGATACTTTGTTGAGGCGGCGAAAATCATTGCAAAAGCGGAGGGTGCCGTCAGGTTTTGGTACCATCAGGATTGGGCTGGACCATGGGCTGCATAATGGTTCTATCACCCCTAACTTCAGCATTTTTTTGTACCTCCTCTTCAATAGCCTGCCGACGAGCCTCCTGGAGGTGTCTTGAATTCATGATGAAGCATGGTGGTCTGCCCGGGAAGAATAGAGAACACATCAGAAAACTTAGGCGACTACAGCTGACAGGTGGGACAGGCTTGACAAAATCATTTTACATCAGTCTTCAGGCCTGGCCAGTGAAAACAGTCACAGAGTTGCTGAATCGTGTTGGCAGCTCCGAGATGTCCAGCCATGGGGTGCGAATGTACCAGCTCCAGCACTGTCTCCGTCATGGAGTGAGGCACGACCAGCAACATTTTTTCCTCCCCCTTCGCTAAGTGAAGCAGTGCTTAAGCCTGTCATCCCCTCGTTGTTCCTTGGCCCCCTCCTGTCACCTGTTGGAACACATCATAAAATAGATTAGGATTTTGGGAGGGGGACTCACCATCTCTCCCGCTGTCTGAGGCCAGAAGGACGGGCCGCTGATGGAGTCTTTGAGATGGCCTCTGTCCACGACGGCCCCCTTTAGAGCTGACAGGCTGGGCAACAGCTGCTAGTATGCGATTCAATCCAGGCCAATCTCTCCCTAGTAGCACAGGCACTGGAAGGTCCTTCACCACTCCCACTTCTATTGGCCTGGCATCAGGGCCCGCCAAAATAGTCACTTTTCGCACTGGAAGTTGGCGAGCATCCCCCTCAACATAGGTTATGGGTAGGGAGGCTTTAGATTCTGCCCGTGAAGCTAATATCTTTGCTTGCACCAGGCTAACTGCACTGCCACAATCCCGGAGGGCACGAAACGGTTTCCCATTAACTTGAACATTGAATTCAGGAGCTCCCACAGGTATGTCTCGGTGGACGATGCAGCCTGCCAGCCAGGTTCTTGCAGGGTGCGCGGAGACCACTGTTGGCATGGGGCTCATCCTGTGGTGAGAGAGCCACCTGCCTGCTTATCGATCGCTGGTGCCCTCCGGCGTGCGTCGCTCCTGAACCACCATCCAGGGGAAATGGTGGCGCTCGCTCCCCACCTTCTCGCTGTAGGGTTGCCTCCGCCAGCTCGATGGCCTCGACAAGTTGCACAGTGGTACTTGGATTCCTCATGAAGCAGTCGATCTACGATAACACGTTCTGCCACTTGGCTGGCCATAGGATCCCCCTCCAGTAGCCAGTGCAGTGCGAGTCACGAGTTCAGCAGCTTGGGCACGGGCTGGCAGACGGGGCTAACACTCTCAATCGAACAAGTACTGGGCAGGACAGATTGGCGATAAGCCTAACGGGCCAGGATTTCTCTTTTCACCTCAACGAAGGAAACAGTAGAGGAAGCCGGGAGCAAAAAGTATGTGCGTTGTGCTTCCCCTGTCAGCAGTGGGGTCAAGACCCATGCCCAGTCATCAGGATGCCATCCCTCATTGGTGGCAGTGGTTTTGAACATCTGAGGGTAGGATTCAAAATCATCATGGAAGGCTATCTTTGGTATAAGCTGGGCAGCTTGCACTCGGGGATCTGCCAGCGGAACGTGCAGCGGCGGTACGCAGTGACACGAGCTCCTGCTCAGTTTTATCTTGACGGGTTGCCAGGTGTTCAGCTATTTGTTGCTGGCGAATGCTAACCTCCATGAGCCCGTGAAGTAGTTCATCCATTGTGGGGGTTGGTGGGTGGGTTGAGCGATTGCCTATGCAGAGGAAAGAGAGGGGGAAAAAAGTAAATAAATAAAATAAATTATTTTTATTTATTTATTTATTATTGTTATTTTTTTATTCATTGATTTATTTATTTTTATTTTTTTGGAAGTGAAGAAGTTTGTGTGGCGGTGATTCTTCACTCTTCTGCCCGCATTCTCCACAAGGTGTCACAGGTGAGAATCACACGACAAGGTTGCTCAAATAAAGCTCTTTATTAATTAATAATTAGCTCTTTTCTTATGGAGAAGTTTCTCACCCTTTTCTAGGCTTGAATGGCTTATATAGCCCTTGGCTGATGAACTGCAGCTGGTTCCAATCTGACTGGGCCAAGCAAGTGCAGGTGATCCTCATTTGTATTCAGGGTCGCCCTGATGATCCTCGTGACGCTCGTTTACACTCATATACTTCTTTGCAAAATAAGTCAGCTTTTTATGAATGCAACTACCTAAATTTATGTCAATGCAGGCTCATTGTGAAAACGTATCCCCATATACATTTCTGGAGAGCACGAACTATGTAGCCAGAGCTACATATGGCTGCATTTCGTCTTTAAACAACAATGCTAGGGGCGGTATGATGCCGCCGACAACTTATGTTTCTTTTCGCTCCACCAGCTGACCGATTACCTCTGTGTGGACGACTTTTCCACTGTTAACAGTTTGCTCAGTAGCTCGCCATGTAAGTCGGCAGACTTGAGAAGCAGAGAGGAGTTGACTTTGACAACGGGGTTTGAGTCTGGCAAAGAACGGTTCCAGAAAGCAGATAAAACAAAAACAAAAGGCAAAAAATATAATTAACAAGTAAATAACAGGGTAAGAATATGGTAGATGTGGTAAAATCAGGCGAGGGCTTTTATTTTCCTAGATTACTTTGAAAACCAGTTGGGTTTAGGGAAGGGGGTGAATGGGTCAATCGGTTCTTTTGAAAACACTATTAGTTGGGTTTAGGGAAGGGGGTGGGAAGTCAGTCAGTCAGTCGACAGTGGTCAGTGATGGATTTACATGAGAACAGCAGGCACGAATGGCACTTGTGAAAGAAATTTGAGATCTGATAAAGCATACACAGCGACCTCTGGTGGATTTTTGAAAACAAAAACTGCTAAAAACATACCTCCTAGGACGTATTTCCCAATCTCCGGAAATCTATATAGGGATATGTATCAATAATTAACCTGGGTTGATTTATGTATATGCACATGTGTGTATTATGCATGCAACTATCCAAGAACATTAGGAAATATAAGTGTCCGACAACCAATCAGTATTCATGGCTAGAACTCATAGGCCAATCATCAATCAAGACTACAACGCCGACAAGCATTTTCCCTCCATGTCTAATGCAATGTAAGTGAGTCAGAGTCTCAGAGCTCTTGGGGCCTTCTCCAAATGACAAACTGTGACAGAACGAGAAAGACATGCTTATTAATGTAATCCATGTAAGGAGGACAGCAACATCCAGAGGGTTCAAAGAAGGAGACACTCGAAATCAGTCACAAATTGTATTAAGAGAATTAGATTACATTATCAAGAGGCTCAACCGTTGTTTCCCTCAGCAAATACAATAACAAGAAAATGTGCAAATTAATCCAACGGTTTGTATCCAACCACTGGAATAACAGCAACAAGTTAATAGTTATTTGTCACATTAATACAGTTCATCCCAGCAGGGGGGTGTTTTTCCAGAAGAGTAATGCTCTTAGGAAAATGGTTGTAAACGGTACCAAATTAGGGTTCTTCAACAGCAGCTTTTAACAGTAGCAGAACCCCTTTCAGTGTTTAATAAAACCTTTTTCTGGGTGAAAATTACAATACAACATCACCTATGTCACCACAAATAGTTTGAAAGCATTCCAAGTAAAAAGCTCTCATCCAAAAACAAACTCAAGTATCTTCAGGGGAATTTTTTTGCAAAAACACAGCCACCTTTGCTTCATATTTCCCAAGGGTGCCAATATTTCTGGATGACACTGTATTTGCTGTTAAACTAAAAAAAAGACAGAATTAATAGGATACAATTTGAAATTTGAAAGTTAAAATGAGAGTTTGAGCTTTAAAAAAAGCTGTCAGCTGTAATGATGGTGTTGCCTAACAAGGGTCGGATCCAAATACAGCTTTTATTAGAATCGTCAGGCCGGCAAGGTTCTAACAGGGACAGACGGTATAGCGTGTAAATAATCCAGAGAGTTGTTGATATAACAGGTGAATGGTCAAGACAGGTGGCAAAACAAACATAAACAGTGAAACAAACAAGGGTTAAAATCACAGATAGACTATACAAGAAAACGGTTTTATAATGCACACTACAGTAACAAGACTCAGCATGAATGTTTGTGTGAGTCAATAGTATCTGGATGCAGGCTTGATTATGCAGTCTGAAACTGCAAGCTTCAGACTTGCAAAGTAAGACGCAATGCTCTCGATAGAGCTAGTGACGTCACTGTGAGGGGTTACGTGTGGGCATTAATAAGCATTGCATGCAGTTAAGATTGCAACTACACCAGGTCTGCATCCAGACCCCTCTCATGTGTATTGACCTTATTCTTCAATGCGTGAGTGCGCTCGTTTTTGTGATCGTTTTAAAACTTTCGATTCAGTTGCCTATGGGAGAAATGACTAGGAATAATAAAAGACAGAAAAATGGTCAAACTACTTGCTTTACAAAAAAAGTGTTTGCATGATTATACAGCAAAATGAGCTGTGTTTAACGTCTAAAAATGAACGGAAGTCTGTGAGACTGCAAGTCGCGAGCCAAAAAGATTCAAATGGCTGAGCCTGCTCTTACGCAGAGAACAAGATGAATATAGTTCAAGTAATCAGTCCTGATTAGCTTCAGTAGTTGTTTGTATAATCAGGGAGTGAACTCAAACAAATGTGTGACTGAAGGGCATGATGGGATTTGTAGTTCGGTATATGACGAGGAGTGGTTCTCCAGCAATCCGCAAGGGCTACGTCACTGTGATTATAACATCAGCTTTGACTTTAGAGATTTAAAAAGAAACAGGAAATAAAGAACCCTAAACTGACACATCAAACCATTTTAGCATGAAGTATGGTCACACTGCACTTTCACCCAAACGGACTTTCATTCATCCACATCAGACCAGAAACACAAGCTTGTGTGAAATGTTTTGCGTTATGATGCATTCCACAGTTTAGTAAACTCTGACCTTCAAATTCAACCCAATGATCAAAATGTGACGCCTCTGTACAGAAAATTAAACGATGGAGCGATTGCACATTTTAGCAGCATCAACCTTTTTGTAACTCCCTCTTAACAAATTTTGCATGCTAAAAGTTTAGTCACCACAGCTTAAATGTTTTTTTTTTCAGGACAATATAGTTCCAAATAGAACTGCTAAGTGTACACTGTAAAAAATGGTGGGTTTCACACAAATTCCTTCATATTGTCCCAATTTGGTTCCAACAATTTGATTGTTAACTTAATTGTTTTATTTATTTTATTCATTTAAGTGGATTGAACATTAACAATTAAGTTGCCCCCCAAAAAATCAAGATTTTCATTTTTAATAAGTATTTTGAACAAGCAGAAAAATTTTTGAGTGTAAGGACATTTAAAAAAAACATTTTGAGAGTGTATTTGAACAGTTGAGCTCCAGAAAATCAAGCACGTTAGTTACAGATTTGGAAAAATAAAAGCGGGAAAAAATGAACCTCAACTAAATAATGAAGCTGAACAGAACAAATTCTAATCAGAGTGCTAAAGAGTATTTAAATACAAACTGTGTGTGTGTTTGAGTGGTTGAGCTCCAGAAAATCAGTCATGAGCTGCTTTGTCAGTTACAGATTTGAAAATCAAAAAGGCGGGAAATAAAGAGCTCAACACTCAAAGAACCATTTCCACATATACAGTACAGTAGATGGGTTAATCGGAATTCTCAATGTGATTCTAAATGGAACTGTCTAAGCGTAAAGAACATTTAAAGGATCTTTTTTGAGTGTACTTTAACATCGTGAGGGCCTAAAAAGTATTAAAGTGGGCTATAGACAAAAAAAGCAGACTGGTCCCCACTAATGCTGTAATATAGGATCAGTCAGTCAGAACAGGTTTCAGCACAGCTTCATAGACAATAATTTGGCTGAAATAGGATACACCTCACTTGGCTCTCAATAAAGGACGATCCAGGGCTCTTGACCGAGGCTTTGTAAATGTAAAGAAGATGAGACAAGACTTGTATACAAATGACTTTGTAAAGCTGACATGCTCGCCCATGTCCCTCGAAATGAAAAAAAAAAGACATCTTTCTCTTCTGCTTTCAGACAAAGTTTCTCCTTATCTGGAGAGCCGTTCTTTGTGAGCTATTACGAATTGTGTTATTGCTTTGTTGGCTGGTAATTCAATTAAACCGATGGCATCTTTGCAATTAAGCATTTCCATTATTTCAGTGTGCTGACTGGTGATGAGTTGCTGGAATATTCGGCGTGGTGAGCTGAAATAGAGTTCTGACGTGAATGAGATAAGGCCTGTCGACGTTACGGACTTGGTATTGTTCTGTGTCTGAAGAACAAGAGACGATTCTGTGCATACGAAGAGGGGGAAAAAAGTCCACTCGAGGGTTTGCAGCTGAGTTCCAAAATTGCACTGTAGTGTGTTAATTTCCAACGCGACTGGGGGAGATTTAAAGTCAACAGAAAGTTTCCTTAGTGACTTTGTGAATTATGTAAATGTAGAAACAGTATTTGTTCGGCCTAACATGAGATGGTTTAGAAACCAGATTATTCATTTCTTCATAAATGAATGAGATTAGCTTAATTGGGAACCTTACACAGGATTCAGCGGAATGGATTCTAATCTAATACAGACATAAAACGCTCTATTGTTGGCCTGTAGTAGATCGGTAAGTAGAAATGTCTGCCTTTTTTATAAAATAACATCAAAAATGACTCATGTACATTGTTACTGATGTCTGATTGAATATGATCTATTTCTAGGGATGTAGTATCATTAAAGTCTAATGTGTAAAATAAAATTATTTAGGACAATAAGGTCTGAATAATGGTCTCAATAATGTTCATGTATGGTGACTGGGCTGGCCAATTCTGGAGCACCCTGATCTTCTTTGCTTTGCTTTCAGGAACTTTGATGTAGAGGCTGACGTATGAGAAGGTGGAGCTATCCCTTGAAGAATTTGCCTTCTCCTGTGGTTTGTAATGTAATGGGCAGCACAAATGTTTCAATACCTCAGGCTGTTGATGTTGCCATCCACTCTGCAGATCTCTTGCATGCCCCCATACTGAATGTAACCCCAAACCATGATTTTTTCCTTCACTAAACTTGACTGATTTCTGAGAGAATCTTGGTTCCTTGCGGGTTCCAATAGGTCTTCTGCAGTATTTGTGATGATTGGGATGCAGTTCAACAGATGATTCATCTGAAAAAATCTACCTTTTGCCACTTTTCCAATTGATTAACTAGAAGTCAAGTTATTATTCATTGCTCTTACAACTGGGATCGACAACAATACTTTTGTCAGGTAGTGTACATTTTGGAGCTCATCTGTGGTCTTTCTCTCTAATGGCACTGCACTATTTAATCCGCTTTTCATTTGTTGTGAATATGAGCTTTCTTTTCACTGAACATGAGAGACCTTTTAATTCAGGCTTGTTGGCCTTGGAGATAATTCACCTAAACAGGCATTTGACTAGTCAAGCATTGAAAGTTTTCTCCAGCGCTGAATGACACCGATATGTAAATGGAGCATTAACCTTTGCCCAATTATTATCGTCCCATAATTGTTGTGGAAGAGCTACACGGAGCAATATAATTAAGTTATCCAGCTGGGCTCATGGTTTCTAAGCCCATTAACTCTTAAATAAAAAAAATTAAACATGTCTGAATTATAAAACAAGCGCTGAAAGCTTGGCAGGTCGAGAGGAATGTCACTTTCCTTTTTGACTTTAGACTGTAAAAACTATGGAGTCTGTTCTGAATTTGCACTCAGAAAATGAGATGAGAAGAGTAGAGGAATATCTGCAGAGGCGCTGTGCCTGGCTTCAATACCGCCATGATGAGTTTCTCCCCCTTTTTTTGATGAAGTTTTGAGAGAAGCCACATGTCAGTTACGTCAATTAACAGCAAAGACCCAATTAATTAATCTTGCATTAAATTTCTGCTGAACCGGCACTTCGCTCCAAATCCATCTCCAAGTCTAACTCTCCTTCTCCTCCTCAAAAATGTACATATTTCCAGCTCAAAGAATTCGTCTCATTGGCTGTCCAGAACATGTCATAAATAAAAAAGAACCGTGGTTCTTAGCTGGTTTTGTATTAGACATTGAGTCAAGTGTATGCCATTGGTCAATTATTTTTATACTATATACAGTCAGGCCGAAATTATTCATACCCTAGAGGTGTCACTGTTTATATTATGAGTTATGTATATTCTTAGCCCTCCTGTGAAATCTTTATTGTTATATTTTATTGTTTTAAATTATATTTAACAGAGCAAGGACATTTTTAATGTATTACTATTTCTACAGTATCATATTATAATATATAATTAGCTACAGAAAAAACAATTGTTATCAAATAACTTGCCTCATTAACCTAACTTGCCTAGTTAGGTTATTAAATTTAAATTGCATTTTCAACTGAATACTAGCACCATGGAAAATAACTAGAAAAATGTACTGTCATCATGACAAAGACAAACAAACTTAGTTATTATAAATAAGTTATTACAAATATTATATTTAAAATGTGTTGGAAAAAAAATGTCAACATTAAACAACAAGTTGGAAACATTTTGAATAGAATTAGAGCTTCACAGGAGGGCTAATCATTTTGACTCAGCATCTGATATCACTCTAATATACACAAACAACAAACAGTAGGAGTGTCCCAAATCACATACTTCTACTATTTATACCACAAAATGGTGTAGAATAGTGCATTCTCAATTAAATATTCTTTTTATTCTAAATAAAAAAATTGAAATACCCTTTAAATACCCAGATGATGCACTTATTCAACCATTAAAATAAATGTGTAATGTTGGACACTTCACACACTCAATGGAAGAGGCAGAGCTATTGGGCATTGTCATTAGATTACTTTATCTAGTTTGGATTGTGCAAGCAAAATTTTCCTACATGAGTGATTATGTCACCTCCCGATGGTTTTACTCATGGAGGGTACTACTTGATAGTTTGGTCATTTGACTTAGGCCCAATCCCAATTCTACCCCTTAGCCCTTCCCCTTACCCCTACCCCTCGTTTTGCGCATTCACGTCAAGGGGTAGGGTCTCCCAATTCTCTTTAACTTGAGGGCATAGGGCTAAGAGGAAGGGGTGAATACCCCTTCGAACTAAGATTTTTCAAGACCACACTCGAAAGCAAGAGGTAAGAAAATTTCCCTGAATACAACAGCCACAACGGCAGTATTGCTGAACCCGGAAGTAAGGAGATCCACAAATTAGTATTTTTTGTCAGTATTATGAATTTTTACAACAAACGAACACATGTTTTAATATTTTCATAACCGCGTTCGTGTTTTACCGGCATGTTTAAAAAAAAAAGCTAAAATAAAAACCGCTAAACTTTGCGATCCATAGTCATAACTCTGCGATCTACAATCCATAATCATAACTCCTGTACAGCAGTCCCACAACATTCTGTCACTCGATGACACTCAAATACCCTGTCAGAAAAGTCTAGTCGCTGGGAATGAGCTTTTTACAGTGTCTGCTATAATGTTAATGTTGTTTTCGTGTGTATACATAGATGAATATGGCCACTGTGTTAAATGCACACTACAGTTACGCTCTTATTGCCACATTAGATCATTATGATAACATAATATATGGCTTCAGTGATTTCTTGAAGATAAAAAACAAAAAATAGCACAACTGGAATAACTATGAGCAGTCTCATATGAAGCATGAGATCGCGATGACATATGATGACGTGTACAGGTGCTGTAGTGCTGTCTCAATTCTTAGTGATAAACTTTGAAGCCCTTCTACTTAACACTTGGTTTTTAAGGCCAAGGGGGATGGGGAAGGGGCAGGGGTACAAAATAGAATTGGGATTGGGCCTAATTTCACGGATTGGCAACCGCCAAGCATCACCTGGGAAACTATTTGAATTTTCAGTTAGGAAAAAAAACATTAGTGTTCCACTTGGGATGACACTACATTCATATAATATGCTGTTGAGTGTGTAGGTGCAGAAGTACACCGCAAAATATGCATTAATAGGCAAAATGCTTAAAATGCTTTTCTTACCGTGAGTTTTTGTCTTGTTTCTAGTCCAAATATTTTAAAATCCCAACGCCATCTCACAGCAATTTGTAACTTTTTCAATTTAGTGGCTAATTCATATGAATTCGTACGATCTCATTTGAACAATTTAGTACGATTTGCTAATCCCCCAAAGATGGTTCCCAGAAGACACACAACATCATAAGACATTAATATTAGGTTAGATTTAGGTCGCCAGCGTTTAAGGATAATGTTGTTTTGACGTCCAATAACGACATGAAATGACAATATTTTGTTGATTTTAGTTTGTGTTGTGTCCAAAATTCAACGTCGACCCAACATCTTAAACCAATGTCATATTGACGTCAAATACAGACATTTATATTTATCAGGATAGGCTATCAAAATCCAATGTCTGATAGACATCATATTGGTAAGGTCCACACAATGTCAAGCTGTAACTGAGACGTTGATATTTGGTTGTTTTTAGGTTACATTGGAAAGTAACCAAAATGCAACGTCTGACCAACAGTTGAAAATTTTCATTTCCAAACAAAATGCAACATCATCTTGACATCCTATGCCTGCTGGGTTGGTTTTAGGGGTTTGGTGCTATACCTCCATTTAAAAATTGTAGAAATATTTTCATATACAACTGAACTTGTATAAATTAGCCATTAAACAGGCAAAACGTAAAATAGTTACGTTTCCTTGTGAGATCAGGCCGAAAAATTCTTAAGCTTTTTTAAGGAAAAATTCGACAATGTTTTTACCTTGTCTAGAAAATGCTTATTGATTTAAGAATTTTTCGATACTTTGGACTAGAAACAAAAACAAAAAAAAAATCTAAGAAAAGCATTTTTTTGCTGTGTACAGTAGGTAGTGCATAGTGTATAGTGTGCCATTTGGGACTCAGTGACAGATCTTGTTCAAATAAGTCAGATCCAGCTCCTTCTCACCTTCTTATGAGAAAATGAATCAATCTGCGAACAGAGCAAATCATTAACCACAAAACAGGCCTGTTTAATGAAGGGTCTTGAGTTCATGCGAGCGTCATCAAGTGCACATCATCTTATCATCACCTGACCAACACCTTCACAAACCCTGTGATTGTCTTAATTTATCCACAACGACACATCTCACACCTGATCACTCATAAATCTACCTCATACATTTTCATATGTTCCGCTCTTCTCTTTCCTTCTTATTTCTCTCTCCTCTCTACTTTCTCGGCTGCCTTAGTAATGGGCTACATCAATCCTTTCTTGCTCTCGAATAGAAATGTAAATTTCTGTCTGCCTATTAATTTCTGTTAACCCAGGAGGCGTCGGACTCATTAATCGTGACCAGGGGCTGGGCTCCGAGTGATGAAACACACAGTGTGAGGGCAGATGAGGGGGTCCAGATAACTGAGGACTACATATGTACAGATGACAAGCCCGCTTCAGCACTGAAGAGCAGTGACTACAGCTGGAGCAGCAGGAAGCACTACACAGTCTTAAAAGCTTCATTTACCACTGATAACAAGGTGCAATATTTGTGTGTGTGTGTGTCTTTATGTACCCTTATGTACTGTTGGGGATGCTTTCAGACACTCTGGTGTTTTTGAGTCTTAAATTGACCATAACCTTTCTGTTTTAGCTATTAGAGTAATTTTGGTGACAAATCTCATTTTGACACATATTTAACAAAAGGCTTTAAATAAAAAAAAAACTTGCATTCTTGATTAATATTCTTTTTTTTCTCCCTAATTTACTGTTGGTGGCTGTTTTTGACCCATTGACTTCCATTATAACCCTGATTTATTTTTTATTACAAAACCATGACACCATATAATCATGCATTTTTGATTGTTGATGGTTTTCTCTGTTGGGAAGAGGTAAACTTTGTAATTTTTACTGTTGATCATCAGTTGGCACCATTAACCCTTTAAAAAAAATATTAGTTTCTGGATTTATATGGAGTATAACAGCAATTAAAGTGTGTGTATGTGTGTCTGTGATTGTGTGAGAGTGTGATAGTGACCTTACCCCTCGATGTGTCTGAGAAAATCAGCTGACAGAACATTGCATTAGTATTTAGGGTGTTTAGTGATTTAAGTTGAGGCAGCAGCAAACAATAAAGTTAATAGAAACATATAGGACCTCTTTAAAATAATTATAGTGTAGTTTGGTGAAGCATTTTCTGTGGGACTGTCAAAAAAAATGAAAGTGGAACTGCAGCTGGCCCCTGCTTAACCGGATCTATTTATGACATTAAATATATAACATGAGATATACAGGTGAAGTCAGAATTATTAGCCCCCCTTTGAATTTTTTTTTCCCAAAGTATGTTTAACAGAGCAAGGAAATTTTCACAGTATGTTGGAAAATATTTTTTCTTCTGGGGAAAGTCTTATTTGTTTTATTTTGGCTTGAATAAAAGCAGTTTTTAATCTTAAAAGCCATTTTAAGGTCAAAATTATTAGCCACTTTAAGCTATTTTTTTTTTTCAATAGTCTACAGAACAAACCATCGTTATACAATAACTTGCCTAATTACCCTAACCTGCCTAGTTAGCCTAATTAACCTAGTTAAACCTTTAAATGTCACTTTAAGATGTATAGGTGTCTTGAAAAATATATAGTAAAAAATGATTTACTGTTATCATGGCAAAGATAAAATAAATCAGTTATTAGCGATGAGTTATTAAAACTATTATGTTTAGAAATGTGTTGAAAAAAAAAAAATCTTCTCTCTGTTAAACAGAAATTAGGGATAATAATAAACAGTGGGCTAATAATTCTGACTTCAACTGTATAACAGGAGAATCCATTAAAGAATTGTTAGAAAATGTAATAAAGCCTCAATTTTTGTGATAACTTCAAATTGGTTAGGTATTTGGCTTTGATTTTATAGCAATTTTGGAAATTTTCTAAATATTGTATAATACAGTAGTCACCATTTGAAGTTGATCAATATAGTTTTTTAAAATTGACAAGAATGGGTGTTGTTAAATAGTTTTAGGACGACTTTGATGGAAGGTAATGATGCACTTCAAATGTTGACTACTGTATATGTAGGTAAAATCCATTCATTCATTCATTAAATTTAATTTGGCTTTAGTCTCAAAGGAACAGCACACTCCTAGTCTTCAGAGGTCGCCACAGCGGAATGAACCACCAACTATTCTGGCATATGTTTACGCAGCAGATGTCCTTCCAGCTGTATGTAAAATATAAAGGTATTTAGTATAGTACTTTTTAATATTGACTGTTGAACACAAAAAAAAATATTTTGAAGAATGTTGGAAACCTGTAATCACTGACTTTTATCATAGTATTTGTTTTACCAACTATGGATGTCAGTGGTTCCAACATTCTTCCAAATATCTTCTTTTGATTTTAACAGACCAAAAAAATAAATAAACTAACTGGTGTGGATCAAGTCAAGTGTGAGTAAATCATGGCAGAATTTTCATTCCTTTAACAGGTGAAAGCTTAAATCATTTTAGTAGTTTAAAAATCTAGATAGATAGATAGATAGATAGATAGATAGATAGATAGATAGATAGATAGATAGATAGATAGATAGATAGATAGATAGATAGATAGATACTGTAGATAGATAGATACTGTAGATAGATAGATAGATAGATAGATAGATAGATAGATAGATAGATAGATAGATAGATAGATAGATAGATAGATAGATAGATAGATAGATAGATAGATAGATAGATAGATAGATAGATACTGTAGATAGATAGATACTGTAGATAGATAGATAGATAGATAGATAGATAGATAGATAGATAGATAGATAGATAGATAGATAGATAGATAGATAGATAGATAGATAGATAGATAGATAGATAGATAGATAGATAGATACTGTAGATACTGTAGATAGATAGATAGATAGATATTTGTCATTCAGGCATAAATGATCAAGAAAAAAAGCTTTGGACCCCATTTCAACTTGTGTTTAGAGCCATCCATTTGTAATCAAACTCAAGTTGTTACTGTCACTTGAAAGGGGGCCAAAGGCTTATTTTTAATACATTCACTCATTAAGCACATTCTGGAATAGTACTTGAATGATCAGTATCAAACAATTGGTTAGATTGTATAATGGGAAGCGTTTAGCATGTTTTCTAGCAGTGAGATAACACCAGCAGGGGGTTAATACATCCCAAGCCAAGTCTGCATTCGGTGTAATCTTACTTGTGATATCACATGATGAAAAACATCTTTGTAATGTAGTGGATATTAACAATTCACTGAAGAGTCTGATGGTCCACAAGCAAAGCCCACTAGCACATTTTCAGAAACTAAATCAGAGCAAAGCAGATGCCCGATTCCCCTTCCAGAGCATTTTCCTACACAATTACCGAAACTCAAGACGTGATGACTGCTAAAGTAGCTCATATTTCCCATCCAATTCTGAGAGCCCCTCTATGAAATCAGTCTGGGAGAGAGAATCTGAATTGGGTTTTGATATTTGTGCCAGCGAGCCGATCCACAGATGACACCCACAGCACACAAGAGCCGTTTCTGCTTAACAAAGACAGACCTACAGCTCTTCTTGTCTACCACTGACAGGACACAACACGCCGGATACACTCACGCTCACCGCAGTCACTCATAATGGATATATCCAGTGGATACCAAATATGATATGCAGAGTTGCAAAGCCTAAATGAACAAGACTAAATTGTTTTATGTTTCTTTAAGACCCAATTTCCAATACTTCAGTCACTTTTTAACAAAACTTTTTTCCTACACTTTTAACAATACAGGTTCCAAAAGTATTTTTTTCTTCTTCAGTGATGCAGTAGAACAGATATTTTCGGCCCTCAAAAACAGTTTTTCTTAGTGTATAAGAAACATTTGAGCAGTCAAAAAAAAAATCATTTTTTTTTTCATTTCGTGGACTAAAAAGGTGCCACGCATGTTAAATGTTTTTTTTGGAACATTCAATCCCAATAAAGAGCTTTTTTTTTTTAAGTGTAACCAATTTTCAGCCTGATGCAACAGTTAATTTCACATTCATAAATGCCTTTGCAGAACAAGAATGACAGCTCACTGCTGTTTGAGTTATGGCAGTAAATGTTATGTGCTCCTTTTTAAAATTACAGTACTTTTAAAATTTAAAGTTTTTAAGTTTTATGGCTGAACAATTTCTATAAGACTCCATACACAAAACCACAAAACTTTACACATGTCTGGCAAAAAGCAAAAAATAATAATAAAATAAATACATAGACAGTTGAAGTCAGAATTAATAGCGCCCCTGAATTATTAGCTCCCCTGTTTATTTTTATCCCCAATTTCTGTTTAACCGAAAGAAGATTTTTCCAACACATTTCTAAACAATAGTTTTAATAACTCATTTCTAATAACAAATTTATTTGATCTTTGCCATGATGACAGTAAACAATACTAGATATTTTTCAAGACACTTCTATACAGCTTAAAGTGACATTTAAAGGTTTAACTAGGTTAATTATGTTAACTAGGCAGGTTATGGTAATTAGGCAAGTTATTGTATAATGATGGTTAAAGGGGCTTAAAAGGGGAACTTAAAGGGGCTAATAATTTTGACCTTAAAATGTTTTTTTTTTTTTATTTAAAACTGCATTTATTCTAGCCAAAATAAAACAAATAAGACTTTCTTCAGAGGAAAAAAATATTATATATATATATATATATATATATATATATATATATATATATATATATATATATATATATATATATATATTTATATATATATATATATATGTAAATCTATATATATTTATTTATTTACACAACAGTTCTGTCTGGTTCTTGAATCTGATTGGCTGATAGCTGTGCAATATTTTGCCAGTAACAGCACTTGTCCAGCCTCTTCAACCTTCACCCATGTGTATTACTCTGCCCACATACAGCAACAAGCATAGGACAGTTTGACAAATACTGCAGCTGTTGGACAACATAATGTAACTTTGAGGCTTTTTTTAGTCGAGAGTGTAGTTGTTTAGATTGTAAATATGCAGTTTATGTATAAGGATAGTGCCTATTTTAAAATATTTATGATTTCTGAGAGACAGCATGTCGGCGGCTATTAGCCTGTCATACTGAGCAAAGACGTTTAACAATGTTCATCCACAAGATGGCGACAGAGACCGCATAATAAGCCCTAAGAGAAAACCAGCATAATTTTAAACTATAGCTAATCAAAAAATTATTAAACAGGCAAATGACTTTCTAAGTCGATCTCTCTCTCTTTTGTATGTTGTAGTGCTGTATTTATACCATAGTAATATTGTGATCTCCTAATTGTAACTACTGGGAAATCTCTGTAGACTGATGGCATTTCATGCCGTTCAGCCTTATAATCTTAAAATGTCAGAAAAATCACCTGTTTTGTCTACTTTAGATATTACACTAGAGAATCATTCAAATACTAGCTCTAAAGTGGAGTTACTGAATGAGCAATGATTTTTGCTGTTCTGATGTCAGTTGCAGATGTGAAGGAATGGCGGAAGAAAGTAGTTCCTCTTTCAAAAGGGTTTTTAACTCTGCATGTTTGATTTTCTATTTTATACACACGATCATTCGTCGAACTGTTGTATAAACGCAATATCACACTTGTAGCAGCCGTCATCGATGGGACACTAAGGCACTCCTGCGGCCTCGTGCCAATGCAAGCCTCCCACCAGTGCCGATATACAGCCACATTGTACTGCTACTTGTGTGATATTGCTCATATATAAATACACACTACCGGTCAAAAATTTGCAATCAGGTTTTTTTTTCGTGTTTTTTTTTTTTTTTTAAGAAAATGATTCTGTTAATCAAGGCAGCATTTATTAAAAGTAAAACAAATAGATAAATTGTTAAATATTTATTACAATATTAATATCTGCTTTCTTACTGTATGTAGTTTCAAATGAGATTATAACTCCAGTCATTATTGCTTTTATTACTATTTAATAATAATAATAATAATAATAATAATAATAATAATAATAATAATATAATTAATAATAATAATTAATAATAATAAATAATTCAAAGACTAGAGTAATGAAGCTGATAGTTCATCTTTAAAATCACTGGAATAAATCATAAATTAAATTATAAACTACTTTTAAACAGTTATTTTATACAGTTAAAATATTTATACAATTTGTATTGTATTTTTGATTAAATAAACGGAACCTTGGTAAGAAGGAAAGGCTTATTTTAAAACATTTAAAAATCATACTGACCCCAAAAGTTTGACCGGTAGTGTACATATAAACTATAAAACTGAACTTGGTTTGTATGCATATTCATTAAATATTTATATGTACTACTACAACAACAAAAATGCTAAGATCAAGTATGTATTTTTTACAAAACATATACTTTTTTTATTTTGAATATAATATATGTAGGCCTATAGTGTATATACACAATTTTGCTTTCTAAGTGAATAAATTATGTCAAAGTTTTCACAGGTAAACATTGGGTTTAGGACATATTTGTTTTGTTATAAGTATAAAGATTTCCAGTTTAGCCTGTATACATTGCTTAGACCACTGTGTGAAGAGTTTTCTTGAGTTCCTACAGACTGTTAAAAAAGCTGTTTGAATGTTATGCAATCATCTTGACTGCCTAGTCATCCATATATGACCTTGATCACTGATGCTTGTTCATGTGGGCATCTATGTTTTTTGCATCAATTTGCAATGCTATTCAGTTGAATATTCTGTACAGTACAGCCTTGGATCTTTCGTTTGCGTTGTAAAATCAAGATTATTTCTGATCAATTGCTTTAAAACTCTGACGATTAATACGTTTCTATTAATAAAACCGTATATGTAAAAAAATCCTCATTTTCCTTCAGCTTAATCCCTTTATTTATCAGGGGTCACCACAGCGGAATGATCCGACAACTTATCTAGCATATGTTTTACTTAGCCAATGCCCTTCCAGCTGCAACCCAGTACTGGAAAACACTCATACACAGTAATTTAATTCTCTCTCACACACACACACACACACACACACACTTCGGCCAATTTGGCTTATTCAATTCACCTATACCACATGTTTTGGACTGTGAGGGGAAACTGGAGCACCTGGAGGAAACCCACATGAACATGGGGAGATCATGTAAACACAGAAACACCAACCCAGCCCAGCTGGAGGTCGAACTAGCAATCTGCTTGCTGTGAGGTGACAGTGCTAACCACTGAGCCACCGTGTCCCCCCTGTAAAAAATAACAATAAAATAAATTTTAAAGTAATAATTAGGCAATAACATGGTAAATCCTTGAAAAATAATCACAGTAAATAAATATTAGGAAAATCGAATGTTTTCTTAATTTCTCAGGTTTAATCAGGTTGTGGACCGCTGCTGTTTTGATGGTGCAGCAGTTTAATTTTCTCTCTCTTTCAGCATTTTGATTGATTGGACTGAGTTTGTTTGAGCAGAGCATATAAAAGTGACAGAAAACCTCTTCTTCTCACTGTATAAACTCGTGGACATATTTATGTGAAAAAACTTTCTTGTTGAAAGCTTTTCCGTGGCCAACGGTGAGTATTTCTTTTACATTTATTCTCCCGCTCTTTCTGTGGCTTTCTTGTTCCCTCTTGTGGCCTAATTTTGAAGTTCAGTCCAGTTTTATTTTCACAGGCACTGTGTTTTGTAGACACAAGTTTGCCGCTCTCATTGAATTCTAATGTTTGCCTGCGGCTGAACTTATTTTTGCAGGCACCTCACATTTAATCACGGGATTATTGGAAAGAGCCGTGTTCAAACAGTCATACACCAGTGCAAAGCTGCAAACACAGATGCACACCAGTGAAGCGCATCCGATTTCACCATAATCTCCTCTCATCTTTGCTCATTCTCTCCGACGACCTTTCATGCTCCGCTATGTTACGGCGCGCGCACACACACACACGTAGCTAAATACTCATCTATTGGATTCTTTCACAAATTCCTTTCGCACCTAAACAGACAGCCTAATCTTTTACTAAATGGCTTCTTTTTTTCCTTCTTCTTCAGTGCAGCAGGACAGAATGAAACAGAAACCACAGTATGAGAATCAAGTAGCCAGAGAGAAGCTTACTGTGTGTCAATGGGTCACAGGTGACTGAATTTCTCAAGCAGGACGTTCTTGGATTCACCTCAGGTATTCATGACTAGTGTTTTTTGCAGTCATGGCGGTGACTGAATGTTTAATAATATTTAATAAAAAAGTTTCCATCTGTAAAATTAAATTATTTAATATCCAGTGATAAATAAAAAGTTGAACAATTGCTGTGGCTTTTCTGTTATAACAATATTGTTTTTTAAGTCAACTGAAATAGAGATTTTCTAATTTTTTTGAAAATTGGCGAGAGTTTTGAGTTACTACTGAAGGACGAGAAACCAACTAGCTAGTCAACTAGTTCCTAAACTGTGTTACAATTCTCAGATTAATCCCATTTAGAACCATTGTGAAGCTGCTCAGGTTTTGAGGTGATAACTTCAGTTAAATAAAAAGTTTGAGATCCAAACACTTCCAGATTACTTCTTTACGTACCAAATATGGTACTTTAATTTACTGTTAAAAATAAAGATTCTTTAATTGTTTTAAAATCCATGCAAAGGTGAATGGAAAAAGTTCTAGATTAAAATGCTGCTTTAAGAAATAAATGTTTTATTAAAGGAGGAAAGAATCAGCAAAAAAAAAAGTGTTTGTAACCTTTCTTTTGATCTTTTTCTTTATTCGATTTTTCATAGCAGTTTTACAATAAATATTGTGCCAGTGCAGCTTAGCGTAAGTTAAGTCAAGTCAAGTTGAGCTTTATTGTCATTCTGCTACATGTGTGGACATTCAGGGGAACAAAATGTTGCGTCTCACAGGACAACGGTGCTACATAAATTAATCATAAATACAAACACAACACTGGACATAAGAGCTATTTAAAAAAAAACATATGCATAACTAACATATACTATAAGATACCTGACTATACACATAAGTAGGCCCACACAGAATCTGCACGTGCAGAAATCCGCAGATTTCCTCAGATTTTCAGCTCATCATTGAGTCTTTATTTAGTTGTGTGTAAATTTATATTTATTCAGTTTTTAAATTAATATCAGTAATATTACTGACTAATATGAAAACGTTGATATGATTTACTTATAATACAGTTTGCAAAGTATATATTTCTAGCTTTTAGCAGATACAGTTGAAGTCAGAATTATTTAAATTCTTTTTTAAACATTTCACAAATGATGTTTAACAGAGCAAGGAAATGTTCACAGTATTTCTGATAATTTTTTTTCTTCTGGAGAAAGTCTTATTTGTTTTATTTTGGCTAGAATAAAAGCAGCTTTATTTTTTTACATCCATTTTAAGGTATATATTTCGATAGTCTACAGAACAAACCATCATTATACAATAACTTGCCTAATTACCCTAACCTGCCTAGTTAACCTAATTAACCTAGTTAAATGTCACTTTAAGCAGTATAGAGGTGTCTTAAAAATATCTAGTAAAATATTATTTACTGTCATCATGGCAAAGCTAAAATAAATCAGTTATTAGAAATTAGTTATTAAAACTATTATGTTTAGAAATGTGCTGAAAAAATCTCTCCTTTAAACTGAAATTGGGCAAAAGAATAAACAGGGGGCTAATAATTCAGGGGGGGGGGCTAATAATTCTGACTTCAACTTTATATGGTAGATATATTATATAAGAGACTTGCTTTATTTTACAAATAAATGGATCTAATAGGATTTGCATTGTAAACATTAAATAAAAATATAAAATGTATGATTTCTTATTTAACAAATTAAGTTTTTCGTTACGATACACCCAAAATCATTCTGCATAAATCCGCAGATTTTTTTTTTACAATATTCTGCACAGAAATAGCAAAAAATGTCTGCAGATTCTGTCTGGCCCTACACATAAGACAGGCTATACAAGTTTTACATATGACTGAACAATGTTGTGCAGGATATTGTGCAAAAGAGGTATTTAAGGTTTAATATTGTGCAAGAGTTATTTAAAGTTGAAGCAAGCAGTGCAACTGATTGTGGTACACTTATAGTAAGCATCGTTTTCATTATTAAGTTCTTGTAAGATGGAGTTTAGATAAAGTGTCAGGTGCATAAAAGAGAAGAGTGTTTCTACAGGTGGTTTGTCAAGCCCATTTACCTGAATGAAGCACAATTTAAAAATGCACAATGTTTCCAAGAGACATGGAGTGATTTAAGGGATGAACTCACGACATTAAAAGACATAAAAGCACCATTTTGTGGGACGCAAGAAGCTGCTGTGTCTGGACCCCGCCACCATTTTGGTTGTTCATAAATAAGGGAAAGAGAATTAAAATCCTTAACAATACTTCAGATTGTGGAACATTTCAGGATATTAGGCAGACAGTAGTGGTAGCTTGTGTAATTAAAGAGTTCAGATGCAAAAACCTGTAAATGCCATCTGAAATTTTCTTTCAAAATGAGCCGTTTTATCAGGCTCCTATCTGAAGGTTCAGTAATTTCACTTTTATGACAAAAACAAATAAAAATAAGTTCTTTTCATGGTCTTTAAAGTGAAATATAAGTGAAATATAAACAAACACAGCAGGCTGAATTTTTTTGTTTTTTCATTTTTGATTGAAATTTCAGAGGCTTTTGCATCTGAACTCTTAAATTCTAGTTAAAAAAAACAGATTTAATATATGTCAGTTGAAGTTTGGATTAGTTTAATTAAGTTCAGTTTAATACAAATGTCACTATGCTGAAGAACGATCCACCGAAGTACAGTTCCAATGAATCACAGCCCAACCAGCCCCAACCAACCAAGCCAGAGGTGACAGTAGAAGTAACCAAAACTCCACCAATTGACAGAAGTGAAGAACAAATTTTGAGAGACACCAGGCTCAGCCGGGATTCTCCCAAAGACTATAGATTACACAAGACATGTCACTCAAATATTTTTGAATGGGGAAGAGTGTAACAGTCAATATGGCGAATGAAGCCCTGCCTACTAATACAATACTAATACTAATCCAATCATCAATCACTATAGACTGACAGAGAAGCGTGTGTGGTGAACGAACACACTGAAATCTCAGTGAATACTTGCTTCACAGACATAAATATATTCATATAAAGCTTGAATCTGTACTTTTAAATGAGCCTACAACACCTGAAAACAAAAGTTTTCTGGTTTTGTTATTTGTATGAAACAAACATGAAGTACAGTCCGTCCTGTCAAGCGCACATCACATGACAGCAGCAATTACTGAAACGCCCACAAACTTACACATAAACAAAGGCTGTTTCTCAATATGCGTTCTTCAGCGTCTTGCGCTCTCGTTTTCTCGTGTAACATCATCATCAGCCGCCAAAGTTCAGTTCCAATACTCAAGACCACAAGAACGGAGGACACATGAAACTTCCCGAATGTATTCTTGATATCGAGGACACACCGATGCAGACTTGAGCACCGATCTCGCTCTAGAAGTCCCAGAAGTCATTGCGACTGGAGATGGGAAGCGCAGCATTTAATATAGATTTATTATTAAAGTTCAGAAATATCACTTATTTACCTCAGGAGTTTCCCTAAATGAAACGGTAAAAGTAAACATTACCATGATCTTCTTCTTAATAAAGGAATAAACACATTAAGGTTTTTGTTTGCTGAAATTCGTATTAAAATCTGTTTTACTTTTATTGTGCAACATATATTTTACATTTTTTTATGTATATTATATATTTTGAAAAGGGGAAAAACAATAAATTGTCGTATGAATGTTGTAATATTTAAATAATTTTCCATTTAAAAACACGTGAAGGTCATGTGACCATCAGGAAGAACGCAGGCAGCATCTCATTTCTCAAAGGATGCCTTCTCTGTTCTCGTGGTCTCCCGAGTTCTCTGCATATATGTTCTCTGCATTCTTGGAATTGGGAAACAGCCAAAGAGTCGCTTTCATTTCTGGATGAAGTTGTGAATTACTTCAGAAGAGTACCACGATCTGACGAAACATTAGACAGAGGATGGTAATATGTAACGACCATAAATGAGGTTAGTGTCGTGATCTCATTCCCACACCTGTCAAAATTGGGATGTGAAAATAAGGGATATGCCCACTATAATAAGGGATTGTTTGAAAAAAAACCCACCAAGATCGACATCTTTAGATATTATTATTATTAATTATGTGTATATGTCTGTTCAAACACAAACCCACAACCCAGACTTTCGATACGCTTCAAATTGCGTGTACAGAATCCATTTGGGAAACAGCGTCTATTTATAACCATGGAGTGCGTCAGCTGACAGTCACGCAGCACTATATGACTGTTTTGAGGATTGCATATGAAGGGGAGACAGCACCTGTAATGAAAAGGAAAGTGAATCCTGCAGTTTTATATTTATTTCAAAGAGTTTTCATGCCTAAACAAAGCGAAAGCACAGAACAGACTCACAAGGGGCGACCCCTTGTGGTTCGGCTGTATGGGTTGCGTATAGGGATGCTCGGCTCTTTAATGTTTATTTACCACCCTTCAGAGAAAGACTGAAAATACGGAAGAAATACGGGAAAATACTTTTATGGGATGATAGCTGGATAGAACTGTAAAATACGGTAGAATCACAGGAAAAACTGGTATGGTTGACAGGTATGCATTCATTTCGAGTGCGCATGTGCATTAGCTCGGGCACCCTGAAAATATGCAGATTTAGTTTGATTCGAACGTTTAGAAATGAAACGAGACAGTTGTTGTTTAATTTTATTAGTGATTATAAATATGTAATGTAATCGTTAGCTTGACAAGCAGTTTAGAAGAATATGATGTTTCCCTATTCAGACAGAATGCCAGAACATTCTGCCCGAAAGGCATTTCAAAGATGGCCGCCGAGTGAAATGACTTAAAGGGACTTTCTCCTCTGGCTATTTTTAATAGTGTGAACATAATTAATTATATATATATATATATATATATATATATATATATATATATATATATATATATATATATATATATATATAAAATCATACTAAACCATATGTTGAGACTTGGTGACTGAATCATTGGACTATGTTAGTACAGACATAATTTAACTTGCTATCATAATTGGCAAACAATGGTTTTGAGAAAGACATCAATGAACAGAAAAACACATTTCCTTAATGCGCTGAAGGAATCAGAGTACAATGGCATTCAAGAGCTTGACATCAGTATGAATGAGCACGTGTAGTCACGGCTGTGTAAAATCTACTACTCGACTGAACACTGTGAAGAAATGAACTGATGAACGGGAGACGACTGCAGTGTCCATATCTTCATCCGCTCGATACTCATTGAGTAAATTACCCAGAGAGCGTTTCACAGGTGAACACCAGAGCAGCCTCTTTCAGATCCGCTGTTTGTTAATAGCAGAACAGAAGCTTTCCAGGGTCTCAAGGACGGTGAGGGACGCTTCAGCGGATATTCACTAACATACGCGTTTGCACTCTCACTCGCAGCTGTGAGCAGCAAACCAAAAATCAATGAAACAAGTTTTCTGTAATTGAATGTGAGATTCTCCTCTGGCTGAGGAGCTCTAGAGGAAATATGGCTGTAATCAATGTAAGTGCCGTTATACAAAACCATTTAGGTGTCAATTTGAGGCGCGAAGCCAACAGGTTCGGGAAAGGAAAGGTCAGAATGTGACCCTTGTGTGATTGGCGAGCTCGCTGTCTTTAACTGGATTTTAACAGGACTGAGTGTCAGTTCAGACTGAAGACGTATGAGAGGGAATTACAGTAACTGTGATATATTGCCATTCACAATGACTTTGCCAAGTGCGATTTGCTCCTGTGTCACCATTTTTTGTTGGTCCTGCAATAGTATGATCAAGTGCTTAAATGGAGTTTTGACTATGCTAATGACTATTTAAAATCAGATGCAACTTTTGCGTTTTTATACAAAATAAGAATGCAAAGTAACATGTCAAGATCAAAATATCTTCATACATTCATTTTCCTTTGGCTTAGTTGTTTTATTTATCAGAGGTCGCCACAGCGGAATGAACCACCAAATTTTTCCAACAAATGTTTTACGTAGCGGATGCCGTATCAGTTGCAGCCCACTTCCCTAAACCCAACTGATAGTAAGCAATCCAGAAAAAGAAAGCCCTCGCCTGGTTTTTACCACGTTTTCAGATTTTACCACATTCTCACCCTGTTATTTACCTGTTTATTTTATTTTTTAGCTCTTGTTTTTGTCTTACCTGCTTTCTGGAACCATTCTTCATTGGAATGCAACCTTGTCGACACGGTCAACTCTGCTCTCAAATCCTCCAACGTACTTGTGGAGAGCCACTGGACAAACTGGTAATAACGGAAAAGCCGTCCACACGGAGGTAAGTGGTCAGCTGGTAAACACGAAAAGAAATGGTGTCATACTGCCCCGTAGGCTTCATTTTAAAGACGAAATGCAGCCATACGTTCTTCTGGCTACGTAATTCATGATCTCTAGAAATGTATATAGGGCTACGTTTTCAGAATGAGCCTATGTTGAAAATTTTACTGTATATATTTATTACATCCACACATATTTACACACTTTTTTTTATAGATTATATGGAAAATGTCTTCTGTACTGGGTGGCATGGTGGCTCAGTGGTTAGTACTGTTGACTTACAGCAAAAGATTGCTGGTTCGAGTCCTGGCTGGGTCAGTTGGCATTTCTGAGTGGAGTTTCCATGTTCTCCCTGTGTTCGCATGGGTTTCCTCCAGGTGCTCCGGTTTCCCCCACAGTCCTAAGACTTTGTATTCATTATCTCTAAAATAAAGAAAGAAAGAAACCCAGCCACTCCTGGCATCGACAGAGCTGTGAAGTGAGCGCTCTTTCGGCCGGTCTCTCACACACCTATACATGCATCATGCACAAACACACCTTTTACATGTGACAAAAACTCTCGACAACTGAAAAGTTACTGGCTGCTGTGTCTTTAATTATTATGCATTATTGAATTATATTAAGATTATTATGCATTATTGAAACCAAGGAGGATGCAGCAAAAAATCCACTTATTAAATTAAAACTACTTTAGTATTTTATGCAACACCTTTAAATTTAAAAGGGAAACATAAGGGTGATATTAAGCCCAAAAAAAAAACCTAGCCATAAGGTGTTTTATGGAATATCTTAAACTGAGAGTGTCACAGTGGCAGGTAGCATGCTCGCCTTACAGCAAGAAGGTCGCTGGTTCAGGTCCTGGCTGGGCCAGTTGTCATTTCTGTGTGGAGT
Organism: Danio aesculapii; assembly: GCF_903798145.1. Classification (NCBI taxonomy): domain Eukaryota; kingdom Metazoa; phylum Chordata; class Actinopteri; order Cypriniformes; family Danionidae; genus Danio; species Danio aesculapii. The sequence goes on along the minus strand of NC_079439.1, from coordinate 19,014,237 downwards.
TTGCATGCTCTCCCCATATTCGCGTGGGTTTCCTCCAGGTGCTCCGTATTCCCACACAGTTCAAAGTGATGCGCTATAGGGGAATTGAGTAAACAAAATTGGCCGTAGTGTATGAGTGTGTGTGTAAATGTGAGAGTGGTGTTTCCCAGTACTGAGTTGCGACTGGAAGGGCAACATCTGTGAAAAACATATGCTGGAATAATTGGCGGTTTATTTCCCAGAGATGGGTTGCGGCTGGAAGGGCATCCGCTGTGCAAAACATGTGCTGGATAAGTTGGCGGTTCATTCTGCTGTGGCGACCCCACATTAATAAAGGGACTAAGCCGAAAAGAAAATGAATGAATGGATGTTTTCTGTACTACTTACTTTTTAAAAAATTAAAGAAAAATATTTTCTGCATTTTGAGATAAACTGTGCTCAACCATGTTTCATTGCTCACCAAAACACCTCAAAACAGCCAACTGAAAATTAATGTTTTCCAGTCTGTTTTTCTTAAACTGCAAATCGCTTCTGAAGAGTTAAGACATACATAGCTCACATACGAGTGCATTTTTGATCTTGATACGTCATTGCCTTTGCCATGTACTGATCCGTGAAAGCATCTCCTGGCCTCATTCTATTCCACACTAAAACGGTTCTGATTTCCCCGCCACAAGATAAAGACATTTGAATAATGACACAATATTATCAGGCTCTGTGATGACATACAGCCTGATGGCTATCAACAGCCGGCCACAGATCTTTCCATAGAAATCGGCAATAAATTCAAGCTCTGCTTTGGGCACATTGTATTAGCATACAAATACGGAAAAACCTTGCACAGCAGCAAACGGATGAAATATAATCCCAAAGAAATGCATTCCCTTGCTATAGGAGTTTGATAGTTGTACGCTAACATGGTTTTGATTGAATTTTTGACTTACGGCGTACGTCTACACAGGTAAACAACAGCCTCTATTCATCCAAAGAGAAATCAGTGAAGTTACATGGCTCAGAAAGTAAAGCGCTGAAGCAATCAGCAAAGGTAATCGGAAAGTGCTCTGTGGGTGTATGGTTTTAAAACATCGCCATTAGTCTTCGGGTCAGACCCGTGCTGAAATACCGCAGGCTGAGTTTGAGCCCAGATGCAGTCTGAATGATTTAGCTCCCGTCGCTTGTGTTTCACCAGAGGTTACAGCTACTCCGCGGAGCATGAACAACGCTCAAGCCATGTGAAGGGAAAGAGCGACAGAGATGGATAAAGGAGGTCAAAAACAAGAGAGAGACTTTCCCCTCACACCTGGGCTCTCTATTTGTCCCTCAGGATGTGGACGGATCCATTCGAGCAGAGATGTAACAAACAAGCAATAAGCTAATGCTGAAAAATAGCTCATGCTAAATCCACCGTGTCTCAAAACGTCCAGAGTTGAGGGCATATTAAGTGACAAGTTACCTAGAAGTTTAAAAAAAAGTTTGCCTGGAGGTTAGAATAGTTTATGTGGAAAGAAAAGAACAATTGGATCTGGAAGCTGTGAAGTAAACACATGGTTTGATGGAGCACATGAACTGGTTACTGCAGTGTGCGTTATGTTCGCATGTTCGATTCCAGTCAAAGCCTCTATTATTCGCTGCTCTCTTATGGCTTCAAGGGCTCTGTTGAGTTTGTTGGTGTTGTTTAGCACACTCTCTTGTGCCCTCATTGGCCTTTATCACTACTAACTCATCAGAGAAGAGTGCAAATTACTGTGTTTTGTTACACATACTGTGTGTGTGTGTTGCAGTCATAAGTTTAATGGTCTGTTTTGGACAAATTTATCATACTTTTGGATTATTTGGATTAAACATTTTTCTTTTGATACTGTTGCTGAATTTTTGGGGCGTTTTGGGATTGGGAATTGACGCATGTGAACACCGAGTTTATTTTCCTCCAGTAAACTCCACTTCCTGCCATCCCAATTTATCTTCCTGTGGATTGTGACATTCAATTCAGGCTCATACTCATTAGTTGGAGGGAGGCAATAGTTTTGAATGCAGTTTTGCTTTTGTTGATCTTCTGATGGTCATTTTTGGAGCTTCCTCTACTTATTGTATACACAGTAATACATGTGTATTTTTGGGTTTGGGATGACATGAGGGTGAGTAATTACATTGTGATTGTGATTATATTTCAATAAAGTTCTGAGTGTAAGTCAACATATATATTGAGTTTTATCAACATATATACTTATAGAAGGGGCAGCACGGTGGTGCAGTGGATATCACAATTGTCTCACAGCAAGAAGGTCGTTGGTTCGATCCTCAGCTGGGTCAGTTGCCATTTCTTTGTGGAGTTTGTATGTTCTCCTCGTGTTTGCTTGAGTTTCCTCCGGGAGCCCCGGTTTCCCCCACAAGTCCAAAAACATGTGCTATAGGTGAATTGGGTAAGCTAAATTGTCCGTAGTGTATGAGTGTGAATAGTGTGTATGGATGTTTCCCAGTGATGGGTTGCAGCTGGAAGGGCATTCGCTGTTCAAAAACAACATATGCTGGATAAGTTGGCAGTTCATTCCACTGTGGCGACCCCAGATTAATAAAGAAAATGAATAAATTAATATACTGATAGAATGACTCGAAAATACTTGATTCATATGGTTGTGTGCATGGACAACAAAGTTTCTTTTGTGCATGCAGCTGTCCAGTTAAGCCTCAGGTTAAAGATTTTGCAGGTTTTGGCTGCTCTTGATAAGTTGCAAGCTCAAAAAGAGAGATAAATTATCCATTAGACAGAGAGGTCACATTGGCCAGGCTGACTCCCACTGTCAATCAATTGATCTTCTATACTAGCCCCGCCCTTCCCCTCCCCTCTCATAAATTATTCATGCTGTGGCAATGGATTTGAAACAAGCCACTAATTATTTATACAAACCGCTTTACAACTCATCAGGATGAGATAAATGATCCTGCTCTCTCACTAACATATGCTCTTATCCATAAACTCCTTATCTGTTGGCCAAAACTGCTTGTGCCTCATTTGGCCTTCTTAATATAGCATATGGCCTGAGCTATTCTGGTACACAGATTCATCATTTAAAATAAATCATTTTTAATATGGCTAGCACCTAATGTGTTCAGACTGTCAATCGCAGCTGCTTGTGGAGGTTAGTGCTAAAACAACATGTGGGCATAAAAGTATCGCACATAGTAAGCCATTAAACACAAATATCTTTAACCCTCATGCGACCTTATGGACAAATTAGTTTTTTGAGGGGGATAATTTTGCCTGTGCTAATGCTAATTGCATATAGTTTGGCTCAAGTATGACTTTTTATAAATAAAATATAATAGTTTACTCTCATTTCCTTTTAAAAATCTATATTACACTTGCAAACTTTATATAAAATTTTATATTACATTAAAAAATTGGAAAACTTTTAACTACTTAACTACTTTAACTACTTAACAACTGATTTAAGTTGTGTTCTAAATAAAAGCAACGGCACACGATAGAAGGAATATTCTCCATATTATAATGAGTTTTTGTTCTAACCAACACCTTGAATTAATATATTAAAAACAGCTTCTATTTCTTGCAGCTGAACAACAGAAAACTGACAATAATCACCTCAGCTACATCTTGTGCTTTATTCAGTGATAAATGCAAATAATTAACAATTTTACATGACATTTATTGCCATACTACTGAAAGCAATAGGATACGGGGTTACAATGTAACCTGCTCACCTAATGTTTACGCTTGTAATATTTATATTATTTGCTAATTTATAACCTCATGTGGAACTCTGAACTCATTTCGGAGTCTGCTACTGTCCACCAGGGGTCGCACGGACGCAAAATTTGAAAGCCTATCTTAATGAATTAATGAAATTAGCGGTTTACCATCAAGGCAACCCAGGGTGCTGAAATATAATTGGCTAAAGTGGCAGTGGGAGGGTTAAAAGAACCAAAACAAAGACAGTGTTCCAGCATGTATCTCACATTTTCAAAGCAGAATATCTGACTTCAGCATTGTTTTTCAGATAAACAAAAATATTCACTTAGCATGTTTCTTAAATATCTGCAAACATATTATGGTATTTTTATGCTTTAGAAGAGTCAAAGCTTACATACAGCACCTTTAAGTCTGCTTAACTGATTATATTTTAATTACATTAAAACATTGATGCTGTAAAAGGAACTGTATGAAATTGAAAAAAGTCACATTAAACGTTCACCGGAAGTTCATCGGTAGGGAAAAAAAAACTAGCTGTGTATACCCTATTGGATACATTATACAGCTATAATTGTCTGGGTAGGATGGATGCCAGATTGTGGTTTGAATGCATGGGCTAAAAGTTTTATGTGTGTGAAAATAGTTAGAAAAAAATAAATGTTATTTTACTGGAAATCTCTCCCCCATGCAGTTGAGACATACTTTTTTTATTCTTCAAACACAAATCATCACATTTTTCTGTTCGTTGATTGCACTTTTTCATTTGTTATTTGTTTTTGAACAGAGATGACAAGTGATTTTTATTGAATGTAGAAGTGCAGAAGCCCCTGAACATGTTTTTGTTTTCACCTTAAGAAAATGCTGTTCTTTTTTTCTTTTAATATTGGCAGTCTTGACTCGGAAATACAGTGAAAATGAATTGTTAAATCGGCAACTTCACTCCAAGGTTTATTTGATTTATTTAAAATTGGCAGGAATTACCTTCTGTATGTAAGTTACAATCATGGGTGTAAATCCTAGAGGGGACAGAGGGGGCATGTCCCCCCCGACCCGAGGGTTGTCCACCCAAAACAAATATTTTTTTAAAAATCACACTCTCTATTGTGAAAAATATATTTATGTATACCTAAAATAATTGTGAAAGAAAAAAAAACACAAAAAATGCATTTATAAACAGTGTAGTGTGTATGTGTGTGGCTGTAGCTCAATTAATGTTGGCATAATACGAGATAACGACTTGGCATAATGTTAACTTAACAATAAGGGCTACAGTTAGCATATTGTTTAGCTGTGCATTTACTAAATGAGCACTGCATTATTTGCATCCCCTTCAAAAATTGCTCATGAGAAATGTTTTGTTTATTGTCTCCCTACTGTTTAATGAAATGTACACATTAAAGACTTAACAAGTGGGGGTACTGCTTAGAGAGCTTAACGTGCTGCATTTTAAGAAAAAACACACAATTACAAAAAAACGCCAGCAAATTAAGAAAAGATCTTCATCCATTTGACAGCACATGTGATGCAAATCCTCACAACGCATGCACATTAAAAACGTGCTGCATTTGCCCACAACACAAACAAATTAATAAAGCACGCTGCATTTTCTCACAACACAAACATTTTACAAACATGCTGCATTTTCTCACAACACTTGTAAAAGATTGAAAAACAATGGAAATGTTTCAAGGGGACCCAAAAACGTGATGGACGCTGCTGTGCCATGACTATTGCTCAGTGATTATTGAAAGGTGAGTTTTTTGTTTGTTTATTTTAATATCCCGATTCCCTTGTCTTTTGTATTTTATTAGCCTAAATATCCATAACCTAAATAGCCGGATCTGTAACGTTTTGGGTTCTTTTGCAACATTTACGTTGTGTTTCACGCTATTTAAAGTGTTGTGAGAAAATGCAGCATGTTTTCGTAAATTGTTTGCGTTGTGAGAAAATGCAGAGCGTTTTATCAATTTGTTTGTGTTGTGAAATATGCAGCGCGTTTCATAATGTGTATGCATTGTGAAGGTTTGCAGCACGTTTGCTGTCAAACGGATAAAGATCTTTTAGTTAATTTGCTGGCTTTTTTTAAATTGCACGTTCTTTCTTAAATTGCAGCACATTAAGCTCTCTCAGGTCATTTTTCTTTTTTTCAGGTGTTTAAAAAACCTGTGCAATTTTGTAAACAATACATTCTGACAATTAATGAATGTTTGATAATCATGATTAGAACTGATGTTGAGGGAACATCAGTGAAAATATTAGGCAAGGCAAGCCAAGTTTATTTATATAGCACATTTTATACACAGTGGCAATTCAACGTGCTTTACATAAACAGGAATAAAAGAGACAAGTATAAGAAAATAAAAACAAATAATAAAAATGATTAAAAATATGTTAAAACAGGTTATAAAATAATGAAAAAGAAGAGAAAAACATATTAGTGTGATCTGTCTGACGTAGCAGTGCTCATTCAGTAAAGGCACAGCTAAACATGTGTTTTCAGTCTCGATTTGAATGTGCCTAATGTTGGAGCACATCTGATCATTTCTTGAAGCTGATTCCAGCAGTGAGAGGCGTATTTGCTGAAAGCTGATTCAGCTTTGACTGCTTTGACTGAACTCTTGGAATTTCTAGTTTATGTGATCCTAAAGATCTGAGTGAGTGTTGGGTTTGTATTCAGTCACCATATCTGTAATGTACTGAGGTCCTATGCCATTTAGGGATTTACTGTACAGACAAGTAATAATACTTTAAAATCTATTCTGAGTGTAACTGGGAGCCAGTGTAAAGACCTGAGGATAGGCGTGATGTGCTCTGATTTCCTGGTTCTGGTCAGAATCCTGGCCGCAGCATTCTGGATGAGCTCCCGTCTTTTTGGGAAGGCAGGTGAGGAGGACGTTACAGTAATTATTAAATATTCATATATAATATTTTTTATTATTACAATTTTTGGACATGGACATTTTTGTTAATTTTGAACCTATGTGTTACTTTTGTTTTTTAATTCATCGTTATTCCTATAGCAGTTTTATGTCCGGTATGAAATTTACAAAATTTCTTACGGGAGGATGATTTTACCTTCATATTCGAATGATTTTTGGGATAACAGACAAATCTATTATTTTGACCTCAAATAAAATATAAACATGAAGCATAAGACTAGATCGGGTTTTGTGTTTCAGGGTCATATATTTAAAATAAATTTTGTGCAGTATTAAATATGAATCAAGGTGGCAGCACGATGGCTCAGTGCTTAGGGCTGTGGCATCACAGCAAGAAGGTCGCTGGTTTGAGTCCTGGCTGGGTCAGTTGGCATTTCTGTGTGGAGTTTCGCTCTGCATCTCAAATCCTCCGACGTACACAAAGAGGCACTTGGTAAACTGGTTTCTGTGTGGCGTTTGCATGTTCTCCCCGTGTTCGCGTGGGTTTTCTCCAGGTGCTCCGGTTTCCCCCACAGTTCAATGACATGCGCTATAGGTGAATTGGGTAAACAAAATTGCCCATAGTGTATGAGTGCGTGTGTGAATGTGAGACTGTATGGGCCTTTCCCAATACTGGGTTGCAGCTGGAAAGGCATCCGCTGTGTAAAACATATGCTGGAATAGTTGGTGGTTCATTCTGCTGTGGTGACCCCTTATAAATAAGAGACCAAGCCAAAGGAAAAAGAATTAATGAATGAAATACAGATCAGCATTAATGTACTGTAACAGAAACCTTTCCCCAGGGCATTAAGTGGTGTGGGAGAGAAAACTGGTCTCAGATCATCGGTCTGAAAATCCCCCCACTGTGGTGTGATTTCAAAGCACTGGTCTCAGATCAGGTATTAAAGTGGCAAAGACAGGGTATTTTAGTTTGAAGGTGTGCGAGTGAGGGCTGAAGCTCTCCTGTGGGGATTGTTTTGATAAAGGAATCACAGACGTTCATGTGAAGAACAATCACCTCCGCTCGTATTAGCACATATTCAGCACATCTGCTCACTGACCAGGGTCACCTCATCCCTGCCTGAACAACACTAAAAGAAAGAAACATTTACTTCATTCATTATCAGGTAGATTTGGGATATAACAACAGGACTATGGTGTTCTGATTGCTTGATGGTTGTGCTAAAGATAGTAAAGTAACATATGATGTGCCATGCCATCTGATTGCAAATATATCTTTGTTTTAGTTGTTAATCCAATAAAGTTTGGAGTTTATTTTAGTATGTTGCTGTTGATGTATAATGAGTAGGGGTGGAGCTTTCTTTTGTGCATTATTCTCTAAAGCGCAAACTAACAATAAGAGAGTATATTAATATGCAGTTGTTATGGAAGCCCTCAGATTGATGTCAACAGAAGCACTGCCACTCCAAACATGAAAGCAATTGGTCGAACTTTCATTGAAGTTTATCAAAACAAACCATTTTTTTTCAGTGGATTAACTTATTAATTATTCGCCTTCAAAATGAGAATGAAAGCGAGCAAAATAAACATTGCACATTTTCATTACAAGATTACTTGTAGGAATGTAGGAATTTCAACACAGGGTAGCACAGTGGCGCAGTGGGTAGCACAATCGCCTTACAGCAAGAAGGTCGCTGGTTCGGCCCCAGCTGGGTCAGTTGGTGTTTCTGTGTGGAGTTTGCATGTTCTTCCTGTGTTCGTGTGGATTTCCTCGGAGTGCTCCGCTTACCCCCACAAGTCCAAAGACATGTTGTATAGGTGAATTGGGTAAGCTAAATTGTCTGTAGTGAATGAGTGTGTATGGATGTTTCCCAGTGATGGGTTGCAGCTAAAAGGGCATCCGCTGCATAAAACATTTGCTGAATTAGTTGGCGGTTCATTCTGCCGTGGCGACTCTGGATTAATAAAGGAACTAAGCCAAAAAAAAAATGAATGAATGGATGAATTAACGAATTTCAACACAATCTCACGGCAATTTGTAGTTTTTTGATTTAGAGGCAAATTCGTATGAATTCGTATAATCTCATTCGTACAGTCTAGTATGATTTGCTTATCCCCCAATGATGGTGGGGTTTAGTGCCAGGCCTCCATTTTAAAATCATACATTTTCATATGGCTGAACTCATATAAATTTGCATGAATTAGCCACTTGGTGCCCACACTATTTCTTATAAAGGGCCAAACTTGATTGAGGTCTGTGGGCCAAAGATAAATGTACCAAACCATATGACATTAAGCTTGCCATTTGTAGTTTCCTAATTTATTATTAAATACCTAGAAAATGTTGCTTTAAAACATATTAATTTATGATGCAGTATCATTTTTAGCATTTTATAAACAGTAAAAACATAAACAATCCCATTGTTATGTTCAATACTGTATACACTAGTCGAGCTGCTCCTACCTTTGCCTTGATTTGCTTACCGATGTTTTGTGCATTGTCCTCTATCTCAAAGTATTTACGTTTTAAAAGTCTGATTAATTTACAACATTTAATTGAAACCTTTCATTTTAGTTGGCTTTTTTGTAGCTCCTCAATAAAACAAAGAAACTAAAGTTTACATTAAATTGGAAATTATGATCTCTGTCAAAGGCATTCATGCCAACCAACTCCCCAATATTCTCCCTCTCCTAACCAAAGGTTACCATGGGCCAACTTTGGCCCACAGGCCCTACTTTGGGCATCTTTGCACTAAACTGACAAAACGCAAAACAGTTTCTTGAGGTCAGGCTGGGAATTTTGTATCAATTAGCATTGCACTTTTATAAGACTGAAGTTCAGTTTACAACAGATCTGCATGTTTCTATTATAAGATTACATTTTTAAATGTGTGGGGGGTTTTTTTGTTTTTGTTTTTGTTTTTTTGACAAATAAATATTTTTCGTGAATATTTCCTGAAAAAAAATTATCTGTAAATTTTCTGTATTTTGTGAATCATCTTTTTTTTTCAATTGTTTAAGCTTTTGAATTGCATTATGAGGCCTTGATCTTTCCTCTAAAAGCTTTTAATGTTGAAAAGTTGTGACTTTTATTTAGATTTTCAATAGTTTAAATTAGTGTTTCTCAACCACGTTCCTGTAGGACCACCAGCTCTGCACATTTTTCCAGTCTTTTTAACTAAACACACCTGATTCAGATCATCAGCTCATTAGCAGAGACTGAAAGACCTGTAATCGGTGTGACAGACAAAGGAGACATCCAAACATGCTGTGCTGGTGGACCTCCAGGAACGTGGTTGGGAAACACTGGTTTAAAGTGATATATTGTCTGTGTTGGTGTTGAATTATACGGTACAAAAACCTTTGTAATAAACTGCCAGTACTTTTTTTTATCTTACAGACTTAATTCTCTCTATATATTATTTCTTAAACAATATCTCGCCTCAAACTACTAAAATGTCAATAAAAGTCACTCATTTTCAGCATTAAAAGTCAACAAAGCAGAAATCAGGATCCCATAATGCAATTCACAACTGTAAATAAACAGAAAGCACCATGCGAATTACAAAATACTGAACCTGTTAATTAACAGGTGTTTTTTTTACAGTTTAGCATTGCATAATATTACCATGGATTGACTTGTTTGATCAAAATTCTAGAAGAAATATATGTTTGTGTGTAAAATGTAAATCAATTTTTTTAAATAAAAAAGTTCAAATAATGAATACAAATAATTTTACTTTAGTATTAATTAAATATATTTTATTTTAATTTAAGATTAGAATAAAATGTATTGTAAGAGTTTTGAGATGCCATTGTGTAAGTGCCATATAACAATAAATCTTTTATGCTGATGCTAATTCTGCTAATAATAAGTGACCGAGAGCCCCAAACTCTCATCAACATAGTTTGCTGCAGGTTTCTGAGATCACAAGTGTACAAAATGAAAAGAAATGGTAAGACTTTATTTTGATGGTGCTTGTTGCAAATTTTGTTGACTAAAAGTTGCATTGCAACTACATGTCAATTACTTCTCATTTGAGTATTAGTAGACTATCTGCTTAATATTTGCTGATACTGCTCCTTCAACAGACATTTAACATGTCAACTTACACTAACCCTAACCCTAACCTTAACCCCAACCCTAAACCCAACCTAACAGTCTACTTATAATCAAATGAGAATTAGTTGGCATGTAGATGAAAATAACTAATAACTAATAACTATGTATGAAATGCATTAAAGGGATCATAAAAATAGTGATACCGAAGAAACTAAGCTGTTATAAAGGAATGCCCCTCCCCCTCCATTCCCAACCAAAAAAAGGAGAAATGTTTCGTCATATCACTCAACATCACTTTAATAAAATGTTTCGAGTGTTCTTCTTCTACTGGCAGCCATTGACTTCCACAGTCAGAAAAAAACCATGGAACTCAATGGCTGCTTTTTTTTTTTTTTTCAAAATATCTTCTCATGTTCAACAACAAAAAATCAAAAAAGGATAAGAACCTCATAAAGCTCTGCAACCACTTGTTGGCGAGTAAATTGTTATTTTTATTATTTATTTATTTATTTTTGTGGAGGTGAACAATTGTAAATATCCTGATGGTGGTTGATCTGTGCATGATGTATAATAGCACTGATTCAGTGGGCCAGATGTCAGATTACTGTGTTTTTAACACACGAGACGGTGCAGAATGAACATGGTGTCAAACATGACATTTGTTTCACACTCTGATTGCGCGTGTGTTTGTTTGTCTGAGTGTTCATCACAGATCCACAACAACCCAGCGGAGGGTATAATTTACAATGATTGCATTTGAATACTCTGACGCTCCTTCACAATTCTCCTTCCTTTCTTCTGCTCTTCATTCTTCAGCGATTGCTTTCTGTCTCGCTCTCTTTCACCAAGCAGGTTGGGACAAGTGAGTTGGGTAGGCAGTCGGATTGGTCACTTTTTAGGACTTGCTGGATAATTCAGTGTTCTTAATAAAAAAAAAATCTTATGTCAGCTAGTGGTAAAGACAGAGATGATTTTTCACAGGAGTGGCAAAGAGTTCTGAGAATTGCAATGTACAGTTTTTCCACAGCAACATTTTAATTACTAATACACTGCACTGTAAATTATATTTTATATTTATAATATCTAATAATATTATTATTAATAATAATAATATAATTTCTAGTAACTAATAATATCTAACAACTGAGAGTACCCTAAATCACTGTTTCCCAACCCTGTTCCTGAAGGCACTGCAACAGTACACATTCTCAACCTCTCCCTAATCAAACACACCTGATTGAACCTATTAGAACATTAGAGAGATGAATGGGTCAGATAAGGGAGACATTCAAAATATGTACTGTTGGTGTGCCTCCGGGAACAGGTTTGGGAAGCACTGCCCTAAGTAGCTAATTTCAGATTTGCCAAAAAACGCCCTCAAGTGGATTTGTCACCTGAGGCATGCAACAAAACATACCTGAAGCAATGCATTTCAGATTTGCAGAAATGTAGAGAGCAACATATTTTATGTTTTGCAAAAATGTAAACAGCATCCTCTAGAGGATTTGTCATCTGAAATGTGCAACAAAATGATAACAAAGCAAAATATTTCAGCTTAAAAAAATGAAGACAGCGCCATCTAGTGAATTTGTCAACTGAAACATGCAACAAAACATACCTTGAACAATGTATTTCAGATTTGCAAAAATGTAGACAGCGCCCTTTGGTGGATTTGTCATCTAAAATCTTCAACGTAATGTACCCAGAGAAACATATTTTATGTTTTGCAAAAATGTAGACAGCATCCTCTAGTGAGATTGTCAACTGAAATTTTCAACATAATGTACCCAAAGTAACATTTTATGTATTGCAAAAATGTAGACAGCGCCCTCTGGTGGATTTGTCATCTGAAATGTTCAACGTAATGTACCCAGAACAACATATTTTATGTTCAGCAAAAATAAAGACAGTGCTAGTGGATTTGTTATTTGAAATGTGCAACAAATCATTCCTGGAAAAATGTAATTCAGATTTGCAAAAATGTAGACAGCGCCCTTTAGTGGATTTGTCATCTGAAATATTCAGCGTAATGTAAACAGAGCGACATATTTCAGCTTAAAAAAATGTAGACAGCGCCATTTAGTGGATTTGTCAACTGAAACATGCAACAAAACATACTTGGAACAACGTATTTCAGATTTGCAAAAATGTAGACAGCACCCTCTAGTGGATTTGTCACATGAAATGTGCAATAAAATGTAAGCAGAGCAACATATTTCAGCTTTAAAAAAATTAAGACAGCGCCATCTAGTGGATTTGTCAACTGAAACACGTAACGAAACATAGCTTGAGCAAAATATTTTAGATTTGCAATAATGTAGACAGCGTCCTCTGGTGGATTTGTCATCTGAAATGTTCAACGTAATGTACCCAGAGCAACATATTTTATGTTTTGCAAAAATATAGACAGTGCTAGTTGATTTGTTATTTGAAACATGCAACAAAATGTATACTAAGCAAAATATTTCATTTTAAAAAACTTTTTTACACCACCATTTAAAAGATTTGTCATCTGAAATGGCTTTTTTGGCTTTTGAAACATATTTCAGCTTTAAAAATTTAGAGAGCGCCATCTAATAGATGTGTCATCTGAAATGTACAACTAAATGTAAACAAAGCAACAAATTTCAGCTTTAAAAAAGTGTAGAGAGCCCCCTCTAGTGGATTTGTCAACTGAAACATGCAACAAAACATACCTGGAACAACGTATTTCAGATTTGCAAAAATGAAGACAGCACCCTCTAGTGGATTTGTCACGTGAAATGTGCAATAAAATGTAAGCAGAGCAAAATATTTCAGCTTTAATAAAATGTAGACAGCGCCATCTAGTGGATTTGTCATCTGAAATGTTCAACGTAATGTACCCAGAGCAACATATTTTATGTTTTGCAAAAATATAGGCAGTGCTAGTGGATTTGTTATTTGAAACATCCAACAAAATGTATACTAAGCAAAATATTTCAGCTTGAAAAACTTTTTTACAGCCCCCTCTAGTGGATTTGTCAACTTAAACGTGGAACAAAACATACCTGGAACAACGTATTTCAGATTTACAAAAATGTAGACAGCACCCTTTAAAAGATTTGTCATCTGAAATCGGCAACAAAATGTAAACAGAGCAACATATTTCAGCTTTAAAAAAATGTAGACAGCGCCATATAGTCGATGTGTCATCTGAATGTACTACAAAATGTAAACAAAACAACATATTTCAGCTTTAAAAAATGTAGAGAGCCCCCTCTAATGGATTTGTCACCTGAAACATGTAACAAAATATACCTGGAGCAATGTATTACAGATTTGCACAAATGTAGACAGTGCCCTCTGGTGGATTTGTCATCTGAAACAAGCAATGAAACGTACTCAGAACAACATATTTCAGGTTAGCATAAATATAGACAGCGCCCTGTAGTGGATTTTTCACCTGTGACATGCAACAAAATGGTTTGTTTACTTATATTTGCAAAAAATGTACTTAGCTTGTATTTATAAAGCTTGTACACAACGAACCTGGGCTAAACAACACTGAAATATAAAAAATTATAAAATTAGGCTAAGATATTAACCTAAAAAAAACATGTTAAAAGGAGAAAACCTCATAAAAATGATGTACTTGACCTTGTGGGTTTCCTCAGTGGTCAGTTTTAGGTTTCCACTTCAGTTACAAACAAAACTAGAATCACAACAGCAGTGTTTGTTTTTGTAGCTCAGTCTTGACACTCACTTAACATTCAGCAGAGCAGAGACCGATGGATTTAATTATGATTCTGTCCGTGTGAGTGTGTGAATGATTTCTCAACATTCCTGAATGCAAATAGCAGGAGAGCAGGGAATTGTGCATGATGGGAATCAGACAGAGGGAAGAGAGAGTTTGGAGGTGCCGGCGCCATCGCATGTCTGATTAGTAAGAAAACCCTTTAAAATTAGAGTTGAACTGGTTTGGGGTGTGAGGGGCTTTCAGCAGGCAAGAAAACAGGAAGCAGAATTCTAAATTTGAAAACACATCTCTTCAAAAGGATTTTTACATTGACATGAATATCTCTTGTTCAAATATATTATGAACAGCAGCTATGCTAATTATATTCTTTGCACTCTATTTCAACCTGGGAATGCCCATCCCGAGATTGTGCAGCACCACTTGATCAGATTCGAGGACTTCGAAGGACAACACATTCACTTAATATAGAATACACTTCATTGGACATGTAGACAGACATCACATTTTTTTTTGGAAGAACGCTATATAACTGTTTATATATAATGTCTGCCCTATATACATCCTAAAGTTTCTGATTTTGACTGTGCAACTTTTGTAAAGCTGCTTTGAAACAATTATCGTGAAAAACATTTTACAAATAAACTTGAATTAAACGATTCATGATGGCAGTGAAATCTTTCTCTTTTCTGACATATTCCATGAATGCAACTGCCTGATTACATTACACTGTTTGTCTATGATAAAGGCTATAAAACATCACAATTTCTATAAAATTTTCAAAAATTTCCCAAATGACGTTTAATAAAGCAAAGAAAACTTTCCCAGAATTTCTTATTCTGTTTTTCTGGTGAAAGTCTTATTTCTTTTAGTTAGGCTGGAATAAAAGAAGTTTTAAATGCAAAAAAAAATAAAAATGTTAAAATGGCAGGGTCAGTATTATTAGACTCCTTTCCAGTTGGCTACAGAACAAACCACTGTTGTCCAATGACTTGCCTAATTAAACTAACTTGCCTAGTTAACATAAGCAGCTAATCCTTTACATTGCATGTTAAGATGAATACTAGTATCTTGCACAATAACTAGTAAAATATTATGCACTCATGGCAAAGACAAGCAAAATTAGTTTTAGAAATTAATTATTATCATGTTTCAAATGTATTTAAAATACTCTCTCTGTTAAACACACACATAAATATTTGTAAAAAGAATTCATTTTACAGGAGAATAATTGTATCTTCAACTGTAAATATTTTTATTAGTAAATCTAGTAAAAATATATGTATAATATAAATATGTAATATTTTGTTTATTTCCTTTTTAATATTATTGATTGATTTTAAAACTTGATTAAAAGCTTTGAGTTTTATTACACAACCAAAACCATTTATTGTTTTGTGCAGCTATATGATTTTGGCATTAACCGTTTTGTCTATTAGCAATAGCATGTAAAACTATTGACTTAAAAGTCAATAAATAATTTGCAAATTACTTTATTAATAAATATTTTAAGACATCTAACTGAAAACCATTTGTAAATGGGACAAATAGAATTTACACTATATGGAAGTATGGCATATTGATAGATTTTAACCAAAAGCTATTTACTTTGTGCACCAAATGTGTATTAATTGTTTATTTATAACACATAATTTTATCTGATTTCATTAATTAATTTCAAATAACTTATAAACTCATTTAAAATAGAAAAGTAAGTAAATAAAACAAATTTAATATTTTGGTACCATTCTTAAATGAAAGAAATACAAACTGGAGCAATAAAGCTTCATAAGATTTTCACCAAAACATTGCTCTATAACAGTGGTTCTCAACTCTGCTCGTTGGGCCACCCCACACATTTTGTATGTTTTCCTTAACTCACATAATCAGCTTGTTAACAGGCGTCCGTTCTTCGTTGCTTGTGTTGTGCAGGTCAGATCTATCGATCCTCGAAATCATGACAGCAATGCAACGATTGGCACAGCAGCAAAATGACATCATCTGATTAATATTCAATTATCCATGTGAGCAAAATTAGATAAAATTCATAGTAAACAGTTTGTTAAATATGATCCCCAATAACTTTCCACATTTGTAGTGGGCGGCAGGCTTTACACTTTCATGTGTTGAGAGTATTTAGCAATTTATTTACTATTAATTTTAGAGTGAATTTTTGTTTATTATAGTAGTATAGGCCTATTTCAGTTTTTTTTATATTATAAATGACTGTTTAAATAAATTTTGCATCAAAAAAGCATTTTGAAATTGGTAAAGATGTCTGCAACTTTTGCGAAGCATCAAATCACCGGCATATTAGCTGTTAAGACTGCATAGTTTATTATTCCTTAAAAAAAAATTTATATTGGCCATGTCTATTATCATACACAAATTGTATTAAAGCTGGGTCGGTACCTTAAAATAGTACGCATTTGTATCTAAAAAGTGCCTATTAATTAATGTTCTTTTTGAACCTCTTGGGGAGAGAACAATCCCGTTTATTTTGGAGTGTAGATTGCATAACAGTTTTATTTATATTTATTTTTAAAAAACTTTATTTATATATAAATTTATATATTTTTTTTTTTACTATTTTCCCTAGTGTTTGTAATCTATAGGTTACCACTGTAAGAAAATGTCAGCATTTGGTACATACTTTCAGTATAACCTTTGCTTGAAAAGACCTGATCTAATCCTGTTTATATGAAATAAGCCTGCTCCCGAGCAGGTTTGAGCCACCAGAACTGTTGCTCTCGGATGAGTTTTGAAGAACGAAACGATCCTGTGAAATCATCAATAACTAAATCCAGCTAATTGAATAATCCACATATGAAGAACGGACCCTAGAGATCTATGAACTGCTCCATGTGTGTCAAATAAAAGAAACATACAAAATGTGCAGGGCGGGGAGCCTGAAGACCGGAATTGAGAACCACCTCTATAATGTTAGCCAGTTGTGTAACACAAATAAACTATTTTAAAACAATAAAGAAAAAAAGAATATCAGTGATAATATATGCTACTCATATTTTGCTTGCATACTTCTAATCATGGAATGTCACAACAAGTAAGAGAGATTTACTCAACTCATTTGATTTCATAAACATTATAGCTGTTTTTTTTTCCTCTGTATTTTGTACAGACTGCTCAATACTCATGCCAAAAAAAAATCCTAGTCATTTCTTCCTCCTGGTAAAGACTCCAGATGGAGTTTGTTGTGTCTAACATTGCAGTTTGTGCTGGAAACTCTCATATGTGGGTTGGATATTCTACAGCTTATTTTTTTTAAATAATAAAAGCCCCCAAACCCCCAAAAGTTTGATTGATTTGCCTTAAGAACTCACATTTTGTGTTTGTATGTTTGTATGGATGTGATCCGTCTGGCTCTACCAACAGCCAGATGACTGTGTTTTTCGTTAATTGTCCAACAATCTTTTGATTGACTGCTCCTTGTTATGTCTTCTGGCAAAATCAGCACGTCAATTTTCAGAAAATACAAGTGCTGTTCGTGTCCTGGTGGATCTGCATGGAGGAAAACCATGTCTGAAAGCTGCCAGGCAGTCAAACAGGTGCTCAGCCAAAGCGTCAGTCGCTCCTGTGTATTTATATTCAGCTGACTCCAGGACAGCGTTCGCCCACCGTCCCCCTGTCTGTCTCTCAGATCCAAGATTACATCAGCGGCTTGAGACTGAAGTGTTGGACTGCTGCCCGCACAGACATATACACACACCTTCAAGTCTAGATAAGAGATATAGACATTTCAGATTAGTGCTGACAGAGCTCAACACTCCTGCAATACAAAAGTCAAGTGTAAACCTGACAGGAGAACAGTATCTGTAATATCTCGACTCTTGACAAAAACCTATCATGTAGACAATTTGTTGGGTAGAAAAAGTAATAAATCACAATAGGGCTAGGCGATGCAATAAATGCAATCTCAATAATTATTTTTCATATTGACAATAACGAAATATTATGTTCGTAAGAAGTTGTTAATGCTTCCAGATTTAAACGAGTACCTCAACAATGACTGAAGCCACAAAAATTAAAGGGTCCAGTAATGGTATAACATTTTCGGCCGATACATTTTTGGTAGCCGAAAATGTAATACATCTCTAATATCCACAAACTTTTATTTCCCATTGTTGCACATTTCTGCTGTGTGATTGGCCCTTAGATCAGTATAGAGTAAAAAAAAAGTCCAGAGCTTATCATTGTTATTGACACAAATTTTACTGCGATTCGATATAATATCGTTTATCGTTAAGGTCCAATCCCAATTCTACTTTTTAAGCTCAAAACTGTTCTGTGCATTTACACATTAATCTAAACACACAATACATTTATAGCAGACACTGTAAAAAGCTCATTCCCAGACACTAGACTTTTCTTACATGGCATTCCAACACAATCTCATGGCAATTCGTAACTTTTTGATTTAGTGGCTAATTCATACGATCTAATTCGTACAATTTAGTACAATTTGCTCATCCCCCAATGACGGTTGGGTTTAGGGGTGGGGTTAGGTGCCATGCCTCCTTTTTAAAATCGCACGATTTCGTACGACTGAACTCGTACGAATTAGCCACTAAACTAACAAAACGTAAAACACTTACGTTTTCTCGTGAGATCAGGCTGGCCCAGTGTCAGAATAACAGATGTAAAAGTATGTTGTGGGACTACTATACCGGAGTTATTATTAGTGATTATAGATTGTAAAATTTATCGGGGGGGGGAGGGTGGGGGGGTATCATTTTTCTTTTAAAGCAGGATGGTAAAACATGAATTATGAATGTATTTAAACATATGCTTGTTTAAAATGTGTGATATTGACAAAAAATACTAATTTGTGTATCTCCTTACTTCTGTGTGCACCCATGCTGTTGTTGTAGATGGTGTATTCTGGGAAATTTTCGTACACCTTGGTTTTGAGTGTAGTGCTAAAACATTAAGTTTCAAAGGCTTCCCCTTAGCCCTACACCTTCAAGCTAAAGAGAATTGGGACATCCCTACCCCTTGAGGAGAACGTAGGGTAAACGAGGGGTAGGGGTAAGGGGAAGGGCTAAGGGGTCGCTCAATATTAAAGGGTGCCATATAGTTTATTAATTCAATATTTTAGATTGTTCTCTATATCTACATAGTTACGTGGTTTGGTAGGTTAAAGAATTTTTCAGAAATTATTGTATGTGCTCATGTTTTTAACTTTCAATTTCCGTGCTACATACTGATTTTGTGGTCAAAGGTAAAATGTTATGTTTAAATGGGCACATGAACATAAAAGCAAAACTTAATTTTACTTTCAATTGCTGAATAGCAAAAGATGGCAAAATTTGATGGTTTAATGTAATTCTACTGTACTAGGCACTTCAATATTGGTCAAATATTAAATGATTACCTGATAGCATCTTACCTTTCACGCATTCCCCATTGAACTGACACGTGTGCTTTATTTTGGTTGTTGATATGATGTTGCATTTGCACTGTCACAAAAAATGAACGTAATTAGTATTGACGTCATTTAAAATGCAGTAAAGGGTTAAATATATTTGTTTTAATTGTCCTTTAGGTGTGCCACCTGATAAAATGAAGATATGAAGATAAGTGTCCAATAATAAGGATAAATTGTGCTCATGCTAATTGTATATTTTTAATAGTTTTTCTTTATTTCGCTACACTACACCATAGGACTTATTTAAGGTACAGTTCAGTAAAAATGTGTTTAAAAAAATATTAAAAAGGGAAAGAAAAATTATGTTGTTCATTATGTGAATTCAAACATATTTTGTGAAAAAGCATTTTACTGCCTATTTGTCAGCTATCTGACCATAAATTAATAGATATACCATTATGTTGAGATTTGAACAGATTGATTTTCTTTATCCATAGACAAACCAACCTTTTTTAATTTATTATTATTTTTTTTTTTGTTACAGTTTCCATTTTTGTTAATTATATGCAAATAAATTCTTTTTTGGTTGCTGCTTGTCTCACGAGAAGCTGAACCAGACCCCAGCCCACCGTCACCCACCAATTGAAGCATCACCACTTCACTCCACTGAAAAGTGAGAGATCATTGGGCAGGGATTCGCCATGGTAAGAGTGACTGAGCTGAGCGAGGGCGAGCGAGAGCGTCACCCCACCTGACGCCACGGGTCATTCCCATAGATATGGTGTGGGGGAACAGCACTGAGCATCACCATCCAGACAGAGACCCTGAAACAAACACTACACTACACTATCAGTTCACTGAGCTGATATTTTAATCTGCCCTTATTTATTATTGCTGTTGTTTTATATTATTTTATATTATAATATGTTATTTTTTTTGTATGTACAGTTTTTATTATGCATTTCTTTTATTTAAAGAGTCCATATCAATATAATTATTCAGTCAAAACAGAAAGAAAGAAGATTTGTGAATTCAAGCCATTTTAATATTGTAAGATGAAGTATAAGAGGTTAAAAAAATAATCATTTGAAAGATTAATTAATTTTGGCAACAGTGACAAACTGCATGCTTTGAATGCTTATATGTTTTGAATGTGAATTTTGTCCATATTCGAGCACTAGCATTTAACATCCAGAGCAACATATTGCTACAAACACCTAAACAAACTTTAATTATAAATTATTTAAATGAATTATATAGTTCAATAAACTATCGCTCTTATAAATTAAGTAGAAAACTGTAAAATCAATAATAAATACTTCAGGCCTAATTTATAAGTGGCTATTTTGCTAACAGGAATCTTTTTTTAATGCAACTGAATTATTTTTGGTTGTTTGTCTTGTGAGTAGCTGAACCGGACCCCAGCCCAACGCCACCCACCAATTGAAGCATCACCACTTCACTCCACTGAAAAGTGAGAGATCATTGGGCAGGGATTCGCCATGGTAAGAGTGACTGAGCTGAGCGAGGGCGAGCGAGAGCATCACCCCACCTGACGCCACGGGTCATTCCCATAGATATGGTGTGGGGAAACAGCCCTGAGCATCACCATCCAGACAGAGACCCAGAAACAAACACTACACTACACTATCAGTTCTCGTAGTTATAAATGTATAGTTTTTATTATATATTTCTTCTTTATTTCTCTCTTTACTTCTCTTTTACGTCTTTACTTCTTTATTTCATATCAATATTATAATTATTCAGTCAAAGCAGAAAGGATGATTTGTGAATTCAAGCCATTTTAGTATTGTAAGATGAACTATGAGGCGGAAAAAAATCATTTATAAAGATCAATTCATTTTGGCAAACTGCAAGCTTTGAATGCTTATATATTTTGACTATATGTGAATTTGGTCAGTTTTTGGATTACTAGCATTTAACATCTTGAGAAACATATTACTAACTTTAATTATAAATAATTTCAATTAATTATATAAGAAAAATCATTTTAAGGCTAAGGCATAGGCTAATTTTAAATGGCTTTAGTTTGAATAACATTTTGCATTACTTTAACAGCCACTAGAACAATGAGTAATTATTTGGCCTCAGATTTTAGCCTCTTAAGGCCCAAGCTGTTTTTTACATGCTATTTTTATTTCTCTTTGTCATTTGGAACTCGTGGTCTGAATTTACATAAAACACAATAAAGTCACCTTTGTGGAGTAGAATGAGAAACTCTTTATTTCTGCCTTGAACGCATCGGTTTTTTTTCCTGACTGTTTTTAATGCATTGATAACACATACACACATATATTTTGAACATGTTTTGACTATCAGTAAAAACAATTTTTTTTGCCCATTTTGGACAGTTAAAATAGTGTTAAGGACATTTTATATGCTGCCAAACAGTTGCAGGATGACACTGTATGTCTGTAACAATATATAAAACATAAGACATAAGAGCTAGAATGTGCTGTCCACGTATGTGGCCACTAAGCCCTAAAGGGTTAAACACTTGTTTGCGTGGCTGTGAAGTGCTCCATCTCCCACATAGCTCGATAGTTTAAAAAAAAAAAAAAAAACTTTACATTTAGCTTTCCTGTTGTTATTTTTACCTCCCAGTCTTTAAAGAGGTCACTTTGACTTCATATTTCTTAAGATTTAAATTATCCTGACATGTTATCCTTAGTTAACAGGTAGTTATGGTTACAAGCCTTTTTGCACTATACACTATACACTATATATATTGCCAAATACCCTTATGAGTAATTGCATTGTTTACAAATTTTGATTTTCTTTATGTATATTTTTAAATTACATTTTATGTATAATTGTATTTTTTGTAATATCTTTCTAAAACTCTACTTTTTGTATTAATATTATATGTTAGGCACCTACTGAAAAAAAGTGTTGCATGCAAAACTGTTGCAAACAATTTATTTGTGTTGAATTTAAACAAACAAATTAAATTTAATAATGTTCAACTTTATTTGTTTGTTTAAATTTAGCCAAAATAAATAGTTTACAACCACTTAGCGTAAAAAATTGAGTAAATCCAAGGAATCATCTTTTAATAATTATATTCGGTGGGTCTGAGAGTAATGAAATTTTGATTCTCTGTATGTCCTGTACATGTGGTTGAATTGACAATAAAGCTGATTTTGACTTTGACTACATTTGACTTCAACCATCTCCAGCTTGAGCGTGAAAGGAATAAATATGTGTTTAGAAATGTGTTGGAAAAAAAAATCTTCTCTTCGTTAAACTGAAATTAGGGGGAAAAAAAATAAACAGAGGGCCTAATAATTCAGGGGGGCTAATAATTCTGACTTCAACTCTACATAGTAAGTTTAATATTAGCTTAGATAAAAATTACAAATAATGGGAAATTTTATATTGTTGCAATCTTGCTTGGAAACGTTGTGGGGTGTGCTTGTTAATTATCCAACTTGCATCATAATAGTCTGTATTTTGATCTGAATTTCACCAAGACTTTACACTCGTGGAGTTTACTAGAGAATAAAGCAAAAATGGGAAAAAAATAATAACGGTATGGCCATTTCCATGTACTAAACTCTTATTTTTCATCTATACATACTGTATATCCAGTTTTTTTATTTTATGGCTTCTTTAAACATTAAGTTTCAATTCAAGTTTATTTCTAAAGCACTTTTTACAAAAGTTAATGTTTCAAAGAGAACAAAAACCTGCTGAGATTGGAAAGAAAGTCAATTCGAAATGAATAGCTGGAAAACAACAGTTCATTACATCTCAGTCAACAGTTTCACGCTGGTCCTGTTATTTGAGTATTAATTACAATCAGCAAGAGAAGGAGTTAAAGTATCAAATTATTGCAGTGACAAACTATCACATTCAATCCATACATTTTGTGCATACAAATTAATTGTAGAGTGAGTGAGATTGGCATCACAGCAGTAAAGGGTTGATTATAAGGGATGTTGGCTGTTCTTCTGTTTCAAGTGAAGGACACATACTAATTGGTAGGGTCACACCTTGATGCCTTAATTAGCCTAAAAAAGCAGTTCAAAATGGAGTCACAGGTAGCATGTCAGAGATTTCTGCACCTATTATAACAGTGGTGTGATTTGTACACAGTGCAACAGTGCAACTTTGTACATTTACTGTTTGTTTTGATGGCCCTTTTTGACATTGTTTTGACTTGAAGTAACCATGGCAACTATTTTAAAGGGACAGTGTTTAGTTTTTGCCACTGGAGGGCATGCATTAACAACAAACAAAGGCATAGTTTGATGATGTTGTGACTGAGTGTGGATTTATGGGAGTTGTGGTCTATCATACTAGACACCTGCAGAAATCACATTCATGGTTGAGCTATAACAAACTTATCATCATGGTGGTATGAAGCAGAGTAAATAAAGTGAGCCCCTGAAGCAATTGCTAATGAGAGGCGAGCGGAACACAGCGTGAAAACAGCAAAGATTTTATTATGCCACAGTCCACCATTTCCCATTCTTCTGGTCGTGTGGAGATGAAGCAGGCCTGTTTTATCATAGTAAATACATTTTAGAGTTCTGTTATAATGCTGATTTGTGCTGTTTGTTAAAATGCCAAACTGAAACCAAACTGCAAATCTTGGGTGTATGAGGGTAACAGAGGCCAGTTAGTGAAGTGCTATGCAAGTAAACCTCACAACTCTGACCTTAGCATTTTCTGGATTACTTTTCAAAACACTGTCAGTTCAGTTTAGGGAAGGAGGAGGGTGGGTCGGTCAGTCAGTCAGTCGACAGCGGCCTCTAGTGTATTTACATTAGAAGAGCTGTTGCGAATGGCACTCGTGAGAGAAATTTAACATCTCAAAAAGTGTACACAGCGGCCTCTGGTGGATTCGCGAAAACAAAAACTGCAAAAAAAAAAAAAAACGTACCTTCTGGGACGTATTTGGCACTCTCCAGAAATGTATATAGGGGTATGTTTTCAGAATGAGCCTGGGTTGCCTCTTGAGATGTCCTTTGTTGAGAGTGTTGATAGAAGGACTTCTTGATTCAAGAGAGTAAAAGCAGCAGACAGATCCAAGAAGATGAAAAGATTCTGATGCCATTTTTGCCAGTTTTAGGGCTTTAAAACTGAAAGCAGAGTAGTCTCTGTTCAGTCTCTAAATCCAGACTGGTTGCTGTTCAACAGGTTGGTCTCTGAGGAAAAATCCAATTATTAGTGGTAGAGGAAGAAGCAATTTGGTTAACATCAATAAAATGAAATTTCAAAACTCTTTTTCCAAAAATCTTTATTTACTCTTTATTTTTATAGTGATTTTTACAATCTAGATTGGCCAAAACATCTTAACATGGGTCAATTAAAGACGTACTGGACTGTTGTGGAGCAATCTGGCATATCAGAAAGACAGAAGAGGAGTGGTAGAATGCTTGGTGTCGTTTTAGTTTAAATCAAAATTGATTTAACCAACGTTTAATGAAAACTCCAGTAAATGATGGAAATGCAGAACAAACCTTGGTAGAAACCAAGCTCAGATGGGGTTAACTGTTCCCCTATAACCACTAAGGAGCAGGACTGCAGTCTGGACATGGGTGGGCTTGAGAATGATGAGCATCCATTGTGGAGGAAGTGCAGCTCCATTGGGCAGATGTTGACACTAGCAATGTTAAAGATTATAAAATACACTCACTTAAGACACTTTGGCAATATCCAGAGATTCATTTGTCACTAGCCATGTTTCTAAGATGGGTATTAAATGTATGTGTAAAACTAGAATATCGCATAAAACATTTGCCATAAAGAGAACAAAATCATCACTGTCTGATAAACTGATAAAGGATGGTCATCACTTCTTTTCTCGTAACATTAATAAAGTGTTCAGACCTCATCGTCGACCCAAACCAACGACTATAGAATACACAAGACATGTTACCTGATAGTTTTGAATGGGGAAAAGTGTAACAGTCAATATGGTGAACGAAGCCCTGCCTACTAGTACAGGAGCCAATCATCGAATGCTATAGACTGTCGATTCTCCGGGGCAAAGCTCGGACCAGACATGTGCTTCTACGACAGTTTATGTGGTCAACAAACACACTGGAATCTCAGTGAATACTTGCTTCACAGACATAAGAAATATCCACATAAAGCTTGAAATCTCTCATTTTAAATGAACACTACACTTGAAAACAACAGTTTTCTGGTTTTGTAATCTGGATGAAACGAATTTGAGGTACAGTCAGTCCTGTCAAACGCACATCACATGACAGCAGCAATTACTCAAACGCCCACAAACTTGTAAACAAAGAGTCGCTTTCATTTCTGGAGGAGATTCACCATCAAGACCAAGTTTTGAATTACTTCAGAAGAGCAGCGTGATCAGACGATCATTATCCAGAGGATGATGTGTAGAACAGACCTAAATGAGGTTGGTGTCGAGATCTTGTTCTTTTCTAGTGTGCATTCGCACTAAATCTGGCAACCTGAAAAAAATGCAGATTTTGTTTGATTCAAATGTTCAGAAATGAAACTAATGAGACAGTTGTTGTTTAATTTTATTGGGGATTCGAAATAAGTAATGTAACCGTAAGCTTGGCAAACAGTTTTGGAGAATTTTTTGCCTGAGTATACTGCCCAAGAGGCATTTCAAAGATGCCTTAAAATTGAGGCATGACCAAAGAAATGACTAGCCTTAATGCAGGGGTGTACACACTCGGTCCGTGAGGGCCGGTGTCCTGGAGAGTTTAGCTCCAACCCTAATCAATTACACCTGAACCAGCTAATTAAGCTCTTACTAGGTATGCTAGAAACTTCCAGGCAGCTGTGTTGAAGCAAGTTGGAGCTAAAGTCAGCAGGACTCCGGCCCTCCAGGACCAAACACCCGTCACTTTCCGCCATTTTTGTTATCACTGTTGATTTATTTGGCAAATACGTTTATTTATTTGGTAAATAAATTTACAAAAATTTATTTGGTAATTTATTTGGTAAATCCGTTTCCATTTTAGTTCATAATTTTTTTATGCATATTTTCAAAATGTATGCGCACCTTCCAGGGTTTTTTATGTGATATTCCAAATTGCTGATGGAAACAGCTACTATGTCTTGTTTTGTTCTGATTTGAGTTTTTGCTTGTAGTATAGGCTAAGTAATAGTTTTAGGATGTTATATGTAATAATGTAATTACATGTAGTTGAATTCAATTTCAATTTTTCAATTTCAATTTTTTAGTGTGGTTTAATTTTCAATGCTAAAAGTTAAAACACTGAAGAGCAAATCTATCGATGCACAGCTCTACAAATCCCAACCAAGCAAGCCAGTGGCGAGGAACAAAACCTCAACAATTAACGAAGTGAAGGGGAAAAAAAAACTTTGAGAGAAACCATTTCTCCTCTGGCCAAACTTCTTGTGCAGAGCTGCAGTCTAGGCACTGGAGGTTGGAGAGAGCTGGACGTCCATCATGGAGACCTGCAGGTGTAAGTCACTGGTGGGTGTTCAGGCTGGCCCCAGGATCAATGCAGAGACTCGTCTGTGGTCTTTCAGGAATCAGTCTCACGCTCTCCACTCCTGCATGACCACCACAGCATCAGCTCAGGATAGGGCCTGGTCCAGGATTATGGATACCTTGGCATCATTTCTTCACACATCTTGGATCGCATCAATGGCGCTGCATAATCTCTAGGGGCCTCGGGATACGTATCCAACAGGTGGAAATAGAGAATAAAGAAAATAATTAGCGTAGCTGCTGTTCGTAATACATTTAAATGAGATGCTATAAATGAAGTGCAATAAATGAAAATAGCAGTTATATAAACAAACATGTAAAGCATATGGGAATTTCTAACAAAATGTCTGGTGCATTAAGACAGGAGAAGTGTGTCTTACAGGTGGTTGCCAAGCTTGCTCACCTGCGTGGAGCACACTCATGCATCATACTGTTATGTGTTGCATTGTGTGCATGCTTTACTAAAAAGATCTTTAATCTAGTTTTGAACTGAGAGAGTATGTCTGAGCCTCGGACATCATCAGGAAGGCTACTCCAGAATTTAGGAGCCGTAAATGAAAAGGCTCAACCTCCTTTAGTAGAGTTTGCTATTCTAGGTAGCCCTGAGTTTTGAGATCTTGAAGTGCGGGTGGGACTGTAGCAAGACAGAAGGTTGGTGATATATAGTAATACTTATGAACTGTGGACAGTTGAGTTACCTATGCCACATTACAAATCAGAAGTCTAGAAAATTCATATAAACCGGATGTGTATTCCTTATTCCAAATGAAGGCACATCGTTGGAGTCATCTATAATTGATAATGTGTGGCTGATGAATAAACATTGCCAGTGTAAAGTAATAATGGTGATGCCGTCTCCATTGTAGGAAGTCAAGCAGGACAGCGGGGCCACACAGGCCACAGTGTCATTGTGTGTGCCAGTCTGAGGGACACCGTTAATATATTTTACTCTAAGCCTTTTCAACAGCAGGATTTATATTGTATTAAAGCCAGTCCTGACACACTGAGGCTGCTTCTCTCTGAGCTTCAACCTTGAGCGCAATGGCATTGTCCCTCTCCCACAGCTCCCTGTCTCTCGAGGGACTGAATAAAAGAGGACTTAATAAGAGCAGCGTGAGGTGTAGATGGACTGCCATCGTGTGGCTCTGCTGCCCACTGCTGCTTGGATGGAGTTTTGCATTTTTAATTTCTATAGCTTATGAGAACCCAAAAAGAGACACATATTGATAAACAATGCTATGATAGCTGCTTAAACATTAAGTTGTGAATGAATTGCCTCATTACAATTATGAAATAGGTTGATAACAAGCAGGAAATGTTCATGGGCCAATGACATCACCACATTGAAATGGTCTAAAGGCTTCACCCACTGCATTCTTCATGCTACCTTATATATATATTACATATTTGTTATGTTGTAATATTGTTATTGTGTCAGTTTTAGGCATTTTATAATATTTATTAGCCTTTTTGGTAACACTTTAATTGAAGGGGTGTTCATAAGACTGCCATGAAACCTTTATAATCATTAATAATGACATGACAGACATCATGAATGTGAATGGGATTTTATGCATGCTTATGACAACTGTTATTAAGTGTCATTTGCTCAGTTATGTCATTGTTGATTTTGTTTGTTATATCAACTTGACAAACAAATACATCACAACCAGTCTTCACCTTTGTCATGACAACGTGACATTATCAACGTAACTTGTCATAAATCTGTCATAAACATGATTGTCATGAGGGATTATTTTTCTGATCATGTTTCAGTGAAACAAACACTATTTGTCATTAAAATGTCTCGTTAAAAGCATAAATTCTCTGTCAAATTATTTAAACAGCATCATTAATATTTAATGACAAATTTAGCTTGTACCACTGCACTGTAAAGCCTGCTGTTGTCATTACTAAAGATTTTAAGTTATTATAACTTGATATACCTAAAAAAAACAAGTTTTGGCATATAAACTTAAACAGTGTGTTGAACTTACTTATTAAGCAGCAAAACATTTTAATTTCTTTAAACGATTCACCATGTCTCTGTTTATAATGATTAGTTGCGCTTGAAATTTTGCCTTGAAAACCACGCTGATTGGTCGATATACAGTTGAAGTCAAAATTATTATCCCCCTGTATTATTAACCCCCTTATTTTTTTTATAACCCCCTTTAATTTTTCCCCAACTTCTGTTTAACAGAGAGTGGATTTTTTTCAACACATTACTAAACATAATAGTTTTAATAACTTTTCTAAAGGGGCTAATGATATTGTCCTTAAAATGGTTTTAAAAAAAATTAAAAACTGCTTTTATTCTAGCTGAAATAAAACAAATCAGACTTTCTCCAGAAGAAAAAATATTATCAGACATACTGCGAAAATTTCTTGCTCTGTTAAACATCATTTGGGAAATATTTAAAAAAGGAAAAAAAAAAAATCAAAGGGGGGTTAATAATTCTGACTTCAACTGTAATGTTATATGACACAAGGTGGTCATTTTGCTTGTGATGCTGAATTTTGCTGAAGCGCAGCAGGACAGAGACACTACCTGAACCCATCAGACGAAGATAAAAGTTAAATTAGTAAGTATATATTTAAATGCTTATATACAATTTTCCTAATTGATTTACCTGCAGGAGCAACACTGTGGGTAGCACTGTCGGCTCAGAGCAAGGTCACTGGTTCAGGTCCTGGCAGGGTCAGTTGGCATTTCTGTGTGGAGTTTGCATGTTCTCCCCGTGTTTGCGTGGGTTTCCTCCGGGTGCTACGGTTTCCCCGACAAGCCCGAGACATGTGCTATAGGTGAATTGGGTAAGCTAAATTGTCCGTAGTGTATGTCCCGGTCCTCTATGTTGGGAGTTGAGCGTTGGGCTAACGATTGACCTCATAAAAATTAGATGTTACGAAAAACCAACATGGTGCGGCAAAATATCAACATCGATATAAACGGCCCTGAAAATTTTGAATTTTATTCTATTAGCTGTTTTAAGTTACCTGTACCTAAACATTTAAGTAACCTGTACTTAAACATTTTTAACTTAAAAGTTAATTCAATGAAGAGAGCACATTTAGTCAACTCAATAAATTGAGTTGTCGATTTCCCTCAGTTCGTTTAAGTAATAGGAAGCACTTTCCTCAAATCATTTAAGTAATCTCAACTATTAGGGTTTACAGTTCGTAGTTGAGGTCATGAGATATGACATTCATGAGATATTTATAATGGCTTCATGGCAATCATGTTTATGACAGATTTAAAGGTTTTGTTGTCTTGGTAATGTTGAGTTGTCACAACAAATATAAAAAGGTTGTGATGGATTTGTTTATGTGAAGTTGTCATAATAAATAATGTCATCTTTGCATTTAAAATGTCTGAACTAAGTGAATGACACTTAATGACAGTTGCATAATATCTCACTCACCTTCATGACACCAAATCATGCCTTGGACGGATCACTTTATTCTGGTAAACAGATTAAAAACACAGTGTTCAGTTCCAGCAGTCTAACATGGTGTCCACGACCACTCTCTTGGCTGGCGCGAATAACAATTAAGTAAACATACAACACAGTATGCAGTAACAGTATGCAGTAACACAGTAATAAATATTAAATCATGTACCTGGTAAACAGAGTAAAAACACAGTGATCAGTTTCAGCAGTCTAACGTGTTGTCCTGCAATGATGGGTGCATATTATAAAGTTGTAGTCACAAAGAAAAGACACATTGTGAATAATAAAAACAAAAAGATCAACGAAAATATTCATTTTACAGGAGCACTCACTCACCACGACGCAAATAATAATGGCCTGTGCGGAACTAGTTTATAACATTCCACCAACCAATGAACAGAGAGGGGTCATTTAGAATTAAAGGGCCATATACCTAAAAGAAAAGCAAGTGGAAGTAATTTTATAACCTGCTATACTTGCTTGGTTTGGGACTTGTGGAGCTGTGCATTGATTGATTTGCTCTTCAGTGTTTGGACTTTCAGCAGTGAAAACCACACTGAACTGAACTTTAACCCTAAAAACTGTTTAATTTACTAGAACTTCTATGTTAAGCTGCTTTGACACAATCTACCTTGTAAAAGTGCTATAAAAATAAAGATGACTTTAATTAAAGTAGCTAAACTACTAAAACTAATAAAAGAAAATAAAAAGCTAAATAAATACATAACCTAAACCGAAACTAAAAAAGGACAATTTATAAATTCATGCTTTCCCAGAATAAAATAATTAAGTTCACTAATGCCGAGTTCAGACTGCATTTAGATTCAAAGTAGTCGTGTGACAGATGTATTCACACTGCATGATTATCTGGGGTAGTGTTTCATTGTTGCTTTGTTTACACTGCAAGACGGATCGGAAAGAGGGGGAAATCGCCGACAGCTTTGTTTCGGTCCACAAACCATGTCTCACAACCAAACACGCGAGAAGTGACATGAAAACAACTCGAGGTCACTTTACTAGTATATATTTTGTTATTAACTACAAATTGAGAAGAAGCCTTTAGTGGGGCAGAACTTTTACTTATTTTGTTCACCTGGGTTTGAAGGGAATTAGCAAATTCGCCTCAACTTTTTTCCTTTTTCGATCTAGTTGTGGTATTGCTCAGATGACACGGGTGCTCCTGCCAAATTTCCAATAGTTTTTCCTCCACTTCTTTGGCCCAAATAGACTGAAAAGAAGCCCTTAACTTCTCCCCGAACCTCCCGCTAGCCTGCAGGTACCCATACTAGTGGATGCTGCTCTCTCATTGGCTGTAGGTGATCACCAATGTTATTTTCAATCAGAACACATTTCACATGGCAGGATTTGATTTGCCAGCAAGTTCAGATATTTTGCATGTCAAATATTACACGGGTGTCAGCAACTTATCAGCGATTCTCTTAGATCGCGTCTTTGATAGTTTTTTGATAGTGTGATTGTTACTCACGTGAACGAGCACCGATTCGCCTGTGATTTCAGGCATTTGTTGGAGAGTCAAAATCGGGGCTAAAATCATGCAGTTTGAACTCTGCATTATTTTTATTTTTTTTACACATTTGTGTGGATTAAACCATATTATAATATACACTAAACCATAGGTCTCAAACTCGATTCCTGGAGGGCTGTAGCTCTGCACAGATTTGCTCCAACCCTAATCAAATACAGCTGATCCAACTAAGTAATTTCACTCGCGTCCCCCCAAGCACCCCTCACTCGAGCCAAAATTATAATGCATGCGCAAACAACATTCCCATATTACTTGCTGCATTTAAAGTGCATGGAATTAATTACATTGAAACATAAATATAGCTTACCTGATTCAGTGTGATGGCTGAGCCTGTTTCTGTGGGGACAACATGCTAATCTGTGGTCGGATTCCTGACACGACTTGCTGTAAATCATCTTCCACTGTCAATAAGCATGAGTCAGAGCATACTTGCTTTTGATGTACGTACATACAGAAAATGCTGCTTTGCAAAACCAAGATCGCAGAGCCCTGATGGTGTGGTTAAGTCGAACAGTGAGTATGTTTACATGGGCAACAGTACTTTAATACAATTTTAATATGATTAAGACAATACTCTGATTAAGAGTCTACCATGTATACAGTGATTTTTGATTACCTTAATCTAACCAAATTTTCAAAAAGGTAATGATTCACACTCATCAAGTAATTGCTTCGTACTGTTTTTCTTTTTACATTCTTCGGATGATTAAAAACACAAACGTTTCAGCACAATACCTCTTAATCTGACTAAAGTCATAACTGAACTAAACAGATATGGAATTAAGACGTGGAGTATGCATGTATTAGTGGCAGTGGAAGTTTTTTTTCTTTCCATTCAACATGCTATATCAATAAAAAACTCCCTTCCACCAGTCCTTCATAGTCACGACAAATACCCCAGTTTTACACGGGGGCATGAATGAAATGTTCATGAGTGAAAGTTAAACTGCCGAACTGCAGTTAAAGTCGAGAAATTAAAGATGAAACACCCAAAATTGCATGAGACTGCAGACGTGAATAGCCAGGTGACATTCAAAAAGCACTTCACATTATTATATTATTGTCTTATTCAGATTAAGGCAAATAACTATTACAGATGCCCATGTAATCGTAGTCAGTAGTGGCTTCAAACTAAGTGAAAGATCCAGATGGGCATCCAGCTGATTAGATTCAGAAGGGCACTTTTTTGTTAGACAGCTCACCGGTTTGACTATTATTCACCGTCATTCGTTTTAAAAAGCACCCGCTCCATTTTATTTGTATATATTTTACTGGAACGCATAAACCCTACAGGTGCCTGATAGTTAGCTGTGGAGCTAACGTTAATCATATTATTTCCTCTAGTGAACGCATAAAAATCGTCATCATAATTTACTCAGGTACACGCCTCAATGTCTCGCGCCCCCCCCCCCCCTTAATAGGTGCTGGTGTACCCCACAGTTTGAAAACCCCTGTTCTAGACTACTAGACGACTGTTAAACAGGTGTGAGTTGGGAGTGGTTGGAGCTAAACTGTGCAGAGCTGTGGCACTCCAGGAATTGAGTTTGAGACCATAGCATTAAACTGTCAACTGTCAGCATTTTAATTGAGCTATTATAAAATAAAATTGTTATTTGAAATAACATTTAAAGATTTTTGAGTGTATAAAATCAGTGATCTATTCATGATTGTGTGAACCTGTGCTAACTTGTTCAGTGCTTGCATTAGTCTTTAAAGTACTGGTCTTTACGTCAAGACCGGGGTGTAGCGGACATTTTAAAAGTCGGGGGTGGGCAGCTGTATGAGATCATATGTTCATATAATTATTAATCACCTGTTTCTAAATGGTCTGTCTCTTAAAATGAGGCATCCCCCCCACCCCGTCCCCCCGGTTGCTATGCCCCTGTGTCAAGATAAACTAGTTTTGCAGCTGGAGTCTGAATGATGAAAAATGGGAGCAAAAACTTGAAACTGATTTCGCTGTGAGTGTGTAAATGTGTTGTGCTGGAGTACAGTAGCGGTAGCTGTCAGATCCATCAGAGCTGTCGGCAGGTGGAGATGGTGCGAGTCTCGGGTCTGGACAGTGAAATGTCCCGTGAGGTTCGCTCTCTGACAGATGGAGCGCTCACTGACCTCCACTGGCTGCTTCTGCTAAAGGCAGCATGGCCCAAATGTCACCTGTCCATTCATAATTCATACAAGCTCAAATAAGCAAACAGAGCCCAGTTGAACTCATCTCTGATTGGCTTTTATCACACGCTTTCACAGTGTGCTTGTCGTGATAATTGATGGGTGACATTCTTATATAGGCCATATTTTAAATTAGCTTCTATATATCTATTGCTTAATGTTGGGTAAAAGGGTAATATATTAATTTTAAATCTATCTTAATATTTAAAAAAAAAAAAAAAACAACATAAAACATACTTTTACTATAGTAATTTGTATTTGTAAAATGTATTTTGTTTTTGCTTGTTTGTTTTAAAGATTAAGATAGCCTTAAGATTGTGATATATTACTTTTACCCAGCACTACTATTGATCATATTGCACACATATACTTAAAT
Source organism: Danio aesculapii (assembly GCF_903798145.1). NCBI lineage: Eukaryota > Metazoa > Chordata > Actinopteri > Cypriniformes > Danionidae > Danio > Danio aesculapii. The sequence continues at coordinate 18,979,486 of NC_079439.1, read as the reverse complement.
AATTTGTAATTCATTGAAAGGAATGTTTTTAATTTAGATTCTCATCCTATTTCAGTTAAAACAGTCTAACCACGTAACTGTCATCATTACACGCTGGTGGGATATTTTTCAATGCATTTTTAATAAAATGTTCGATTTAAACTTGTATTACGGTATTATATATCTATATATCTATATATATATATATCTATATATACATATATCTGTATATATCTATATATATATATCTATAGAGAGGGAGAGGGAGAGGGAGAGGGGAGAGAGAGAGAGAGAGAGAGAGAGAGAGAGAGAGAGAGAGAGAGAGAGAGAGAGAGAGAGAGAGAGAGAGAGAGAGAGAGAGAGAGAGAGAGAGAGAGAGAGAGAATTTTCAAGTGTGAGTTGTAAAAGGTAAAAGTGAGGTGACAGTTACCAAGTACCAAACAACAACCATTTAATACAATATCAACACTTCAGGCTGGTGGTGTAATGGTGTGGGGGATGTTTTCTTGGCACACTTTGGGCCCATTATGCCAATTGAGCAACGTGTCAATGCCACAGCCTACCTGAGTATTGTTGCTGACCATGTCCATCCCTTTATGACCACAGTGTACCCATCTTCTGAAGGCTATTTCCAGCATGATAGTGTACCATGTCATAAAGCACAAATCATCACAGATGGATTTCTTGGACATGACAATGAGTTCACTGTACTCAAATGGCCTCCACAGTCACCAGACTCAATCCAATAAAGCACCTTTGGGATTTGGTGGAATGGGATATTCGCATCATGGATGTGCATCCGACAAATCTGCAGCAACTGCTTGATGCTTATTATTTCCAGTACCTTGTTGAATCTATGCCACGAAGGATTAAGGCAGTTCTAAAGGCAAAAATGTGTACCAACCCGGTACTAGTAAGGTGTACCTAATAAAGTGGTCGGTGAGTCTATATTATATATTAATTATATATAATTAACAATAATACACTCACATACATAGAAACAAAACTATACAAAAAATTCTGTTACATAGATATTAAAATGTAGAAATAATTTGTATCACATACATATATATTATATTTTTATTTAAATATAAATAAACATTTTGTCAATTTGTCATCCACTGCGTAAAACATATGCTAGATAAGTTGGCAGTTCATTTCGCTGTGGTCACCGCAGATTAATAAAGGGATTGAGCTGAAAAGAAAATGAATGAATGAATATATATATATTGGACAAGAATGGCTGTTGCTCAATAGTTTTAAGATGACTTTGATGAAAGGTGACGATCCACTTCAAATGTTGACTACTGTATATATAAAATATACACAGCACACACACAAAATGTCAAAACAAACTTTACATTTTTGCCCAGCACTAAGTTAAAGTTAATTTAAAACTTCAATTTCTTACAAGTTATTAGTCATTTTGGTAGTTGAAAATCAAAGTTTGGAACTGCATCAAGTAGTGTGAAAGGAATAATAAATAACTGATAGCACACTCAGAGTCTGCCAGAGCAGGGAGCTGTTAGTTTTCACACTGGTCTGAGAGGTGAAAGAGTGAGAGTGTGTAAATCATCAAATGTGCTGCGTGTGAGCTTTCAGGCGGTGGCCTTTTAAATTGTGTTTAGCTCAGAGTCAGACCTTGTGAGATGCAGGCAGCACTTGTGTCACTTCCACTCTTCCTCCTGTATCGCTCTCTCCTCTACGGTTTTCTGGCCCGTCTGTCTCAATCTGAAGACACACAGTAGCATATGTATCATTAGAGTTTGATTGTTGCTCTGCGAGAAGCATTCATTTTTTTAACGACTAGTTTCAGTTTTTACAGGTCACTTAAAAGCATAATTTAATGCTTCTTTGGTGGATAACAGTATTAATTTCTCCCCCTTGCATACAGTTTGACATCAAGTGATCAAACTTATCAATGTGATAAGCAGAAACAATTTTGTCTATTGTTACACAATACCTACAAATTAAATTTTTCGACATTATCCTAGGATACTTACCAATAATTTTATTGGTAAAACTGAACAAACTGTCAAGTACCACCACCAAAAAATGCTAAAATAAAAATAAAATACCAGAAAGGCAGTTTGACTGGCTCGATCCATGAAATCCGATTCACACTGTAAAAAAAAAATCTGTTAATTATCAGTTTCCGAATTGTATTATTCACAGGTGTTTCTATTTATTTCTGGTCTTTAATAACATTATGAGACCTTGACCTCTGCTCTGTTGACTTAAAGTTTAACTCAGCAGTTTAACAAAGTCACATTTATCGACATTTTAGTACTTCGAAATATATATATATATATATATATATATATATATATATATATATATATATATATATATATGGGAATAAGTTCGTAAAATAACCAAAAAAAAAAAAAAAAAAAAAAAAAAAAAAAAAAGATACTGGCACATTTTGTTTTGTTTTTTGTACCATACGCTAAAAAAAACATAATGGGTTCCACACAATCGGTTTGTGTTGGGATAACAATCATTCATCCATTCATTTTCCTTCAGCTTAATCCCTTATTTACAAGGGGTCACCACAGCGGAATGAACCGCCAATTATTACGGCATGTTTTAAGCAGTGGATGCCCTTCCAGCCACAACCCAGTACTGGGAAATGTTAAGACAAAATGAATGAATTAAGTTAACATATTAGTTTTTACAAATGTAAAAACTGCATCTTGTTGATATACACTGTGAACATCAGCTACGCTAATTATTTTCTTTATTCTCCATTTCCACCTGGGGATACTCTTCCCGAGGCCCTCAGACTATACAGAGCCACTGATTCGATCCAAGACCAACGACGAGATGATCCCAAGGTTTTTATATCCTGGACCTGGCCGAATCCTGAGCAGCTACTGTGATGGTCATGGAGGAGTGGAGAACATGAGACTGATTCCTGTGACGCTCCAGAGACAGACGAGTCTTCGCTGAGGCCAGCTTCCAGCCTCCGCCACTAAGACTACAGCTCTGCACAAGACGTTTGGCCAGCGGAGAAATTAAAATGGTCGTGCCCAACTGAGCCTGGTTTCTCTCAAGGTTTTTTTTTCTTCACTTCCACCTTTAGTGAAGTTTTTTTTCCCTCTCCGCTGTCGCCACTGGCTTGCATGTTTAGGGATCTGTAGAGCTGCGCATCGTTGGATTTGCTCTTCAGTATTTGGACTCTCAGTAGTGATTATTAAACCACACTGAACTGAGCTAAACTGAACTGAACTTAAACACTACAAACTGAACTACACTGTTCCTATTTACTGTGACCTTTTATGTGAATCTGCTTTGACACAATCTACATTGTATAAGCGCTATATAAATAAAGGTGAAAATGTAAGTGGATTGAACATAAAACAATTAAGTTGTCTAAAAAAAAACTCAAGAATTGTGATGATTCAGCTCATTTTAAATAAGTAGTTCGAACAACAAACTATTTTGTATAATTTAAAACTAATACAAACAATATATCACTTCAAAGTAAAAACAAACTAAAATGTCAATAAAAGTAACTTTTTTCAAACTTGCTGCAGGAAATATTAAGGTCCCGTAATGCAATTCAAAAGCACACTCACAAAAAAAAAAAAAAAAAATCAATAAAAAAATAAAAAAATAAATAAAATATATCACACTTTACATTTTTAAAAAAGTGCCGTCTTGATCCAAGAAATCAGGGAGAAAAATTTGCTTCCCTTTTTTCGAGACTGTAACCCACAGCTTGATGACGTAGTTGACCAGGTCCACTACGTAGCTGACGATTGCCTACACCTCTCCCTACCCTAAACCCAACTGTCACAGTAGCATGGGTGCTACCTTAGTGGGTGGGATAAGGTCCACTACGTAGCTGACAATTGTCTACACCTCCCCCTACCCTAAACCCAACTATCAAAGTAGCATGGGTGCTACCTTAGTGGGCGGTACATGGTCCACTATATAGTTGTTGATTGGCTACACTTCCCCCTACTCTTAACCCAACAGTCACAGTAGCATGGGTGCTACCTTAGTGGGCGGTACATGGTCCACTATGTAGTTGACGATCGCCTACACCTCCCCCTACCCTAAACCCAACCATCACAGTAGCATTGGTGTTACTGTCGTGGGCGGTACAAGGTCCACTACGTAGTTGACACTCACCTACACCTTCCCCTACCCTAAACCCAACCATCACGGTAGCATGGTGGTACAGGGTCCACAACGAAGCTCACAATTGCCTACACCCCCCCCCCCCCCTCCCTACCCTAAACCCAACCATCACAGTAGCATGGGCGCTACCTTCGTGTGCGGTACAAGGTCCACTATGTAGTTGATGATCGCCTACATCTCCCCCTACCCTTAACCCAACTGTCACAGTATAGCATGGGCGTTACCTTAGTGGACGGTACAAGGTCCACTACGCAGTTGACGATCACCTACGTCATCAAGCTGCGGGCTTGGACAAGGACATCTTGGTTTTTTAGCTCAAAATATATTAACATAAACTCGAGGGAACATTTAAAAAGTTGCTGGAGCTAGAGAGATTCAGGGTGTCCAAACTCAGTCCTGGAGGGAGAGTGTCCTGCTGAATTTAGCTCCAACTTGCTTCAACACACCTGTTTGGAAGTTTCTTGCATATCTAGTAGGAGCTTGATTTGCTTGTTCAGGTGTGTTTGATTAGGGTTGGAGCTAAACTGTCCAGGACACCAACCCTGGGACCGAGTTTGGACACCCCTGAGTTAGAGACTCATTTGATGTGAATATTTTTGTCCTCAATATGTCAGCCAGCTACAATCCATGGACTTCCATTAAGTAGTGAACAAATAATGTTAAGGATTACAGCAAGTGTCGGAACACCATTGGTCCTCTATCCCCACAATAATATGTTAGTGACCTCACACTGTTAAAGAGGATGTTGCTAGTTGTCCCTTTAAAATGTGCAAAAGTTGTGCAGAAAACTAAAATGGCATTTCGGCATTTTCTAACATTTATATAAATGTTCAGATCAACAAGATTGGACACATCACAGCTGTGTTTCCTTCAGAAAAAAAGGCATCGCTCTGAACTACAGCAGTGAAAAAGCATTTGAGCCCCAGAGAGCTGACACTTCAGACCCCTCAGGCGAGGCCTCTGGACCGATATGGTGAGCAGAGAGATGTGAATTACAAATTACAGCTTTTGAACACTAAAACACAGACACTTCTGACTTATATAAGAGACTCGTCATCCATGCTAGAGTTCTCTTTATGCATTAGTTTGTGTGTGTACGTGCACGCTAATGTGCCGATCTCAGGTGTTTATCCTCAAGTGTTAAACATAGCTGTTCTTGCTTTTAAGAGACTTTTCCGTCGTCCGCACAATACTAAGTCATCCATTAAATGCTAAGCCATCCAGCAAGGTCATCTCTCTCGGCCACTTGAAAAGAAAGTTGTTTATGCTCGATGAGTGTTGCATTTGTGTATATGAGAACTGAAAGCTTTTGTATTAATGCAAATACTCTGTATGCACATACTGTGGTTGCAGTGGCATTTATGAAGGTCACAAATGGGGGTTTGATTGCAAAAAAATGCTAACAAACAGCAAAAAAAAACAAAAAAAAAACAGTTAATGTTCATCATTCTGCATCAGAAGTGAAGCGAGATTCTTTATGATTGTAATGTGGCATACAAAGATGCTACTGTATTTTATTAGTCGAAATACCTTCATGATTATGTAAAGGGATAGAATATTAGCCTAGTCACTGATCTGAGGATAAAAAAGTAGGTTAATCCAGTGGACATTTACCAAGTTGTTAGACAGATGCATGCAGGGGTGGACTTAGTGATTTGGGGGCCCTAAGCAATCTCAGGTATGGGGCCCTAGCATTGAAACAAAACACTATCTATACATATTTTTCCCTCTGTAGATTCGTGGGTTTTTTCATAAATAAACTGCATGTTAAAAATATATTTTAAGTGGAACCTTTATCTAGTTAATGTAAAATTAAATACAGTATATCCTATTCACAAATAAAAAGCAAGTTCACAAACTGTGTACAGTTAATTAGCCATATTTGTAATTGTATTTTAATGTTTGCATGTGCAGTACGAAAGGAACATTCCACTTTTCATGGGGGCCCCCGATTTTGAAAATAAGTAATAACGTTAATAATAATAGCGGTAATAGACAGATTTTACAACTTATGATAAAACATTTATAAATTGGTCAGGGCTCCATAATTCCCAGAGACCCTAAGTGGCTGCTTACCTCACTTATTGTTTACGTCTGCCCCAGGATGTGTTTTTAGATTATTGTTAATTTACAAAAATAAAAATAGACAAACATTTCAGCAAGGATACAATAAATAATTAAAATTGTTGTTAAAAAATGATGACAACACTGTAAAAAACTTTAATTATATAAATTTGTTTATTTTATGAATCACAGGTGTTTTCAGATTATTTACAGCTATAAATTGTTTTATGGGACCTTGATCTCTGCGGTCGCCTTTTGATACTGAAAACTCAAAGTGACGTTTATTGACATTTTAGTAGTTTTAAAATGATAGGAGTAATATCACACGTGAGATATCAGACGATATACAGCCACATCGCACTGCTACGAGTGTGACATTGTGTTTATACAACAGTTCGACGGCATAATCGTGTATATAAAAATGAAAATCAAACACAAGAGTCTAAAACCCTTTTGTATTAGGAAGTACTTTCTTCCTCCATTCATTCACATCTGCAGCTTGAACAGCATGAAATGCCATCAGTCTACAGAGATTTTCCAGTATTTCTCTGTTGCAATCAGGAGATCACAATAATTAACCCCGAAAAACTCAAAGCAACAATCGCTATCAGATTCCTGTTGTGTTTGCGATAAGGAAAAACGCTAAACACATGCGGGCATTTCTTCTTTCTTTTTACTGGACTAGTCTGCAGTAACGAAAACTGGAGACTCATAAGAAACAAACTGATGGCCAACCAAACAGTAACTCAGGGTTATACAAAGAGTGGCCAACACACAATACACACATTCCTGATAAGTCCCATCTCATACTTAATACACTACAATTACTACGGTGTAACTACAGCACTACAACATGCAAAAGAGTGAGATCGACTTAAAATGTCACTTACCAGTTTAATGGTGATTTGAACAGCTGTAGTTTGAAATTACAAGTTTGAGTTGTGTGCATCCAAGGGTTTATTATGCGGTCTCTGTCGCCATCTTGTGGATGGACATCAACCGTCTTTACTCTGCTCAGTCTGCTGGACAGGTTGATGGATGCCGATGTGCTGTATCTGTAAATATACTGCATGGCTGCAATCTAAACAACTACATTCTCACATAAAAAGCCTCAAAAGTACATTATGTTGTTCAACAGCCGCAATATGTCAAACTGTAGTCCTCTGCTCACCACTTGTGTGGGCGTAGTAATACACAAAGGAGAAGAGGCTGTACAAGTTTTGATGCTGCAGAATATCGCATGGGCCCGGCTATCAGCCAATCAGATTCAAGAAGCAGACAGAACTGTTGTACGTAGTACTGGTAATTTACCAGGTTTCAGTACAATAATACATTAATACAGACAATATATAAAAATGTTTAAAAAAAAAAAGAAATAAAAAACTTATCAACATCAAAAGGTGTTGGAGAAAAGATTAAGATCCCATAGCGAATTGAAATACCTAAGAAACAGAAAAAACAAGCATAAATCAGAAAATGTCAAATATGCAAGTATTTTTATAGGATCGTGTAAAAAAAAAAAAAAAAAGTAATCTAAACAGACATGCCTTTACTATGTTGCAGTTCCTTAAAATGCTTTTTTTGCCAGAGCTCATTCATACTGTTAATATGGATTGATATGGCACTTTGTATTAACAACATGATCTCTACTACCACCACCTGCCCAAACCAAGGTAGTACTAGAGCCAATAAAAGTGTCCTGATATACGGAGGTTTGGACATCACCAGCAAAAAGAAGTCATAAGAGGGTTTCTACAGGTTTCATCAAGTCAAATTTAAGACTTTAAGACCAGTAAGAATGAAATGAAAGGCTTTTTCTAATGGCCCGGTATTAACATGAAGAATCGCGTAATTGTTTTCTGCTTTCTTTTCCTGATTAGGGAATTTAATTTGGGGATTTTGCTGTAAAAATGTCTAACAGGTCAACTCTTCGCAATAATAATGTATTAAAAAAGGTTTTATTGAGATGTATTGCTGGTCATTAGATGGATGTCAGTCAGATTGAGTAGCTTTAATTGAATAAAGCAAAATTAAGACCTGTTTAAAATGATTTAAGACATTTTAAGACCCAGCAGACACCCAGCATATAAAAATGACCACGCATAAACAAACACAGAGAAACCTGAAATTATTCATACCCCTGCCAAATTCTGACTTAACTTTTTTGTTCAAATGTAAATAAAAGCGGAGATTTATACATACATTTTTTCCCCAAAATGACGCCTCTTGTACATCATCTTGTTATCTCTTGGATGAAGCCTGCCAATAAAAATCTTGCTGGTTGAATACAAGTAACTTTAAGTCAGAATTTGCCAGTAGTATAAATAATTTCTGGCTTGACTGCGCACACACATAGACAAAGTAGAGAACAACTGATTTTAGACCTGGTAAATTGTTTATTCCTTTTTTAATTGAAGGTTTACCATTTTCTTAATTTTATAGAAAATGGAGGGAAAAAAAACAAAAAAACAAACAAAATCGCCTTTTACAAACATTTACAAATAAATGACAAATGGCTGTACAAATAAGAACTGAAGGAGAAAGACAAAAAGAAAGGAGGGAAGGAGAGTCGGATCACTAAATTTACATCAGCTTTTAGTTCAGAAGTAAAAACGTCCAGTTTCGAGATTCCTGCCATACAAGCTTTGTGCTTGATCAAAATGATCCTAAGTGAACCCATCCTTTCTTTTTTTCTTACCACTTTACAAACATAATAACTGTATTTAACAAATTCATTATTTAAAAAAAAAAAGGAGCATCATTATTTTTGTCCATTTTATTAGTGTCCGTGTCTGCGGTGTAGACAGTGCTGTCAGACTGTTAGCACATGTACAGGCCAGGAAGGGGTCGGGGTGAAACATCAAACGGTCAAGTGCTATTTCAGACGCAGTAATTCGAGCTGATCCTGGTACTCTGTAAAAAGTCTCTGGAACCGCAAGTTCTGACCAATCACAGGCAGGACTTCTGTCAACAGATCCCGCTTTCTCAAACCCTGAAATGCAAACCAAAACATAATGAAACCTTTCCAATGGTAATTCTGTCATCTTAAATCTGCTGTTCGGTTTTAGACTAAAAATGAATACCAAGACTGTGGACTCCCAGGAGCTGCTACTGGATTTGTGAACCGGTCCCAGTAAATCCTGACACAGTTCTCTTAACCTATGCTCATAACCTGCAAATATACAGAGTTCAAGTCAGTGCACAAGGACAATATTTGCCTTGAAAATGTGGTCTAAGGAAAAGGTAGACCTAGTTTGAAAAAGATTTAAATTATACAGGTGTATACAACAACAGCTGCATAAAATAATGTTATGCAGTTACTAAGATGGTCAAATACAATATTTATACTTTTTTCCTCTTTTTGTCTGTAGGTATTCTTATTGTCTAAATATTGTGGGTTTCAGATTATGGTTTGAGTTCATAATTTGCATTATTTGTGTTTTTCGAAATGTTGCACACATGAGCAAAAGCACAAACTGTTTGTACCGTTTTTTTTTTTTTTACACAGAGTATGGAAGCAAGTTTCTGTTTCGAGATAATAAATAAATAAATAATTGTGACTTTTTATCTTCACAATTTCAAACAAACAGGTCTTCCTCAGAATTACGGATGAAATTGTGAGCTTTTCAAATTTGGCAAAAATCAAAGCAGTATTTATTATTAAGCAGTAAAAGGGCTTAACTTACAATTTTGAGTTTAGAACTCAACATTGTGAGATAGAATGTCAGAATTGAGAGATAAACAATAACATTTACCAATTTCTAAATTCCACGGCTTAACAAGCTTCCAATTAAAATAAATTAAAACATCAAATTGTTTTTATGGCATAAAAATGTTTGTATCAGTCTGAACCAGAGTAGGTGAGCGGCATAATTTAGGTCGGAGCAGATATTTTGAAAGTCAGCGTGTTTCGGCACTCAATCATAAACACAATAGATAAAGTATTAAATCATTTGACATATTTAGCTATTTAATTAACAAACCAACCAAGCCTTTTCTATTCTGAGAATGACCCTTCACTAAGCCCCACCCTCCTAAGCTACTGTTGTTACGCCTGTCAAGTTTTCGTGCCTTAGACATGCCTATTACAATATGTATGCGCTGCTGTCAGACATTCCCAGCCATATAATTAGTCATTTTTGGTAAACAGGTGAGATATTTGAGAGAGTCAGACAAAAAAGGACTGCAGTTTGCATTACAGGGGTATATTCACGACATAATAGGCAACCGATTAGAAAATAATTTAATCCAAATTGAAGCTAAAGCCTAGCCGCCTCGTACGCTGACCACTTAACAGCTTAGTTCATACACAGCAGGAAAGGTGGATATTAAAAATAATCTAATTATAAGAAATTAAACCGTGATTTTTTTTTTATTTTTATTGTTGTGCAAAAAATATAGCGTTACTAATCGACGAGAAAACACGCATGGACAGTGCTTCTACATAATTCATTCATAGAAAGAACAGCCAGAAAGGGAAAATTGATGAATTTGTGCCGAATATTAGCATCAATGACCCATAACAATGTACAGTACCTAAAACTGTTAGTATGTTTGTGTGCTTTATATACAGTTACTATTCTAATTTGCTGTTAAGTGGAATAAATGAATTGAAATGCAAATCAAAGTATGAATAGCAGAAGTGAACAAATAGATTTTTCCTACTAGCAAATATTAATCCGACCCCAATAACGCTATAACGTCATCACCAATGACTACATCTCCAAAAGACCAACGAAAACATCGGTGGATTATAGCTCTGACATGGACACGAGGGATATAAATTACTGAAAAACAGCTGCGGGTGAAGTATATTAATTATTGTGATCATATCTCTGTTTTGTTCTGTTGATATGCATTACAAATATTTGTAGCTTGAAACAGATGGAAATATGACTGGATTGTGCTGCTTTTACGGCTCCTCACACAGCTTGATCCCTGCTGGCATTTCACCCCTTGGGTTTTAGGTTTTGAAAAGAAAATTTTTCCACCACCGCGTCCAAACTTTTAGGATACCGGTTATCAGATTTGCACAATCCATTTGCTTGTATCCCCTCGCTCGAAAGCTTGACAGACTTCCTACGCGTAGCTACGATTGGTGTGTGGTGGTTTTCGGGTGTGGCTTAGATAAGGGTCAATTACAGTTATTAATAGCCTAGTCCTTATAAACAATCTGTTTATAAAATATATCATTTACGACTCAAAGAATTTAACCTTTACTGATGAATAAGCTGAATCCTATGCAATGCATAATGATCTCTGCAAACTAAGCTGAGGCATTCATTCTACATACAGTTGAAGTCAGAATTTTTAGCCCCCCTGATTTTTTAGCTCCCCTGTTTATTTTTTCCCCAATTCCTGTTTAACAGAGAGATTTTTTTCAACACATTTCTAAACATAATAGTTTTAATAACTCATTTCCAATGACTGATTTATTTTATCTTTGCCATGATGACAGTAAACAATACTAGATATTTTTCAAGACACTTCTATACAGCTGAAAGTGACATTTAAAGGCTTCACTAGGCTAATTATGTTAATTGGGCAGGTTAGGGTAATTAGGCAAGTTATTGTATAAAGATGGTTTTATCTGTAGACTATCGAAAAAATATAGCTTAAAGGGGCTAAAAATGTTGACCTTAATGTTTTTTAAACAAATTCAAAACTGCTTACATTCTAGCTGAAATAAAACAAATAAGACTTCTCCAGAAGAAAAAATAAAACTGTATATGTACTCAATAAATATAAAAAAATGTAAGTAATGTAAAGTAATGAAACACTATGTTAAAAAAGTATTATATAGTAGGCTATAGGCTAATAAAAGTTGGATAGAAAATACTTGCCACTCCACTCCACTCTTACTCTGGTGTGAACAAACGCATTAAACGTATTAATACTCTCTACATTCGCACTTGTACACAGCACCTTATAACCTGTATATTTATAATCTGTACATACAACTCAACATCCAGGTTTCTTCACTAACCGCATCTGTTTAATGTTTATCTTCTTTTATTATTATTAGTTTATTTTTTCAGATTTATTTTGTGTTGTCACTTGTCACTTTATGTACACTGGAAGCTTCTGTAGCCAAAACAAATTCCTTGTGTGTGTGAAGCACACTTGGCAATAAAACTGATTCTGATTCTGATTCTAACTGTTGCTGATTCAAAATAAAATTGGTTATTTTCACATCAAATATTAACCTCAGAGGAACAGAATCTTTATTTCTCAAAGACTTTCCTTATTTCTCATTTTCTCTTTTATTTTAAGATTTCCTGTCAACATTTAATGTAGACTGGAAACAAAGTTGAAGAGAGTGAGATAAGATGGGGAATGTTCCGTAACCTGGGACTCAAACTTGGAATTCCTGAAGTTTAATGACACTATATGTCAGCAAACTGCCAACTAAGGCACCGACTTTCCCCCCTTTTCCTAATGAACCCTTTTGATTTTGTCTTTTATCAGTTGACCATTCTCACTCACCCTCGTTTACAAGAAAGCGTGCGTAGATGAGAAGCCAGTGTCTGTACTCGCTCGCTGAGAGGAGCATGAGGGCGGAGGAGAGCTGGTTCTCCAAGAAGGCCAGAGTCATTCCCTGCTGCAAGTGATGAGGAGTCGATGACAAGCGAGATGCCAACCGTCCAGCGCTGACAGAGACAAAAACAAAGCTGTTAACACTGTACTCTGATTGGACGACATTAGCTGCGTATCTAATGTCATGCCAGTGCGAGCCAGGGCTCAATGTGTTAATTTGAAACAGTAGTGCACTTAAACAAACACATATTCCAACATTATAACACACACAAACCTCCATTTTGGCCTTTAAGTCCAAGAAGAACAAAATCAGATTTGTATTTAAGAGTTCTAATATATTTACATAACGTTTCACATTTAATGAGAATTAATTATCTATGAGGATTACACAATCTGAGCACTTACACTACTGTTATTACTTATGCATTATGCATTTTATGAGCTTTTCTGCTATTTTCATGAGTATATTTTGGATTTGTCATGGCAATTGTTAGCATAACTAACCTTTAGCAACACAACACATTTCTGTATCACAGGGATCAGAACCTGCATCAGATTGCAATAAGGGTTTATTTTAAGCACTATCTGAAAGAGTTTTGAGCTGAACAAGTTTTAAATGTTGATGTTAGCTGGCTAACAGATGTAAGAACATTGAAAAAAAATTAGTAGTGGCTTTGAATTTCTACAGAGTTAACTAAGGGTGCTTTCACACCTGCATTATTTAGTGCGGTTGAATCGCTCTAGAGTTCGTTTTCCCTCTTGGTGCGGTTCGTTTGGGCAGGTGTGAATGCAGCAAGCGGACCAAAAAAACGTACCGAGACCTCCTTGAAGAGGTAGTCTCGGTAGGCTGTCAAACGAACCCTGAAGCGGTTCGTTTGTGGTGAGAATATGATCCGAGCTAAAACAGACCCAACCGCAAAAAGTACTGCACCTTTTGGACTAATCCAGCTGCCGTAGGTCGATGCGCTGTGCATTATAGGGTGAGGAGGAAAAATATTTGTTGACAGCGCTTAATCAACAGAGAGAGAAAGGGAAAAACATTACCTGACGGATCGTTGGCAATATTTCCGCAAGATGACCATGTCGCAGTTTAACAAAATTAATTCACGCCTTCTCCTGAAGTGACGTGCGATGCATTAAAACATTGTTTTCCAGCCGCGCTTTATCCTCGAAATGTATAGTTTGTCTAAAGTGATGTATACGAACTATATAGTAAACTATGAGCAGGGATACAATCAGTCAGCGCAGTCGTAGGTCCATGGTAAAAAGTGCCATTTTGTGTCTGCCGGTTTGTTTACTTGCAGGAGTTCCTTTGGCATTTTCCTGCATGTGAATTCTGACCAATCGATAAGCAGTTTAGGAAATATGTTTAACAACATCTGGCCAATGAGAGACGTGGATTTTATCAGATGACTGCATTTTGGTTCATCTGGTCTGCATCTGGTTCAGACCAAAGCCAACAGTATGATGTGAAAACGACCCAAAGATGGCAGAAAATGCTACAATGTATCATTTATTGCCCTTGGTGCGGACCAAATGAAGCAAATTACTAATGTGAAAGCACCCTAAATGCCTGGGTTCATAACATTTTTAGGACCAACTGGCCTATCAAATCCTTGTCCACTGGCTTGAGGTATCCCTGAAAAGGCCTTATTGAGCTCTAAAAGGGACAGTGGAAATTAGTTGTTAAAACGAATTTATACAGAATCCCTGTGTGCTTGTCTTAAATGGAATCATGTTCTAACTGCTGGGTGTGAATATCAGTGGTTTAATCATTCTGAATTATGTCTTTAATAGGACAAATATAATTTTCAGGTTGACAGAGGTACTTTGTTTTTGTCATTTTATTTATATGATTGTGTTGAATAATTATTTGTTATTATATTCACATGCATGTTTGGGGGATTTCGAATAGTTTTTACTGTGTTGAAAAATGAGCGTGAAGTATTATTCTTAATTTTGTTGCTGTAGGGAGGGCAAATTGAATAATTAATATATAAAAAAATTACTAGTTTAGTTCTGTTAATTTTTTTGTCTTTAGCTACACGAAAGTTTTACTAGGGTTACTATACTACTATTATATCCTAAATTTATAAATGTATATATATTTTTATTTTTACTTATAATAAGTTGCTATCCCTACCCAGTCTACAATTGACCCTGACAGATAGTAGCATGCTCACTTTAGGCTCAACAACCAATCAGAGCACAGCAAAAGCTTTTACCTCAGATTACGTCCCTGTGTGAGGGCCAGAGGCCCCATGGAGCCCAAAACATCCTGAGAGGACAAGCAGTTGCGGAAGTCTGCACACTGGACCAGAGAGTCCTGCTTATCTGCGATCAAATTCCTATTAGAGATGAATAGAAATTACACAAAATATTAACTAGTGCATGGCTTTATGAGTTTATGCATATTTTATTGATCACTCACCAGGTCTCCAGTGATGAATTGAAGCAGTATGTTTTTCCATTTGACAACGAAACCACTGCTACACCTTGCTGGGTCAAAAGAGACTGGCTTACTGTTGCATCAGTGCCTGGAGTGAGAAAGAGATTAGGTATTACAATATTTTACATTTCCACATGCAGTTCAGAAGATTTATGTGCAAAAAGTTTGAGATAGGTAACATTTTTGAAAAGTAATTATTGCTAAGGCTATTTTTATGAGGTAATATACAATAAAACAGCAACATTAAAAAGTTATTACAATTTATCATAATTCAGGGATATACAGGAATCCGAGAATGAAATTCAATACTATTTAAGACTTTTTTTAAGACTCTGTGCATACATTAAGACCTCATCACTAACATTTTAACTTGCAGTATATTATATATACTAATACAGATTGTAAGAAACTAATCCTAAACAAAACATTATTCATATACTGAATAAAAATGCTAATCCAGCAGGTGGTGCTTATAGAACAGCAGGAATAACAGGGTTACTACAAACAAAAACTCACCTGATAGGATTGGATTCAGAGATTCATTTTTGACCAGAGCTGTCTGTTTCTGAACATCCCTGCCAAAAAACAAAAAACTATATCAGCATGTACAACCTAGATCTTTAAGATTTTACATCAAAAGAAAAGCAAACACTGCCCGATTTATGAGAAATGATCGAGCAAATGTGTCTGGACTATTCTATTGAGAAGCAGAGTGTCAGTACCAGACAGACAGCGTGGCTGATGCCATCAGTGCCATGACGAAGTGACCCGAGCAGTGAAGTGCTGACATGGGGGCTGGCAGCATGATGGAGGGAATCAGCCTCCGTCCACAGGCAGTGAAGACGGAGAGAGTTCGGTCCTCACACGCTACTGCAACCACATCACTATGAAGAGAGAAAGAGAAGTTACTGATAGCAGAGACGCAACCCTCAACAATCCAAGTAAATCACTCACATATACAACCATATTTTACACTGGAGTGACTAAATGATGTCTGTTGTTAGTCATGGGAGAATAAACTGTTAGTTGAAGGTTTAGAATAAGTTTGGCACTGCTATATTTTCACTTGACCGTGCACTTGAGTGTCTTGATGGCATTATCCCGGTTCATATCAATGGATTCACAGGGTAGTTGAAATGCCATAAGGTTTAGCATGTAAAAAGCACTGCAACTTGGATGAGATTTTCCCTTAATTTATTTAGATTTTTTCCTTAAAACAAGCTTAATAATCAGTCAATGGAATAAGCTAAATAATCTTATGTCAAAATGAAACAAGATCATGTAGTTTACCACATTGGCAAATTATTTAGCTTGTTTTAAGGAAAAACTCATTTTATTTTGGCATATTATGACTACATAACTCTATATTATAGCATATTAGACAATATTTTTTGCCCGTCTACAAAAATGCTTCTTGACAGATATTTGGACTATAAACAATTTTAGATTTTTAGATATTTGGACTAAAAACAAGACAAAAACTAAGAAAGAAAAGCATGTTTTGCAGTGAAGAGAGTCTCACATCCATGAGTGTGTTATAACAGGTGGTTTGTACAGCCCACTCACCTGTATTCATCCAACGAATAAAGACCAAAATGCTGGATTGCTTTGTTTTTAAAGCCATGTGCTCACCTGCTCCCCGTGGCTATGATGATTCGACTAGGCAGCAGTGTGTCCCACTCTCGGCCCTCTCTCCTCCATTTGAGCTGACTGAGACGAGCTCCAGACACCACCGAAACCTCGTTTTCCACCTCCAGATACGTGACGGCATCTGTGCCCACCTAAACATACAGATTAAAACCCCATTAAAATTTTTATTTGACTTATTTACTTTTTAAAACCATGCCGGCATCTCAATGGTAATCTGGCAATAAATAATTATAGTTATCAAAGGACATTTCATATCATCACTAGACAAAAACAGACAAATATAGGCAGGTTTTTTTTTTTTTTTTTCGGGTTTTCATTGTCATGTACTGGATGAAAACAAAAGTAATACAAACAAATATTACAGGTGAATAGAAGTAGGCCTATTACATTAAAACCAGAACATTTACAGAGGTTGAAATGAACAAAAATACTAAATTTAGAGGAAAAGAAAACCAGGTAAATGAATGTACAAGTTTATAAATTAAAAATAAATAAATAAATAAAAATGAAATAAAAAAAATGATGAAGTGTTTAAATTATTGTGTTACATGAAAAGACCAAGTCTTCCCAAAGTGGGGATACGAAAAAAAAAAAAGGTTGCACACTTTAAATGAGATTACTGCAGTCTAGTAAAATATGCTTAAATGTGATTTATTCTGACGTAAGGCATGATGGTGGTTCTTCATCTTTTAATATCCATGTACAATGCTTATATGAAATTTAAGATACCTTGGTGTAGGAGTAGGAGTGTATGATCTTACCTGAGTGCTGAATGATTTCTGTATGGATGGAGTAGGAAGTTTTAACACCACTGCAGGTGTTGCTAATCGAGGCAGCTCCTCCTTTACCGATACTGGAGTCTAGAACAGGAGAGATTCAGGAAACTGAATTTGTCTTCTAATCAAGATGCTCAAGATCTCTTATGCGCATAGGTCACTAAGCTTATCGAAAGAAATCTAATGAAAGTTAGAGAACAAAGCATTTTTAACTATTATTATGTTTGACTGAGATATGCAAGATCTCGGTAAAACTGTAAAAAAAAAATGTGATGGAGTCTATTTAATGCCCATATTATTAAATTATCGAAATATTTGTCTATGACATGCCTAAAATAATTAAGGTAAAAAAAATTATAAATTTCTTAGTTGGCATATTAGAATTGAGTTAGGATTTAGGACAGGGCTATTCAATTAGTTTGTCATGGGGGCCAGTTCATGAAAAGCATCCCAAATGAAGGGCCAGAGAGATATGACTTGCAATATGAGTGATGACACAACATCATATAAGAGCCCATATGCTGTATTTGTGCTCAAGACACCTACGTTGTGTTTTTCTACATTAAAATGTTACGATATTGTATTTGAAACTACATAATATCAGTGCATTGTACAATGTGGCTTTTTTTTTTTTTACAAACATTCAAATGTTGTTTTTCAAAGCACAACAAAATCAGTGCAGTGCTTAAGTAGGCCTCTTCTACATTCAAACACATTCATATGTTATGTTTTGAACTGCATAACAATTATGGATGCAACAACTATAGATTTTGATTGTGTGATTATATAGTCTGAAGAATAATCATGGTTTCATGGTTATCACGTCTAATGTAAATTTAAGCTTCATCTTAGGTAACTATTTAAATGAACTACGGCGTGAGATGTTTTCTACTCGGTGCGTGTGGAAGGCGCTCCGCTTGCACGCACATATTGACGTATATTCTTACATTGGAAATAACAAACATGTGCTCAGAAATGACGTGATAAACTTTAAACTAGCACACAGGTGGCATAACTTTATTTAGTTGCAATAGTTTCATTCCGTGCAACAGAAACATAGCGTTGAGAAGCCTTTACGATTGAGTATTAAGTATCCAAATGTTTTCATCTGCTCGTGCCACTAGCTTAATGTCAGGTGACTCTGTCATATTGAACAGACGGACGTCACTTCAGAACTATAGCGGCCGTTTTTCGACTGTACTAAATTTATTTTTGATGTCTTGGTCACACTATTTGGAGGGCCGGAACAAATTGCCTCGCAGGCCGCCAATTGAATAGCCCTGATTTATGAGATTAGGTCATTGCAGTAATATATATATATATAAAAAAAGAGTTTATTACCAGTTACACTATTTTGATAAATAAATTCTGAGTATTCTCTGATACAGATAACAATCTGATGTTAGCATATTTTCAAACAATGGAAAATTTCAAGTTAATTTAACTAAACTCAAAATCAGATTTTTGTTTTTACATTACATAGTAACTGTAACAAAAGTGTCCATTTCTCCAAGAAGATTTTAATACATCAACTAATGTTTACTAATGAGTAGGGCCAGACAGAACTTGCAAACTTTTAAAAAATTCTCTGCAGAGAATTTTGTAAAAAATCTGCAGATTTATGCGGAATGATTCTGGCAGTATCATAACTAAAAGCGTAATATATGAAATAAAAATAATATCTTTTTAACTTTTATTTAATGCTTATAATGCAAATCTAATTAGATACAATTATTTGATAAACAAAGCACGTCTCTTATTTAATATATCTACTAAAAGACAGAAAATATTACTTTACAAACTGTATTGTAAATAAATCACATAAACATTTTCATATTTGCCAATAATAATACTGAAATTAACTAAAAAAACTGAATAAATATAAATTTACACATGTAAACAAATAGACCAATAGAAAAATCTGCGGATTATATATATTAATATGTATTTTAAAACGTTTGTTTACGCCAAACATTTATATACACAATAATACTCTTTTTTTTGTTATACCTGTTAAGTAATCTTTTACACAGCTTAAGTCATGATAATACTGCACATCATGATAATAGCTTCAGCAATTAATTGCAAGAAAATTTGATACCGTCAAGGTCTTTACGGCTTTTGTGGGGCTTAACAATATCACAATAGTACATGCACAATATCAGATTTCAATCTGTCCCATCTGGCCGATACCCAATACGGTTACATAAAAATAAAATGGCATCGAAGGCAGTCGATTTTGAAACTGGTGTTTTCAAAACATGTCTCAAGAAGTTATGTCACCTGCGGGAAAGGCTGTGATATGGGCATCATCATTTTGGCATCTTTCCTTGGCCTTCCCTTCTTCCTCTTCTCCACCACCTCTCCTCCCTCAATCTCTCCCTTCCTCTTGGCTATAGAGAGCGTTTTGTTCATGATCTTGTCCTCGCTGTCGCTGCTGGTTTCATCTTTCCCTTTCGGCTCTTTCACAGAGCTGCTGTCTTTTGCCCTGAGACAGAGCAAAACATCTTCAGCTCGTTTTTCAGTTCAGTTTAGAGAAAAAAAAATGCACCAGTTACCACGAAAACTTTATTACCTGTCAAGTGGTGTGATGCCTATGGTGATGGGTACGCTAGTGACCCCTGGTGTGGCCTTTGACCTTTCAGTAAATCGTGAATCTAGTGCTTTCATGGGCTCGATTTTGGAGGCGGACGTCAACAGCAGAGTTGATTTCATACCGATGGAGTTTACAGGTGCTGTTGTACTAAAACAGAGAACAGAGACAATACATGAAATAAGACTTTCACTAAATATCCACCTTTTTTTCTATTGTGTTATATATTATGGGTTGCACTTCCAGTTCGAAGACCTGAAACAAACAGTTTTAAATAATAAGGCTGTGCTACCAATAGTCTATATCAAAGTCTCTTTAAGGCAAGTCATTTCACTCAGCGGCCATCTTTGAACTACCTCTCGGGCAGTATGATCAGGCATTCTGTTTAAATGGGAAATACCAAATTCTCCAAAACTGCTTGCCAAGCTTACAATTAAATTTCATAATAGGAATTACTAATAAAATTAAACTACAACTGTCCCATTAGTTTCATTTCTAAACGTCCAAATCACACAAAATTCACATCTGGTCCGAGCCCCTTCCCCAGAGTATCGTCAGTCTATAAGGATCGATGACTGGCTCCTGTACTACTAGATGGGGCTTTATTCACCACATTGACAGTTCCACTTTTACTCATTCAAAAAGATACGAGTGACATGTCTTGTGTATTATATAGTCTTTGTCTATCTACAGTTCATTGTGCAAACGGAGTGCTTTATTTTTACCCATACCATGGAAAAAACTGGTAGTACTTTAATGTGAATTTAGCATTACAGCCATATCAATAGCAAGAGCTCATTTGAGTCCACTGTGCTTTGTTCCAATAGATTATTTTTCTTTTTCAGTAAGAATTATTTTCTTTGCTGCTCTATACAGTAGAGTAATACTACATTTTTATTGGTAGGTTTAATTAACAGGGTATAACTTTGGTACAGTTTAAAGCAGCTAATAACTAATTTGCAGCCTTAGTCCCTGATTATTATTTTTTTTATACTAAAAGAGTACAAATATCTTTAAAATATACATATAAAAAGATACATTACCAATAGGGATAAATGATTCAGGGAAACTATCTAATTGCAATTTTTTATGGACATATATTGCAATTTGCAATTCATTTTTGCAGAAATCAAGATTAGGCTCAAAATTGTACTTTACACACTAAAGGAATAAAACATTCTTTTATTTTTATACATTCAGTAATTGTATATTTTCAACTGAATTAATGTAAAAATGCAGACGTTAATCCTTGAGCGCTGGTCTTTAAATTACCGCAACAGATTATGATTTACGTGGAGTGTGTCGGTTCTTCCTTGATACGAGAATCTCTCGTGTTCTCTCTGTTTGCATGTAGTAAAACATGGAGCTCTGTCAATCAGAGGAATTCAGGCTTGGTTTATTAGTCAATGGGCTATATGCATACTTAGAGTTTTTCAGCCAATGATGAACTTCCGGTGAAATGTTTATGCGACTATTTTTAATTTCATAAGGTTCCTTTTACAGCATTGATGTTGTAATGTAAATCAAGCACAATCAGTTAAATAGACTTAAGCATCCATTTGGTTGTTAAAGCGTAAAATGAGAGCAAAGACCGTTTAAGAGGTGCCATCATTAGCGGCAGGCTAGCAAAGAAATTCCATTGAAAATACTGGAGTAAGATTAATTTCCATTTTTTAAAAGACATGGTGCGGAAAAAAAGTTTTAGAAAAAAGTTATTTTATTTATTAGCTAATAACCGCTTCATTACATATAAAAAAAAACTTCTGAACCTAATCAGAGGAGCCTGATAGAAAATGCTCATTTACAAGAAAAGAGGTCTGATGGATTTAGAGGGTTTTGCATCTGAACTCTTCATATGGTCTGCTGAAAGTCAATTTTCCAACTTTTATAAGCTGGCTTTTTATATTCAATTTCATTTATATGAACTACAATGGGGGGAAAAAATACCTCATTGAACCCATTTTTTTGTCTTTTTCTTTTTTTTTTTACACTTCACTGCTTGTTTACAGTTACACTCCCATAATTCATGCAAAGCATCATGGGGCACAGGAAGAAGGTGGATAGAGTAAGAGAGAGACACCACACATATACACTTACCTGTCCTTATTCTCTTCTGCGGTTTTGTTTGGAGAGGTGGTGCTGGGGTCATGAGAGGGTCGCAGGCCCAGTGAGTTGGCCGTGTTGGAATCAGAAGAGATCTGAGGGGTGAGCTGGGTAGATGCGGATGACCCCGGCAAGATCGGGACGCTGTTAAACAATGCTGGTGAGAAGTCCCTTGGTAAAAGAAAGACGGATTCAGCAACTGAACGCACGCAGTGGCATAGGTGAGTGGTAATTTTAGATGTGTTGCTGTGTGTGTTCTTTACCCCGTGTCGAGCTGTGCGATGCAGAGAGGTGTGATTCTTCTTCTCCCGTCTGCTGTTCTGGTCTCCACCTGCTTTTTTAAGAGGTTCTACCAAATCCAAACAAACAGAAGCCATTTTTTAACAAACCGAAAAATATAAGCTTGTCTATATTAACTTGCAACATGATGTCTTTAAAGCTGAAATTTTACTTCATGCACAACAACTGCAATGTGTAATTTCTGCTAACTATTTTTTTGTGGAACAGATCAGTTTTCACTACATTATGACCAAATTATCAATTAATAAATAACAACAAAAAATCATATGCACACTGAGACTGGCAGATGTTCATTTAAAGAGTATGCAAATATTTTTTTTATTACACACCTATACTTTGTCTTTTGCATGTAATATCCATGTAAACCATTACAATTTACATAACCACACATTATCGGTTTCGAGCTGAGCAGTATGGTTGAGCTGCTTCGATTACACTATAAACATTGAAATCAGGTCATGCCCCTCTGATAATTAAAGGGTTTAAATTGGGTCCAAAACTGTGATTACAATCTCCAAGTGTGTGTGGCCAGCCATAAACACCAGTGAAACTTAATGTTAAATGATTTTTTCTCTCAGAAAAGCACGATTTAGCTGATGCAAGTTTTTTTTTTAAGAAAATTTAACCATTGTGTAAAATTGACTACCCTTTCATTATGTTAGTGGCTATTTTTGCCCGATTGCCTTCTATTATATTGACATTTTTTGATTGCAAAGCCATGACACCACATAATCCTGCATTCTTTATTGTTGGTTGTTTTCCCAGTTAGGGTAGAATTAGTAATTCTTGCTGTTGATCATCAGATGGAACCATTAACCCTTTAGATAGGGCTGTGCAAAAAAAGTTTCTTGTTTTTTTATATAGAGTTCTACAGAGTATAAAACTAATTATAATGTGTGTGCATACATACACTTATATATTCTGAGAGCTAAGATGGTTGTTTTGTTTTTGTCAAACATCAATAATGTGCTCAATAATGTTCATTTCTGGTGACCGGGCTGGCCAATCCTTCTTTGCTTTCAGGAACTTTGATATGGAGGCTGAAGTATAAGGAGCGCTATCCTGCTGAAGAATTTGCCCTCTCCTGTGGTTTGTAATGTAATGGGCAGCACAAATGTCCTGATACCTTAGGTGTTCATGTTGTCATTCACTCTGCACATCTCTCACACACCCCCATACTGAATGCAACTCCAAACCATCATTTTTCCTTCACCAAACTTGACTGATTTCTGTGAGAATCTTGGGTTCATGTGGGTTCCAATAAGTTTTCTGCAGTATTTGTGATGATTGAGATAGTGTTCAACAGATGATTCATCGAAAAAACTGCCACTTTTCCAAATGACCAACTAGAAGTCAAGTTATTATTTGTTGCCCTTACAATAGAGATCGACAACAAGACTTCTGTCAGGTAGCGTATACTCTTTATAACTCCTAAGCTTTTTTTGCATTCCAACTGATAATCAGCAGCAAAAATGACTAATTGTTCCACTTCCCAGGGAAACAGGGAAAACCACCAACAATCAAGAATACAAAATAATATAGTCATAGCTTTGCAATCCAAAAATGTCATTATAATGAAAGTCAATGGGGCAAAAACAGCCACCCACATAACGAGATGGTAGTAAATTTGCCAAGAGTGTATTGTTGAGTTTTTTTACATTTTCAAAGCATTTTCCCAAAATATGTCAACATTAGATTTGTCACCAAAAATCATTCCATTTACTGAAACAGAGAGAAATCTGTGGTCAAATTAAGACTCAAAATCACCCCAAAGTGGATTAAAACGTCCCCAACAGCACACAAGAGCTAATGTTTTTTTGTGCCATGTGTGTTGTTGCATGATCTTTCTTCTGACCTTCCTGATGTCCTCCAGGGACTCTCCGTTGAGCACATTAGTGAGTTTGGGCGTCTGGTTCTCAGGGCCGCTTCCCTGGGCTACATTAGCGTTCTGGTTCCCCTGTCTTTCCTGCTGATACTTTAGCATTTCAGGGTTTTCAATGATTGTGGTGGAAAGCTGTGACTCCATTGTGATGGCCAGACTCTTTCCATAGATGTTTTGATGAATTGCATTCTGTGAAAAGATATAAAGAGACATCACTTGGAGAATCAAGTTACTTTTTTGACACCCTGTTAGTTTTTGTGTATAGAGTGTAGAGTAGTAGTAAACCAAGTAGTGATGCTACAAAGCCATTTACATTTTCAGCAACATGACAGCAGCTCAGCTGTTTTCACAACGGTGCAACTTTTCCTGTAACAAGTCATTTTTTACAAAACACTGTTTATATCCCACTGCATTAAGTGAGAGGAGGCAATTAGCAAACATTCCAGGATTGTCTTCTGTATCTGGAAAAACTGATTCAACAAATCGCTCAAAAAAACAAAGACATTTATTTTCTTAATTATGAATTTATTTATCAGTTAACTAAATGTGTGTACTCTTAAATGAGCTTTCACTTTTGTGATAAATAAATACTTGTGAATCATGGCCATGGATTTTCCCCAACATAATTATATAATAATGAGTTATTGCTGTCTTAAATACTGTTAAATGTCAGCTACACTGCAAAAAAATACTTTTCTTAGAGTTTTTGTCTTGTTTCTAGTCCAAATATCTAAAATATCTTAAGCCAAGAAGCATTTCTAGACTAGCAAAAATTATTATCTCGTTTTCAGAAATAATTAATCAAAATTAAGTTTTTCCTTAAAACAAGCTAATAATCTCCCAATGGGGTATGCAAAATAAACGTGCTTTCTCTTTGAAATTACACTTTGAGTTTTTTAACTCTGATTTGTGTGCATTTTCTCCACCTTTTCCTCTTCATTCAAGGGATCTCCAAGTTCATCCTGCGAGAAGTCCAGGAAGGCCACAGTTCCATCCATGGAGCACACTAGGAGTCCCAGCCCATTCAGTGTCCTGGAGAGTCAATTCACAACATGCATGTAAAGATTTACTCCAATGCAATCTCTAGGACTCTTTACAAAGCTTCAGACATAGAAAACCTTTTTTTTTTACTTACCATGTAATATCCATTATAGACTTGTCAAATAGGTCATGGATGACCACCAAAGGACGCTTGAGTGAGGTGAGCTGAAAAAAACAGGACATCTGATATAAAGTGTGTCATGTTAACCTACAGAAAAAAATCATACCCTAATGTTTAGCACCCATTGTATGATTTTATCTAATAGGCATTCCTAAATGAAAATTTCTCTGTTTCTGTTTTTTTTTTTTTTTCATATTGTGATGCAGTTTTTTAGAGAAATGGAATATTAATTGAAAAAACTCACTGCTAAATGGATGTAATAAAGTAGACATTTCATTCAGAAAGATGAGGAAAAAAGGGGTTTCGGGAGAGTTATTACAACCTAACAAACACCTCCTCCAAACTATTTCTGTTTGTTGTTAAAACTCACAGTTGGAGTATGTTAACCACGCACAATAGCCAAGATATAGGTAATCTGACAATTTAACTGGGAAAAAAAAAACAGGAAGTACATTTTCTGATTTCAATTGAAGATTACAACGGCAAACTTTTTTTTTAAATGACGAAATTAATTTGGTTTTGAATTTGGTAACAAAATCATATGGTTAGTTTTAATTTTATTTGTACTTTAAATAGTAGGCCTAAGTTATACTGAGAGAAAGGGTCAATAATGGGCATTGTCATAGTCTTGCAACCAAACAACCAACAAAGATGCTATAACCTACTTTTACTGACTGGCCAAAAAAAAAGGACATGGTGCTAAAACTATATTAAAAAAATGGAATATTTTGGGCTGGTTGTACCTAAATCAATTAGATCCACACCACACAGTGTAATACTGAAATCAATCGAAACATACAGTATCTGAAGCTTAACCAGCTAAATGGAACTTTGGACTATTGTGGGAGTCAATCCACACCACCCACAGTCAGTCTGACTAAATGTTTTGTTATGGTGGCAGCTGGTTAGGACAAAAACTCATTGACATGGATAAAGCAGTTTATTGCTTTATGTTGGTTGTTTGTTTTTTAATAAGTATTACATATACATATTTGGTAAGAGCACAATTACAACAACTGTTCAAAAGTTGACATTTTCCATAAAAATGCTATTTGAAACGTCTATAAATCAAAGAATCTGACAAGTCAATATCTGCTTTCTGTAATACATTTACAAGCAATAGCTGTGCCAAAAATCTGTACAAATTAAAGAAAAACATAAAAAAACTGTACATTTAAAAGTATTAAAAGAAATATGCACTAGGTTTTTTTTTTTTTTTTTACAATTATTTAAATTATTTACAAAATGCAATATATAAGAATAAATAACACTGTAATACATTTTATATTTGAAAAAAAAAGGTTATTTTAAATTATAATATTTCACAACATTATGTTTTAACTTAAGTTTTTTTCAGCTTTGGTGAACCAAAACAGCAAAGAATTCTTACTGACTGTTGAATAGTGGTGTATTCTACATAGAAATAATCAGGCTATTCCATGTCTTTTTATTCATTTTGTTTATTTTTGCACAAATTAATTTATTTAAAACAATTTTCCATGTTATACTTGAGCATAAGACATGTGGCTAAATAAATATATATATTTTTTATATTATTTATTATTAAAAATATTTCCAGACTCCGGCACCTAGACTGCAGCTCTGCACAAGAAGTTTATCCAGAGGAGAAATGGTCGTGTCCAACTGAGCCTGGTTTCTCTCCAAATCTTTTTTTTTCCTTCACTTTCGTCAATTGGTGAAGTTATGTTTTTCGGCACTGGCTAGCTTGGTTCGGGACTTGTGGAGCTGCGCATTGATGGATTTGCTCTTCAGTGTGTTTGGACTTTCAGCAGTGAAATTTAAACCACACTAAAATGAACTTAATTGAAATTCAACTCTGAACTGGACTGACACAGTTTCAGTTTAATAGAAGTTCTATGTTAAGCTGCTTTGATACATTGTAAAAGCGCTACAGAAATAAAGATGACTTGAACTGAAATTGATTAATTGGCATAAGTATATTCTTTGTTGGTGTTGTTTGTGCACATCACAATAATCCATAAGCAAATGATTGGGGAAAAAATGATTTGAGAATAGGTCAAATAAGGAAAGTCCCTTACCCATACAGATAATGAGCGATCCTTACTACCCACAGCACAGCAGCAGTACGGGCAGCTAGGTTTGGGCGTGCTGCCATTTTTCTGCTTCTTCTTAAAAATCTTAGGATTGAACTTCTGCACAAAGATGGAAAATAATTCATATGAGAGACAATAATACAACTTAATTCATTTTTAGACATCAGGATTTCATTTAAACAACAGTAAATTACTGCAGTACCATCCACAATGAGATTTCAGTGCATGCCTTTCCATGAAATATGACAGATTTAAGACAAGACTAACCACAACAGTAACGGCTTTTCGATGACCCACAAAATCCATGTTGGTTTTCCAGCCGTCTCGTTCAATGATTTGAGCTGTGGGCCCAGAATTATTCATGGCATGAGCTGAAACCAGGTATTGACCATCTGGAGACCAGCTCAGCCTCAGGACGTGTGTTGTGCCACCACACTGAATCAAAGCAAAAAATAAAATAAAAATACAGGGTCAGGTGCGTGTAAACAATAAAACTGGACAAAAAAAGCATTTTAAAGACTTACTTCACTGAAAGGTTTGGTGATGTTCGTCTCCAGCTGCCAGTCCATGGTTCTCCAGACCTTCAGACTATGGTCATCTGCCTGAGAGGCAATGTACTTTCCAACGGGGTCCCACGTCAGGCCTTTCACCAGTCCCGTGTGCCCCTTTAAAGTCATCACTATCTCTGTGGAATACACACATAAAAGCAAATTCAAGAACGTAATCTTTCATGCTTTGAATTGAGTGGGAAATTTATTAACACGCACTCAAAGACAAGTTTCAAAAAAGTGCTTTCAAAGATGATGCCCTAGAACAGGGTGCTCAAACTTTTTCTTAGGAAGGGCCAAAATCAAACTTGATTTAGAGCTGTGGGCCGAATGTAAATATAGCAAACTGTATTACGTTAAAGTTGCTATGGGTAATTTCCTCATTTATTTCATATTACTTAAAAATAAATAGAAAAAAATACTTTAACCATATATACTAATGCATTCAAATCTTTTGGAAATGTATATTATTTAAAAAAAAATTACAATAAAACCATAAAAGTTTCTATTTATAAAACAATGAAGTTCAATGGCAAATACACTAGTCCTGCTGAAGCTGCCTTTGCCTTGATTTGCACGCTGATGTCTTCTACTTTGTCCCCTATTCATTAAGTGATTAAACCGCGGAGAAGCACCACATTGTCACAAATTTAATGATGATCAGAACAGAACGCCTCAATAAATCCGATCTGTCTGTTTACTTGACATTCGAATTGTCACATATCCGATTTATATCTGATTTATTTCCACATATGAAGGAGACCTGAAACCGATCGCTGAATATCCGAATGCATGCGTTTTTTTTCTGTTTACACGGTCATCATACAGATCCGATCTGTGTCACATATGAACAAAAAAAATCGGAATTGGGTCACATTTATCTGCAGTGTAAACGGGGTCTTAAACTTTAACGGTACACAAGCAAGAAGTGCTAAAAGTTATCTGATTTTGTATGTCTGTTTGACAATTTGATAAGCTCTTTGCGAGTGGGCGTAACCGTCGTAAACTGCTGATTTTCAAGACAGCCTCGCTGCAGCCAATCACCAGCATTTGATCCGGACACGTTAAGGATGCAGGTTTTCTCCAAGTGGTGCTCACTGACGTTAACAAGATTATACCCTTGGGTATCGAAATTTGGTACCGAACGAAAATGATTTTTTCGATACTCGGTAGTATCGAGACGGTTCGGTCGGTGCTTAAAAAGTAGCGAACTCGATACCCAGCCCTAATTTTTTTTTTTTTTTTTTTTTTTTAAGTAAACAATTCAGCCACAATATTCTTGATTAAGCCCCTCCTAACTTTAGTTTGCTACAAAAGAATGATGCGCAAAAAGAAAGTACCGCCCCCTACTCAATATTCGTTTTCACTTGGAAGTACATCAACATACTGGAATAAAAGTCACACAGACTATAATGACAACAAAGAAGATGCCAAACCTCTATAGAATTCCTTATTGAAATTTACTAAAGTATTTAAATACTTAAGCCATGCTTTATTATATTTCAAAGTTTTATATTTTTAAAATATGTAAAAAAAATATTTTAATCTATTTTAAAGCATCAAATCAAGCGGCATCTACATCTTTTCACCTGGAAATTTCCGAGCGTTCCATATAACGATGGTGTTATCCACACTGCAGGACGCAAGCCAGACATCATGAGGTGACCAGGCCACATCCATTACATCTGAATCAGATGGATAGAGAACACCAAATGTGTTTCACACCATGCCAAAAACTCAAGACAAAATCCAGCATCCACATCGGCAGCGTTTTTTTGCTCCTCACCTCCCGTGTGGTTCCTTAGAATCGTGACACACCTCCACTGTTCCACATTAGCCAGTTTACTGCTGGATCCAAACACCGTGCTTGGACCTATGAAACTGGTCAACAAAAGAAATAACACATAATGCCTCAAAGCTCTGTGTGGATGCATGCGTGGCATCTGTTTGTGTCTTATAAACAAAAGAAAGACAACACTCCTCGTGAGGACAAAATGTTTAAACGGTGCATTTACACAAGTGGTAGGGGAATCGTGTAATTCTCTTAATAATTAAAGAAATTTAATACATATCTTAACTCCAGTTGTTTAAAAATATGTTTCTAATAGTGCTGTCTAAAACAGCGCGTTATCGCATGTGACTGATTTTAAATACTTAATGAGTAAAAAAAAAAAAAGGCAATTAACATTTTTGCAGTTTTTTTATTTCCTTTTGTGGCTGACATGTGCTCAACGTGCAAAGATATATGGATAAGACCAAGGAAGAACTTTGAGATGGAGGAGTTTTGTGTATTTTCAGGCGTTTCATTTTTAAAAATGTGAAGTATATATATATATGAAGTAAGGACTGCTGGAAGAGTGTTGTTTCAATGGAAGTTCATGTAAACGTACTCCATGAAAGTGACCGATGATGTCGCAAGCTGTTAAAGACAGTGCATTCCTCTGTCTTTAAGCTGATTCCATGAGCTTTATTAATGTTTCATTAACTTTGACGTGCTTCCCCTCTTCAACGCAACTTTTGTAAAGCGTCTTCTTCACATCACTGTGTCAAAATCCTTTCTTGTAAAATACAGTCACACTTTAGAACGCTTAGTTTAAGCAAATTTGATTAACACGATCATGCGTGTTGATTAATCTGAAGGGAGACACTCACCGGATGCGCTGTACTGTGCACGTTGCCTACATGCATGTTATCCCTAGCAACAAGAACAAATGCCTAACATCGCCGACGGTGTCCGTATCCCTTAAAGTTATTCAGATTTAAATGTTTGGAGATGGTGTGACCAAAGTCCCATCCGTTTGGAGATGGTGTGACCGAATGCTGATTCGGTCCGGTGTATAACAGTTAAAGAAAAAGGCCACATTCTCCCCTGGTAAAGTCAACAGACTGGTCTGTCTTAACAACTGGCTGAACGTACAGGAGGACTAAGCAAAATTGTTTCCACTTTATAATTAATGTTCTTTACTCTCAGCAATACAACTTTTCAATGAATACTATTGTTTGTATTCATTACTTTAGTATTATAATATTCCATATTTGCAATCCCTGTATTTTGGAATTTTTTGCAGTCCACTTAAAATTCAACATGGAAATATTTTAGTTTTTTTACTGGTATTGATTGCATTTAAATTCAAATGGTTGTCATGCGTTTTTATTTCTGTAATAAATATGGCTTTCAAGCCAACAGTTTAGGGATGTTGATGGTTTATTGCACGCATGTTGTTTACATGAAGAAATCGTTGTTGCAAGTTAAACAAAAATTCTAATAAACAATTGTTTTTGAATTTGTCGTGAGTTTACATTAATTTACATTTGAAAAGCCAAAATGACCAGTTTCAGTCTTTTAATTGTGATTGATTGCAAAAAAGTGTGATTAATTAGCAAATTTTTTTAACTGATTGACAGCACTAGTTTCTAATATTAGTATTTTTTTATTTAATTAAAAAAACAAAATCACATAACTTAATGTTCCAATACATATTTTAACACTTGTGCTTAATTATACAAGAATTTTGATTAATGCATGTTACATAAACAATAAGAAAAATATTATTTTGATGTATCACAGAAATAAATTGGATGGAAAATAGAAGTTGGATAGAAATAAGAAAAGGGCAATAAACAGAGCGGGACAGTTTTACTCACGCAGCTCTCTTCCACACCATGACCAGTTTGTCGTCTCCTCCCGATGCCAGGTATAAGCCATTATTTGACCAGCGCACACAATTCACACATGCTGAAATGCACAAAGTTACATAAAACATTTGATTAGATATTTAATATTCATCATGGTCACACATTCTGTCTCACATTCTGTCAGAGCAGTTGATATCCAAACGAGTTTAAAATACATTTTAGTGTCTAGACTCCGTCTCTGAATTAATCTTTTGCATGTTGGGAGCAAAATATGTGGTCTAAATGCAAGTATTAAGAGAAAAACATAAATTATGTTTTTCTTTATAACTTTATATTTAATACATTTAATATAAAGAATTTTTCTGTAGATATTATGAAGGTAAACATACAACTTTTAAATGACATTACGATTCTGAAAATGCAATAAATCATTTGATAGGAATTGTATAAGGAACACTTACTATACTTTTACTGTACCTTCTGATCACACTGCAAAAAATGATGTTTTTAGTATTTTGTCATGTTTTCTGATGCAAATGCATTTACTTATGTAACAAAACAAGATATGAGTGAGTTTATGATTAAAATAATATTGTCAATGGGCTTCAAAAATGATTTTATTTGATTTCATACCCTACTGACAGCTATTTGTTTTTGATTTAGGCATGAACTCTCTTAATTTGGATCAGTTTCACAAAACATAAAACTTCCTTTCTACATTTTGCATTTCCAGTAAATGTATCTTGACTAATGGACATTTAGATATTTTCGTTAGAAAAACAAAATGCTGAAGATTATTGATTTGTAAGTGCATGCAACATTTAATTGCATAAATTTAAGACTACTCTGACAAATTTAAGACATTTTAAGGCTGTAAATTGTGAAAGAGTGAATTAAGACACAAATAAAAGGAATACCTAAGTGATTGTCCATCTGACAAAGCAATTTGGGAATATTCTCATTCTTCTCCTCCTCCTCCCGAAGAACTGGGGCCATATTCCAGATGACCACTTTCCCAGAGTCCTCACCTGTCAGTCAATTCAAAAATTTGTATTTCCTCACGACAAACTTTTAGTCTACACAACTAGCAAATCTATAGTTACAAATCCGCTAGCCAAACAACGACAGTAGAAGAGATATTAGGGAGTTTGAATCTTCACCTTGGCCACCTGTAGCAAACTTAGTTCCATCTGGATGGATAT
The DNA here is from genome assembly GCF_903798145.1 of Danio aesculapii. NCBI lineage: Eukaryota > Metazoa > Chordata > Actinopteri > Cypriniformes > Danionidae > Danio > Danio aesculapii. The sequence goes on along the minus strand of NC_079439.1, from coordinate 18,946,381 downwards.
CAACTGAGAATATTGGTTTACCTGAAAACAAAAACACTCTTTATAACACAAATGCAGTTTTTAACAAATATATACAACTCCAACAAAATCGCTGGCAGTGAACGACTTCACAGCAGGTTGAAACGAAGGCCACATTAGCATATAACTCATATAAACACTGTCACACGTTTTATTTAGCTTGTTAATTACGAGCAGATAGTCTCTAAAATCACATATTCGACTTCTAATTTGAACTTATACCAACACAGTCACCGGCTCCGGCTAGGTCGACCCATGTCAAGAGGTCTGCCTGTCTTTTGCAACTTCAAAATGGGTGGTGTGCACATCATATATTCATAGGTGGCTTCTTAAAACCGAGCCACTTTCAAAAAATTACCGGTTACTATTCTTCTAAATGGACTTAAACGTCCAAAAGAGTAGCCGAGTCCATAAACAGCCCTGCAGAAGAGACCTGATCCGTCTCTCTACATAACAAAAGAGCAAGTTGAAGCCCCGGATTCCTGCACAAACACACACACACACACAGGGAGAGAGAGAGTCGGTTGCTGCTCTCACCATTGTGATTGACCCAACTCGGCTTCAAGAGCTTCATCTTTACGCCGATCAGTTATAAATCCGCCGTCTGAGAGCCGCGATCTCCCTCCGCGCCCGCGAGGAGACTGCTTTCAAGCGTCCGCCCGGCTCTTCAAGTGCTGCGGCTCCTCCGTTACTTTTGTTGCTCAGTTGAACTCCATGTCCGTCTCTCTCTCTCCCTCTCTCTCATCACTCCGTGAGCGCGAGCGTGAAGCTGCAGCAACTGAAGTCACGCCGGAAGTTCGCCGTCTTCCTCGAAGTTCCCTTGGAAACAAAGGATGAACTTGTTTGTTCCTTGTTTACATTGATGATTTGGGAACTCGCTATGAAATGCGATTTACAAATTAGGCGAAATAAAACGCAAACGCAATGAATAAAAGGTTGCGGTATAGAAAGACAGTGGAAAAGAGGTCAATATCACTGAAGGACCGTGATATTGCTGTATTTTTGAACATAGTAACGTTAGTACATATGATTAGCATAGTAATATCTATCTATCTATCTATCTATCTATCTATCTATCTATCTATCTATCTATCTATCTATCTATCTATCTATCTATCTATCTATCTATCTATCTATCTATTTAATTATTTAATTTAATTATTTAGCGGTCCAGCGTGGTTTTTAAAAAATCTGATAAACGTTAGTGTGGTTAAACAAACTTTTGGAGGTCTTTGTTATGATTAAATCTGATATTTTCTTTTCTGCACTTATGTATTTCCATTGAATATATTATAGTAAGACAATTTAATATAGTAGACAATCTTTGGCGCATTAATTGGTATTTACCACAGTTTTACTATAACCAATGTTTTAACTATGGCCAGTGTAGCAAGTCCGTGATGACGTTTCGGTATCAATAAAAGACCGTGATATTGCTATTTTTTGGACATAGTACACATGATATATTTTAGCATAGTTCTATCTATCTATCTATCTATCTATCTATCTATCTATCTATCTATCTATCTATCTATCTATCTATCTATCTATCTATCTGTCTATCTGTCTGTCTGTCTGTCTGTCTGTCTGTTTATTAATTTAATAATTTATTTATTTTGTGATCCAGCGTGTAAACATCTTTTCGGCACATAAATTTGCATTTGAATAACCACAGTTTTGTTACACTGTTAACTATGGCCAGTGTAGCAAATCCGTAATGAAGGCATCAATAAAAAACCGTGATATTGCTGTATTTTTGGACTAGTACATATTTTAGCATGGCAATTAATACCAGTCAATCAATCAATCAGTCAGTCAGTCAGTCTGTCTATCTATCTATCATCTATCTATCTATCTATCTATCTATCTATCTATCTATCTATCTATCTATCTATCTATCTATCTATCTATCTATCTATCTATCTATCTATCTATTAATTTAATTTCATTATTTAGCGGTCCAGCATATAGTTTTTTAAAACTTAAACTTAACTACACTGTTCCTATTTACTGTGACCTTTTATGTGAAGCTGCTTTGACACAATCTACATTGTATAAGCGCTATACAAATAAAGGTGAATTGAATTGAATTGAATTAAAATCTAGTTAACGTGAAATGTAGTTAAACAAACTTTTGGAGGTCTTTGCTATGATTAAATTTGACATTTTCTCGTCTGCACCTATATATTTCCATTTAATTCAGTAAAATACCGTGATATTGCTATTTTTTTGGACATAGTACACATGATATAATTTAGCATGGTAATATCTATCTATCTATCTATCTATCTATCTATCTATCTATCTATCTATCTATCTATCTATCTGTCTGTCTGTCTGTCTGTCTGTCTGTCTGTCTGTCTGTCTGTCTGTCTGTCTGTCTGTCTGTCTGTCTGTCTGTCTGTCTGTCTGTCTATCTATCTATCTATCTATCTATCTATCTATCTATCTATCTATCTATCTATTAATTTAGCGGTTCAGCGTGGTTTTAAAAATACTGGTAAGTGAAGTTAAACCATGGAAACCTCAAATTCAGCATGCATTTGCTACACTGAGCATAGCTAAAAACATGGTGTTTAAATCTGTGGTTATACAGATTAAATACCAATTAATGCGCCAATAATAAATCCAATGGAATTGTATAAGTGCGGAACAAAACATCATAACGAAAACCTCATCAAAACCAAAGTTTATGAGTGTGACGACAACAACAACATACTTACGATAACGTTAATGCTCAGAAATACTTTTAAAACACTATCTTATCCACAGTTTCCCACTGGGTGGCGACCGCACATCTTTTTATAACGCCTGTGATGAAAATTTGAAGTCCAGAAATGAAAATACGAAGAATGCGGATACAAAAATCCATTCAGTACTAAGTAGGCGGGGCTTTACATTTTATGTGAAACGATTGGACCACACAGCGCCCCCTACAGTACATTAATATATGGAAAACAAACAACTTCCTTTCTAGCAAGTTTCAGTTTGACAAGTGCTGACAGGACAAAGCGAGCCGCAGAAGAAGAGCCCAGTCAGTTTTGTTTACATCTGGAGGAGGTGACAGAACGGAGCCTGTCCTGACAGTATGGATCAAACTTTCAGTCTTTGACTTGCTATGGTTCATAACATCAACTGACAGGGAGCCATGGGCGCTTTAGCTTGTCTTTCTGCGGTGTGCTGGTTGTGGTTTTGCCCGCTGGTGTCTAGTGAACAGGTGGCATTTGTAGAGGTGTTTCTGGAGGACCATCAGCATATTTTACAGGGTGAAGTGGTCCAGGGGAGTCTGGAGAACGACCCGATGGATAACCACAGCAAAAAGAAGCATGGCCTGAAAGGAGAGCTCATATTAGTAAGTTGTCATTGCATGGAAACACAATTTATTTCACTGTTCTGAATGTTTGTTTATTTATTCATGCTATATTTGCAATATAACACTTTTCAACTTAAAACAAACGTCATCATTTACTATGTGTTTAATTATCAATTGAACACTAAATAATATTATTTATTTTCCTACTATGGATGTCAATGGCAGTGGTGGAAAGAGTACTGAAAAATCACATTTAAGTAAAAGTACCATCACTTGCCTAAAAATGTAGTGCAAGTAGAGTAAAAATATCTGTTGTAAATATTACTCAGAGTATAAGTCAAATAAAGTACTCAAGAGTAGTGAGTATTACGCTGTAAAAAGCTGATGCATTTACATGTAATTTGTGGATGTGTGTAAACGTAACATTCTGTAGTGCATTTAGTTACTGCCCAGCAGGCACACGTCATAAGACTTTAATATTAGGTTAGATTTAGGTTGAGATGTCAGGTGAACAAAATTCAACGTCTAGCCAACATCTAAGGACAACGTTATTTTAATGTCCAATAACAACGTCAAATAACATTGATATTAGGCTGGTTTTAGGTTGTGTTAGAAAGTGCTCAAAATCCAACGTTGAGCCAACATCTTAAACCAACATCATATTGACGTCAAATGCTGACATTTATTCATCAGGTATGGCAACCAAAATCCAACATCTGAGAGACGTGAAAATGGTAACGTTCACACAACGTCAAGCTGTAACATCATTAGTTATTGATATTTGTTTGATTTCAGGTTGGACATTGACGTCAGCTTGATGCTGGGTTCTGAAGTCAACCCCATTTTCATTTCTAAACAAAATGCAACATCCACACAACGTTAGGGTACAATATCAATCTGGCATCATGTTGAGGTCTTGTACCTGCTGGGTGTTTAAGGCCATTTCGTTTATCATATAGTAAACATCTGTAGGTTTCTCATCAGTGACATGCATCTAAACAATCTCTGGGTCAATGCGTGTGAAGATTTTGCACATCTTCTTGGACACTCTTAATGCTTCCTAACAGTTCGCTGCACTTTATAAATCACCCATGGCTTAAGGTAGTTCATTATGATACGATTTACCTTCTATGTGTGATTTGATTGGACAGGAATCACAAGACTAATCTGTCTATGGGGACTTCTCTAATCCCCATAGACAAGAAAAAAATAAAGTAGTGACTGCAGGTTGAAGGAAAGTAGTGAAGTAAAAGTGCCGATACAGCACAAAAAATGTACTCAAGGGAAAGTAAAAGTACACATTTTCAAAACTACTTAGTAAATTACAAATCAGCCTTCTTCAAAATATTTTCTTTTGTGTTCAACAGAACAAAAAAACTCAAACTTGAGTAAATAATGGCAGAATTTTCATTTTGTGGGTGAATTATCCCTTCAAAAAATACCCTAGTTATCGTGTTCTATTAATTTCCAGTACTGGGTTGCGGCCGTATAGGCATTTGCTGCATAAAACATACGTAAGAGTATTTGGTGGGCCATTCTGCTGTGGCGACCCCTGATAAAATCAGGGACTAAACTAAAAGAAAATGTTATATTATTTAAAAAAGTGTAAAGGTTGACATTTTGAAAGCGAGTATTAAGTAAGCTTGTTGTTGTCCAAAGCCATCATTAACATTCTTCTGTTTTGCCATGACAGGTAAAGGATGAAGCTCTTAAAAGCAACAGTGAAAGCAATGATGGAAAGGATCCAAACCCTTGGATAGGAGTGGTACCTGTTCAGATGGAGGAAGGCACAGTTTCCAGCAACAGCAACCAGGAGTCCTTTGCTGCATCTATGGTTAATAAGGTATTTAAAAATTATGATTGTGTACACTAAAAACTCTTTAAGGTAGTACTGATCAAACTCTCTTCTCTATAGATGAAGCGGGCTCTTGTTTTGGGTGCGTCTGCTTTGATCATACTGGCTTTAAACCAGAACACTGTCCGAGAGGTGAGGGCTTTGCTGTTCTGTTCATTAAAGCTTTAAAGAGATAGTTCACCAATACACCAACATTTCTGTCATCATTTAATCACCCTTTACTTGTTCCAAATCTGTTGAACACAAAAGAAGATATTTTGAAGAAAGCTGAAAACCTGTAACCATTGACTTCCATAGTATTTATTTTTCCTTCTATGAAAGTCAATGGGTAGAAGTTATCATCTTTATTCATAATATCATCTTTTGTATTTAAGAATCTCATAAAGCTTTGGAACCACTTAAATTTGACTAAATAGAGAGCAAATTTTATTTTCGGCATGAACTATCCCTTTAATGATTTTCCTTTTATTTTTTAAAAAGAAAACTGTTCTTCCGCTGCAGATGGATCTCTCTCAGGTCCTCTCAAAACCAATCATTGTCATTCAGACATCAGAAAATGTCACTAAGCTCATCGGAGCTCTTCTCAGGTAATATTCAGCCATTAAATCCATTAAATCATCAGTTTTCTTAATTAACTGGATTTTAAAATGTGTCTTTTGGTATGTTTATTCAATCAGGGGCCTTCGTGCGACAGCAAAAATAACTTACAAGTCTTTTCTACAAGACAGCCTGGTATGGTTTTAGTTCTAATAAGCAGCACAGTTTCACTCTCACGGTTCATTAGTGTAAGTGTGTGATATTTCTGTGTGTGGTGTCAAAGGGGGCCACCTTGACCCTGTGGTCCAGCTGCGGTCGTTCAAGAGGAGGCTTGTACGGGGAATGGCAAGGGGTCATCTGCACTGGGGAGACCAACTCTCAGGTCCAGGTAAAAACATTTCATGTCATCCAGGGTTACCATAATAACTTGGCTGAAGATATTTTAGCACGGTTATGTAATCGTCTTATGTTTCTTAATAATGCTTATTAGGGATGCTCTGATCCGGATTTTTGCAGCCGATATCGAATACCAATTGCTTGTGATAGTGATCAGCTGATACAGAGTACCGATTCTAATGCTTCAAGTTTTATAATGCATAAAGCACTCCCTGGAGCGCATACTTGATGCAAAAGAAGTTAAAATGCACAACTATACAGTAAATACATATGTATTTATACAAAATGCAGTGCACACAATTTATCTTACAGCCTTATACCAAAATGGATTAAATTAATTTTTTTCCTCAAAATTCTTCACACAATACCCTATAATGACAATGTGAAAAAAGATTTTTTGAAATTGTTGAAAATTTATTAAAAATAAAAAACCTGAAAAATCACATGTACATCAGTATTCACAGCCTTTGCCGTGAAGCTCTAAATTGAGCTCAGGTACATTCCGTTTCCACTGATCATTCTTGAGATGTTTCAGCAGCTTAAATGGAGTTCACCTGTGGTAAATTCAGTTGATTGGACATGATTTGAAAAGGCATACACCTGTCTATATAAGGTCCCAGGGTTGACAGTGCATGTCAAAGCACAAACCAAGTATGAAGTCAAAGGAATTGTCTGTAGACCTCCAAGACAGGATTGTCTCGAGGCACAAAGCTGGGGAAGGTTACAGAAAAATTTCTGCTGCTCTGAAAGTTCCAATAAGCACAGGGGCCTCCATCATCCGTGAGTGGAAGATGTTTGGAACCACCAGGACTCTTCCTAGAGCTGGCCGGCCATCTAAGCGGTGTGATCGGGGGAGAAGGGCCTTAGTCAGGGAGGTGATCAATAACCCGATGGTCACTCTGTCTGAGCTCCAGCGTTCTTCTGTGGAGGGAGGAGAACCTTACAGAAGGACAACCATTTGTGCAGCAATCCACTAATCAGGCCTGTATGGTAGAGTGGCCACACAGAAGCCACTCCCCACCTGGAATTTGTCAAAAGGCATCTGAAGGACTCTCAGACCCTAAGAAACAAAATTCTTTGGTCTGATGAGACTAAAATTGATCTCTTTGGAGTGAATGCCAGCCATTATGTTTGGAGAAAATCAGGCACTGCTCATCGCCAGGCTAATACCATCCCTACAGTGAAGCATGTTGGTGGCAGGCTGGCAGCATCATCCTGTGGGGATGTTTTTCAGCGGCAGGAACTAGAAGACTAGTCAGGAAAGATGAATGCAGCAATTTACAGAGACATCCTGAATGAAAACCTGCTTCAGAGTGCTCTTGACCTCAGACTGGGGCGACAATGACCCAAAGCACACTGCCAAAATATCAATGGACTGGCTTCACAACAACTCGGCGAATGTCCTTAAGTGGCCCAGTCAGAGCCCAGACCTAAATCCTATTGAACATCTCTGGAGAGATCTGAAAATGGCTGTACACCATCACTTCCCATCCAACCTGATAGAGCTTGACAGGTACTGTAAAGAGAAATAGTCAAAAATTCCCCAAAAAAGGTGTGCCATGCTGGTGGCATCATGTTCAAAAAGAATTGAGGCTGTGCAAAAGGTGCATCAACAAATTAATGAGCAAAGGCCATGAATACCTATACACATGTGATTTTTTTTAGGTTTTTTATTTTTAATAAATTTGCAACAATTTAAAAAACTCTTTTTTTCACATTGTCATTATGGGGTATTGTGTGTAGAATTTTGAGGAAATAAATCAATTTAATCCATTTTGGAATAAGGCTGTAACATAAAAAAATGTGGAAATAGTGAAGCTCTATAAATACTTTACAGATGCACTGTACATCTGTGACTGCAGCCTCACAGCAGCTCGATCGCTCAGTAAGAGAGCTGGGATGTGCCCTCGACATATCTTTACTGTGCTATTCATTAGCTATTCATTAACCTAACAAATGTAATGCTTAGTAATGTAAATGTAATCACCGTGCCTTATGCGATCTGTTCTCTAGCTAAAATTCACCCTCGTCTACATGATTTCCGGGGTATTTTATCTAATTCGCAGGCGTCACAGAGCCGTTATGAATATGCACGAGACTTCAGGCAGAGCTCATACGGTTGGATGAGACCGTAAACAAACACCTGCAATCAGTTCATGAGATGGGCTAGATTGGTGAGTACCGATCGAGCCATAAAATGTGATTAACGGTCGATGCCGATTGATCGGAGCATCCCTAATGCTTATACTAGGGAGATTTTGAATGCTTGATTATGATTGGTTTATGGATGTTTTCTAGAAAAGGAACAGTAGTAGTAGTTCAAAAAAGAAATTTGCTTGTCTTTTTAAAAAAACAAACACAGATTTTAACACAGTTTAATATGTTTTAATAGTTTTTAATCTGTTGTTTTTATTTTTTATTCTTGTTCCTTTTTATTCTTTGTTATGTAAAGCACTTTGAATTACCATTGTGTTTGAAAAATGCTAAATAAATAAACTTGCCTTGCCTAATTCAACATAAAATAGTGAAGATGTCATTTAGCCAGACTACTCCATTTTACAGCAACACTGTAATTTTGTAAGTTTTAAAGTTTTAAAACATGAAGTTATGTCTTTTATTGGTCATGAGATTTCATGTTTTTTTGATTTATTAAAAAATAATGTGCACCCATGGTGTAACGGCCATTTTCTTTGTGACATGGACACATCACCACTTCTGGTGAACATTATTTCCTAATAACTCAGCAGCCAGTCGTCACATTATATGTCACATGTAGATAAATTACTGACTATTTACATTTTTCAGCATGGAGAAAAACGTCTTTTCTGTTCATGTTTTGTCCAGAAATATCTCCAACAGTTGTGGAACACTGTTGTCCTGGTGGCCCTGGTTCTCTCCACAGGGGTCATAGTTCAAGCACGCTGGCAGTACCGGGACAACCAATTTAATGACGATTTAGAGGTGAACAGTGTTTTTAGGACAGATTCATTCTGAAAGTTACAAAGTTCATGGTGTAAAACACTTATGTGACAAGCAATATTAAGTATTTGGAATATATAATATATATTAACTTCCAAACAAAAATACTTTTCCCAACAGAAACAAAATGTTTGTTCATCATTGATTCACTAAATTGATCAAATCTGACACTAAAAACATGTAAAATGTAGAAACAATATTCATCCAAAAATCTTAAAAAATAAAAGCAAATGTGCTGCTTGATGTTTTGCTGAAAAAAAATTATTTATATATAATTTCACAATAAAACAATTATATATATAGTGACATTTAAAGGCTTAACTAGGTTAATTAGGTTAACTAGGCAGGTTATGGTAATTAGGCAAGTTACAGTATAACGATGGTTTGTTCTGTACAGTCGAAAAACAAATTAGCTTAAAGGGGCTAATAATTTTGACCTTAAAATGTTTTTTTAAAAATTAAAAACTGCTAATATTGTAGCACAAAAAACAAATAAGACTTTTCTAAGCCCCCCTTTGATTTTTTTTTTTCTTTTTTAAATATTTCCCAAATGATGTTTAACAGAGCAAGGAAATTTTCACAGTATGTCTGATAATATTTTTTCTTCTGGAGAAAGTCTTATTTGTTTTATTTCAGCTAGAATAAAAGCAGTTTTAAATTTTTTAAGAACCATTTTAAGGTCAAAATTATTAGCCCCTTTAAGCTATATATTTTTTCAATAGTCTACAGAACAAACCATCGTTATACAATAACTAGCCTAATTACCCTAACCTGCCTTGTTAACCTAATTAACCTAGTTAAGCCTTTAAATGTCACTTTAAGCTGTATAGAAGTGTCTTGAAAAATATCTAGTAAAATATTATTTACCGTCATCATGGCAAAGATAAAATAAATCAATTATTAGAAATGAGTTATTAAAATGTGTTATTAAAACTATTATGTTCAGAAATGTGTTGAAAAAATCTTCTCTCCAATAAACAGAAATTGGGGAAAAATAAACAAGGGGGCTAACAATTCTGACTTCAACTGTATATTCAGCCTAACATCAATCAGCAACTGCTTTCGACATTAACTAGAATAAATGTTACTTGAGCACCAAATTAATGGTTTGAATCGTTTTTAAAGCGTCGTTTTTTATCGTCTTTTTTTGAAGATTAGATGATCTTTTCCATCACATAAATCTTACTATTTCAGTTTTACTATATTTTTGATCAAATAAATGCATTATTGGTGAGCATAACGGACTTCTTTGTAAACTTAAAAAAAACTGAGCCGAATATTTTGAACAGTACTATGTAAACTAAACAGCACGACTTATAAGAGAAGAAAAAATAGTAATAAACTCTTTGTCTCTTAGTCAAACCTGAAGCAAGATATTCTGAAGAGATTATCAGCACTGAAGACGAGGACATACCGGCAGCCCAAAGTGAGATGTGACCCAACACAAACTCAAACGATGGAGACGGACAGTTGTGCAGTTTGTCTGGAACAATACAACAACAACCAGGTGACAAATCCTCTGAACTGTATTGCTCTTACCTAAAGAAGTCTAGGCAGTCTATGTTAAGTTCGATCACTGCTGTGGGTGTTTCAGTGTTTGCGGGTGTTACCGTGCCTCCATGAGTTTCACAGAGATTGTGTGGATCCTTGGCTGCTCCTCCAGCAGACCTGCCCTCTCTGCAAGCGCAGCGTTCTTGGTGAGAAATACAAATATTATCTTCCTTTTTTTTACATTTACTCCATACAGTCAATATTCAGAAAAAAGTTTGAACTCAACTCTCGTTCTATTTGATCCAGGTAATTTTTATTGAGCTGGATCACGTGGGGTTCTGGATTAAAAATCTTCTGAATTGGGTTGAGTCTACTGATTCAGGCTTTTCGTGGCAACTAAACCCCTCCTCTGTACTGTAAGGCTGGGATTCCTCCAGGGTAATGATCTTGACCTCTCCAAAGACTATGAATCTTGAGTTCTTTCAAGAGACTCCAAGAGTCAGGACTAGTTTCTGATCTAGTTTCTGTGTCAGACCACTTAAGACGTTTCTTAAAGGTAGGTCTTTGTACATGGGATCAGATAATCTTTTTTTTGCAGCATTGAGTACTGCAGTTGTGTTTGTTGAACCGGTTCAGCCTTTCACAGATGCATGAATTGTGAAGTAAGATGCATAGCAAAAAAACAAGGTAATGTTTGAAATCTCTTTATGTATGAATCATACATACGCTCTCAATTCTCTATATTTTATATTTGAACAAGCGCTTGCATTAAGATAAAATCCTACTGGCGATGATAAGAAATACCATTCATAAGAAAGTAGTAGAATATAATTTAACCATTTGCTCTAATTCCTAGTCCGGACTTGTTCCCTCTTTTCCACTAAATTAGATGTGGTTCTTGGCTGGTCCCAACCTTAAAAGAGCTATATGTAGAATTCAGAAACCCCTGTGATTAGAATCACTGGTGAACCCCAGCCAGCAAACTATTGCATAAAAAGTTCTGACATCCTCTGAAATTAAATATTTTTCATATCAGGACTTTTAAAAAAACCTGATCTTTGGCTGGTCTTAAAATTTGCCAAATAAAACCTCAGATGAATAATTAACAACATTTAGAGTTAACAAAAATAATCAGGCATTGCTTATCTGCTAATCAAATTCCTTAAGTGATAACCAGCAGATGTTTTAGCTAAGGGGTGTCGCATAATTTAGCTCCAACTTCCTTCAACACACCTGCCTGGAAGTTTCAAGAATTTCCAGAAAGAGCTTGATTAGCTGGTTCAGATGTGTCTAATTGGGGTTGAAACTAAACTCTGCAGGACACCGGCTCTCCAAGGCCGAGTTAGGGCTTCCCTTTTCTAGAGCCTTCAGGTGTATGTGTTAACACAATGACCATCACACAGCTAAAGCTTTGCCAAAATTGGGTCATGGAACAATCTCAAGCACACCAGGAAATCTACCACAGAACAACTGGTAAAGGAAACAAATCAAGGGGTTGAAACGGCCAAGTCAAAGTCCAGACCTTAACCTTACTTAAACCTGACTAAAACTTCAGAATGATCTGAGAGATTACTTACAGGGATGGTTCACCTAAAAGTGAAAATTCTGTCATTATTTACTTACCCTTTACTTGTTTCAAACCTTTTTGAGTTTCTTTCTTCTGTTAAACACAAAAGAATATATTTTGAAAAGTGTTGGAAACCTGTAACCATTGACTTCTATACTATTTGTTTTTCCTACTATGCAAGTCAATGGCTACAGGTTTACAGCTTTCTTTAAAATATTGAATTTAACTCAAACAGAAAGAAACTCATAAAGGTTTGGAACCACTTGAGAATGAGTAAATAGTGAATAACTTTTGATTTGTGGGTGAACTATTCCTTTAACTGCTGCTTTAATTAAGTAGATCTACAGGCATCTGAATAATAGTATGTCCTAAGTTTGTCACAAATGGCCTTTCTATTTTGGCTCTACTTTTGTTAAGTAAATAATGGGATGTTGCGAGATGACATGTGATCTACTGAGGTTTCATCTTCCAAATCTATAGACTGGCCAAGCACCATATAGAACCATGTAATTCAATAGGATGTCCTAACTTTTTCACTGTCACATACAATAGACTGAACATGATTCTATGTCCTCATATACTACTAGCAAAGTTTTAGTTTTAATAATTTTAGAAGCTAAACGAAATTAGAAGCAACATTTTTTTTTGCAGTAACATAATTCTACTGAAACATTAATGACTTTTTTTTTTTCCTCAAAAACTAAAATGACAGAAGCGGTAAACAGTAGCTAAGAAAGCATCCGATCATAGCAATATGGATATGTTTGCACAAGTTCTGCAAATCACTTTATAATATATCAGATTATATTTTGATATTTCTGGCAGTCTTTTACATAGAAATCAATCTACAGGCTTTCATGGACAACATAGGATGCTCAGGGAAGGTCTTGTTTTATACATTTAGTTACAAGCCAATAAAAATTGAATACATCAGATTTTATTAATGCACAAGAATTCTTACATATAGCTCCTTTAAAGTCTTGCTATTGACACATTTCGAGGCCATATAAAATATTTCTAGAAACCTGAGCCACTTTTTACCTGAGTTCCTGTGCATAACTTGCAAGAAAAAAAATTACAATAAAAATCTAAAAGTATAAATAATATAAAAATATCGTGGCCACATTTTATGAATACATTTTTTTTTAAAAATCATGGCCACAGTGTAGTAATTTGTCATTAAATTGTAAACAAATCACCACGTGGCTCTGATTTACTAAAACCACAATGAAAAAAAGGACCATCTTGTTTTTTTTCCCTTGCCTGTCATGTACAGTGACTAAACCACCAGATCCGTCAGTAGCATCAAATAGGTGAGAAAGGGTTATATTTATCAGTTCTGTTACACTAAATCAGCCAGTAGTGAAAACTTGTAGAAAACCAAACATTTAATTATCAGTATTCCTTATCGCAACATTGGTGTTACTTTTAAGATGATTTATATGGACTAGAGGTATATTTACATGCATTTCAAAAGTTCTTGTCAATTTGGATTTCCGAATTGTCTTTTAAAAATGCCATATAAATGATGTAGCTTGACTTTAATTCAGGTGTGTGTGAGTTTGACTAACAGACTAAAACTGTTTAGAAGTTCGTGGTCATTATGCTTTAGGGAAACAAAGTATACTTTAGCAAGGATGCATTGTATTGATGAAAACCAAGTAAAATCTTTATAATGTTTAAAAATATATATTTCGATTGCATATGAATGCTGATTTCTTTCACTGAAGAGTCCTAAAAAAAGTCCCAGTTTCACATAGAAATACTATTGCAAGTAATGCAAAGCGTTTCATACTGTATAAAATGCATTATGCCTATTGACAGTCCTCATAAAACACCAATACCAACATGTGTGTTAAGATTTTTCAGAAGGATCGGGAGTCTCATTTATAAAACTTTGGAAAAAAAACTTCCTAAAAGTGAACGTACAGCAGAATATATTTTTATTTATTATTTATTTATGATTACGGCTCATACACTGTAAAACCCAAAAAGTTAAGGTAAAGTTCAAAAACTAATCCTAATGAGTACTGTGAACTTAATCCAATTGAGTAAACAAAGCAATTTCAGCACAGTAAAACCCAACAAGTTAAGGCAACTCAAACTATTTCAGGAAACCGATTGCTACAAACCATTTGAGTTAAAAAACTAATCTATATGAGTACTGTGAATTTACTCCATTTAAGTTGAAGTAATGAGGTATTTAATTAATAAATTATCTTCAACACTGAGTTCAAAACTCTTTTCAAACGAGCAATTAACTTTCAGTCAATTTTGAGTTTTGAACTACACTTAAACCTACAGTTGGGTTTTACAGTGTATGATCATGTAAATAAAGTCAATATTTAAGTTCAATTTTATTTTTTTTTAAAGTTAAATTTATTATTTTAATTTAATTTTTAATATTTAAGTTACATTTAAATTGAAGTGTACTTACAGCTGCGCACATTCTCCCATCAAGTTTGTTTTTTTTATAGATTGTAAGTAAGCCACGTTTAAAAACCAGACCCCAGGTGACACTGAAATTCCTTTTGAAATATTTTAATAACATTTGACATTATAATAGTTTTATTTTGTATTTGATCAAATAAAATGCACCCTTGCTAAATGAAATGGAAATCTTATAACGAAAAGGCAATCATTGCTAAACTTCCTCCAGCATGATTACACTGTAGTCCAGTGTTTCTCAGCCATGTTCCTGGAGGTCCACCAGCACTGCATGTTTTGGATGTCTCCTTTGTCTGTCACACCCATTACAGGTCTTTAAGTCTTTGCTAATGAGCTGATGATCTGAATCAGGTGTGTTTGGTTAAGGAGACATGGAAAAAATGTGCAGAGCTGGTGGCCCTCCTGGAAAGTGGTTGAGAAACACTGCTTTAGTCCAACCGAAAACACATCATAGCTCAGTTATAAGTACATATAATTCTACTTGATATGAATTTCAAGGCAGCCAGTTAGAGCATCTTATTAAATGGAATCACAATTTATGCTTATGCCAAATGTGAGGAACTTTCCTCATCCCAGCTATCACGCTTCAGTCCGATATCTCAGGTTGGAAGACAGACAACCAGTATGTCAAAAAAAGATATATATATATATATATATATATATATATATATATATATATATATATATATATATATATATATTAAACACAAAGAGGAACACGCAGTCTTATAAACAGTATTTATTTATGTTCTATATTCCTAAGATTTATGTTTTATTTCAGAAGCATTTTTAAATATGCTTTCTCTAACAAAATGCTTTGATTTGATCTTAGTAAGTAGAAATATTATGTCCTACAAGGCAAGAGAACATTGCCTGTTGAAAGTCTATATGAGAAGTGACATCACTCTCCTCCAGAGTGGCGGATGCTCACAGCCTTTGGCACAGTATGATTAACGTGTTGAAATCGGACTCTGCAGTCTGCACAACTTCAAATGGAGTTGCTTTTCAAAAGACTGCTCTTAGGTCTCTTAAGTCTTAATCGCTTTCTGAACCTTTAAAGAACTGGAGCACAATCTTATTTTTGCTTCACTAGTATAATGTATCGCATACTTTGTAGAGTTGATTCTCAAATTTACTTTAGATGCTGCATTCTCAAACCTGATGTTCCTTTATTATTTATTGACTATTCCTTAACAGTGCAATAACTGTTTGTACCTCTCATCTGTTTAATAAACTCTTGTGTTATACAGCAAAAGATATGACTCCTTTGCATAAAACACTTCATGTCATACAATAACTACCAAAATGATTTCTGAAAAATATATTTGCTTGATCCCTTATGATTTCACACATCCCTGTGTATTTTGTGAAGCACTTCGAACTCCCAACATGTTAATTTATACTTCAGAACAGAAACTCATAATCAATCTGAAAGAAAGAACAGGCCTATGTAATAGACCGTGCCCCCTGTGTCTTGATCTTATATAAAAGAGCTACATTCAAACCTGCTTTTTCAGCTCTCTAAAAACGGTGCTGTTGTAAAAGTCTTAGGAAGGGATCATGCCCTTGTTCCTTTTCCTGTCAGCCATTGATCTGCGATTGTGATTGGCTCCTCTGCTCTTGGTTGCCTCCTTTCTGCGACGGTCCTGAATGGTCTCCTGCGTCTGACCCCGTCCCTTTGGCCCCCCAACCACATTACTTGCTGGTGGCGGTCTGTAGCTGTCAAATAAAAACAAATAAAGTCAAGTAATGCCTGATTTGATCCATGTTTTGTTGATTCGTTAATAAGTAATGCGAATTGCAGATTTGTAATCGAATGGTCCTTAACACAAGGAGTCATCATGGTGTTAATTTGTTTCTTTTAATGACAGCAATAAATGACTGAACAATTATTTGAACTGTACAAGCGTTAAGCTAAAATTCAACATTTATTTTTATATCTACAAAGTGTGCAGCTTTTGTCACTGCAGTGTATTTTTCTGGGCTTCTGGGAGATGGATATTGATACAAGTATACTTACTAAATAAAGTATACTTTTATACTTGACCTTTACTTTAGTATACTTCTTTTTCCTAAAGGTGTATTTGCTGACTTAATTACTAAGATCAGTCTTGTACAGCCAGGGGGAGTATTGTCGCTCTGACAGCCAAGTTGGGTCAAAGCTAGAGATGCTTCGATCAGGATTTTTGCAGCCGATATTGAGTACCGATTCCTCGTCATGGTGATTGGCTGATAATGAGCACCGATTCTAATGCTTCAAGCTTTATAATGCATTAAGCACATTTTCCCTCTAAATAAGAGATCTTGCCTTACCTAAGAGAATAAATGAAGGATGCTGCATATAATACCTTAAACACCTTATAGCCATTTAGGTGTGAACGTGTCATGGCCAGAAGCAGCTTTACAGAAAATGATTCATCCATTCATTCATTTGACTTCAGCTTAGTCCCTTATTTAGCAGAGGTCGCCACAGTGGAATGAACCGCCACAGAAAATATTATAACACAGATATAAACATTGGTAAGAAAAATGAATGAAATTACAAACAATGTAATTTGGAAACATCGCGAATGATGAAAGAAGAGTTCAACATGTCTCAATCAAGAACAAGTTTGGAGCGTATGTTTGATGCATAAGAATTTAGAATGCACACCTATAAATACAATACTTCTTTACTAAAAGGAAAAGGGCCTATACACTGTTTATTGCAATAAGTATATTACAATAAGTTATATTATTAAATATTCATGTTAAAAATAAATAAAGTTTTATTTATCTAATAATTCCAGCCAGCTTTTAGTAACTTTTGCAATCCTGTCAAAAACACAGAAAATTACTAAATTACATGAAAAATTATATTCTGTGGACAGAAGAGAACTAATTGAGTTAGTGGCGCCATCCAGCAGAAGCGTGTAGATCCGACATTAAGGTACAAAGAAGGCTATAAACCTATTAAATAATACGTGTGTGCATTTTTGAGACTTTCCTGTCAGTACACACCTCCAACGTGAGTCACTCGTGCCCTGTAGCCAATAAGATGCGAGCTTACTGTTCAACCAAACACAACTCCCTGAGAACGCGGGAATGACCGAAGCGCTTCACTGTGCGCACCATTTGCGCAGTCTAACTTGATTAACGGAGATGATCCTTAATAACGGACTTAATTTACGTTATAAAGTTTACATTATAAACAACAGCAGCCATTGCTTTAACAAACGTTTGATACTTAATCTTTGCATACATAAACCACTATAGAAATCAAGTAACCACTTACCCGCGCATCCCGCTCTTCACCTGCCATGCTAAATAGAGGAGTATTCTTCTTCTTAGAGGATCATCTCCGTTAATTAAGTTAGACTGCGCAAATGGAGCGCACAGTGAAGCGCTTCGGTCATTCCCGCGTTCTCAGGGAGTTGTGTTTGGTTGAACAGTAAGCTCGCATCTTATTGGCTACAGGGCACGAGTGACTCACGTTGGAGGTGTGTACTGACAAGAAAGTCTCAAAAATGCACACACGTATTCAGGGTGAGTCGTACGTGAGAGAGGATTTGCACATTCTCATTCAGGATGAACTCGTGAATTTTAAACATTCAAAACTTTTTGTACACTCTTATATTTGCAAATGGTGTTTTACATTTGTGAAACGTATTTTATGAAAATGTATTTTTATTTTGTGCATGTGAATTGTTTTTGTAAGTATAAATAAATATTTTACGT
This sequence comes from Danio aesculapii, assembly GCF_903798145.1. NCBI lineage: Eukaryota > Metazoa > Chordata > Actinopteri > Cypriniformes > Danionidae > Danio > Danio aesculapii. Next base: position 18,928,060 of record NC_079439.1, on the reverse strand, counting down.
ACGTGAATTTGGCTACGCACGTGTACATCGTGTCTTTTGCGTGAATTATTATTGAGTCTAATCTCTCTCCATAGGTGACTACTGAACTGCTAAACATTTAATCTGATTAAATAAAAAAATGAAACTTAAATTGTGTGGCCAATATCAAATATTTATATAAAGAATATTATTTATTATTATTTTTAGAATAATTATTTATTATTTAAAAACACACAATATCGTCTTCCTTCTTATTTGTCCTCGGCTGATCACATGCCTGATAAAACTACACTCTCTCCATTTTCGATACCCAGCTGAGGTGCCCTTGAGCAAGGGATCTGACCCCTAATTGCCACTTGGATGGGTCAAAATCAGAGGACCAACTATGGCCATCATTATAACTACTATTATGATGCTAAATATTGATGCTAGATATTAGGCAGGGTTCCCACACTTCTTAAAAGTTCTTAAACTTCAGACATATAGGTTCAAGGCCTGGAAAGTACTTAGAAACAAACACAGGTCCTTGAAAGTGCTTGAATTGAATTTGAAATTAAATTAGTTTATGGTGTTATTTCAAAAATTGATCTGTGCTGTTGTCAAAAACACAATGAGAAATTCTTCATTTACAAAACTTACATTTAAAAAATCTTGTACAAGAACTAAGATAAATAACGCACATTATGTCATTGTTCCAAAAACAGTATTTGAATATCACCAGTACTGTATTAAAAATTTTTTGTTCAAGCTCTTGGATCATGACACATTCAAAACATCATCATCATCACTCACATTTTGATGTAAATATTAAGTGTAACTGACTTAAGTACAGTAAGGAGTTTCATGGCGCTACAAATGCTGGTGGTGTGAATTACAAAGTCCTTGAGTCTGCTGTTTAGTAGGAACTCTGATTAGGGCTGTATCATTAATTACTTGCATCAATATTATGATTTTATAAAACAGGACTTCTAAAGGCTGAGATTAAACTGTGGCCACAGGACATGCGAGAGTAAATCATTCTGTAGAGAAAGAATCAAGTATTTTCAGGCATTGTTGGGTTGCTCTATGTATATATAATGCCTTGCTTCCTCTGAGCAGTACGATTCAGTATAGTACAGTACGGGTCACCCTGATCAAACTTATGTTTACATTACCAACAGTGCCCTTCCTTGGTAGATATGTGTGTGCACACCAGAAAGTTGTGATCGATGTCATTCTTGTTTGTAGAAGAAAGCTGTACAAGCTGTTCACATATTATGTCTTTAGCTCACTGGAGTTCAGTATTCCAGATGTAGATTTGTGGCAAATTCATGGAAATAGTGAGAGAAAGTGGTGCACTGGGCCTGAGTTGTTAATCCCTTGTGTTGTTGCACAGGCTGATGACGATTCTCTGTAAACCAATCAGCGTTCAGAAACAAGCTAGCTCCATCCATTGGGTACTGTACTTTTGGTGCTAAAATAAAACGGTACATATGGAGCGCTGTTTTGGTACATTTGACAGTGAAGATGGACATAAATGAGTGCTGTACTGTACCGAACCACTCAGTGGAAACAAAATGTAAATACAAAAATAAGGTCATATGGTGTAGTCCTATAATGTGCAAATCTGTGAGCTGCAATGAATATGCCAGCTAATGCAATGCCTTTAAATGCATATTCGCATTTTATTAAGACTTTCACTTTAAATAGCTTGAGTGAAATGGCGCCATCTAGTAGCAGTGTGCAGATCTCTTCTTAATCCACAGAATTCTTTAGTTTTTATGCGTACAAATTATTGATGTAAGCTTTGCACAAATTGTCAAGCTGTTTGATTAAAACATATTTAGATGACTAACTAGGTACTAAGCTACTACAAACTTGTATTCGAGTTATATGGTCAAATACATTCAAATGTGGTCAAAAAAACAAAGATCCACCTACTCTCCACATTTCTTTTTTGTGTGCAGAAGTTCATTTATAAAGGTGAGGTATATAGTGTTGCAGACAACACGTGTAAATCCATGATTTGTTATAGATTTAATTCCAGTTTATTTTTCAGGTCCAGTCAGGATAAGAAAATAATCGCTGAGTCTAATTTTATCAAGTCTGTCTATGTCTGGTTAAGATTTTTAGGAAGTGAGATGTAGAGAGTGAAATAAATTTAAGGAAAGTGGAAACCGGGCCTACATTTGTCTAGTATTCCAGACACGCTGTATTCTCCAACTTACCCTTTCCTGCTTTGCATAGCAGCTCTTCTGGCCTCGGCTCTCTCTCGGAGGACAGCTGGGTCCTGGATGAAGTGATCCCTCTTCATAGCCTCATTCTGACCAAAATGACACAGGTCAACATCATTGCCAATCTGTGCAAAGTTAATCAGTCTCGAGAATAAGTCAGGGACTGGCAGCACCATTGATCACTCAAAAATTCATTATGGTTCTATAGCAGATAAAGTGTAAGAGAAAGTGACTGATCATTGATTCCAACCTTGTCCTCTTCATCTTCCTCCTCGTCGTCATCAAAATCCTGAACCTGTTTGCCTGTTCTGAGAACTTGTGGGATAGTAAACGGCCTAAAGGAAGAATACACAGGTGTTAGATTGAGCGTCATTGAAAAATAATTACAATATAAATTAGCTTTCCAAGGCATGAGGATTTTTCCAATAACATGGAACTGCAATATAAACTCATTTATATTAAAAAAAAAAAATCACTGTGCTTTTATTACATTTTAATAAAAATATGATTACATTAATCATCATCATAGTATTAGTACAAAATAGAAATATACTAAAATATAATCTAAGGTGGGTGGCACGGTGGGTAGCGCTTCATTGTTCGCGTGGGTTTCTTCCGGGTGCTCAGGTTTCCCCCACAAGTACAAAGACATGTGCTGTAGGTGAACTGGGTAAGCTGAATTGTACGTAGTGTATGTGTGTAAATGAGAGTGCATGGGTGTTTCCCAGTGATAGGTTGTAGCTGGAAGGGCATCTGCTGCGTAAACATATGCTGAAAAAGTTGGCGGTTCATTCTGCTGTGGCGACCCCTGATTATTAAAGGGACTAAGCCAAAAAGAAAAAGAATGATTGAATAAATGAATAATCAAAGCTCAAACATCATGCCCAGGACAGTTGGCGCAAGACACACAAACTAGGAAACAAAGCACATTGTGTGCTGAAAGCTTTCTTCTTATTGGTTAAATTTAGCTGTGACTGGTTGCTTTAATGCCGGTAAACACCAAGCCGATGCCAAACAACTAGAGCTGATGAAACCGAACTATGTTGACGCGTCAGGTTGGCTCGCGTCTGGACTAAAAAGCTGTGTGTGAACACCCAACAGATAGTAGCCGACTGAAATGAATAAGCGCATACATGGGATGTGTCTTTCCGAACCCCCTTATGAAGATGTTTTCCTGTTCACAGTGGGATATCGGAACTTCCAACCCGCATGTGCAAATCGTAAACAAAGCAGCATTCACAACCATTATCACAACATATGTCACTTAACACTGAGAGATTCACTCCTGCAATTCGCTCCTGTCTGATAATCTAATAAAATGGTTTGCAAATATTTTAGAAATGTTGCAAATTTACAGCCGTCGTCTTTGTGTTTCTAAGTGACTCAAATTGTTTACTTGCCATGTCACTTCGCTATGTCACACTCGTGCTCTGATTTGACGCTGAATAATTAGTCAGAGCTCTCTCTCTCACTTCAGCCGACGCTGATTCTATAGACAGTTCTATGTGGTGATGTCATTGGCTTATGAACATTTCCTGATTGTTATCAAACGATTTCATAACTGTGACGAGGCAATTCAATCATAACAATGTTAAAACAGCTATCATGACATTATCAGGGTTTCACCAAGTAAAATTTAAGACTTTTTAAGACCATTATGGAAGAAATTTTAGACTTATACTGAGCTAAATGCTAAGGATTTTTTTTCGAATATACCAGTTGGAAAAGATATTCACTTGCCCTAATAAAAAATAATTATAATTTAATGCATTTAATAATAAAAAATATAGGTCAGTATCCTCAGCAGTAAATAAATGGAGAGCGTTTAAACAAATGTTACTGTAAGGAAAGTAATTAAATTATTTTGGTAAATAGAGTTAAAAATGTTATTTTTCAATATAAAGTTTTATCGAGATGGATTGTTGGTGATTGTGTGAGTGTTACTGGCCTACAACACAATATTTCAGTAGATTTAAGACTTTAAGGCCTAAAATTTAGCTTTTGAGATTGAAGACATTTTAAGACCCTGTGGATACCCTGATTATTCATCAATATGTGGACCTTTTTGGGTTCTCGGAAGCTATAGAAATTAAAAATGTAAAACAGGAAATATGTTGGAACCATTGTTTTTGTTTACATCCTTTAAAATGATCTATACGCTAAATCAGGCCGATGAGCTCCGACGTTAACCCAACAAGAGGCAACGTGGAACACATAAAACCAACTAGACGAACCGAAGCTGACCGACAAAGCCCAACAGCTTTGAACAGCTCACCTTGCTTCTCATTATAACTTTGGGAAGATGTTTGGTGCACGTTATGTTCCCTTTGATATCTATAATTGTAAATGCAAACAAGAAGTAGAATAGGACTCTGTGTAACTGCTCATGTACCTGCGGTTCAATAATTCATCCTCTTCATCCAGATCATTGGCTCCTATTTGGTTGGCATCGTACGTGTCATCATAATCATCGTCATAATCATCCAGGCCGAAAGCATTATCCTGGTCTCCAGAAGGGTTACTCGCTATGGGAATCTCATCCACCACGGTCTGGTAGGCTTGATATCTGGCTCTCTGCTCTTCTATGTGCTGCTTGTCATTGAGCGTAGCGCGAACACTCTCCCCCTGTCTGAAGTACACAGAGATCTTTCAGTTTCTAGCTTGCACAAACATAATTTCCAGTTGCAGTTGAATATTGCATAATGCCCTGATTTCTGTTTACGCTGTACTTGTCAGATGCTATTATTCTCTTGACCAAGTGGATGTGCATAAATATTCTGTTGTAGCTTTTTAAGTAATATGACTAATATCACACTGCAGGGAAGAATGGCTAATGTTTCATTAAGCAGGATGAGTTGGAACAGAATTTACCTCCGGCCTTTCCAGATGCGACTCATGTCTAGACGGTCTCGGTTGAACACGTCAAACTCGTCATCGTCAAACACATTTGATCTAGTGCTCAAAACTGGGGGAAGCTCATTCTTCACAGGCCTGTAGGGCAACATTAAGAGCCAATAAGAAGACAGATTAAACCATAAAGGAAACTTATTTGCTATTAATGTTTCTTCTGGAGAAAGTTTTACTTCTTTTAGTTTGACTGGAATTAAACAACTGCTAAGATCCATATTATTAGCGCTCCTAAATATGTCTTAGATTGGCCACAGCACAAACCACTGTTGCCCAATGACCAAATTAACATAACTTGCCTAATTAATTTAAGCCTTTACATTGTACTGTAAGCTGAAATCTAGCAAAGCAACTAGTAAAATATCATATACACTCATTATGGCTAAAACGTAAGAAATTTGTTATTATAAAATAGCTATTGAAGCTATTATTATTAAAAAGGTGTTAAAATAATTTAGTATTAATAATTTTGTTTTCAGCTGTAAAGTAATATATTACAAACTTTGATTGAAGCAAAGTAGTACAAGACAAATCTGACAAAAAGAAAATTTAAATCTGACATAAACATGTAAATCTATTCAAAGTTGTTGGTTGTGTCTATAGAAACAATATAATTTATGAGTTTATTGTAAAAAAAAAAACCCAAAATCACTATGAAAAAAAAAATAAGTTTTTATATCTGCAGCCTGACTGTTGCACTCTATTATTACAGGACCTGAGCTAAAACATAAATGTGAATATTTTAAGACCTCATCACCCCTTCTAATCAGTATCAAACCTTTAACTTAATAAACAGTTGTCAATAAACAGATGTTAATAAACAGTTGTAGTTGGCTGGAACACAACCATGCAACAGAACTCAGATAAGCTCGGAAGAAACAAAGCTTGAAAGATTAAATAACGGGGTTGTTTTCAGCGACAGCCTTTAGAAAATTTTTAAACTTAAATTGTTAAACCAGGAGTACGCAAACTTACATTTTCCCATTTTGCCGTCTGTTTAGCTCTATGGTTTCACTACATGTGGAGAGCGTCACATCACCTTACCGCATTTGTCGCAAAGTACGTGCCATTAGAGGAGCTTGGCTGGATGCGTCAACCAATCGCTTGGATCGAACATGCCGTTGTTAATATTAGGAGGAAAATAAATATATTTATGCTTTTTTGGTGTTATACACTTTGGACAACGCTTGAACAAAGTTTAGGACCTCGTAAAACACGATTAAGACTTTTAAAATACCTTTTAAGAGCCTTAATTTTCTCATAATTGATTTATCAACCTTTAATACTTTTTAAGACCCTGCGGACACCCTGTAAAATGAATTACAGTAAGAAAAACTAATAAATAACAAACTGCTCACTGTTAGTTACATTTTAGTTAAGGCACTGACTAACACCAACCAATGTGATCTAATTCTAAAGTGCAATCAATATTTGTATCTTATACTTTACCTGGCCATTGCCCGGTCCAGTTTGTCTAGAGAAGGAGCTAGTTTATCTTCTAGAATGTTGTTAATGGCAAGTTCAGAATTGTAGCCGTATTCTTCTAAGCATGCCAGTATAAATCCCTCTCCCAAGTCTGGAAGCAGGTCTCGGATATGGGACAGCAGAGATTCTAATTCTCCAGCACTCACGGTGCACACTGCCCCCTAAGCACCAGACAAAAAACAAAACAAAAGGAGGAATACATTTTTTAAAGGAACACTCCAGTTTTTTAGACATAGACAAATTTTACAACTCTCCTTGAGTTAAAAGGTTGAGTTTGACCATTTTTTAATTCAATCAGCCAATCTTCGGGTCTGGCAGGAGCAATTTTAGCTTAGCTTAGCTAAGCTTAAATCATTGAATCAGATTAGACCATTAGCATGTCGCTCAAAAAAAAATATATATACAAATCTTGACTCTTCTGTAGTTACATCGAGTGCTAAGACTGACAGAAAAATAAAAGTTGCTATTTTTAGGTCGATATGGCTAGGAACTATACTTGCATTCTGGAGTAATAATCAAAGAACTTTACCATGGCTGCAGCAGGTGTTATGCGGCATTCACATCAGACACGGATGAAGCGTCAAGCATGAGTGATTTACATGTTAAGTCAATGCAAAGACGCGAAAAGACATCCTGTGGCGCAATTCGTGCGAATGAAGAGGTGCGAGTTGCGTGTTTAACACGCTAATCGCTCGAGTTGGAAAATTTGAACTTCAGCGAACATTCGCGCCGCGTTAACTAATCTTGAGCTTGCTTTTGTAGGGGTGTGATTATGACATGGTGCCTGTTGTTGTTGTTCCAAATCCTCTTGGGGAAATCCTCTTGCTGACACTGGACAACAGTTCCTCAAACTGGGCTGGGCTCAGTCTGCAGCACCGCTGAAAGCCTCCATTATCCAGGTATAGTTTCTGGAGGAGTTGATGAACTTATTGAGCTGGGTGCACCTCGGAAAGGATATCATGGACTCAGACATGGCGCCGAACGAATATACGCTGCTTTTCAGCCTTCCTAAAGCACATAAACAGTGCTATTCTCTCAATAAAATTCATGTTAGTAGTGAAGCTAGAGTCACCGGGCAGACAAAAGCCCGCCCATGACGGGAATCTGCATCTATTGTGAAGTGAATTTCACGCACAAATTAAGCAAATTTGATGAGCAAATGAAGCGAGTGAACTCAAAATGTTCACAGTGTCTATTTACGTGAGAATAGAGCTATTTCTCTTGAGTTTTTTTTCTCTTTATGTCGTCAATAGGTGAAGTATTTTTTTCCTCGCCACTGGCTTGCTTGGATCAGGACTTGTGGAGCTGCTATATAAATCAACATGAACTGAATTGAACCATTTATTCACGTGTGCCACGTCTGACGAAAACACAGCATAATGATTATTAGAGTATAGTATAGCCTATATCGACCTAGAATATAGCAACTTTTCATTTTCTGTAAGTCTTTAGAGACACGCGATGTTACTATAAATCAATGGTCTCAAACTCGATGGCTGGAGAGCTGCAGTTCTACAAAGTTTAGCTCCATCCACCTCCAACTCTCACCTGCTTAATAGTCTCTAGTAGTCTTGAACACCTTGATTAGTTGGATCAGCTGTGTTTGAGTAGGGTTGGAGCAAATCTGTGCAGAGCTCCAGGAATTGAGTTTGAGACCTATGCTATAAATAGTTAGGCTTTAAATAGGAAAATTATCAAAACTCTTTTTTTCGAGATGCTAATGGTCTAATTTGATTCAATCATATTTGAGAGCTAAGCTAAATGTGTTCCGCCATACCTGGAAATCAGCTGAATGGATTCAAAGAAGGAAAAAAAACTCAACTGTTTAACTCAACTCTAATGTGTTTCTACGACGTGTTGCTATTTTCAGACCAACGCAACAGCAATTTTCCCATTTTCTGCCATGTTGTTTAAATAGCAAATCCATTATATATATATATATATATATATATATATATATATATATATATATATATATATATATATATATATATATATATATATATATATATATATATATTGTTATATATAACAGTGTGTAACAGTGTCGTAATAAAAAGATGTAATGTTTGGTTTGTCGCATATAATTAACTATTTATGTGATGCGAGTAAATGGTGCGTTTCAATCCGGCTACCACCGCAAGTATATTTCAAACCTGTGGGAAGCACTGTACCCTTTAGGCAGTGGAAATGCACGCCTGATAAAGGTGACCCGTATCAACCCGTACCGTTACCAAACTGTACCAGTCAGTGGAAACAGGCGTAAGAGTTGTAAAACGAGCTTATATCCAAAAAAAAGTGCAGTGTTCCATTTTTACACTTAAAAAATTACTAAATGGTCATTAAAATAGTGTTATCAGCACCGTCACAGATTTTTCACTAGTTAATGAACTTACATTATCACCCTTACGAGGAGTGTTAGACATTGCTTCTGCTCCTCTTAACTCTTCTCTGACTTCTGAAACTCCTGCTCCTTCTGTTGGGGAAGCTGCTAAATCTCTGTCAGTCTTGTTCTTGGCCCCTGCTCTGTGATTGGACGAGGAGATCGCAGAGGGGAAGCTTCTCTTCTTCCCCACACACTCCCAGGCAGACTCTACACCTTGCAACAGGTAAGAAGTCCTGGTCTCATCTCTGAGTGGGCAGATTAAGGATAATTTTATATCCTGCTGCTAAAGTGAACTTTGTACTTGGTAGTTATTAGATACTGATACTGCAGGAAATGAGCAATAATATATGTGTTGTTAATTCTAAATCAAAGAGGAAAAATGACATATAATGGGTTATTTCTGGAATTACTGAGATCATCATGTATAAAGTAGAAGCTTAAAAATGGCAGAACGTTGTCCCTTTTATTCCAAAACCAGCATACAGTGTTCCAAGAGTAAGGATACAAATGAGGAAAGGCCTGCTGAAGGAGACTGATATCATCAGCTATAGGGAACTGTTCATCATAATCAGCCAGGAATCTGATAGATAACAAACAAACAGTTGTTTTAGCAACAATGCAAGTGAATGTATTTATGAAAGGATCATTGACTCAAGTAATTGGTAAAAACAATCATTTTGGAATGAAATCCTGCAGCTCTTGAGATGCCCAGATATTCTAGACTTGTTTGTATGATATTTAGTATAATGTGGAAACATGTAATAACCAGCATTGTTGTGTCTAAAATGAATCTTAGTAATGACTTTTTATTTGTTGAAGAGCAGTATAATTCAAACATATCACATTTGTGATTTGGCTTGTGTGTTAATATTTGGAAATATAGCAAATATTAAAAAATGTTTTTAATGCTTTAATTATAAATTTATTCAAATTAAACATTAAATGTAATTAATTTAATGTTTAATTTAAAATTCAATAATTTTTTAAAATACATTTTATAAAAACACTTTTTAATAAAATTATTGAATCAAATATTTCATTTAATAATTATTAAAATATTTTGTATACATTTTAATGCAATAAATGTAATAAATATATATTTTAAAAAAAACTTATTAATTTTTCAAGTAATACATAATTTATTTAAATAAAATTATTAAATCAAAGATTTCAATTCTTAGTTTTCTTAAAATAATTTGTATACTTTTTTAATGCAATACATTTAATAAATATATCTTTTTATCAAATTAATTCATTTTAAAGTAATACTTTTAATTTGAAAGTAATCAATTTATTTGAATAAATTTATAAATTTTAAATATATAATTCGAGCAGACTCATCAAGGAGTAAATGCTTCGAATTTGTTTGCGAAGACAGTGACATACTGATTAATGGCAGCTTGGATATTATTACAATATTTTTCTAGGCGACGTAGTGGCGCAGTAGGTAGTGCTGTCTCCTCACAGCAAGAAGGTCGCTGGTTCGAGCCTCGGCTGGGTCAGTTGGCGTTTCTGTGTGGAGTTTGCATGTTCTCTCTGCGTTCACGTGGGTTTCCTCCGGGAGCTCCGGTTTCCCCCACAGTCCAAAGATATGCAGTACAGGTGAATTGGGAAGGCTAAATTGTCCGTAGTGTATGACTATGAGTGAGTGTATATGGATGTTTCCCAGAGATGGGTTGCGGCTGGAAGGGCATCCGCTGCGTAAAACATGTGCTGGATAAGTTGGCGGTTCATTCCGCTGTGGCGAACCCGGATTATTAAAGGGACTAAGCCAAAAAGAAAATGAATGAAATTATACACAATACAATATAACTACACTACACGATAAATTCCGCACACATTCACTGTTGCCAGATTGGGCGGTTTTACACCCGATTGGGCTGTTTTGAATGTGAATGTTCCCGGTAAAAAAGTGGCATAGGCGGGTTGACAAAATTTTTGAAACGCTTTTGAAACGTAACTTTTATATGCAACTTATTCAACAAAACATAACTGTGTGCTCCTCCTCCATTCAGTTAGTAGTGATCAGTGCATAGCACAAACCGCGTGGGCTCAGCCGTAAGAGGTGAAGGAAAGTTGTATCAAAATCTGATTCCCCGGACAAATCTTACTCCCTTTCGCACGCAGTTTTTTTTCGATGTGATCCACTTATGTTGTGATTCAGTGACTGCTGGTGTTGATTGCTGTATGGTTAAAAATTATGACAGTTAAAGTAACTAGGTTAATTTCGATTTAAATAAATTAAAATATTAATCAAATTTTTTGGGCATTTTTTGTGCGTTTTGGCAGGTTTTGGACAACTTTTGGGCTGGAAAAAAAGTCATAAATATCTGGCAACATTGCACACCTTTAACATATTGACACACAACCATTAAAACACATAAACATCATTTACCGTTTCTCTTGAAGGAAAGTTGTGAAGTTCTGTAGAAGATCTTCTACAAAGGATGCCACATTTTCAGTGCTGTAAAAATGATCAGAGCTTTGTGTTAAGACAAGAATATCTACTATGCATTACCATCTTTGCCTACATAGTGAGCTTTAAAATCATGTACCCCTCCAGTATGGGCTGTAAACACGCATGTTGGAGCAGCAGGTGAGCAATCTCCACCATTTTCTTTCTGGAATAAGATACTCGTCTCCACATGTCCTCTTGTAAACTGAGACAGAATGCAACAAGTTTAAACTGTAATCTGTGTAAATTCATCATAAAGAGCGGTCAAGATTGCTATTCTAACCTTTTATCGAAATTCCTCTTCTTCACTGCTTTCTCCAGGTCTGGAACTGCCATCTCATAAAATGATGGTAATCTACATTCAGAGAGGTTCCGGTCATTATTTTTGTAACATTATGATATGAACTTACTGAAGACACTATATTGTGTGCCCTGTTTCTATCTGGTATTACTGTGCATTAAAATGTGTCTCTTGTGACCAGGGCTGAGCGATATGGCACAAATACCCATACACTCAATAATTCACACACACACACACACACACACACACACTACGGTAAATGTTTGCTCACCCAATTTGCCTATAGCACAGTCTTTAGACTGTAGGGGAAACAGGACCACCCGGAGAAGAACATGGGAAGAACATGCAAACTCCACAAAGAAATGCCAACTGGCCCAGCCGGGACTTAAACCAGCAACTCTCTTGCTGTAAGGCCACAGTGCTAATCACTGAGCCACCGTAGCGCCTCAATATCACGAAATAGTATGCAAAATCTAAATATTGTATATTTTACTAGATTGGAACTTTCTTACAGTGCTCGTGTCTACTGCACTCATATAAATGATTAAAAAGGTATTACTGTAAACCAGTGTTTCCCAACCCTGTTCTTGAATGCACACCAAAAGGTACACATTTTCAACCTCTTCCTAATGAAACACACCTGAATCATCACGGCAATTTTACACGCCATCATGGGAATGCAAGTAGAAATGTGAATAGCATGCCTAATCTCACAAGGAAACGTAACTATTTTACGTATTGCCAGAAAAGCGGCTAATTCGTATGAAATCATATGGTTTAATTTGTTTGAAAACATGCAATTTTAAAAAGGAGGCATGTCCTCAAACCACTCCTTCATTGTATGAATGAGATCAGACAAATTAATCAAAAAGTTACAAATTGCCAGTGAGATTGCGTTAGAATAACAGCATTTTGAGTATACATTTTGCTTTTTGTTAAGCAATATTTTATGCTGAACCTGCACTCAAAAAAAAAGATTTGAGCTGCTTGTTCAAACTACTTATTTAAAATGAGCGAAAACAACACAATTATTGAGATTTTTTGGGACAACTTAATTGTTTTATGTTCAATTCACTGACATTTGTCACATTAACTTAATTGATTTGTGTTGGGACTACATTAATGAAATGTGTGGAACTCAGCATTTTTTCACTGTGTGTAATCATTAGTTTCTGAAAAGTGTTTTATATTTCGGTAACATTCATTTTTATATTTCTAAATCAATACTCAAACTAAAACTATTAATTGACTGAATTTACAGAAAAGGTTCTATGTCGTGATACACAGGTGAATTATTAGCCCCCCTTTGAATTATTTTTTCTTTTTTAAATATTTCCCAAATTATGTTTAACAGAGCAAGGAAATTTTCACAGCATGTCTGATAATACTTTTTCTTCTAGAGAAAGTCTTTTTTGTTTTATTTCGACTAGAATAAATGCAGTTTTAATGTTTTTTAAATACCATTTTAAGGTTAAATTTATTAGCCCCCTTTAAGCTTTTTTTTTTTCTCGATAGTCTACAGAACAAACCATTGTTATACAATAACTTGCCTAATTAACCTAACCTGCCTAGTTAACCCAGTTTAACCTTTAAATGTCACTTTAAGCTGTATAGAAGTGTCTTGAAAAATATCTAGTCAAATATTATTTACTGTCATCATGGCAAAGATAAAATAAATCAGTTATTAGAAAGGAGTTATTAAAATGTGTTATTAAAATTTAGAAATGTGTTGAAAATCTCTCCATTAAACAGAAATAATAAGAAAAAATAAACAGGGGGCTAAAAATTCAGGGGGGCTAATAATTCTGACTTCAACTGTATATATAAGGGATGCCACAATATACAGTAAAATATTGAAACGTTCAGTATGACCTCCATGGTTTAATATGCATATGGATAATACAGTTTTTCGGTTTCGCAGTAAAATTCCAAAATTGCACTTTGCATTTTTCTTTACTCTCTGAAGTGCATGTCCATGTGCTGAAACAGCGAGTAAATGTTCCATCAGCACTAAAATAGGAGACACTTGTCACTTGTCCAAACCACAAGAAGTCTGTATTGTTGCACCCCTAATATATTAATCAACCTTTATTCATATAGCATCTTACTACAACCAAGGTCGACCAAAGTGCTTTACACCAGTAAAAACAAATTATACAGCACAAATAAAAAGCAAACAATGCAAAAAAACAATACAACAATACCAATAAAATACAGCAAAACATTAAAACACAGAAAAGTGTCAGTGCTACTATGCATTAAAAGCCATTTTGAACAAGTGGTCTTGAGACTGGCTTTAAAAAGTGGCAATATATACATAATTATCTGAGATTAATTATATTGTCATATCACCCAGCCCTAATAAGAAAGTGGAAAAGCAAGCAAATGAAAAGCAAATCTCATCCATCCTATAATAGGTCATTAGACAGTAGTCTTTGCAGGTTGTTCAAATACATTCAACCACATGAGTGTTTGTAATTGGATCAGCAATTGGATCAGTTAGGTTATCGACTACCTTTGAAGGTGTTCAAAAGGGGACAAACATAAATAAATAATGGTATATGTATATCTATATATATAAATATGTGGTTGTGTGTTTGTCACCTGGTAAGAAAGTTGTGCTGTTTGAAGGTAGAACAAGCCTCAGGGAAGATGTCCAGGAAAGAATGTATAGTAGTGCAGGTATCACACATGTAAGAAACCAAGTCTGCAAGCTCCTAAGACATAAATGTGATGCATGTTTAATTATAAGCATATTATTCTGCCAGTAAATAAACTGAAGGCAGAGTCAGTTAATGTGTGTCTAATTATTATAATATTTTACCTCCTCTGGCATTGTCATGGCAGTTAGGCATCTGTTAGCATTGAGTTTTAAGGGCTGACCGGCTCCTGTGTCCTCTGACTGAATACCACACTTCTGTATTATTATATCAAACACCTAGAAAGCACATGCAGAGATTTTAAGAAAGTTCAGATGACAAATAAATCAATAGGAACTGTTGATTACGTAACATGATCTCATAAAATACCTGGATGATGGAGGGTATAGTCTCATTTAGGTCTCCATAATAACTTGGCTGTTGAGTAAAAATGTTCTCTGGGGGGAAATGAAATTATAAGTTTCAAAAATATGGAAACACTGTAATAAATATGAGTTATTTTAAAAGAATAATAAGGTATTTATGCATTTCTCTGTTGTTGTTTTAAAATATGTACTGTGATTTTAACAGATTTTGTGTACCGATCATTTTATGTAGCAGTTGGGAATTTCCTTTTCCGTACAGAACACACAGATCCAGAATCTTGGGAATGTCAAATAGATAGTTGTTGTAAATAATTTCTGCAAACACTGCAGGGGTAATGAAGTGCTCCTAAGGAAGACAACAGAGCAGTGGTTTAAAATCAGAATCAGTATACATTTAATGTTATTTACTATAAAGCAACAGAACACATTTACCCTACCTTTCACAAGTAACATTATTTTATAAACAATGAATAACTTTATTCAACAAGAATGCATTTAAGGGGACCTATTATTGAAAAAAATGACTTTTATAAGTGATTTAAACAGTTGTGTGGATATAATAGTTTGTGAATATAACCAGCTTCTAATGGTAAAAATGTATTATTTTTATTTTTTATAATCACACTTCATAAAAACAGTCTGCAGAAACACTTTTGATTGACATTTTTCCTTTGTACATGTCACCAGAAGGGGAAGTCCAGCCCATTAGTGACAATCTCTTCCTCATCCGCATAGGACATAGTCTTGTTTTCAAATCTGCCACTATGCTGACACAAGGGCATTTGTAACACAATCTCATTTCAATTTAAATCTACAGTCAACCAAATCTTACAAATAGGATCAAAACCTAAAAGCGGCAGTTATAAACTGTTAAAATTTTGAGCTAAATCTTTATATACACACTCCAGAGACTTATTTTCCATCTTTCCAAAGTCCCCTTTTAATTAAGAATTGACAAACTTTTCTACCGTTACAAAATTATTCTGATTCAAATATACTCAGTGTATTTCCATAAATTATTAATCAGCACAACCATTTTCAACATAAATGATAAAAAAGTTTCCAAAACACCAATTCAGCATATTAGAGCATATCACGAGACACTAAAGACTGGCATTATTGTAGAAAATTCTGATTTTACATTAAACATTTGCATTCATTCAAAATAATTTTATTCAGGCAAATAAATATTTTCTTAAAACACACTTATGCAGGAATCTATTAAATTATACAAACAATTAACTATATTAGTTTTTTAAATTATATTTTAATTTTATGAATGTGGCACTGACTTCTAGTTACAGAATCTATTTAATGGAAAAAGTTAAATAAAAAGAAAATCCTGTTTACCTTGGACTCTTTGTGTGTAGCCATCCTGAGAAAGACCATGAACATGGAGCGGTGAATGTTCCTCTGCATGTCGGCCACAGCTGGACTGGACGAGAGACCAGACGGGTCCAAACCACGGGGAGCGTGTCTCAAATAAGAGTCCAAACACCCCTGTAATGACTCATCAAATACTACCTAAAGACATAAAAGAAACCATTTGACAGATTTTTTTTGCCTGTCCTCATGACATATTAAACTGTAAGTCTATTAAACCTTAATATTATTCTACTCAGATGAACTCCAACAGATTTGTTCAAAATACATCATACATATACATCATACACATTAAATACATATTTATTCCTGTTTCAAAAGATACATAATTTGAAGTCTCCATAAACAAGCATGTAATTGCAGTAAACTTGCTTTTATATTTGCACATTCTTAATATCATTTCAGAAAAGTATTGTTAGCAAATTCTAAAAAGTGAAATCATATTAGCAGCCAATGACTATAAAAATACATTGTTCACAGTTACTTAAATAATGCTGATGTTGTTTTGAAGTCATACGTGCATTTAATTTCAGATTAAATATTCAAAGTAGCATGGAAAAGATATAGGGACCATATCACAAGTTTTCACTTACACTTAGCCAACTATAAAAGCACATTTCACTCACACTACGCATTCAAATGATATATTTTTTATTGATCACTATATATATTTTATTTAACTACACTTCATAAAAATATGATTAAAATGTTCTGATCAATTTCCCAGTACTGGGTTGCAGCTGGATGGGCATGCGCGGTGTTAAACATATGCTGGATAAGTTGGCGGTTCATTCCGCTGTGACCCCTGATAAATATAAGGACTAAGCCAAAGGAAAATGAATGAATGTATGTTCTGATTGAAATGGCTAATTTGTAGATGGTTCCTCGTATAAATGATGTCACAACCTTTCATAAAGATACGTGTGTTTATCAGCTGTTTTAAAACGCTGAGTTATAGTTATAAATATAATGTACGTTGTGATAATTAAACTGAATTAGCCCTTTTAAATTGTTCTTTCCTATTTTATTGAATGCGTACGTCCGAATTTACGAATATAAAACCAGCTTTACCTCAATAAACATATTATTCTGCCAGTAAAGACACTATTTGAAGGAAGAGTCAGTTCAATGCCTTCAAAAAGAAGTGAATACACTTCATTCGTCAAAGATATGCACAATAAACTATGAATTTATTCATTATTTACAGTGCCTATAGAAAATCATCATATCCTGTGAAAACCTTTACTCACATTACACCCTGCTATCAAAAAACCTTCAGGTTAAAGTTGTAGAAAGGCACAGGTTAGAGGAGGCTACGAAACATTTCAAAGGCTGGACAAGTGATTTGATTTCAGGCTCTATGACAAATAAAGTAATTGTTTCACAGGGCTCTGATGATTTTGTATATGCACTGTATTTATTAATTATTGATTTTTTAAATAAGGTCATGGCATCTTTGTATTGAGACAACTTTGCATTTTAGAGATGCTAACCTGACACCAGAACTTGTCATGAGGCAATGCCAGCAGCCACTCTAGATCCTCTGAGATGAACTGAGCATGTTCCAGGAACTCCTCGACCAGTGCAGGTGTGCCATCTTCAGGTGGGGGTTTGAAGGGTAAAAAACATCGCTCTTCTTTGCGGTCAGGGTGCTGATGAGACAACGGCATTATCAGTCATACAGAAAAAAAAAGCACTGTAACAATGCTTCAGGTGAACTTGAGATTATTGCGCTGCAAAATATTCACTCACCAGTGCTGGTAAAGTGCGTTCTTTGCCTTGAGGTCCAAAGTGCTCAGTCACATGCAGCTCATCTAAAGGCACTTTTGCACATGCCATTTCACCTGCTCAGCTTGGAACAGAAGTGCCTTAAAGAAAATGGCATATAGAAATATATACTGGTAAACCTACTCGTGTACTTCATGTACTTTGTTTGCTCATTCATTTTATTTGACGCAAAAAAATGAGTACATTTAATTCATCAAGGATTCGCACAATAAAGTTTTAAAAACAAAACTTGTCTCCATTGTGGTCCTTGACAAAGTACAGATTCGATTTATATTCGCACATTCGTTCAGTGACATCTTGCTCCCTATATAGTATACCATGGCACTTTGAATATTCGGTCTGAAACCACATGCAAGTATGACTTCAAAACAATGTTAGCACTATTTAATTGACTGTGAACAATGTTGTACTTTGATAGTCACGGACTGCTAATATGATTTCACGATTTAGAATTTACAAGGAATACAATATGAAATAAAACTATTAAGAAGTCTGAATGTGTGAAAATTAAACCAACTTTACCCCTATTAGATTAAGCTTCTCCCTGTAATAGGTACACTGTGAATTATAAATGAGCAATTCCATGCAAATGTCAACCTTGCAATGAAAAAAACTAAGCTTCAAATAGTGAAACCAATTCAACGTTTTTGGTGTAAGCAAGTATTTAACATTACTTAAAAACTACTCAAAATTGTGTTAAATAAAATGGCCAATAGAAATATATAGTGTTAACATAAACCTACCCGTTTGCTTAATGTACTTTTTTGCTCATTCATTTTTTTGACGCAAAAGAAATGATTACATTTAATTCATCAAGGATATACACATTTATTCATTCATTTTCTTTTCGGCTTAGTCCCTTTATTAATCCGGGGTCGCCACAGCGGAATGAACCGCCAACTTATCCAGCATGTTTTACGCAGCGGATGCTCTACCAGCTGCAACTCATCTCTGGGAAACATCCATCCACACTCATTCACTACGGACAATTTAGCCTACCCAATTCACCTGTACCGCATGTCTTTGGACTGTGGGGGAAACCGGAGCACCCGTGGGGAAACCCACGCGAACACGGGGAGAACATGCAAACTCCACACAGATATGCCAACTGACCTAACAGAGACTCGAACCAGCTGTGAGGCAACATCACTACCTACTGCACCACCGCGCCGCCCGGATATACACATAAAATTTTTCAAAACAAAACTTGTTTCTATTACAGTCCTTAATATAGAGTACAGATTAAGATTGTGGTAAAGTTTCCTTTATATTCGCACATTCGTTCAGTGACAACTTGCTCCCTATATTGTTGTTTACCGTGGTACTTTGAATATTCAGTGTGAAACCAGATGCAAGTATGACAAAACAAAATTAGCACTATTTAATTGACTGAACAATGTTGTACTTTGAGAGTCATTGGCTGCTTATATGATTTCACGATTTAGAATTTACTAGGAATGCTTTTCTTAAATTATATTATTAAGAAAAAAGTCTAAATGTGTGAAAATAAACTTTAAAAACAACTTTACCCCTATTAGATTAAGCTTCTTCCTTTAACAGGTACACTGTAAATTATAAATGAGCAATTCCATGAAAATGTCAACCTTGCCATGAAAAAAAAACTAAGCTTAAACCAAAATAGCGAAACCGTTTCTACATTTCTGGTGTAAGCAAGCATCTTAAAGTACTTAAAAACATTGTCTCCATCAATGTTTTCAAACTATTATATTTGATTTAGCAAAGTCACACATGTGGCAATTTCACATCTGTCACATCTATAACGGAGAGATGTCACATCCATTACGAAGCTTTTTCCTCATAAATTAAAAAATGTGAAATGAAATAAAATCAATAATTTTTGTTCTATAGAGAGCCAACACTTATCCTTTTGATTAGCGTCGTTTCTTTTGGGTTGTGCAGTTTAATTCACAAAGCTTCTACAAAGTATGTTGTATACTGTAAACTAGGGCTGGGTGATATGACAAAAATTCAATTTCGATTATTATTTTCCATACTGAACGATAACAATATATATTTCAATATAAGTTGTTAATGCTTCCAGATTTAAAAGAGTATCCCAACAATGATTGAAGCCACAAAAATTATAGGGTCCATTAAACGGCATTACATATTTTCAGCCAATACATTTTCAGTGGCTGAAAATTCGCTACGTCTCTAATATCAACACACTTTTAAATTACCATTGTTGCACGTTTCTGCTGTGTAATTGGCTCTTAGGTCATGACTGAGTAAAAAAGTCTAGAGCTTATTATTGCTATTGACATCAATTTCATCACGATTCAACATAATATTGATTACTGTCTACTGTAAACTCGCTAACCTTTTCATCACATCTATAACGAATGCTTATTTTACTCATTTAAAATCTATAAAATGGTTACAGATTGATCTTTTTCTGATCCCATAACTCTGTGGTGAGTTGTTCTAAAAAATATAAACAGATTTTTCAATATAATGGTAACATATGCCTTCTCTGTGAATTTAAGTTGAGTTTTTACTGCAAATGTCACAACCATAACGCTGGAATTGCTAAAATGATAGCAGAATAAACATAAATACAATCACAAATAACTATAAAACACACTGCAAAATCCCCCAAAACACTATTTCAGTTTAATTTAAACTAAAGCTAATG
Organism: Danio aesculapii; assembly: GCF_903798145.1. Lineage (NCBI taxonomy): Eukaryota > Metazoa > Chordata > Actinopteri > Cypriniformes > Danionidae > Danio > Danio aesculapii. The sequence goes on along the minus strand of NC_079439.1, from coordinate 18,907,482 downwards.
ACTTTTGTCATGCTTTTAACATCCACAGGCAACATTTGCCATACCAATGCCTCAGAATATTTAAAAAGACCGATGACCATAAGCGGTTTTAAACTCCAGTCTGTGGTTTTAACACGTCTTTGCATAGTTTTATAACAATGTTGCTTGTTTAACCTTGGTAACAGTACCTTTAAATAAGACTTTTCATAATGTACTTCATAATGTAACAAGAGCTCAATTGCTGTTTAAATGATGTTATAGTGTTGGTTTATGTTAACTCGTAGGCCGTATTTATTCTGATTATTTTCAACTGTGTATGTTTTGATTGACAGATTTACTGTTTATTGAGTGAATCGTTGACAGTTGACGCTAATATTAGGTCAGAGATTTACAAGCAGTGAGAAAGATGACAACATCATAAACATAATTTGCCATGATTCATTAAGTTTGTTTTATTTTAGATTCGTCAACCTTACACATGGCTGACTGGTTGACTACAGTATTAGCGACGGTGGCTAACGTTAATGCTGCTCGTGTCAGTGAGCTCAGCATTTTTATTAAAGGCAACACCCGCAAATAACATCATTTTTCATCAACAGCAAGATATTTTAGTAATATCAATGATAAATAAGTACAGTGTAAACTGGTACTGAAAATGTGGCAGAGAGAAAGTAAGAAAAAAGTTAGCCCTCTAACTTAGCTTTATACATATCTACTAGATTTGCTCGTTTTATAAAACGGTATAAAAGTAATTCAGATGAACAATCAAGTTATAAAAAAATGTCACCTCTTTACTGAATCTTTCAACAGATGTTTCACAGCTTCAGCATAAAGCATCGCATCTCTCTGCGTGGATATCCGGTGTTCTCGTGCCGAATAGATTTCAAAATAAAAGCCTTCAAAAGGTATTAATTTGTCACCATTCATTTTAATCTTATATACGCATTTGCTTTTATGTAATTTTTGTTTAATTATTGTATTAATTGTTTATTTGAATATAATTTATTTAATATAATATTTATGCATTCATTATTTTACAATCAATATATATATTTTCACAGTCTATCTAGAAATCTATCGATCTATCAATTTGTCTGTCTGTCTCTGTTTTTTATTTTCATTTTAAGATTTATTATTAAAATGTTTGACTAGACACTAAATATACAGATTAAAAAGTATACATTTACCTACAGTAAGTACTACTTGGGTGCAATTGTGATAGTATGCTAAATACTTCTGATATTTAAACTGATTCAGTATATATAGCAATAGTGTACTACTTAAAAATATGTTATTAGTGTATTTATGCAAGTATAATTTGAATGCCATTAAAGATAGTTCAATGTTAGTTATAATAAGTTTAAGTTAAATTTAAATTATTTAAAATATTTAGTAGTGTCGTAGTTAAAACTGCATTTTCCCAATGTGCTACTTAAGTGCACCTAAAATAATACTAATTACCAAAACTCAAAAGTGCACTAAAATACATTTTATGTATTTTTCTGTGCTCTAATTGTATAGTTGATATGCTAAAAGTTAGTCTTTAGGGCTTTTTAAGATAAACTTAAGATGGTCTAAGTGTACTTAACTGTACTGTCCCAGATGAAAAAAGTGCACTAAAATAAGTTTAGCAAGTAAAATGATTGTTGCAATTAAAACAGAATAAAAAAATGACTGCCCCTTTGATGTTCCAGGCATAAAGTGATTACATTCCAAGTTAATCAATCAGATTTATATCATTTACAGTGAATTATTCCATTATTACAATAATTTATTAAATTAACAATAAACTGTCATTCTTCATTACCTTCATGGAGAGACTCTTTTCAAAGTTACTGTTTATTGTTTTACGGGCACACACACACGCACGCACGCACGCGCGCACACACACACACACACATATCTCTCGCTTCTGGAGCTGGCAAATCCTTGTGTAATGATAATTTTCACCAACAAAGGGAGCCACAAATATTGAAATCTATCTCCAAAAGCGCAAACTTGAAATAAAATAACATCTCGACGCTGTATTCAGTTTTTTAAAAATTATAAATATAATACATTCTGAACATGTTGACAATTGAAAACATTAAATCGCGTTAGATATATGTTGGAACATTTATATTAATCTTAAAATGTATTTTTTTTTTATTTTATTTTATTTATTTATTTGACGTCTGACCGACGTCTCAAAATGACTAAAATGGAGTATCTGCTTTTGCATATAAACTCTTCGTAGGTATCCCGCTGCTTTTGCAAAACCAGAATAAGGATTTTTTTTTTTTTTTGCCCTGAATTATTGTTGGATCTGAACCAGGTGCGATGTTTAAACTGACCTATATTTTCGATCCCAGCTCACAGCGGGTTGGGTGGTGTAGGACCGGCGGGAGTTACATATGCCTGAAAAGAGACGTATAAATGCATGCAAAATGTAATATAAACATACAAAAGTTAGTCAAATTGAGAAACAAAGTTGCTATTATTTACTCAAAAGCCAAATCCTTTACATAATTATTTTATTGTTATATTCCACAGTGCTTCACTGAAATTGCGCACTGGGCTTTTAAGATGATTGAATATGGCGCGGTGGCGTTGCTGTGGTAACCATAGTCCGTGTGGCATTCTAAAAAAGAATGCATTCGAAAAACTTCCCATGACGAAGAGAAATTGCATTAAGTGTCTGATCATCGCTGACATTAGCGGTATGTAAAGATTTTTCTAAAAGTATAATTTTAGTTTATTTTATATGGTTGTTTCTGCGTGTTTTTGTTGAAGGCAGGGCCGGAGGTAGCTGAACTGCTGCTCTAGGCAAAGGATCTGTCACGCCACCTTCAACCAGTGTTGCCAGTTAGCCTATTTATAATTGTAGAATGCCATTTGTCATATTGTCAAGTTGATAGACCAATATACAATATTTTTGTTTGTTTATATGCTTTATTTGTATATTGCTATCTTATTTAACATTTGCAGATTGTTATTTGCTATATTTTCAGATAAATAGATCTGTTATAATGTATTTGTATGCTGTGAGCTTTAACATATATTATTGCATATTACTGTAAGTCTATTGGCAGATAGATTGTCTGGCTGTTGCTTTATTTATTTGTAATTTATGCTGTCGGCCTGTTCAACATTTTTATAGATTAGATCTATATAGATAGATGTCTTGTCTGGCAGGTGTTTCTTTTTTTAGATAATTGACAAGCAACAAAGCAGAAGAAGGAGACTCACTAGAGCATCAGTGGAGATTTATCTAAAGAGCACTGAAAAACACTTTGTTTAATGCTGGAGATCCAGCAAGCTTTGTTTTTCTTGTTTTTTGTTTTTTGCAGATTAAGCTGGGGCATGTGGAGAATTGGGAATCACACCTCAGCAGTGACTAAACTTATGCTCAGGTTAGGTATTTCCTGGATGGATGGATAAATAGATGTCCTTCCAAGAGGAAGGGGGTGGAGGTGGGCTTAGATAGATAGATGTCTTGTCTGTGGCAAGTGTTTCTTTTTTTTAGGTATTGGACACACAACATGCAAAAGAAAGAAACTCACAACAAGACTTACACCCCACAACGCCGCTGAAGCCACCTGCTACACAAGAGGAGACTAGGTGACAATATGAACATGAGGGCTAGCGCTTTCCAGGGGGAGCGCTACATATGATGAGCTGGTTAGCCGGTAGGGAAGACACGGGTCCTCCTGAGAAGGGAGAACATTCCGTGGCTGAATAACGCATATGGGATCGCCAACAGGGATCACACATAGCTGGCACCGATCCCCAACACGCGGGAAGACCAAGCAGGCATACTAGACATTGTAATGGGCCAGGCACCCAGTCGAGTCCGGTGCTGGGGGCCTCGGAGGAACTTTCTAGGGTTCGCCAGATGGGGAACTCACTCCAGAGCTCCGTGTTAGGGAGCATGGCGCAGCAAGTGTATTTGACACTGAGCTAAGTTTCCTCCCGATTGGTTACCCAGCAATTAGAAGGAAACAGGCTCCATCCGACGATTATAAAATTTAGTGAATGTGTTAGGTGTTGCCCAGCCCGCAGCTCCACAAATATCTGTAACATAGGTGCTTCCTTTCTGCCGACCACCATAACAGATAAAGACCTCCTTAGAATAACCTGAGAGTAGGCCGGCCTGAAATTCTGACTGAAAATGCCTCCAGATCCCCGACCCTCTTGATCGATGCCAGTGCAACCAGCAGAGCTGTCTTTATGAGCTGTCTCCGTGTTAGGGAGCATAGCGCAGCAAGCGCAGTTTCCTCCAGATTGGCCGAGGTTACCCAGCAATTGGGAGGAAACAGGCTCCAGCCGAAGGTTATAAAATCTTGCGAAGGTGCTAGGTGTCGCCCAGCCCGCAGCTCTACAAATATCTGTAAGATAGGTGCTTCCCTTCTGCCGACCACCATGACAGATAAAAACCTCCTTAGAATAACGTGGGAGAAGGCCGGCCCGAATTCCTGGCATGATTTGCTTACTGAAAATACCTCAGATCCCGACCCTCTTGATCGATGCCAACACAACCAGCAGAGCTGTCTTTATGGACAGATTTTTGTAAGGATACTGAGTCAAGTGGCTCAAACGAATCTCTCTGCATACCCACTTTGACTACAGATAGATCCCAAGAGGGCATGCGATGGGTGTGGGAAGGATTTAATCACCTTGCGTCTCTGAGGAACTGGATAGTTAGTTAGGTTATGCTTTCTGAGTTGCTACCATCCACCGCATCATGGTGAGTATAGATGGCAGAAATGTAAACCTTTAGTGTGGAGGGTGAATACCTACACTCCAGCTTATCCTGAAGGAAGGATAGCACAACACTTATCTGGCAATTCCGGGGATCTTCTCTGCAAGAAGTACACCGCTCAGTGAATCTAGTGAACCACTCAGTGAATCTTCTAAAGATCTGGGCTCGGGTGCCAGAGGGTGCCCTGTTCCTGAGAAAGGAGGTCCTTCTTTAGGGGAATAAGCCAGGGAGGGGCCAATGCGAGGAGTGTGAGTTCAGAAACCCAGGTACAGTTGTGCCAGAGAGGTGCAACTGACAAGACCTGCTCCTCGTCCTCCCTGACCCTACACAGAGTCTGTGCAAGTAGGTTCACTAGGGGAAATTTATATTTGCGCATGCCCAGGGCCAGTTGTGGTCCAGCGCATCCGTGCTGAAGGGGGCCTCAGTCAGGGAATAAAACAGCTGGCAATTGGCATTTTCAGGGGAAGCAGAAGGTCGACCTGGGCTTCCCCAAAGTGCTCCCACATAAGCTGGACCATGCTGGGTTGACTCCATTCTGCTTGAGACGTCAGCTGCCATGAGAGCGCATCGGCTGCTGAGGATGTGAATGACACACAACGATTTCAACAATGTATGACTCCAAAGGAGCAGATGGGGAGCGAGCTGTGACATGCGGCTGGAGCGTATACTGTCCATAGGGGTCATATACGCCACTGTTGCTGTGCTGTCCATCCTGACCATATGTCAATACAGTTGAGGTCCGGTCATAAACCCACAGCTGATGCTCGTTGGACACTGCCTCCCAGCATGTGCTGGAAGCATCCGTCGAGACGACAACATGCCTGGACATTTGTTCTAAGGGCATCCTAGCCCGTAAAAAGGCAAGGTCCATCCAAGAACTTATGGTGCAGCAACACAGCGGCGTGGTGGTCACCTGGTGTGCGCCCATCTAGGAACCTGATTATAAAGCCAGCACTGAAGTTGTCTCATATGAGGCAATCCGAGCAGGGTGATAACGGTTGTGGATGCCATATGACACAGGAACCTCTGAAAAATTCTCAGTGGGACTACTATGTTCCTTCCGAGTAGTCTCAGACAGCACAGCACCAGCCTGGCGCGCTCTTCTGTGAGGCGCGCCGTTATGGAGATGGCTATACCAATAATGATACAAATTCAAACTAAAAACAATACTCAAATGAACAACAACAATAAAAACAACCACCACCACAACAATATCAAAAGCCTAATGTTCACAATGTTGTTGATTAAAAAGCCCTTACCTATAATTATACTTAAATTACTTAAAAGAAACACATTTGAGCTATTTTGAGCTACTTTGAGTTATTTTATCCATAGACTCAACAATGTATTGATTAAAGGCCGGTGCCACAACAACTGATCCCATGACGAAGCCATAATGAGCCAGTCGTTGACATAATGGAGTATGCGGATTCCCGCGAGCTGAAGATGCGCTAGGGCACACTCCATGTGCTTGGTGAAAACCCTGCAGTAACCTGGTACTGCCATGTTTGAACTTTGAATGCAAACTGGAGAAACTGTCGGTGGTGTGGAAGAATGAAAGTACGCGTCCTTCAGGTCTATAGCTGCAAACCAATACCGAGGATAGATGCACTGAACTATGCATTTCTGCGTACGTATCTTGAACAGTATTTTGTGTTGACAGCGGTTCAAGAGAGCAGCTTTCCTCTTCTCAGAGTGGCCCGTCTGACTGTCATCAGAACATGTCACCGCACCCTTTGATGCAGCAATGGACATCTGGTTCTCAGTGTCATAAAGTGAGAGAGTGGTCATCTCGGGGGATGCACCACCACACTCACTTTAAGCTTGGATGCAGTGCACTGTGATGAAGTGAGGTGTCCGCAGGCAATGGATGAGCCCCCACTGTGACCCTCAGGCCCGCCTTGATGCTAACTGACTTACGGGGAGCAGCACGGGTGGCGCACCTTCATGCTAAAGTGCACCGCGACCTAAGTTGCGTAACAGTCATGCCCTTGCAGTGAGGGCATGAACTGTCTGCGAGCACATCCTCAACATGCTGAACCCCAGACATGTGACACAATACTTTATGCTTGTTATCCGGGGAGAGGAAACCACCGCACCTTGAAACTCACGGTCGGATTGAATTCTTTAAAAAGCTCGACCCTGTTGCTCTCTAAGGAGAATCTGCTCTTTTATTTAAAACTTCTCTTAGCCACCAGTGAAATGCCCAGGGGACAGGAAGTAGACAAAGTTCAGCCGCCACTGCATCACCTGCACTGGATGGAATATTGCTTTCTTTCTGGAAGACAGCTTAGCAGAAGGTTTTCAGTCTCTCGTGAGACTCTGAAGCAAAAAGTCTAACGGCTTGCTTTGCGTGCGCTGACTATATACTCTACTAATGATTAATCACCAGCACCTGCGAAGCTGAGCTCTGCCAACTCATTGGCATTCATTGGCCCGTTTTCTTAGACACGTCATATTTCCCATCAAAGGGGAACCACTGGAGCTCAGCAAGCATGTAGAGCTCTGTTAGTCCTGTCTATGTCGTTTACAGACTGGAGCGCAGCATGTGGAGAAAAATAGGAATCACACACCTCAGCAATGACTGGAAACTGATGATCAGGAATATCCTTCAAAGGCAGATGGATGGGGGCATTGACGGATGTCCTTCCAGAAGGAAGGGGGTGGTGGTGGGCATAGATAGTTAGATAAATGTCTTTGTGGCAGTTAAAAATTGTAGGAAATGGAACCACTACAGGCAGAAGAAGGAGACTCTCAAGAGCATTGTTGAAAATGTATCTGAAAACTGCTGGAAAACAGTTTGTGCATTTCTGGAGCTCAGTCAGCAGGTAGGGCTCTGTTGGTGCTGTCTTTGTCTTTTGCAGATGAAAGTGGAGCAGAAGAAGGAGACTGTACACTTGACACCATTACTATTGAATGCTGTCAATGAGCTTTTCCTGCCATTCCTCTTCTCTACAGAAAAACAAACAAACTGGAATTAGTCTCTCCTTCCTCAATCCATTTTGCGCTGAATCTAACATTCCTCTAGCCAAATTCAAATAAGCCTGATTATTTAAATAAAAATAAACAAACTTCTTCTAGAGTTTGTATTTTTTGCAATAAAGTGTTTATTTTATTAAACAAAATCGCGCATTTTAATATTCTTTGATACCTTTAAATATTTACTTCTTTGAATAGCAATCTGCCTTGGTTTAAATATAAAAATGTCCCATTTCATTTTATAACCATCAACAGATTTTTAGAGAATGTACCTAAAATTAAATCTTTAACATTATCATTAAATAAAGTATCTTTCAAAAGGGAATTGTTAAATTTCCAATGACCACGCAAACATGGCAGTTTATTGGTATTGCTCAAACAGGTTTGTGACAAGTGACGATTGAGTAGCCTAAATCAGTGGTTCCCAAAGTGGAGGTTAGGACCCACCAGGGGGACAGTGATGGGGGGAGGGGGGGGGTCGCTTGGTGATTTCCAAAAAATATAATTAATTTTATTATACCATTAGAATAACCATATTATATCCATAACCTACAGAAGACAAAAATAGTAGTTTATAGTTACATTAACAGTCTTTCAATGTTTTTATTATTGTTTTGCAACCCTTGGAGTGATTACATTATTTTAAAGACAAAGCATAGCATCAAATGCAGCAAGACTGATTTTATGGCACCTGGTCAAACTTTCTGACACCTTTACAGCACTCATATAAATTAAAAAAATGAAACGAAGAACAGACTTGGGCCAATTGGTGTGTGTGTGTGTGTGTGTGTGTGTGTGTGTGTGTGTGTGTGTGTGTGCCGTTGCATTCAAGGTTTCTATATTTATGGGTAATTCTTTAACTATACGGGCACTTTTATGTCCTTTGATTATATATCCAAGAATATATATAATTTTGTTCAAATGTCTCTTTCTTTGTCAAACTAACAATAAAACTTACTTAATTTTTTTTACTAGTTTTCTATTATATTTTTATCATATTATTCGACCTCTTTTTAGGTGTCAAAAATCACTGTTTTTACCTTGTTTTAAACTTCAACAATGAAGATAACATTTAAAAATATTATTTATCTGGTAACTATTAATGTATCTTAAATAAGCACTAGTGAAATTATTTAAATATTTTATAGTTAATAATGTGAGACTATTATCAATATAAATTTTCATACTAAATAGAGCTGTCGCACAGTATCAGTGTCATTTCCACCACAACACTGTAATATCGCTTTAAAAAGTTTGTGTGAAAGATTAATTAGGTGGTTTCTGTGAAAATGAATAGTGTCATCAGAGCACGTCAAGGTAAATATTGCTTGATAAGGAAATAAATTTGTTCTACCTCATTTCCAAACATGTTGTACCTTCAAAGGTGTTTTTAAAAAACTAACAAAATTAAGGTAAATAAAAGTATTTTGTATACATGAAAAGCTAGGATGAATTCAAAGCGAATTGGTGTAGCGATCTTTAATTTTTTCTCAATAAACTGTAGAAATGTCATTTTGCCACTGTGGTGGAAATGACATTTATGGTTTCAAAACACAATATGGATTGCAAAAGTACAGGGGTTGGACAATGACACTGAAACACTGCCCAATTTAGTGTTGGAGGTTTCATGTCTAAATTTGAGCAGCTGGCCAATCTTCATTGATTTCACATACCACCAGTAAGAGCAGAGTTTGAAGGTCCGATTTGCAGAGTAACAGCACAGTTTTGCTAAAAAATATTGCAATGCACACAACATTATGTCATTCATTCATTCATTCATTCATTCATTCATTCATTCATTCATTCATTCATTTTCTTTTCGGCTTAGTCTTTCCAGCGGATGCCCTTCCAAAAGTGCCCATAGTTGAAGAATTGCCCTTACATGGTGGTTCCCGCAAGGAGGATATTGGGGGTCGCGTCACTGGCATTGCTATTTTTTTAATGTTTGGGATGCCCCTGGCCTAAATGATAACAGTATTTTCAGTTTTGGATGAACTAAATAACATAATTCTCTAAATCTGCCACCAGAGGTCACACTATACCCACATCATATCACAAGCCTGCACACTGAAAGTTTGGCTTGTTTGCGCGCGCGCACACACTGCTCTACAATTTCTGTCCAATCTCAGTCCAAAAAAGTGAATGAACGGCCACGTGTTTTAACATTTCATATAATGTGATTTAACAAGGACTTTATATTTATGAACTCCATTTGATTCGACATATTTCACCTCCGCTCTGCGTGTACTTTCTCCATCACATTTTTTCACAAATCACAGCAAAAGTGTGTGTTTGCGCTGCTCAAGACTCGACGAGGCCCCGCTGATGATGATGATGATGATGGAGCGCGCGCGCGTGCGTCTCAGTCTCGCCTCCTCTGTTTGCGTAGCGGAGGCTCCACCTTTCAAGCATTGCAGTGACCTCAGCAGTGGCTGAATTGAGCTGGGTGGGATTTTCAGCCTCGTATTCCCGATCGCGTATCCAAGGATCACGATTTAACGGTGTATGCGACAGAGCGAATAAACGTTTAGCCGGCTCGCGCTGAACCGTGCAGGATTTGCGTTCGTGTTTGCGTGCATCTAACGATAGCGATCCAATAAACGAGGAATGTGGGATTTACAGAATGCCCAACAGCGTTGGAAAAAGATTTAAACCCACCAAATACATCCCGGTGTCCACTGCCGCCACTCTCCTGGTGGGATCCACTACTTTATTCTTCGTTTTCACGTAAGTTTGCGGCTTTTTTCTCCACGCGTTCTTTCGGTGAATCGCAGGTTGGGATTGTAGCTGTTCGCTGGAATAAGTTTTATGACAGTTAAATGGCCACAAGGCCTGTGGTTTGACTTTACGCCTTGACTTGTTTCTCTGATTTCTCAATTTATCCTTCTTATTTAAAGATTATTGTGCATATAGTGCATATGTGCCTTTTATAGCTGGGGTGTTAACGTGCGGGGTGATTTTCCAATAGAGATTTCACGTGTGTAAAAACTCTTTAAATCCTAATTAGATTAAGTTAGGGACTGCTACTTGATCCTTGTAGATATTTAGTTATTTGTTCATTCATTGTTTTACATGTGATATCACAGTGAATAGTTTTGATAATTTCACTATAGAGAGATATGCATGATTTAGTAGATACTGCTGAAGTGCATGTGGTTTCAGTGTACAGACTGCATTGATCTTGGGTTCAGAAGCTTTCTCACTTTTGCAAGTCTGAAGTCATTACGAAAGATTATCATAAAGTGGTCTTTGTAAGTGTATTGATGGCCAGGAAGTTGCTTTAAGGTTGAGGCATTCATCAAGCAGTATGTGTGACCGGGCAGATTGTGACAGGCTTTGATTTACTCCAGCAGTTGTTTCAAGTATCAACATTTGACTTATGGATGGCTTGTGTTTAACCATTCTCTTTCAGATTACAGTCTTTATTTGCCATCTTGCCATTTGATCTAAACCCACTCACTTTTTTTATCAGTAACTTGCAGATTCTGCTTTTTGATGGATGTATCGTTTCTTGTAAGAAATTTTTTTTCCAAACATTTTATGACTAAGCAAGTTTATTTAGTGTGGAAAATTAATTAATTGAAGTATTTTAAAAATGCAAATACAATGTCAGTACACCCTGCATTGTTTGCTTATGCGTATTACTTATATGCTTAATACTTGTTGCAAAATGTATGCAATTGTATTTATGTCATCTACTCACACTTAAGTGCCTCTAAAATTTAGTGAATTTCTTTCTCTTTCTTCCATTGGACACAAAACAAAATATTCTGAATAATATTATCCCAAAAAAAAAACAGCCATTCACATCCATAATCTATTTATTTATTTGTAATTTTTAACATCATAGGCTCATTCTGTAAACGTAGCGCTATAATTTTTGGTGAGTAAAAGTACATTCAGTTTTCTTAACGTTAATAGTCAAATGATTGTCTTGCAGTCATTGATGTAAATGCTGTAGATTTGTATTTAATTTATTATTAATGAGTGCTGTACTTGATCCAGACACAAAAAGTACAGTGTCATCAGCGTTCAATAAAGAATCTGAATGTTAATTCACCTGAGGAAGGTCATATACATTAGGAAAAGTAAAGGTCCCAAAATACTCCCCTGTGGAACCCCCATAGAACAACCTAATGCTTGTGATGTTGTTGTAGCAATTTTAACAACCTAAGATCTATTGGATAAATATGATGAAAACATATATATATATTGCAAAAGAAGAGAGACTAAAAGAAATCAATTAGTTTAAAAGAATAATAGGAACTAAAAATACAATGAATTTCTTTTCAGCATTCTTCAGTATTCTTTCGTGTTTAACAGAAGAAAAAAACTCAAACCGGTTTGGAATAAGTGTAGAAGTAAATTACAGAATTTTCCTTTTTTAGGGGGTGATAAAAGTGTTCAGTAGGCATGGATGAGTACTTGACAACCAAAACAACAATGTAAGACTTGTATTTCTTTACCAGATGACATCAGCTACTAATCTAGCATGCAAAATATATCACGCGTGGGTGTTTTATTGCAAATTGGTGTGCACAGAGATCGTTTTGCAAGCATTGTCATTTGTACCTTAAACTCTTTTCTGTTTTTAGTGGATCGTTGTCATGTAAACATACCCTAAATTTGTGTACTAGTTTGAGAGGATGAGCCCTGAGCAGATGGTTGATCTCTGGATTAAGCTTGTCTCATTGCACTTTGATACAATTAGATATTCCTGATTAATATACTGCTTTGGAAATGGATGTTGTACTGATGTAGTATGCTTTACGTGCTAGGTTCTCTATGCAAATAATAGGAAACTGACTGTTTTTTCAGCCATTGAGAAGATAGATCAAACCTCAGTGCCATCTGTATTTAAAACAGCACTCAGGTGCGGCATCAAAGCTTATGTCATTACCCAAGGCCACGCTTGTTCACTGACTGCTCACTGGAGAACAGTCGATAGACCTTCAAGGCAACAAAGACCGTGTGATGACTTTCTCCTGTATGTGAGAAGTGCTGGGGGATTGGGGTGTTGTCAGGCATTTACACAGATCTTAACAAAGTTGTTCTCAGTTGCTTTTTCCATATGGCCTCTGTACTAGGGATGTTCCGAATAGGTTTTTTTTGCCCTCGAGTCTGAGTCAGAGTCATTTGATTTTGAGTATCTTCTGATACCGAAACCCGATCCGATATTTTTATAATGCATAAAAATAATTAGGAGGGAAGAAACAGATAGGATGTTCCTTATTTTTAATTTAATTCACCTTATTTTAACATTCAATAACTTTGTTAATAAACAGAGAACTTCTGTGAGGTAGCTTGAAAAATCAAGTAATAAATAACATCAATTCTTTACTTTTGTACAGAGACCCGGAAGGGACATGATGGTGGGGGAAAAAAATTGGTGGAAGAAAAAAAAAAATTGGTGGGAGAAATAAACAGAGTGATAGGAAAATATATTTTTAAGTTTTTTTGCGTTCCCTCGCAAAGATGTTTTGCGTTCCCTCGCAAAACTGTTTCTCCACAAACACTTTCTGTTCACTTCACCCTCACTTCACCCTGTTCACCCTTACGTTTTGCCGAAATTCTTCCGTATTTTACCATTCTATCCCACTATCATCATATTATTAAGTATTTTCCCATATTTCTGATATATTTTTAATATTGAAAGCACGCTGAAATTAATATTAAAATGTCTGCATTCACTTTCTTTACATTAATGTTGTGCGTCGATCGTCACCTGTCATATGCTACCTCTGAACCAGTGAATGCATGTATAACCGCTGACTGACAGACGTGCTCCGTACAATAAACTGATCCCAGATCAGCTACTTTCATGTTCTACTTTGCTAACATTTAACCAATAGTGTCTCTGCAACAAAGTGATGTCATGCCGCACGCGTCTAGAAAGAGAGTCTAACTTTGTGCCACCGCATAACTATAGATGTTAGGGGTGTCAAAATGAATTGTTTCTTTGGTGCACCGCGATGCAGACGCGGACAATTCGGTATCGGTTCTGTAATAATCATAACCTGTTATTATGTACTGACATAATTTATCTCATGTGCGCTCTGTCGCGATGGAGGCGAGCGCGGGTTTTTACAACACTACAGACGCCAACTACTTAAAAATTTCACTTACAGCACTTACATCCTCTCGGCTGCTGCCGTGACTTTTCCTCCCCTCTGTTTTCCTCTCGGCTGTATGCATTCCTGCAGCTGTACCTGTGCATTGTCGCGGGACCCGACCAGATTTCATGCGGCGTGGGAATAAATTTCCAAATAAAGCGTGGGAGCAGTCGGTAACTCTGGTGTAATTTTAACAAGAGTGGGCGGTCTCACAATATCGCTACCGAACGAGCAAACAAGCAAGCGCGTGTGTGTGCGTGTGTGTGTGTCCATGTGCGTGTGCGTGTGTGTGTTTGTTTGGTGCTGTCTATGTTTGTGTATGTGTGTGAATGAGAGACAGTGTGGTGCTGTGTGTCCATGTGTGTGTGTGTGTGTTTATACAGACAGCTTGTTATAGCCACCCCCCCAAAATACAACACTGTGTATGAAAAGCATCGTCAATGCACCGTGATGCACCGAGATATCGAATTGAACCGAATCCATGGCATGATAATCATAACCGAACCGAACCATGAGACCAGTATAGGTTCACATCTCTAATATGTGTTAAAAAATATTGAGAATATGAATGTACATACATAAATATTCGAGTCTTGATTGGGAGATAACGTCCAATCAACGTCCAGTTACTGTATGAGGAGGCTCGTGACGTAAATCTTGTCACATTTGAGCCATTTTACCATTTTCAGAGACGTTTCATTAACATTATCATGTTTGGAGGTTTCATTTTGCACAATTTGGTCCACATGGTGAATATGTTTGAACAACAAGTTTAGTCTCTCATTTGTACAGGGATTGACCTGTTTAAAGGGATAGTTCACCCAAAAATGAAAATTCTGTCAATCATTTACTCACCTTTTACTTGTTTCAAAGTTTTAGGAGATTATTTTCAGTGTTAAACACAAAATAAGTTGGTAAAAATGTTGGAAACCTGTAACCATTGGCTTCCATAGTATTTGTTTTTCCTATTATGGAGGGCATAGATTACAGGTTTTCAGTTTTCTTCAAAGTATCTTCTTTAGTGTTCAACAGAAGAAAGAATCTCATAATGGTTTGGAACGACTTGAGGGTGTGTAAATAGTGAATACATTTTCATTTTTGGCTGAACTATCCCTTTAAGTGCTTAAAGAAACATTTACATCAGTGAAACTTTGAAATCTGTTACTTGATAAGTATGACCATTCATTCATTTTTTTTTCGGCTTAGTCCATATATTCATCAGAGGTCGCCACAGTGGAATGAACTGCCAACTTATCCAGCATATGTTTTACACAGCGGATGCCCTTTCAGCTGCAATCCAGTATGAAACATCCAGCAGTAGTTGAACACATTTGAATAGAAATTAAGAAGTAGTAGTATTGAGTGTTCAGATTTATTTTTTGATAATATTGATATGGAAAAAATGAAGACACCACTAGAAAGTTTCTCTGGATGTTTTGGATTTATTAAGTATGAGTTAGGAAAAGGAAAATTTTAATATTTGTTTCTAAATATATTATAAAGGTCCAATAACTGCTTTTAGTGGTAATTCAATAGATGCAAGTAGAAGTAGCAACATCGAGGTCTGTGTTCAGTGCCAATTTATTTGTTTATTTTCTGAAAACATCGATCTGGAACAAATTCAGTTTTTCTGGATGTACTGGAGTCTGAGGAAAATATCAATCTTTTTCTGGAGGTTTGATACCATTTCTTCCAAATTTCATATAAAACTATTGCAGCATTTATTTATTTTAAATGACAGTTTATCAGAATAACATGTTTTAATTTGTTGGCATTGAAAATTGGGGTTATTCCACCAAATATCATTTTCTGAAGTTAAAACATTGATAAAAATCCAAAATCAAACAAAACGTGCTCAGGGCTAGCCTTCATAATGTGTTGGTGCTCATTGTGCACACTGTAAAAAATTAATCCGTAAAATTTACTGTAAGAAAAATGGCAGCTGTGGTTGCCAGTACTTAAAAGTACCGGAAAAGTAATTTCTTAATTTTACAGTAAACTACCGAATTTTATTAATTTATAGAGGTAATATGTCTGTATTTTGAATTACCAACATCTACACACCTTTTGTTACACAGTTAGACATGTTAGCACTCCCATATGCAGGTGGTGATGAGGAAGTTACATAATGAACCAATGCTCATCACAATCAACTTTTCCCATAAGTAGAAAAGTGTATCAGTATATAGAAGGTGCTCAGTGTCATTCACACAGCTACTAAACACCAGTATGGTAACACACATCAAATTAAAGTCATGAAATAAACATCGTTTATCAACATTAGATGTAACACAAAACTCTAATGAACATAACTGATGGGGAAACATCTAAAAAGATCCAAAGTAATGTCAACGAAAAGCATAAAAAGTGATGTGCCATACAGGGAATTCTGGGAAGTCAATTTACGGTTATTCGCCATATATATTAAGGAAACACTGTTAACCAGGTTATGGATTTGTACTGTTGCATTTTTACAGTTTTTTTACTGTTGAAATCACGGCTATTTTTCATAGTGTAAGGGATTCATAAGAATAAACAGCAAAAATCCATCCAAGGCACAAAAATATTTAAAAGCCTTTATTCACATGGCTAATCTTTAAAAAAAACCTTTTTTTCAGTTTTTTAAGGATTAGCCATGTGATTAAAGCCTTTTAAATATTTTGCTGTTAAAACATTGATATTTTGTTGTCTAAAATATAATGTTGACATTTTCTGAAAACTCCATTTTGTTATTTTACCCCAAAAAAAGCTCTAAATAAAATTCTTTGGAGTTTAGATTTTTTTAAATTTGTGTGCAATTTACAAAATAAAACAAATAACATTTTACTCAGTCACATAACTATAAATTATAAGTTCAGAAATAGCTGAACTTTCAAGTGGTTCATATTTTTTCATAGGATTTATTTTTGTAATTTCCATTGGAATTTATCTTTGTTTATCTTTGGAATATGAACTTTATAATATTTGTATCCTTGTGCACACTAAAGTTTTTAAAAACCCATTCATGGCTTGAATGTAGCAGTTTCTCGTTCCAAACAATAAAGACAATATCAGCGTGAACCGTCAGATTCTGACCCCCTTTTAATTTGTGTCAAACCTCGTTCCCCTGTTGCCTTATGGGGGACAGATTGGATTAACAGCGGTCTGTGTGCAGATGTCCTGCGGTCTGTAGTATTTCGAAACATTATGGCGACATAATGGCCTATAGTTTAAATTTAAGGCCTTTAATGAAGTGCTCATCTCCATTTATATTAATCTTCTCTCCCCTGCTGGGCTTTCTTGTTAATGGGCCTGTAATGTTTTTATGCTCTTCTGTTTGATTTTCACCATAAACAGCACTTGCTCCCTGTGCACTTATTTCCAGTTGGGTTTAAATGTTATGATGCAAGGTTTAGCAAATGTAATCTAATCCGAACAAGAGGACTTTGATATATTAATTCGGACATATAGAGACTGGTTTTGTTTAGCAAACTGTCAGAAAGAGGCGAATATTTGGCTGATGAATTGCACATAATGATGTTATTAATGAATCCATCAGGCTAGAGACTCGAGCAGAACAGCACCGTGGTGATTATTAGCATATGCCGTTCAGAGCTCGCGGTGTGCAGAGCGATGGAGTGATAAGCAAAACAGAAATAGAATGAGGAAGGTGGTTTTGAGTAGGGCTCCATAATACAGGGAAAATAAGGGGCAGTTTGGTATTGAGTATTGCGATAGCGGTATTTTTAGCAATAAAACATATACATAGAGAAATGCTATTTTTATTAGCTATACATTTATCTAATGATTATACTAAAATAAACATGTTATATAGGTATTTGTTCTGATCTAATTAAATGTAATTCAGGATAAAACGAATGACTGAAAACCTCAACAGGTATTCAGATTCTCATTTGTGTTCATTTTGTCTACTCCAGCCATTTGCATTTATTCTCAGCTATCTGCTCTGATGCACTACACACTTAAAGTATTAGTATTTTGTGATTGTCAATGGGGTCCAATGTTGTTTGGACCATAGATGTGTATGCCAATCCTTACCTGAGATGATACTGTAGTCATATGATTGTTAGTCACACTATAAAAGCAGTTTAAGGGCACCTATTTTACCCCTTTTACAAGATGTAACAGAAGTCTTTGGTATCTTCAGAATGTGTCTGTAAAGTTTCAGCTCAAAATACCCTTCTGATTCTTTATAATACAATCCAGAAGATGCACATTTTGGCCTCAAAAAAGTGTAGCTGTTTTTGCAGACTGCGCCTTTATTATTTTTTTAATTATTTAATTGTTTTTAAGGGAGTGACAACAATGCTTGTAATGTATGATAGCAATAATGACAGTAAAAAAAAGGACAACAGTAATAATAACAACTGACAACAACAATAATAATAAATCACAAGTACTACACCAACTACCACTACATAAAATTACTAATATTACAACTTCTACTGCTGCTACTACAGCCACAACCACGTCTACTACCACTGATACTACTACAACAATGACTACTACTTCTGATACTACTACAGTGTCTACTACAACTGATACTACAACAACATCGACTACTACTACTACTACTACTGATATTACAATCACTGCTACTACAATATCTAGTACTTCTGCCTCATTCAGGACTGTGATGAGTCTGCTTACAGACAGGAGGTTAAGGAGTTGGCTGTCTGGTGCAGTCACAACAACCTGGAGCTCAACACGCTCAAAACAGTTTAAAGCTCCTGGCTATGCAGCCATCATTTTAAAAATGCTGCGCTTTCATTTGCGACAACCAAGAAAAAAAAATAAAGCTCAGCTGGCGAAATGGTGAAATGGCTGAGGATAAAATAGTACAAGATCACTTTCTTGAATAGGTATTGAAAAACAAAACACTTAAATTTTAAAGTTGTCAAATTCTGGGACATTTTGGGTTGCAGAACCAGGGACCTGTACTATAAAGCTAGTTTAGTTCGCACAAATTCTTGGTTTTAGGGTGCTTTCACGCCTTAAGCTCGATTGTTGATTAAAATTGTTACAATGTTTATTTTTGTTCTTGGTGCAGTTCGCTTTCACACGGCAAAGTTTCTAAATTTATACTTTCATATTTGACATGAAACACACATTTACCGGTAGGAATGACATCCCACCCTGCTCATAATTCTCTCTTCATTTAGCCATATATGCCTATTACATATCCATAATACACTGTTACATAGCCTAGTTGGTTACTCGATTGGATCGTTTTGCTTTCTCACTACAATCGATCCACTTCAGAGCCTGTTTCAATCGAGCCGAGACCACCTCATTCAGGCAATCTCGGATTGATTGTTTTGACACGGATCTGAGCACGATTGCTGGATTTACATATGCCAAACAAACTGCGTTAACTGGGGAAACTCGCCAGGTTCCGAAAAAAAAAAAAAAAGTCTAGGTGTGAAAGCACCCTTAGTTACCATGAAGGTACATCAGCTCAACTGCTCTGTAATACCACGGCAACAAACAGTGATTAAAGTCGAGCTGGCTTCATATTACCTAAAAACCAAAAATGATGTAAAACTAGACTGTAACTTAATTCAATTCAATTCACCTTTATTTGTATAGCGCTTTTACAATATAGATCGTGTCAAAGTAGCTTCACATAGAAGATCATAGTAAATTGAAACAGTGTAGTTCAGTGTGGTTTAATAATCACTACTGAGAGTCCAAACACTGAAGAGTAATCCATCGATGCGCAGCTCTACAGATCTCAAACTATGCAAGCCAGTGGTGACAGCAATTCACCAATTGGCGAAAGTGACTAACTTAACTGGCTAGCCAGCTAATCCAGCTTCATGGTACAGGCTCTGGTTTTGTGACTCTGTCTGTTTTCCACTTGCTGAAAACAGAGGAAACTGCATCTATAGTTTGGACCCTAACACTCTGTAAATAATAAACAAAGTGAGTAAACTGTCCAGAGTAAACATCAAAAGCTGTAACAATTTGTATCATTGGAACTGCAAAAATAACTATTTCCAAGTAGGTTTTTTTATGTTCTCCTGGAGAAAAAAGGCTCAGTTTTTGTTAAATAAATGACAAATCTTTCAGTTGATTTATTTTTTGCTGAAAGACAGAAGTGCAGGTGGAAAGACACATTAGACATTGTATCTATTTCCTTTATGTTTCACAAAAAACTAACATATTAATCAATAGTCTTAAAGTTCTTAGACATGAATAAATGATTTTGACTTTAATCTGGGTTATTTTTGTTTTCAATTGAACAGTTGGGTGCTGCTGCCTGTGTTGCTGAATATCCATGAATCTCTAATAAAATAGCTTATTAATATCAGTGAAGAAAAAAGGAACTGAGAGAGAATTGTATGTACAGCTTGCATATTCCATCTCATATTTCAAAAGGCCTGTAAGGTTGATTTCTACAGTTAGAAGCATGCGATAGTGATATTGATTTTTGCTGTGTTTCCCTACACAGAAAGAAAGAGAAAGTGAAAGCTTGACCTCAGATCTATAACTCTTCATAAAAGCTTCATGAATACAGGACAAAAATTTGAATTAAATCCACAAGGAGTTTGTGGATTTCATTTAGACTTTTTTACATTCACTTAAGGAAGCTATTCAAGATGAAAGTTAAACTCTTCTAAAACTATTTCATTGCTGCTATCTGTACAGTCGCTTTCTAATGCACCATATGGCGATATGCAATGCATCATTCATGAATGAAAAAAGCATTTAATTAAATGAGCAATTATCTACCACTCTTTAAGTGTAAGTTAATGCAAAAGAAATGGAAACAAATTGCTATAACAACTGTTCAACCGTTTAATTCTGCAGTTATTTAGCCTTTATGTCAGTCTCTTAAGGTTTTTAAGTTTTGAAGCATTGCTAGACAGAAATTTAGTCATATCCGTTCCTTTTACAAGCCCTGCGAGTCTGTTTAAAACAATAGAGACAACTATGACTCACTCCCACCCTATGTGGGACTCACATTAGAATGGATGTGGGAATCTAATTTTGGATGTCATAGCTCATGTATTCTTAGCTAGAGGCTACATGACAGTAATGAGATCAAATCTGTTTCCCCTGGTTAGTTGACATTAAATAAAGGGAGCACTCGTGAAGATTGATCCAAACGATGGTGTTAATTTGGTATAAGAAGACTGTCTGTGGTTTAAACTAGTCTGTCCACCCTTTGAGAAATACAATTATACTCCATTATCGGCTACACCAATGCATGGCCATAAATTACTGATGTAACATTTTGACACCTGCAGCTGTTAGCTTTCAGTCCAGAGATGACTGATTATAAATGCATGGGGCTTTTTGCTTCCCTATACACCACACTGTATAAAATCGTTTTTGTTTTAACGATAACATGTTTGTTTTTTAAAATGCCTCTGTGAAAATCTGTAACCTGGCTAACATTAGTAGGTTTTCTTAGGGTGAATAACTGTAAATTGACATTTCATTGAATTTTTAACAGCGCAACAATACTTGGGAAAAGTCAATTTACGTTAACCAAGTTAGTTTTTTACCATAGCATTATTACAGTGTTTGCACTGACAGTGTACACAGTAAAATTATTTGTTATTGAACAGTTTCCGTATTTTGTCATTCACAAGTGTTTTCCATTTATTTATGGATGTGAATTGCATTATGGGACCTTGATTTCTTCTCTGTCAACTTTTGATGTTGAAAATTCAACTCTACAGTTTAACAGAGTGACTTTTATTGACATCTTAGTAGTTTGAAATAATATAATGTATAAGAAAAAATCTATAGAAAAATTGCTGGCAGTTTATTACAAGGTTTCTGTACTATAATATACAACATCAACCCAGACAATTTATCATTTTAAACTATAGAGCGATGTTCACACCAGACGCAACTTGCGCTGACAAATCGCAAATAGCGCATAAAGAGATGCATGAACATTTTGAGTGTACTCGCTTCATTTGTGCGTCAAATTCGCCTCATTCGTGCATGAAGTTCACTTCACAATAGATGTGAATTCGAGTCATGGATGGGGCTTCTGTATGCAGGTGACTCTAGCTTTGTTGCTAAATGGCTAACATGGGTTTTACTGAGAGACTAGCTATGTTTATATGCTTTTGGAATGCTGAAAAACAGCATAGATTCATTCGGCGCCATGTCCACTAGATCCCAGCTATGTGCACCCAGCTATGTGAGTTTACAGCTCCTCCAGAAACTATATCTGGAAGATGGAAGCTTTCACCGGTGCTTTCTGACTGAGCCGAGTCCACTTTGATAAGTTGTTGTCTGTGTCAGCAACTGGATTTCCCCTCGGAACACCAGCAACAGGCGCTACGTAATAATCATGCCCCTACAAGAGCAAGCTCTTGATTGGTTATTTGGGCTCGAATGTCTGAGTTCAGATTTTCTAACTTGAACGATTTGCGGCGCTTCATTTGTTCAAATTTCATCATTCACATCGCTTCATTTGTGCCAATAGGATGTCTATTCGTGTCTTTGCATTGACTTAACATGTAAATTACTTAAACTTAATGCTTAATCCACATCTGGTGTGCACGCACCATTAAAAATTTTAATAAGTCCTTTTTTCAAACTTTTCAATGTTAAGTTGTTGGAAGAAAGTTCAAGGTCCTATTATGCAATAAAAAAGCATAAATAAGTGGGAAAAAAATAAAAACGTGACTCACAAAATACAGAAAGCTGCTCATTTACAGATTGTTTTTTTTTTTTACAATTCTGATGCATAGAAGTGTTTTTTATGTTTTTGAAACTGTGAAAAGTCTCTTATGGTCACCAGTTGGTCACCAAAGTTAGACAATAAATACAATTATTATATTGTATAATATTATTTTGTTTGATTTAAAAATAACTGTTCTCTCATCTGTTTTCTTGTTTAGATAATGTTATTATGCCAATTTGCCAAATGAAATTTTCAGCAGCCAATTTTCAGTACAGTCATGAGCATCACATGATCTTTCAAAAATGATGCTAATGTTTTACTGTGATGCTTAAGAAACTTTATTCTACATTACTATCAATGTTAAAACAATCATGTTTAAACCATGATTTTTTTTATAGGCTTAAGAATGACCAACAAGTCAGAAAGAAAAGTGTTAAATAGAAATAGTCATTGTTGTGATGGTACAAATGTATTGAAGGTCACTTCTGCTCAATTTAACGTGTTCTTGCTGGTTAAAATAATACATTTTATAAAAATAAAAAGACAAATCTTACTGACCCACATTTGAATAGTAGTATCCCCATCTAGAAAAGCCAGGAGATGCATTGTGTGTTGATCAGTGTGGCTTAATTGTTTTTTAGAGGCTGGGATTTACAAACAGTTGATTCTGTATGCATGGCTAAGCTATTGGACCTGTTTTCATTGATTGCTGTTGCAACTTTTAGACAATCAATAATGAACTATGATACACAGAAACATTATCCGTCTGTGTTGATGCTTTGATAATGAGCCTGATGAATGAAAACCAGGTCATTTAATATAATTTCACCCAGATTTCCTCACAATCGTGCCACTCTGGTTTCAGATAATTCAAATGGATCAGTGTGCCATTCATGTCAAGATGGCATTTATTGGAGTTTATTCATTTATTTATTTTCTTTTCGGCTTAGTCCCTTTATTAATCTGGGGTCGCCACTGCGGGATGAACCGCCAACTTTTCCAGCACATGGTTTATGCAGCTGATGCCCTTCCAGCCGAACCCCATCACTGGGAAAAACCAATACACTCTCATTCACACACATACACTACGGCCAATTTAGCGTACCCAATTCATATAGCGCATGTCTTTAGCTGTCAACTGTGCTGACTTGAAAGTGTGTCTGAGAGCATAAAGCTAAAAAAAAAGATATCTATGTGCGTTGTGCACTTGGCTTTCCATCTACTGTGACAAATCAGTGGATCCTACTTTAACAGAACAGCCAGCACTCCTCTAATACAATTGTGTTCCAACGCTTTTCTCTGGGAAAGAGAAATTTTCTGACACTGTTTCCCCCTGAAGACAGAACAGTGTGTGTTGACATCTGCAATGAGCCACGGTGAAAGTGACAACAGATGAAGCCGCCACTATGGCTGGCTGACACACAGCCGTTATTGCACACTGTAAAGCAAAGTGGAACCTCTTGCTGTTTCTTCATTACTGTTATGTCTTAAAGCAGCGGGCTATTTATTAGGGTTAGATCACGTCATGACACCAGTTGTTAGCATTATAAACAACCTCTGCTCACAAGCTGAGACGTCACAGGTCGTTCAAGGTGCTTTATGATTAGCTGTCAGATGACTGCGTAGAACTGTCTGAGGATGAATCTGAAGTACACAAAGCTTCATTTCGAGATAGACTCTGAACATAAATGTTAAGTGGATGGATGTTCAGTAAAAGAGTCAGATTTTGATTTATTAATGGATATAGTGGAGGATTTGTCTGACTGATTTAAACCAGGAGCTAATTATTATTTTTTTGAGTCTTTCTGAGTTATTAATTCAAAGTGACTCACGATAGTCTTCGGCTCATGAATCACACAACACCATACCTGCCAACATTTGTCTCGGAAAATTCGGGGGTGAGGTGTCTGAATAACACTGTTGAGAACCAGGTACTGTGTACTCTGGTGTTAGTAACTGTACTATGAAGCTTGTTTCTGGTGGCCCCTGCGATTGGATCCTATACCAATGTTGGTGACCCGGGGGTTTCACAGACCATACCAAAATGCTTAGTACCACTGGAGGGATGGTTACAGGATGAAATTACAGGAGTTTTCAAGGAGAAATAACAAAACAGGAGTGTGGCAGGAGACAGGTCTGAAATACAGGAGACTCCTGGGAAAAACGGAAGTGTTGGCAGGTATGGACTACACTGCAGTTTTTCATATATATATATATATATATATATATTTTTTTTTTTTTTTTAGATGTTTGAGGAGTCATATAGAAGGGTAATCCATTCAGCCAAGCACTTTTAGCTTAGCTTAGCTTAGCATAGATCATTAAATCGAATTAGACCATTAGCATCTTATTCAAAATTCACCATTACATTGAGAATATTTGAGGCAACAGGGGCCGGATACACAAAACAACTGCTGTTTAACTGTTGTTGCTTTTTATTCGTTAATTTATTAATAAATTCAAGAGTATTTTTTTATTGCTAAAAACATTTATTAGAAATGCTGTCATTTTCTTATGATTGTTCTAAAGACACAGAGTAAGATAAAATTGAGTTCTAGAATTGAACCTTTACTCGAAGAAATGGCGGGTTATTTAAATCCAAATTGGGTGAAATATGGACAAACCCAAACATTGTTAAATTTTGTCCTATAAATTAAATTCAAAAATTTAACCCAGCAGTTGGTTTAGTCTGCATTACACCCAGATTTGAGTTGAAATAACCCAGCATTTTTATGGATCAAATAACCTGCTACACCCTGTCTGAAGTTTTATTTGTTATTTTACGTTTTTATTCCAAATACTAAGCATTATGACAACGGTAATGTATATTAATAGAACTAGGGTTCTTACACAAGTATTCTGAAGACGTTGGCAAGAACTGACAGACAATCATATAACACTAAAACTTGTAACCATTGCTGTGTGGATAATTTAAAGGTAACAAGGCATATTATTAAGATATCTCAGTCAAGTAACTTCCTGGATTCTTTCCTTCCACAGACTAGCACAGAGTAGATTTAACAGACTGAATATCCCTGCAGTACACACTTCTGAGACTCATAATCAACTTAATTGTCCAGCTGGGCTTTGGTTTGCTTCCTCTGCCCAAGTCTGTTTGGTTAATACCTTTCATTTATTTATTCATGATAAAGAAGAAATGAATTCATTCCAAAGTAATTCATTCATTCAGAAGAAACTCATTCATTCATTAATTTAAAAGAAACTCAACTCTTCACTCAATCAGAAAAAAACCCCGTTTTGATTCATTCAGGAGAAGAAACGTATTGATTCATTCAGTAGAAACTCATTCATTTATTCAAAAGAAACTCATTAATTAATTATTCACAAACTCATTCTTTCAGAAGTCATTCATTCATTTATTCAAAAGAAACTAATTTATACAGAGGAAGAAACTAATTTGTTCATTTATTCATTGAGAAGAAGAAGAATCTCATTCATTCCTTCAGAGGATGGAACTCAGTCGTTTATTCATTCAGGAGAAGAAACTCATTCGTTCATTCAGAAGAAACTTATTGATTCATTCATTCAGAAAAAGATGAATTTCATTCATTCAAAGGAAGAGACTCATTCATTCATTTAGTCATTCATTCAGAGGAAGAAACTCATTCGTTTATTCAGAATAAACTCAATCATTCAGAAGAAAATCATTATTTTATTCATTCATTCATTTAGAAAAAGAATCTCATTCAGAGGAGGAAACTCATTCGTTCATTTGGAAGAAATTCAATGGTTCATTCATTCAGAAGAAACTTAATCGTTAATTCAGAAGAAACAAATTGATTCATTCAAAGAAAAACACAATTCATTCAGAGGAAGAAACTCATTTGTTCATTCAGAAGAAACTCATTCGTTCATTCACAAAAAACTCATTCGTTCATTCAAAAGAAACTTATTCGTTCAATCAAAAGAAACTCATTCTTTTTTCATTCGTTCAACCATTCATGCATTCAGAAGAAATTAATTTATTCATTCATTCAGTAGAAATTCATTCATTCATTAAAACATATTAATTTATAAGAAACCTATTCATTCAGAAGTAATTCATTCATTCAGAAGAAACTGATTCATTTCATTAGAAACTCATTAATTAATTCATTCGTTTTGAAGAAGAAACTCATTTATCCATTCAGAAGAAACTCATTCATTCAGTAGAAACTCATTCATTCTTTCAGAAAAAAAACTCATTCATTTAGAAGAATTTATTCACCTACCCATGTATTGATTCATTCAGGAGAAGAAGAAAATAATTTATTCTGAAGAAATTCATTTATTCAGCAGAATTTCATTGATTCGTTCATTCATTCATTCATTCATTCATTCATTCATTCAGAAGACATTCATTTTAAGTGTGCAGGGATTTAAGTTTGAATTGCTTGTCCTCAAATGAAACCAGGTGATCACTGTGTTATTAAACGCACAAGGTTGCTGATCCCATGCGAGAACTAAAAATATGGTCTTTCTGCCACACCTCTTGGCTTTCGAAATCATAGCCTGCCTGGAAGTCTTCCCCAAAACACAGAGGCTGCCTTTGCAGACGACAGGCCGGGGTAACTGGAGCTCTCAGTCTGTGTTTGAGGATGAATGTTACCTCTGAGGTGAAAAGGGCAGCACTGGAGCAGGACTGAAGGAAGTGAAGCACAAGAAAGAGAGATGGTAGGCAGGGAGGGAGCAGAGTACATCAGGCTACTCCTTTTTCTCCATCCCCCTTTCCAACCATTCATCTGCCCACAGGCTGGAAAAGCCTCGGACTTTTTTACGAACATGTGGAACACATTTAACCACCTCGGCTGCGCCCACCCGAGATGTCTCCACCCTCTGTTCTTTCACTCTTTTCCAGGCTTTCTGCGTGCTCTGACTGTGATGCATGCACTGAAAGTATGTCGGTGTTGGAGAAACCATTTTCAAAGAAATTGCTAGTTCAATTTAAAAAGGATTATAAAGAAATGGGAAGTAACACATTGGATTAAGCAAGAAATGTTGATGTAGAAAGACAGAAATGGTATTTCCATGTAAATCCTACCAATATATATTTTTAAAAAATGCATAAAGTTTCTAAATTTGAATAATATTTAATATAAAGATAGATAGAACATTATTAAAACATTTATGATTAACAGTTGTAAAGAAAAACTGTAAATGTAAATAATATATTATATATTTTTTTCATAATATAACAACAAATATACCATATTAATACTACAGTGGACCCTCGTTAATCGTGGAAGTTACGTTCTAAAAATAACCCGCAATAGGCGAAATCTGCAAAGTAGTAAGCTTTGTTTTTTTATATACAATTATTATAGCTGTTTTAAGGCTGTAAAACCCCTCGTTGCACACTTTATACACTTTTCTCAGACACACATTAACATTTTCACACTTTTCTCATTTAAACACTCTCAAAAGTTTTTCCAAGTATTGTAGAATGAAACCATTTGATCATCATTTATTTATTCCATAATGGCACCCTACAGCCGCGTAACTTCTACCTTCCTTTAGCATGTCCAGAACTTTTTGTACAATGGTTAGCATCTTCCTTTGCCTTTTGGGTGTTACTGCAGGTGCCTTTGACGGTGCAGAACGTTTCGTCGACATTGCTGCGTAAAAACTTACAAACATGTAGTACAGCACTTCAGAGTCACACTGTTAGTGATCAAAGATTTATGTAAATTTGGCAAGCTGAACGCATTCTGTACTTTACAGGAGACATGGCACGGAGGAGATTGATTGACAATGGTCTACAGGAGAACACAATGTGCTAATCAGGACGCCGAACACAATGCACTGTAGGAAAAAAAGCATGTCAAACTGCATGGAAAATAAATCTGCGACACTGCGAGGCCACGAAAAGTGATCTGCATTATAGCAAGGGACCACTGTGTTGTGCGTTATAAAAATTATCGTAGCTTCAACTGTAAAATGCTACTGTAAAATTTTATAATATATACGGTTAATAACCATAAATTGACTTTCTCAGAATTCCCTGCATGCACACCTTTTATGTCTTTTTGTTGACTTTATTATGTTTTTAAAAAATAAATAAATAAATGTATGATGTATAGATTTGCATACTTAAAGACACTGGTGTATAAACTACAGTAGTTTACCATAAAATGTAGAAAATTCTTTTATGGTTTCAACCGTATTTTTATGTTAAATTTCTGCCAACCACAGCTGCCATTTTCTTTCACCGTAAATTTTTGGGATTTTTTTAATAGTTTACACGACCTGATAAAAGTCTTGTCACCTATCCAAGGGTTAGGAACATCAAATAATAACTAGACTTCTAGTTGATCATTTGGCATCAGAAGGGGCTTATGTAAAAGGCAAAGGCTTCTAAATTACACTTATTTTACCAAAATAAAATATGATCATGCCTTGATTTTTAAATATATAATTAGGACAGTAAGGTCTGACTTTGCTTAGACAAAAGTCTTGTCACTTAACAGAAATAATCTACAGTATAGAATATAAAGTCATAGTGCAGTGGATAAAGAATTAATATTGTGTGTGACTCCCATGAGCTTGGAGGACTGCATCCATACATCTCTGCAATGACTCAAATAACTTATTAATAAAGTCATCTGGAATGGCAAAGAAAGCATACTTGCAGGACTCCCAGAGTTCATCAAGATTCTTTGCATTCATCTTCAATGCCTCCTCCATCTTACCCCAGACATGCTCAATAATGTTCATCTCTGGTGACTGGGCGGGCCAATCCTGGAGCACCTTGACCTTCTTTTCTTTCAGGAACTTTGATGTGGAGGCTGAAGTATGAGGAGTGCCATCCTGCTGAAGAATTTGCCCTCTCCTGTGGTCTATAATGTAATGGGCTGCACAAATGTCTTGATACTTCAGGCTGTTGATGTTGCCATCCACTCTGCAGATCTCTCACACACCCAATACTGAATATAATCACAAATCATGTTTTTTTCCTTCAACAAACATGACTGATTTCTGTGAGAATCTTGGGTCCATGCGGGTTCCAATAGGTCTTCAGCAGTATTTGTGATTATTGGGATACCGTTCAACAGATGATTCTTCTGCCAATTTTTCAAATGATCAACTAAGTTAAGTTAATATTTGTTGCTATTACAACTGGGATCGACAAAAAGACTTTTGTAAGGTAGTGTATATAGTCAGTATCACAGTTAGGATCACCATCTACGCCAGAGCTGAAAATGACACTTCTTTCTGCATTATTATTCGTTTATGGCCCGTTTTCACTGAGTGGTACGGTTTGGTATGCTTTTATGGCCGTTTCCACTGTCAAAAGGCTTACCGAACTGTACTACTTTTTCGGCACCCTTTCGAAAGGGTACCAAACACGAGAAAGGGTACTAAAAAGGCGGAGCTATACGTGCAGCTGAATGCTATCGTTTTACAGAGAAACGTCATTCGCTTGCGCAACCAGCGAGAATGAAAACGAAAGAGCCGTTTAAAATACAGCGGAATTACATATACATAAAATAACGAGCCATGGTCAACCCGGGCTCAAACAAACCTTGTCGTCGTCTTGATGAACAGCCACAATCCCAAAATATAGAGCAGATTTACCCTTGTGCTCCTTAGTTTTTTACAAGCCAGTCTGAAGCTCGAGCGGTTTTGCTTTCTTGCTTGCGCTTGCCGTGCATCTGTATCTGAAATAACAAACTTCTTGAGCTGATGATAATAACGTGCGCTTGATTATTGACGTGCTTTCCTATCAGAAACTGACAAATGCGAGAGCGAAGCGCCGAAAAACAAAAACAAAGGAGAAGCCGTAAAAAAGGAGCACATTATTTTTTCAGCAAACGTGAACAAACTGCCATGTTTAACTATTATCTTAACCTTTTGGACTAATATGAACACAGAATGATGGAAATACTGTCTAACAGAGGCTACATGTGCTGCTGAAGATTATAGACACAGATAAGAGGTTTACACTGACTGTGGGCTATATATTGTGTTGTTTTTGAACCCAAATAAGGACTAAATGTTTGCTGTGTGTAGTTTTTCAGTAATTGGTAACATATCGGAGACTGTAAGGGTCTCTATGTGTTCATATATGTTGCATTTATTTATTTATTTATTTTATATTATTGCAGACGTTACAGTAGGCTGTTTCGCACAGTCATTGATCTGCAGTTATAATCAAGTCCTGTTCATAGAAAAGTTAGTAATAAACATTTCTACACAAGTATTTATGTGTGTAAAGCATCTGTTTTGTGAGAATTACTTCTCATATAATATGTAAGTGACCCGTACAGCTTTACTGTAGACATTTTCTCGAGTGAAAATGATGTCAACTGAAACTCTCTGTCATACACCACGCCCACCAAAAGGGTACACTTGGTAGTGGAAACTCAACCCTGATAAAGGTGACCCGTACCGACCCAAACCGTACCGTACTGTACCAGTCAATGGAAACGAGCCATTATATCAAATCTTCTAAGTATAAAAACTACTAGAGTAGTGTAACTGAATCCTAAAAGGCTTCATCACACAGACAATGCTTTTGTTTCCTGAAGATGTGTTTTTGTTTGTTTTATTTTTTCAAAATGAGTGACACACATGATAATGTCAGCAAGCACTATATATATTGCATTATATTACTAAAGTCATTTCCTCTCAATACCTGCTATTATGAAGGCAGAGGATGAGCTCTCCACGTCACATCAGAGAGAAGGTGCTGTCACTCAAACAGCTGAAAGCGTCTCAGAGGTTTCACTGCTCTCTGCTGCTTTGATGTAAGAGATGTAAAGGCCAGCTTTGCTCATGTGGGATTGTTATTTTATTTATATACAGTGCATTATATCAGTAAGCCACTATGGAATTTTATAGACCGAAAAAGGTGTCTCGAAATCAAGTACAGCTGGAGATCCATGCAAGACCATGGAAATTTACACAATTTACTAAAGCACTCCATTATACATTAGCAATCACTTTTCATTATTGGAAAAAGTAGCATTTAGTAGCATTATAAATGTCTGATCAGTCAATTTAGATCAGTTTATTGCTTCTACTAAAGCACTGCATTATACATTAGCAACACGCCTGTAAACCCTCCCGTTTTTCCCAGGATTCTCTTGTATCTTACAATTCTATCCCGCTATCATCCCGTGAAAGTATTTTCCTGTATTTCTCCCGTATTTTCAATCTTTCTATGAAGGGTGGCAATAAACATTAAGGGTCGATCCTCCCTATATGCATCCCATACCGCCGAACCACCAGGGGACACCCCTTGCTCTTAAATGTGAATGTGCTCTGTATTTTGATTTTATTTAGGCATGAAAACACTTTAATAAAAATATAAAAAAGCCGAGATTCCCTTCCTTTTTATTACAGGCGCCATTGCCCCTCCTATGCAATCCTTAAAACAGTCAGTTCATGTAGCGGTGCGTGACTGTCAGACGCGCTCCATATTAATAAATAGACGCTGTTTCCCCAACGGATTCTGTACACATGATTTGAAGCGGAGCGAAAGTGGACCCTGGGTTTCGGGTGCATGTTTGAACAGACATATATTAATTCTCTATATTCCAGACACTAGGTCTAATAGTACAAAAGACAGACTAAACAATACATACCACACAATATACATTTAAAAAGACAATATTTTATTAAAGGTGACTGAAAACGCACCTCAGTAAGTCTTGGATTTATCAATAACTTTAAAATGCTATTCTGAGAATTCTCCTACTGACATATAAACTTATAGATCAAATTTCTCATCAAAGGAAAACATTGTGGAACTCTTACATTACAAAATAATCCACTTGCACTACACCATCTATGTTTTTTAAGAAGAATCCTCAAACAATCATTGTATGCGACCTGCCGCTTATGGAGATCCTCTTTTTTAAAATGATACTACAGAGGAGCTTTGTATATAACGCAACAAATTTTGTCTTAAATGAGCATAAACAGTTAGCAAAGCAATCGAAAGCTTTCATTATA
Organism: Danio aesculapii; assembly: GCF_903798145.1. Lineage (NCBI taxonomy): Eukaryota > Metazoa > Chordata > Actinopteri > Cypriniformes > Danionidae > Danio > Danio aesculapii. The sequence continues at coordinate 18,875,060 of NC_079439.1, read as the reverse complement.
GATCTGTACATTTTTAAAGTGACACCTCTGTTATTTAATGTAATCAAATGAAAACTAAATGAGAGATTCGTTTGCTGCTCTTTAATCAAAATGTTTAAATTATACAGCGAAAAAAGGATGAATGAGATTTGATAACTTGACTCAATTTCTTTATAATAGCAATTAATTTTAATAGACTAAACTGTTTAATTTATTTGCAGTTTTTTAATCCCTACTATTTATTCTATCCTTTGTAAATAATGATAATGATCATAATAAAAACATATTACTGACCGTTTCAATTGTTTGCTTACAATGAAATAAGGGGATATCACTTATTTTCATATCCTAATGTTGACGGGTATGATTGGCCATCACTTTTTATTTTTTAGAAAAGTAGCATTTAGTATCATTATAAATGTCTGATCAGTCACTTTAGATCAGTTTATTGCTTCTTTCCTGAATAAAAGTATTAATTTGTTTAATAGTATATGTATATATATATATATATATATTTACCAACTTGAAGATTTTGAATAGTTTTCAAGTTTAAAATAAATTGAAATTGTGTCATAATGAATAGATTTTTGCGGCGTGGTGACTCATTGGTTAACATTGTCACCTCACAGCAAGAAGGTTGCTGGTTCTATTCCTGGCTGGACCAGTTGGCATTTCTGTGTGAAGTTTGCATGTTCTCCCTGTGTTGGCCTGGGTTTCCTTCAGGTGTTCCGGTTTCCCCCACAATACAAAGACATGCGATGTAAGTGAATTGGATGAACAAAATTGGCCGAAGTGTATTAGTGTGTGTGTATGGGTGTTTCCCAGTACTGGGTTGCGGCTGGAAGGGCATCTGCTGCATAATATTTATGCTGGAATAGTTGGCGGTTCATTCCATTGTGGTGACCCCCTGACAAATAAGAGACTAAGCCGAAGGAAAATGAATGAATGAATGAATGAAGGGATTCTGTAATACTACATTTCTTTGATAATATTTGGTTGAGAATTAGGTTTGAAGAAATTGCTTTGCTGTAACATTGGTTAAAGAAATGCAGAACCAATTGAATTTAGGTCTACTTTCATGCTGAGTGTGAGAACTGTGTTGTGTTTAGAGAAGAAAAATATTTGTATCTGGCTGCTATTGTGGTGTGATACATGTGTAAGATCGGCTCATCTGTATTCTTTATCTTGCACGGTTATGTCATTTTCAATCAAGTCACTCTGAAGCTAAAGAAAAGAGGAAACGCAGAGGAGCTCAAAATGAGAAGTGACCCCTGTGCTCCAGCAGAATGAAATCACCAATGCAAATCCATTCACTTTGACAGTCAAATTCTGAAAGGCGCCCACAATTATAGCTTTATCCTGACCAGCAGATTTCTGAATGCCATTGTGAGTCAGAGTTTGGGTTTTCATTCACATATTGAACAATCTTTTATAAAGGACAGTTGTGAAACTCTTTTAATTGCATCAGACACGATTGCCACAATCACTCTATAAAGAAAAGGAATGTTAAAGAAGAAATGTTTAAATTATATTTGTGGTGACTGCCTTTATTAGTTTTTATCACTTCAGAAAATGAGTCTTTGTCTCATTTCTACTCCTCATATCTAAAAATCCTTAAATCAAGATGCATTTTCTAGACAAGCAAACAGGAACATGTCAAATTTAAGCGAGTTTTTTTTATTTTTTAAACAAGCAAAATAATGTGCCAATGGGATGAGCAAGATGATCTTTCAAAGATTTTTTTTGCTTACCCCATTGGCATATTAGTTTGCAAGTTTTACTGAAAGCTGTACTTAATTTTAGCTTATTATTTCTGAAAATAAGACAATATTGTTCGCTTATCTAGAAATTTGGACTAGAAACAAGACAAAAACTGAAAAGCATGTTTTGCAGCGTGGTAGAGAAGTGAATTGTTGTTATGTGCAAATGCAAATATTATGTTTACGCAGACGAATGTATTATTTTTCAGTATGTCTTTATGTGAGCCAGAATGCCTTTCTGTTTGGAGTTTGCATTTTGTCTGTTTGCATGGTGCTCGTGTTTCCCCAACAGTCCAAAGACATGCAGTATGGGCCAGTTAGATAAAATAAGTTGGCCATAGTGTGTAAGAGTGTGTGTGTATGTGTGAATTGAAAAGTGTGTTGTACAAAAAGTCTTAAGGTGGGCAACAGTACTGAGTGTCCATTGTTCTCAAAAAATACCTGAAAGACTGATTCATCTGACCGCAGTACACATTTTCACTGTGTGATGGTCTCAGTCATGCCTCTGAGCCCAGAGAAAACAACAGTGCTTCTGGACACTGTTAACATAGGGCTTCCTTTTGGCACAGTTTAACTGGTATTTGTGGACGTAACTACGTATTGTGGTACTTGACAAAGGTTTGCAAAAAGTAGTCTTGAGCCCATGTGGTGAGATCGCTTATAGATGAATGATGATTCTTGATGCAGTGCTGCCTGAGGGATCGGAGATTACTATAGTTCAGCTTAGGCTTGCACCCTTGTCCTTTATGCACTGAAATTCCTCCAGATTCCTTGAATCTTTTGTTTCTGTTATGCACTGTTAAAGGTGAAATATCCAAAATGTCTTTCTTTCAGGAGCGTTTTTAAACATTTCAATAATTTTCTCATGGTTTTGTTGGCAAAATGGTGATTCTCGGCCCATTTTTGCTCCTAAAGTACTAGACTTCTTGGATGCTGATTTTGTACCAAACCATAAATACAATCACCTGTTGACATCACCTGTTTCAAATCAGTATTTAACCAATTTACCTGATTATGGCTAGTAACTGCTCCTGTCACAACATTTTTTAGAATGTATTGCAGGTCTGAATGACAGAAAAGGTTGTATATTTAAAAATGAAATTAAATATTTCATGTTTTGTCTGGTCAACTTTGTGTTCATATGTTCTGCAATGAATAACAAGTCAAAGTAAATTTGGAAATAGTTACTTTCTTTTTAAATTCTTTACAACTTTTTTTGGTTTAGGGTTGTAGAATCTTATTTTTCAAGCACTCAAAACACGTACTAAATCATGACACATGGTTCTAAACTAACATTTAAGACCACACTGGCATCAGTGCCACAAAGTTGTAGAGATGGTGGCATCAACATCTGATTTTCTTGGAAAGTACGTCATATTAATATTCCAAAATTTGTCATTTAGAAAGGTGTAGGACTTCTGTTTGGAAATTTTAGTTTTAGATTTTTATTTTAGCCTAATATAGCCTGCATTGTAGATCACTATAACCACTTGGGTTGACAAAAGTATTGACTTCGGTACCAAGAGATCTGGAATTTTTCTGCTAACATTTGCATGCTGATGACCTCAGAGCCAATCACAGTCATATCTATTGAGCATGTGATCACAACAACCAACCAGAGGTGTTTAAGGACATACAAAACAGCACTCAAATGTTATCTGATACGCAACAGAAAGTCATTGCTTATCATTTTAACAAATATGAAGTAGCAACAGTGCAACCTCGTCCAGAATTTGGTCACACTAGCAGGAAAAAAGGTTACTAAATGCATCAATTTACTCACCTTCTGGAACCCTGCATGCATGCCATGTTTATTTCTCAAAATCAGTTATTTCAAAGAGGCTTCTAGAAAAGTCCAGAGCAACACCTCATTACCTTCTCTAGAGCAGCTTTTGGTGTTTTTAAAGTGTGTTTGTGCTTTTACAATAAGCCCTGATTGGGTTGTATAGCTGGAAAGGAGCAGATGGAAAAAGAATCCTGTCTTATCTGTGCTGACTTGTTTTGTTTTCTTCTCCTTTGGGACATCATTGTCGAAATGGTTGGTTGAAAGTCCATTTTCCCCTCTTAGATCCTCACTGTTGCCCCTTTGTTTGTTCCTGCAGTTTTAAACAGCCTGTTGAGACATGTCCTTTACGGTCTCACTTTTCAAGTCACGCGCGTTCATCTATGTTACAGTGTTACAGTATTGTGGCCAAAATAAGTTGAAGAACTTATTGTTGTAGCTTACTCCTATGATCCTACCATCACAGAGGGAAGTCAAGCTGTGCTGCATCTCCAATAATGCTTTCTTCTTGATCAATTCAGGATCTGACATTTAAAACCTCATAGTTTTTATGATCTAAAAGTGGGTTTGAGCAGGTTAAAAGAAAATCAATATGTTAAAGTATTTTGCTCATTGAATGTGATGCTATTTTGTTTGTGTATGCATCTCTTACGAAGCGGATCGATTTTATTGATCTTCTGTCTGCGTGTTTGTATTCAGATAATTGTGCTTATGTCAGTTAGTTCTACAGTGTGTGTGTGTGTGTGTGTGTGTGTGTGTGTGTGTGTGTGTGTGTGTGTGTGTGTGTGTGTGTGTGTGTGTGTGTGTGTGTGTGTGTTCCACTAATTTTTGTATTTGGCATCTAGTGTCTACCTTACATTTGTGTAGCATTGGCCTGTAGTAAAGTGCTTATCACTGTCATTCTCTTTAAACAATGTGTTTTTCCTTATAATTTCCTTTAAGTATCACCTGGTCTGAAATCGCTGACTCAATGGTGTTGTTATGCCATATTTACTTAGGATGCACTCACACTACTGCCATCCGAACCATTCCTGGGCGCGTTTCCCGGTTTGTTTGATAAGTGTGAGTACTCTTAATCGGGCTCGGGCATGGTTCAGTTGGCCGGCCCGGTTGAAAGATGTGTGCTAGAGCGCGATTCACTTGGGCTTGGGCATGGTACGCTTGTAGTCCAAAGCACGCCTGAGACCGACACTGAAAGTGAGACATGACTTTTTAAGGGATTGTTTCATATGGATTTATTAATCATTCTTACTGTTCAATGAGCGCAAACTGTTGTAGATTATTAAAGACGCAAACCCCTCACTGCACGACAGCTGCACCTTCAGCAAACCTCCTAATTCCTGCAGCACGAGGACTTTATGATTGTTTATAAGCATCAAAAGTGGCTGATCTGTTCGGCGAAATATTTGACTGTGTGTCGCTGCATATCAAATGACTAAAACAATATGACTAAAGAAAAGTAAAGAAATGTGCTGAGCGAGAGTGCTTACTGAACAGCGCATCATCGATGATAAAAGCGTGCCCAGGCCCAAATGTAATGTGAGTGCGGGCCGTCGGTGGAGACGGGAAGGGGGGACAAGTGTGCTTTGGCTCGCTTCAAGGCAACTGTACATAGTGTGAGTATGCCCTTAGTTACTTAAATCCTTCATTGTTGGCCACAACTCAGCCCCACCCACCCCCCCCCCCCCCCCCCCCCCCCCCCCCCCCCCTCGAGTGGCAAAAGAGGGAAGGGTTTGCATAAAAATGCGAGTTTCGGTTCGAGCACGCGCTGATTTTCACTGAGGCAAAACATGTTAGGAATGTTAGGATGATTTTAAGGGCTTACGCCATTTTGGGACTCCAAGAGATACTATTACCGTAGCACAAATCTGATTGGCTAGCGTCTTCACTAGTATGTTTGTTTGTAGGCATGGAATGGTAACCGGTTTCAAGGTTTACCACGGTTTGGAAAAGTCAAGGTTTTAAAATTGTAAAAAAAAAAACTAATTTGTTTGAAACTAACGAAGACCGCAAAAGTCAATGGTTTATTTTAATTATTAAGCCTGACATGTTTACTGTACCAAAATATTTGAAATGTTTCTTAAAATAAAATATATTGTGTTCAATGGTAAAAGTTTTTTTTTTTTTTTTTTTTTTTTACCCAGACATTTAAAATGAACATATTTTTTGCAGTAATCACAATAATGTGATACCGTGATATTTTTCTATCAATCATTCATTTCTTTTAGGCTTAGTCCCTTTATTAGTTTGGGGTCGCCACAGCGAAATGAACCGCCAACTTATCCGGCACATGTTTTACGCAGCGGATACCCTTCCAGCTGCAACCCATCACTGGGAAACATCCATATTTAACTCATTCACACACATACACTGTGGACAATTTAGCCTACTCAATTCACCTGTACCACATGTCTTTGGACTTGTGGGGGAAACCGGAGCACCTGGAGGAAACCCATGCGAACACGGGGAGAACATGCAAACTCCACACAACTGACCCAGCCAAGGCTTGAATCAGCGATCTTCTTGCTGTGAGACGAGCGTGCTACCCGATGCGCCACCATGCAGCCTCGTGATATTTTTATCCATGGTTATAATACCGACCCATGCCTATTTGTATGACACAAGCTATGTTTCCATCCAAAAATGCTAATTAAATTTATGTGCAAAACTAGATTATTGCTTAAAAGAGGTGCAAATAAAGCAGCGTTTCCATCCAACGAGTCAAAGAGAACAAAATCACGACTTCCTGATTAACTGGCGCCAAAAATCAACAGTAAAAATGGAGTTTGCTGCGATGAGAAGCTGCGTGAATCATTTCTTCATTTAATAAATGACTTGCACCTCAGAAGACAATCCAGACATAAAGTGAAGGTATGGTGGCGATTGAAGGCGTGAGTCGCAAAGCACAGACGCTCTTGATTCTGGATGTTATTATTAATATAATAACACTAATACTGAGATGGTTAAGGCGTTCTAGAACGACCAAAACAACATTTCAGATGTTTTACAATGTGCTCAGCCTGCTGGTATATTCATTCACATGCATTTTTATCATCACATGATCTCTTATAACAAAATCACATGATCTTTTTAATGTGCATACTGGAATATTGTTCGCTAAAAGTGTTTCCATTGTAGTTTATGTGCATCTTTTCTTATTGAGTAAACACTTTATCCTACTCAGTTATAACAAACATATGCGCATTTTCCAAATGTATGGGCATCTTGGCATTTCCATCAACAGTTTTTTTTTTTTTGCGCATATGATATATGATATGGAAACGTGGCTTGATTGACTGATGCCTGCATTGGCTCTTGAAAAGTTAAAAGTTTTTAACAAAGGTTTTTGCCATGAGCAAAGGATCCCAGCGCGACTAGACGGACCCACAATTCAGTTTGGTAATTCTTGATGTTACTCCATTCGAAGTAAATGAGAAGCGTCAATGCAGACCCCCATGTGAATGGGGCGTAACTGAATGTGACTAAAGTAAACTGAATTAAATAAAAAACTTTCACATTGTTACATAAAATTATGTTATAAATAAATGCTCTTCTTTCTATACAAGGAAATTTATCTTGGTTTTCAAAAACTATTGACACAAACTAATATTAATAAGAATTCAGAACATCCATGTAACCCTGAAGACTGGAATAATGATGACTAATAAAACTTTGCCACCTCAAGTATCAGTAACCTTCTAAAATATTTAACATTTAAAAATACATTTGTTTTAACTTTAACTTTTTAAATAGTATTACTGTTTATTATTATTCATCATTGTTTTTTGACTAATAAAGATTGCAACCTTTGTGATTATCTTTCAAACAAATGCATCTATTATAAACTTGGAATGGTGTCTATGTGTTGGGTGAAGTGGTTTGAAAGTGTCAGAATCTGTATGTGTGTTTGCTTAGATGGGGGTCAGAGGTCTTATGTGGATGGTGTGGACAGCTGACCTCACTCACTGTGTGTCTAGTTGAGTGTTATGAGGATTAACTACAACAGCTAAAGAAATAGACAGGGTCAACAATCTTGTCCTGTTGTTTTTGCAGTTGTGCTTGCTTGAATCAGCAAAGTGAGGAGAGCGTGTTGCTGACAGAACAGTAAAAAGATTCAGTTCAAATATATTGAAGTTTTGTAGTGTTGCATGAGACTGGGAAAATATGTGATGTTGGTTTTGCGATAAGGATACATTTTTTACAATATGACATTTTCCTAGAAAAATTCTGTTTTTATTTGTTCAGTTTTAAAATAATTTCTGTATATAATGAAATTAAAATAAACAGGTAAAATATATTTTTCAGATTTTATATATTTTAACCATTTCGTGAGATTTAAATACTCCAGTTGACCCTCCTGCGCGAGTTTTTTTTTTCCTTTGTGACCATTACTTACAATCTATTGCGTTTTAAAGTTAACAAATAATTAATGATAATAAATATTAAATGTTTAAAGTAAACGAATTTTTTTACTTTACCGTGAGGGTTGGGTTTAGGGTTGAGGTAGGGTTAGACGATAATAAAATTTAATTAATGCGTAATTTAATGAATAATATTAATATTTTCGTTAACTTCTGATCGCAGCTGTATCCCTTCTAGCAATATCCGCAGGATGTTATGTTTTGCTTGTAGTTACGTGTATTTGAATGTCTGAAACCTAAAATAAATGGGTTTTTTTTTTGGTTGAAAGCACGGCGCTCTGAATTTTCTAAACACATTGGTGTGATCGTACGCTTCAGGGACCAGCCAAGGCTGATCACACCGGTGTGCAGGGGCGTAGCAATCGGAGAGGACAGGGGGGATATGTCCCCCTCACTTTTAGAGGCAGACCATTTAGAATTATATAAATGTAAAATTTTGGATCTCATACAGCTGTCTCCCCCACTTTTAAAATGTCTGCTACGCCCCTGCCGGTGTGATCGTACACATGAAATATTTGCTCTTTAAAACACTGAGTGTAAATTTCAGCAGATGTCCTGACTCTGATTGGCTGTTGTCATTTTCCTCTTGTTTTGATGTTTTGACTCCCAATATTAGTGTTTATTTTTGGCTCTGGGTTCACCATTGGGGCGCTCTTGCCAATAGCAGAACAGCAATAACAAGAACAAACGCGAAAGCGATATATTGTGTAGCCCTAGTTTTCTGTCACTTTGCCTTTTCTGATGTGAATTAAGTTCAGATGCAACACTTTACCAATGATAAGGTCCTAAATTGGTCACTCTTGATAATTGAAATAATAGTAATGTAATCAAAGCCTTGCCTTAAAAATGTTTAGGAAAATTGAATGTGAAGGTGCCTGGGCGAATTTCCATTATCCACAAGAGTGTGTTCTCCCAGGGGCCTTTTCAGCATAATTACAGTCCATTTATGGTCAGTTGTTAAAAAAAATCTGCTTGCGCCTAAATGCTGGTATTCTAATGAGGTTTAGCCTCGGGATGAACAGTGGAAGCCAAGCGTTTTGTGTTCTGAGTGGAAAAGACAGAGCGTGTTCATTTTATGTGTGTTTGAACACACAAGCAATGTTTAAATCATCCTTATGAATGAGGTTATGGATATGGATGGACTGTTAAAGCTCTTTCTAATTAAACTCCGATATGTGAGGGGGAGACGGAGACTTGGAAAATCTTCCTCATCGCATGAGAGCCGAGCTTGATTCAAACAAACAGAACCCCCCAAAACCACAGCCCTGTCTAAATCGGTGCAACGCATCTGAGAGTAATTAATGGCTTTTATGCTTTTGACACGATTTATGATGCAAAAGTTTGTTCCATTTGTGCAGAAAATTCATTTATTGTCAGGCTGTTTAACACACTGTGAATACTTATGTTTAGGCCCTGATGCTTGACTTTGAGGTTGACCTAAACTAAACTCTTGAGATTGGATTCAATACCTACTAATAAATTATAATTTTTAATGTTACCATATCTGCCGATGAGAAAATAAATGATGGATTTTTCCACATTTAAGATTCATGCTGCTGACCATGAGGGTTTTAACTGGTGCCTTCCACATATCAGTGGTTATATCGTTAAAGGCCTGTCAATTGTTTAATATGATTTAAAGGGCCACAAAAACCCCCCTGTCTCAGCAGGGTGTTTTCACATCTGTAGTTTGAAAAAAGCCAGGAAAGTGGGTGAGTCCAGCTCTGTTCAGGTGGGAGTGTCGAGTGGCGAAAGAGGGAAGGGTTTGCATAAAAATGGAAGTTTCAGTTCGAGCATGCAATGATTTTCACAGAGACAAAACAACACACAGAGGCAGCCGAGAAAGTAATCAAATTATTTGCCAAATTATTAATTTGTCGACTTTAACTGCAGTTTGGCACATTCACTTTCATTCAGTGTCATTTTATGCTTGCCCCCTATGACAAACAAGATATTGGGTGCGAGGAACTGCTGGAAGAGTGTTGTTTTAATGGAATGTTTGAAACCTCACGGTGAATGGCAGAAATAAAACCTCTGCATTGCTCGGTAACATAGATGCACTCGGTAGGTAGCGTCAGAAAGCTGTGTGTGTATAGACTATCCTGTCACAAAATGCGTTGAAAATTTTACACAACGGTAATTGAAATTTTACACAATAGTAATTGTTTGATTAAGGTGTTTACATGTTTATATTCGTAGAGGAGCATTAACAGCAGATCTTTCAGTCCATAATTTCGTAGTGATATTAATGTACTGTAAACTAGGTAACAAATCATTTTGACTAAGGTATGTCTTTTAAAAACTAAAAAATTACTGCTGACGATACTAACTTTACCACTGAATAAACATAAACAAAGAACACTGATCACACACTTACCAAATCTGTAGAGACAGGACAATCAATACGAACTGGAACCGTGTCTTTTTTTAAAAGAAGACGAGTGGAAAATCCGGATTTCACCATTTCCAGATATGAAAAGCTCTCAGGTAAACTTTTTTTCTTTACAAATGTATTTTTGTCGCATGTTAGCAGACCACTGTAATCCACACGTGAGTCCAGCTGCGCTCTCATAGTGGGGAATTAAAAACAAAACCTTCATTGCAGCACATTTATAAACGCAACACTGACGACCCATGTCTCCAAACAATTCTTCTTCTTCCGCTTGTTTTAATTACGATTAGAAACACATCGTGGCATCTCTCTGCCGTCTGAACATTGTAACAGGTAAAAACAGTCTTTGAAGCTATATCATGCAAATTAATGAAGTTGCACCTCATACACAATAGAGCGTGCTGATTGGTTTGAACCAAGTCTTTCTCATGAATCACGTTGTACCTGCTGGTACAGACATCCAGTCTCCACGCTGAAATTCACACAAGGATCTAATAATCGCAGTGATGTTGCTTCTAAATTTCTTATCAAACCGGAAAAATGAATTTGCTCGAAATAATGCAAAAACAACCAATTTTCACTTTTTTGTGAAATAAATGTGTCCTAATAGTGTTTTTAGCAACGTGGGACACATATATGACTGTCAACATCTCAAAAAATGTGTTTTGGTGTTTTGTGACCCTTTAAGATAACAAATGATTTATTGACTACCTTTAAGACTTCACTTGGTTCATTGCCAGTTGAACAAATCTTCTTGAACTAATCGCTTAAATGATGAATTCAGTGACAAATGCAATTTTCAACTTGTTTCCACCTACTGCCGTTACAGTGTAATCAATATAATTGAATAAATGGAGTGCCATGCTACTTTCAAATAGTTATATTAGGGTGTGTTTACAGTAGGGCTGCTAATTCTGATATTGTGATATTTAAATTTTCTGCAATAAAAATTGCAATATGTGATACAGTTTTATAAGATAGTTTGAATAGCACAATTACATGGTTTTCTATGGAATCTAAATTGAATAACCACAATGCAAAAAAAGGTTTTTTCTTATTTTGTCTCGTTTCTAGTCCAAATATCTTTAAAAAAAAATCTTAATCAAGTAAAAATATTGTTTTGTTTTTGACTTTTCTTTACACTTTTCCATTCAAGTTTTTCCTTAAAACAAATAAACGATGATGGTTTATGAACATTTCAAATGTTTTGTTATGGTTTCATATTAAGTGGCCTTAACTGAAATTAATCATTTGTTACAATGTACTTATTCTATAAATACATGTTTTTACACTGTAGTTATGATTGATTAAATACCTTCATGTAATTACATCTCATAAACTTATTCTTATCACCAAACCTGTCCATAACCTTACTTGTATCCCACTTCCAGAGCACCAGAAGTCTTCTGCTATACATTATGAACAGAAAGTATACATTTGTATTTATTTTTTGATGTAAGTTCATAGTAGTTAATGACACTTAATATAAAGTGGCACCAAATGTTCTCGTTTATACGTTTCCATCCAAACCCTGATGTGCACCAATATAGGAGGACAGAGACCACTTAAAAATGGGTCTTGGTCTGCTTGCTGCTTATTTAACAAGCTTTGCTGCAGTTTGACTGAACTCAGAATGTGAAATGGACAAAAAATATCTAAACGAGCCATGAAATTATGTTACAAGATGTAGCCATAAAAAGGACACAATGTTCAGGCATACATTCTTGTCACAGTTGCCTGTTGACCATTATGATTCAATACAGGACTCAGAATTGCATCATCTTGCAGAAGATCTTGATTTGTGTCTAGCGCAGAAAAATAGGTGGTGACTGTTTTGTACACACTTTTATACATTTTTCGCAAATTGTCAGTTGATAAAAATACCATCAGATGATGTACGCATGACAAGCACGTTTATTTACAACATTGTTTTGGATGTTTGAGAGGTTTTGTCACAAATATACATCATACTGTTATGAAGCGGACAGGAGACAGAGGTAAGGAAACGTTAGGGTGTTTATTGAATGACAACAAGGAGCACATGAAGGATAGCCAGGAGGATCAGGAATGATGTTGGGGTCTTTTCCTCCGTGGCTGGGTAACAGGAATACACGAGGATGGACAGCACACACCAGATACAGCTGACAGAGGATGACACAGACTTGGAAGGACTGGAAGACAGGACGATTCGGGAGGACCAGGAAGACTAGGAGGAATACAAAGAGAACAGGTAAGTAAATCGTTTGTTTAGCTGAGGATGACTACGCTGAGTGGTCGCTCAGTTGTCCGCTTTCGTCGAGACGAGCCCGGACAATGAGCGACTGGAGTGCTGTGCTTTTATCTGGTGCTCGTGAATGTGATGCAGCTGTGTGCTCATTAGAAGTCAGGTGATGGTGATCTTCGTGAGTGGGGGTCGTGAGAGCCTGACCAATCCATGACAGTACCCCCCTCCCCAGGGCCCGCTCCTGAGGGCCGACACCTCCGACGCCGTGGTGGTCTCCCTCTGCCTCTAGGCGCTGGGAACTCAGGGTGGCTCTCATGAAACTCCACCATGAGACTAGGATCGAGAATATCAGCTCTGGGAACCCATGTCCTTTCTTCGGGGCCGTACCCTTCCCAGTCCACCAGGTACTCCAACTGGCCACCACGACGTCGGGAACGCAAGATCTCCTTCACTGCGTAGACGGCTCCTTCTTCTAGGAGCAGTGGAGGAGGGGGTTCCTCTTCGTGGTCAGGCTCTGTGGAGGGAAGAACAGGATCGTGATAGGGTTTCAGGAGTGATACGTGGAATGTAGGGTGAATACGGTAGTGAGAGGGTAATTGTAGTTTGTAGGTGACGGGGTTAACCTGTTCCACGATGGTGAAGGGACCAACAAATCGGGGACTTAACTTGCGAGAGGGCAGTCGCATGCGTATGTCCCGGGTGGATAGCCACACCTTTTGTCCGGGTGTGTATCTGGGTTCTTCAGACCTTCTTCTATCGGCGGTTACCTTGCTTCGACGGACTGCCCTCTGCAGATGTTGATGAGCCTCGTCCCAGACTCTCTCGCTCTCCCGGAACCAGTGATCCACTGCGGGGACATCAGATGGTTCGCCATCCCAGGGAAAGAGCGGTGGTTGGAAGCCCAGGACGCACTGGAATGGCGTGAGTCCGGTGGAGGGTTGCCGCAGTGAATTTTGGGCATATTCTGCCCAGCCCAAATACTGGCTCCAGGAGCTCTGGTGACCACTGCAGAAGGTCCTCAGGAACCGTCCCACCTCCTGAATCTTCCTCTCTGTCTGCCCGTTGGTTTGGGGATGATATCCAGAAGAGAGGCTGACGGCCACACCTAGGAGCTTGAAGAAGGCTTTCCATAGACGTGAGATGAACTGTGGACCTCTGTCCGACACAATATCTTCTGGAATACCAAATGACCTGAAGACTTGATTAAAGATATTGTCGGCTGTTTCAAAGGCTGTGGGAAGACCTTTCAGAGGGATTAGTTTGACAAACTTTGAGAATCTATCTACTATGACTAGAATACAGGTATTACCTTCTGACGAAGGGAGATCAGTGATAAAGTCCACTCCTAGGTGTGACCAGGGACGGTTCGGAATCGGCAAGGGATGGAGCTTTCCAGCGGGTAGATGACGTGGGCTCTTGGATTGGGCACAGTCCTTACAGCCCTGAACATATTGCCCTCACATCCCTTGCCATGTTTGGCCACCAGAATCGTTGGGATACTAGCGAGAGAGTATTGTTGATCCCTGGATGTCCAGTGCCTAGCGAGGTATGTAAGGAGTGGATCAGATCTACCCGGTGTTCAGGTGGTATGAACTGCCGATGAGGAGGGCATCCCGGCGGAGCAGGGGCTTCCGGAGTGGCAACGACTGGAGGAGCGTTCCAGGTGATCGGACAAATGGAGATGTGTTCGGGAAGAATCTTCGTTGGGAGTTCTTCATGATCGTGATGCTCGTGTAAACGAGAGAGAGCGTCTGCTCTTAGATTCTTGGGTCCTGGACGATAGGAAATGGAGAAATCAAAACGTGAGAAGAAAAGTGACCATCTGGCTTGACGTGGACATAGTCTCTTGGCCTCTTTGATATATTGGAGGTTTTTGTGATCTGTGATCACCTGGAACGGATGTTTGGCTCCCTCCAACCAGTGACGCCACTCCTCCAAGGCTAGCTTGATTGCTAGCAGCTCCCTGTCTCCTATGCTGTAATTCTGCTCCGCCGGGCTCAACTTCCGAGAGAAATAGGCACAGGGATGCAGTCGGGGCGGTGTATCATGATGTTGAGATAATACTGCCCCGACGCCCGGTGGTGGATGCGTCCACTTCCACCACGAAAGGAAGATTTGGGTCAGGATGAGTCAGGAGTGGGGGCCCTTGTGAACTCCTTCTTAAGAAGGCGGAAGGCTGCGGCTGCTTCTTTGGTCCACTCCAGTCCTTTGGGTTTACCCTTGAGGAGATTAGTGAGAGGTGATGTAATCCTGCTGTAGTCCTTGATAAACCGTCTATAAAAGTTAGCAAACCCAAGAAAACCTCTGGAGCTCCTTAATGGAAGTGGGTTCTGACCAGGATAGAACAGCCTCAATTTTCTTCCCATCCATACGTATACCGGTTTGATCAATGATGTATCCCAAGAAATGAATCGACTTCTGGTGGAATGAGCATTTCTCCGCTTTGAGGTAGAGGTGATGTTCTCTCAATGTGTGTAGGACCTCCGCAACGTGTTGGCGATGTTCGGCCTCACTCCGGGAGTAAATGAGGATGTCATCTATGTACACTATTACAAAGTGGTGAAGAAACTCCCGGAGGACTTCATGAATGAAGTTTTGGAATACGGAGGGGGGCGTTGACCAGACCGTAAGGCATGACCTCATATTCATAGTGGCCAGTAGGGGTCACGAATGCTGTCTTCCATTGGTCCCCCTCACGTATTCTTATCAGATTATACGCGCTGCGGAGGTCCAATTTAGTGAAGACTTTAGCTTCTCGGAGCTGTTCCAAAGCGGCTGGTACCAGAGGAAGGGGATATCGGTATTTTACTGTACCGTTATTTAGGACCCTGTAGTCGATGCATGGACGCAGCCCTCCGTCCTTCTTGGCCACAAAGAAGAAGCTTGAGGCGGCTGGGTGATTTTGAGTGACGTATGTACCCCTGACTCAGAGCCTCCCTTATGTAATCTTCCATTGCCTGATTCTCTGGAAGCGAGAGCGGGTAGATCCTACCTCTTGGCAACTGGGCATCTGGAACTAGGTCGATCGCGCAGTCCCATGGCCGATGCGGCGGTAGCTGGGAAGCTCTCTTGGGGCAGAAGACATCATGAAAGGAGCTGTACTCCTTAGGAATGTGGATAGACTGCTTCTCAGGAGGGCTCTCGACCGATGTTGCAAACAAAGAAATGGGGTTCCGACCTTGAAGAGGGAGATTTGGAAAACAGGTAGGTGTACATCCAGATCCCCATTTCTTTATCTCTCCTGTGCCCCAAGAGATGATGGGATCGTGCTTCACCAGCCACGGGCGCCCTAGAATGATGTCCATATTTGCACCCTCCAGAACCAGAAATTGAATCCTCTCTTGATGTAACAGCCCCACTTGAAGAAGGATGTCTTCGCATTGTCGATGGATACGGGTCGAAGATCGAGTGCACTGGGTTATCGGTTGTATCTGGTATATATGCGAGGACGCCTCAGTACGGAGGTGGAGTTGACGACAGAGGGATTGGGAGATGAAGTTCCCTGCTGACCCGGAGTCGATGAGGGCTGTGACAAGGAGAGAAATAGAGGCAGTAGTTATTTGTACGGTGGTAGTAAGTGGTTTACATTGTTCAATATTCGTACTGAATACACTCACTGAAGTCCGAATGGGACGAAGGGGACACTCCATACGGGTGTGTCCACTGACACCGCAGTATAGACACAGACCCCGGGTCAGCCTCCTCTGTCGTTCCGCTGATGTCAGTCTTCCAGACTCTATTATCATGGGTTCTGGTTCTGGAGAGGCTGTTGACTCAGGCGATTGGAGGAGTGCAGACGAGGGGGTGATGGTGTCCTGTTGATAGGAACGGAGACGATCGGAACATCGGAGAGAATGTTGGATGAATCTCTCCAGACCCATTGTATCATCTAATGTGGCCAGCTGGATTCGGAGAGTGGGTTCCAAGCCGAGCCGGTACGTGGTCAACAACGATCTCTCATTCCATCCACTTGCAGCTGCTAGAGTGCGAAACCGGAGAGCATATTCCTGTGTAGATAGAGTACCTTGCTTTAGATGATACAGCTGCTCTCCAGCGGCTACTTCCCCATCAGAACGTCCAAACACCTCTTTGAAATACTCCGTGAAGGTAGTGATGGAATTCATGACCGGCCCGGCTTGGTTCCAGATCGTCTCAGCCCATTTAAGTGCAGGTCCAGAGAGTAGTGATACGATGTAGGCGATCTTTGACTTATCTGTGGGATATAGAGAAGGTTGCATTTCGAATATGAGGGAACATTGTAACAGAAAACCATTGCACTCCCCCGCTCCGCCTGAGTAGGGCGCTGGTCGGGCCATGGGACTGGAAGGAAGGGCCGAAGAAGAAACTGTGGAGGCGGAAGTGCTCGGTGCTGGTGGTGCGTTGGAAAGTGGAGCTGGTGGCTGTAGAATCCGCTTCAACTGGTCCACCAGCTCTTGAAAGTGATCGAGGGTGCTCATGTTGTCGTCGTTATGGGTCCGGGCTTCTGTTATGAAGCGGACAGGAGACAGAGGTAAGGAAACGTTAGGGTGTTTATTGAATGACAACAAGGAGCACATGAAGGATAGCCAGGAGGATCAGGAATGATGTTGGGGTCTTTTCCTCCGTGGCTGGGTAACAGGAATACACGAGGATGGACAGCACACACCAGATACAGCTGACAGAGGATGACACAGACTTGGAAGGACTGGAAGACAGGACGATTCGGGAGGACCAGGAAGACTAGGAGGAATACAAAGAGAACAGGTAAGTAAATCGTTTGTTTAGCTGAGGATGACTACGCTGAGTGGTCGCTCAGTTGTCCGCTTTCGTCGAGACGAGCCCGGACAATGAGCGACTGGAGTGCTGTGCTTTTATCTGGTGCTCGTGAATGTGATGCAGCTGTGTGCTCATTAGAAGTCAGGTGATGGTGATCTTCGTGAGTGGGGGTCGTGAGAGCCTGACCAATCCATGACACATACAGAGTTACGCTGATTTTTGCGCCCATAATTCAGTTACTTTATTTACTTGTGTATATTTTTTATTTTATATTCATTTAGTTTTTATATTAATGTCAGTGATACTTTTGAATAATATGAAAATGTTTATATGATTTATGTACAGTACAATTTGTAAATGTAACGTTTTCGGTGTCTTTTAATGATCGTATTAAATGAGATGGCTACTGTAGCTTTTCCTATAGCTTTTTCTACTTTAGATTTTTTCTGTAGCTTGATTTAATTGGATTTAAAAAACCTAAAATTTCAGTGTTTTCACGTTAGTTTTCAGCATCTATATTCGCATAAATCAACAGATTTAGATTTTTTACAAAATAGCACTCAGCAGATTCTGTCTGGCCTTAATCATAAGACGATTCTTTTGTAAATCTGTATTTTTGTACTAAAAATGGACACCAACTGAACCTAAAAAAAACCTAGTCCTAGAAAAAAAGGTGGGGTACTATTACCCACCCAAAACAAATTTTAAAAGTAGGCAAATAAACAACGAAAGTTAATGTTTCTTTGATTTATTAGCCATATATATATATATATATATATATATATATATATATATATATATATATATATATATATATATATATATATATATATATATATATATCTTCTTTTCTGTTCAACAGAATAAAAAAGACAACCGTTTTGGAAGTAAAGGTTGAGTAAATGACAACAATTTTCTTTTTTTTTGGGAGAATCATCAGTTTAAAAAGGAAGAATATTTAACCAAATTTGTACATTTTAAAGCGAGATCCTAATAATATAATCCTATTCAATGATTTATGCTTATCTAATTGTGCCCCCAGCAGACCTGGAGATTGCGGAGTATATTAAGCTGTGGTAAAACCCAACTTTTTAACTCCAGGGTACTTGTAAAATAAAATAAAAACATTCGGTATACAGTTAATAAGGACATGAATACACATAAATTAAGAAAGCTTAATCAGCAAAACCGAGGGTATATGCAATTATTGATTCTCAGAAGTCGTAATCCCCTAACAGCTCGTGGAAAAAAGTAGGCATACAGAGTAAATGTGCATATAGCCCCAACTACACCGCTGGTCCTGACCAAACTGAGAGAACCAAGCTGTAAGTGTAAACACACTATACTTGATTTTGATAGTAAACAATATGGTTTATATTTTACCTGTCCACTTTATATATATATATATATATATATATATATATATATATATATATATATATATATATATATATATATATATATATATATATATATATATATATATATAAATTTTTATTGTTTGGTCTTTGAGTACCAACATGGAAATAATGATGTTGAGTAAAGACTGAATATATTTCAAATACATCTTTTACGAATTCATCCTTCATTCTTTAAAAGAATATGCAATAGTAGTGTTATGTGCATATATGTGTAGTAGTTGATCTCGCTCTTCACCTCTTTGCTCACAAGTATGCGTGACAGCTAAATGGTTGGTTGAAACCCCAGTGTTTTTCAGACCTCTGTAGTTTGAGACTGTCAGGTAGGTTGTGTATGCAGGTCTGTGAGACATTCCTCTGATCTGTGAAGAACAGATCCACTTGTGAATGTCAAGCCAGAGAATACTTATGGCCTCCCTACTACTATCCATCATCGTGTCATGCAGAAATCATACCATACAGCAATGGAGATTGTTTTATTTTTTTATTAATGTCCTTTAACTTTAATTTCGGGATTTGCTTCAGGAGACTGCACCCAAATCAAGCCAGTGTGAAATAGTTTCACATCTGTTACTTTAGTTTTATACTTCTTAATGTTAATGTTCTTAAATGTGCACCTGCTTGTTTTGTTGTGTATTGGATGTTTTAGAGAAACCTGCTGATTTATATAATTTATATAATAAAATATAATGTTTTAGATTGAGCATGGACATTTATAAGAGATTTATTCAGAAATAAGAAGTTGGATTTGTTGTGCTCAGAGGTATTTATTACACCTATATATAGATTTTTTTTTAATGTGGTAATTTATAATTTTCTGTAAAAATGTTCATTTCGAACCATTTTTATGATAGTCCAACATCTGATTATATAATGTATAAAATTACTTAATTCAAAGGTAACAACCTTTAAATGATTTTTTAAACTATTGCTCTGTAAATCCTTGATTTATATATTATATATCTTAATTTTCAATGTCATTACTCCAGTCTTCAGTGTTACGTGATTACTCAGAAATTGTTTTGTTATAATAGTATGTTACTAGGCCTGTCACGATGAGTAATTTTTGTTGTGCCATATATTTTCATAGAAATTATTGCGATTTTTAAGACCAATTTATGCCTACGTTTATATAATGATTATACAACAGCATATAAATAGGCATAAACCAGCCTGATCTCATGAGAAAACTTAAGTATTTTACATTTAGTCAGTTTAATGGCTAATTCATACAAATTCCTTTGAATTCAGTCCTACGAAAATGTTCGATTTTAAAAAGAAGGGGTGGCACCCAACCCCACCTCTAAATTCATACGAATTAGCCACTAAATCAAAACGTTACGAATTGCCGTGATATTGTGTTGGCATAAACACATTCAACGGACAAAACCAACATTTGTCATCAATTTTCTGGAAGTGGACTGCAGATTCAAAACCGTCAGCAGTTTTCTTCACCTGTCAGTAAAGATTGTGACACTTCCAGTGGAGATTAGATGAGATGACACAAGCTGCCCAATGTTGAAACCATTCATTTTTATCTAAATATGATTGACGATATAACATGTTGCGTCACCAAAAATGATTGAAGTCATGTCCATGTATTACTCTATAAGTCGATATATTGATTATTATGACAAGCTTATTAGTACTTTGTGATCATTTATTATTATTATGGACCCTTTTCACATTTCCAGGTTTCTCAGTAGTCGTCATAGTTGGGTAAACTTAGAGTGCTGTGAATGGGAGAAAACAACAAATATTTTTTTACAATGCTATTTGCTGAAATAATAAAAGAAAAACTCCTCAATGGTGTTATCCAGACTTATCCAGACAAAGAAAAAAAAGAATAGTTTGAGACTGATAACGGCAGCCAAAAGAGAGAACGTCAAATTTACTGTCCTTCCTATACACCTTAAGCCTGGTTTATACTCTACACGTCCGCTAGTTCATGCACGGCGAATGTGATGTCATCGCTGTGTTTGTGGATATTCGCTTTGGGTGTGTGCGACATTATTTCGGCTGGCGGAGTGCACGATTCTTTTTGAGACTCGATCAAACAGTTGTGCGGCGCTGCGTTTCATTTGAGTTGAATATGAAAGACTTTGAAGAGATTATGTCTGAAACAGGTACGACTATAAGCTATGCACATCTTTATGATCCATCCATGTGGATCATAGGGAAAACCAGATGATCAATAATTCTTGGCTAGAAATTGCAACAATAGTAGGAAAGGAGGACCGTTATTGTAAAAGTTTGGAAAAACCTAAGGGATGAGTTTGTTAAAACCAAAAAGAGAGGCCATCGCAAAAGTGGAGAACCCAGATGGTTTTAACACAATTACAGAAATATGTTTTTCCACCAGTCAGGTTTTACACTGATGTATATATTACAAATAATAGTTACAAAACTAAAATGAAGTCACAAATTATTTCTTTGATATCTGGAACTTTGATATTCTATCGGTTTATAATATACTGGTGCCCAGCTTTTAGGCTTTATTGGTGGGTCAGGAATGGTCAGGAATGTTGGACCATTATTGCCTTTTATCATATCAGTAGAGGACAAACTAGCCAGACAGTTATGTGTGAATTGTTGAATGGGTTATATAAGTAGTGTACTACTTATTAGTAATTAGTAAGTGTAATTTTTTTATTTTTTATTTTTTTGCTTTGCTTTTATTTTATACATATGTATATGTATATATGTTTATATATATGTGTGTATGTATGTATGTATGTATGTATGTGTGTGTGTGTGTGTGTGTGTGTGTGTGTGTATGTATATATATATATATATATGTATGTATATGTATGTTTGTTTGTTTTTTTTTTTTTTTTTAAATCTAAATATTAAAAACTTTCAAGGATTTAAGATGCTGATGACCGGTAAATGCTCTTAACAAGAGTCCATTGTTTATTTGTTTAGTTTTTTTTTTAATGTGGAAATTTGTTGTGATTCATTTTCAGGATTCTTTGATGAATATAAAGCTCAAAATTAAAGCATTTATTTAAAGTTGATATCTTTCATCACATTATCAAAGTCCCTTTGATTCATTTAATAAAAAAATACATTTAATCTACAAAAATTGTAGACTGTTGTAGACTAGACTGAAGTATTTAAATATACATTTGACCTTAGAATCTGAGATTATAACATAGTCTGCATATACTTTGTCATTATATTATGATATATCTCCAACTCTATAATCTTATACAACAAAATTAGAGCTTATAGTCACAGACAAAACAATATATGACACTGTAATTAAGTTGTTTTTGTACAACATAGTTTCTGGTTTTACATGGCACCTCTGTCATTGTTATCCCTTCAGCGAGAAAAGAAGTACTATCTTCAGCTGCTAAATGGCAACAACGGCCAATGATTCCTCCCACTTGCTGCCTACAGTACCCTTGTTTTAACTCAAGAGCTGCTCTGTTTCTTTTTTTGAAAACCTGATTAAACACCACGGCAGTCTACCACGATGCTGTGCAATAGTTTAACCCAAGGACTAACTGAGGCGTTGGATGTAAGTGTACTCTTGGATGCGTGACAAGGACAGTCGTACCCTTAGAGGCCATTGAGGAGTTTCATTTTGGAACAGCACGGTAACTGTGTGGTGTCTGGTTGAGCATGCACTATTTTTATGCCTCGCAGAACAGGAGCAAGGCAACGTCTCATTTAAAAATAAAGCAGCCAGACCCGCAGGCAATGGTCATACATGTGGCATATTAAATGGGAAAACATATACTCCTATTTATATTTTACAATTTTAAATCTCATTCTTATTGTTTCAGCATTTCTGTACATTTGTCTTTATAATCTGCTGAACGATTTTAGATAATGCTTAGTATGGTTGTCACTATACTGGAATTCGGTATCAATCGATACTGTTTTAAAAAACATCCATTTACCGCTGACATTTGAGTGCTACTGAGCACGTTCTTAAACAGTGTTGATTTGCCTTTGTGTTCACATGCTCAACAGAAATGACTGTGATTGGCCATGAAGGTTATCAGTTCACCAAACTAACCGCTGTTTACTGCGTGTAAACACAGATACAGGGACACTGGAGTGATTCAAAGTCATGTCGATCAGTTGATTTGTCTATAAGCTGACATACGAGTGATCCGCTGATGTATTGCGGCTTTAAAACACTCCAGTGTCGCTGTATCTGTGTTTACACTCAGTAAACAGCGGTGAGTTTGGTGAACTGATGACTTTCCCAGCCAATTACAATCATTTCCGTTGAGCACGTGAACACAATGGCAAATCAGTGCTGTATAAGAATGTGCTCGGTAGCGCTCAAATGTCAGTGGGATATGGACGTTTTTAAAACTTCAGTATCGATTGGTGTCAAATTCCAGTATCGTGCAACCGCTTAGTAATTATTACAACCTCTTGATGTTAGTCTAGGGTAAAAGTAATAACATTTTTAAAGGTGTGGTACTTTGACAAGTGATGGGTGCAAGCAAGAGACTCAAACAACAAAACTGCCAACAAAAGTGATTTAATGTACAAAGAAAGTGAAACCAGAATGCCCAAATATATTTACAAAAAGTAAGAAATATTTACAATTACAATAAACCGGCAAATTCAAACAAAGTTTCAAACAAAATTAAGTCAACTCAAGAGTAAGGGGACGATAGTGGAGCCAAATCAAAGAAATAAATATAACAAAACAATTCTAACTCGTAAACAAACCCCTTACCTTGCTAGAAGAAAGAAAACGAAAAGTCTTCAGCGCCAAGCGCCGTACTCTTCCCTATACTGAACTAGATAAAAATAAATACACAGATGGCGTTCACTTCTTACCTGGTGTTTTAAACGATGCAGTGTCTACGTGTTTACAAAATGGAAGTCGTACGACATCTTCCCTATCCACCTTACTCTGAGGAAAAGAGAAATGAAATCTCTTCATATTGCCAGGTAAGAGCTGTGCAAAAAAGTAACAAACAAATAATAGAAATTAAGATTTACAAAAATCACAAAGTAGCTCAAAATGGGCAAAAAAATACAAAATAATTGTATCCAAACGAAAGTTAAGCAAAAACAACGAATAACAAAATCATGTCAGCAAAAACAGACAAAAACGAGATCAAAGGAAAAGCGCTTCCCTCCGCTCCTTCCTGGCTTCCTTTTATATGACTGTGCCACGTTGCCCAACGATGATTGACTGGTCTCCCGACCAATCGGCTGTCGCGACACAAATATACAGCAACCGTAACATTAATCTAATTGCCAAATTTTTATGTTCAAATTTTTTATTGTGAAAAACAAACACTATTACAATACACATTGTTACATATTGTTATCTTTGTTGTCGGTTTTTTTTTTTTTTTTACAAAAGAGAAGAAATCAAATTAATAAAAAAGGAAAAAACAACAGTGATAACAAAAAGGAGAATAGAAAAATGGGAACAAGAGTAATAAAAGTTCAGAAAAATACAACCAATGTAGTCATTCAACAATCACAATCAAATGTTCAGGTACGTTGTCAATGTTGAAGTAAATATTAGGGCTGGGCGATGTTTGGCATCAGTTCACTACTTTACATCAGCAATAAATCAATGGCCATATAAGGGATTATTTAGGAAAAAACTAATAGATTTATTGCTCTCAGGGAGTATTTATTGCACCCATATATTTATTTTTGGTGTAATCTATACATATGGTATTTGAAATTCTGTTAATTTCACATCTTATACCATGTATGATATATAAGATCATAAAAATGGTGATTTTATTTTTTAAGGGAAAAAATGGGATTTTAGTTCATCTAGAACCGTGCAGCTCTATATGCAGTTTAATAAATGTGTGAAGGAAGTCTCAGATGAGAAAGCAGTGCTGATAAAAGGTAGTTTATCAGAGCTTTCCACAAGCACACATGCTGTGTTTATGTGTGGTGTGAAGATGACTCTCCGCAAAGGAGACTGTAATAGCTACTTTCTAGTTGGCAGCCTGCCAAACCTTATCTCTCAACCCATGCCTGGCAGAAGAGTTGTATATCTCTCTTTCTTACTGTGTTTCTCTCTTGGTCTATCACAGTGATGCTGTGCACTTTATAGTCTGGAAAACACATGTGAATGGCTTTTATGCAAAGTTTAATATATATATTATATATTTTGGGTTGTTTGATCTTGTTTGATCTGAGACACCCCTCGCTAGCGACACAGTGGCTCAATGGTTAACACTGTTGCCTCACATCAAGAAGGTCGCTGAGTATGTATGGGTGTTTTCCAGTACTGGGTTGCAGCTGGAAGGGCATCCTTTGTAAAATATGTGCTGGATAAGTTGGCGGTTATGCAGCCATGCAGTACGTCATGTTGCTCATGCACACTTCAATGTGCGTGACGTAGTGTATACATGACATCGTTGCAATACAGGCCGCAGCAAGGACTGATTAATTTCCAAAATAGCTTTCCAAATTTGGAAGCAATCAGTCTAAATAAAAATAGCTTTAAATGAACCAAGTATCTTTTGAGTTTTTTCTAAACTAATATTGGATTAATAATAAGTCAACAAGGTAATTCAATTCAATTAAAAGTTTATTTGTATGGCACTTTTCACAATAATTATTGTTTGTAATGGAAAACATCTTTATATTTAATTAGGGGCCAAGCACTGCAGGTGCGGAGGCACCAATTGTTTTCGTTAGCATTCCTGTTATTATTATAATTCCTGCCGCCGGATTTGAATGGCAGCCTATATAACCATATGTGGGAAAGTTGTATAATTTGGCACAATGATAGAGGGCAGTGTCAACATAAATTACAGCAAACCTGAAGTTTTTATCTCAAACTCTCCAGCACCACCACATGCCCAAAATTTTTACTTATGTTTATTGTTATAACTTTTTAACCGAATAAGTTACAATCAAACCGAATAAGTTGCTCTTTTTCATTGGCTCAAGCGGATTCAAATGCACCATATGACTTCATTTTCCGTAATGAAAATGTTTTGGTTATTTTGAATTTTCAGCAAAACATGTTCGAACTTGTCCTAGGATGTTTATCAGATTTTCACCAAATTTGAATCACATCATCTACAGACCATGCTGACGGAAAGTTGTGGAATTCAAAACTGATTAGATGAATAGTTTTTGTTTAACTTGCGAACAAATCTAACGAGCTTGCGAAAATGGACTTGAGCCGATATCTCCGTAACGCATTGACCAAACTTGGTGTGTATTATGACAACCATGGTCTGAGGTTATCTGTAGCATTTCGGCACACTGCATCCTTGTGGTCCCTAGTGGTGCTTATAACATCTCAACACTTTGTCCAAAACGTATAAAACTAGTCTCTTTACATCCGACAGAGCATGCTGGGTTGAATGATGTCAGATTGTCTTCCCAGGTCAGCCATTTAGGTTTTTGTCAAAAATGCTATATTTGACAAACATATTCACGTATCATTACAAAAGATGATATGCATCTTCTTTAACTGTAAAGGTACTGTTTACATCTGGATCAATCAATGCTAATAACTTTTTCTAAACATTCCTCATTGATATAACATAAGTCTTGTTATATTCCTTGGATCATACCTAGACCATTTATACCAAAATGCCAAAATCAACTTAACTTCCTGTCCGCCATTTTGTTTTTGATTAAAAACTTATTTTTTCGAACTCCTCTTAGACCATTATTTCGATTTTCACCAAACTTGAATCACGTGATCTACAGACCATGCTGACCAAAAGTTATGGAATTCAAGTTAATTAGACCAACCGCTTCATTTAACTTGTGACCAATTTAACGTAGAACTTGCGAAACAAACTTGAGGTGATATCTTCGGAACGTAACGTATTCGCACCAAATTGGTGTGTGTTATGACAAGCATGGTCTGAGTTTATCTGCAGCGTTTCAGCTCAATGCCGGAGATACAAAAAATGGCTTTTTGTGCTAATGACTTCTCAACCCTATTTCCAAATTTCAAAATATTAGTGTCTTTACATCCGGCGGAGCATGCCAAGTTGGACGATGTCTGACTTTCCCAGGTCAGCCATTGTGTCCGTTGGCCACAACATACTTCAAATGTATTTTTGAATACATTTAAAGGATGTACAAGTATAACTAATTGTATTTACTTTGTCTGGTTCTCCTTACTAATCTTGTTGCTTCTGGCCTCTGGATTGCTTTGCTTATTCTGCCTCTGGACTGCTTTGCTCATTCTGGCTATTAAGTGCTTGGCCCCTTAATTGCTGCTTGCAGCTATATTTATATTCATAAAAAGGTAAACCTCTTTATATTTTCCAAGAAGATGGGGTGATCTTAAAATGGGCCATTTAACCATCAACCGTAATGCAAACATTGCATCCTTTGAAACACACCCACCCACACACACACTTCTGTCTTGGATGTTGTGAGTTTGACGTGTTTCTGAAGTGTCTGCTGCCCCTCTTGAGCTTTTCCCCCTTCAGAGATGGCAGCAGATTTTTCCAGCCCGCTGCATATGTCACAGCACCTGCTGTCAACACTGCATTTGAAAACGTCTCGGTGTGTCTGATGAGCCTTGCTGACTAATGAATGAAGCAGATGGGAATGGGATTTTAGCAGCTCCGTCAGAAACACACCTGTTGTTTTGAGTGTGTAAAGTATTTCTTTTTTCCTAGAAGAAACCCAAGGCTTGTGCTGACGTGGCTGACCTTTAGCGTTGACCTCATCTTAAAGCAGTGTTCAAAAGAAACCTCAAAAAATAAATGTCCAAAATGGGGAAACCCTTCGAATACAAGACCTTACAAGCTTTTTCAGGCTCAAATAAACTGTTTATATGTTCCTTTCTACCAGTTTTTCTCAAGTGTTCCTCTCAGTTCAGCAGCCAAATTCTCTCTTTTTTTCCCAAAATGAGTGTTTGCTCTTTTTATACTACACAATGAAAGGGAAGGTTAGCCGTTCAAAGCTACCAGAACAAGCTTACGGAGGTGGTTTGGTTGATGAATTTGGTTGAACGAGGTTCTTTCAAAATACCAACAATTTGGTCTCTGTCTTTATCAGCAAGTCATGACAGAGACATTTTAGATGAGAGGTTTTTAGCTTATCCTATTATAGTGATAAAGCCTATTATGCGCACTGTCCTTATCTGTCGAAACCTTTCACATCAGACAGCAGTCAGAGTAGCTTCTGTATGACTAAAGCTGTTTCTGTGGGCAGTGGGGAAGCTTCATAAGGGCCAGGGTGGATCCGGCCCATTTAGGGGCTGTTTTCACAACCTTTTCAGCCAAAAATGGGAAACATTTTAGATGTTTTGCCTGACAGCATAATGTATGAGACTGCAAACGCATACATTTAAGAACGGGTTTCAAAGTGTTGGTCCCACTTTACATTAAATTACCTTAATTAATATGTACTTACACTGAAATTAATAATTTGTATAAATAGATATTTTTCATTGAACTTATGATTGATTAAATAAATGCATGTAATTACATCTGTAATTAATGTCTGTAATTGCATTTGTAATTACACTGTTGACCATCCCTTATAACTTAACCCACTCTTAAACCTGCCCATGCCACCAAACCTGCCTCTAACCCTACCCGTATCCCACCTCAAGAGCACCAGAAGTGTTCTGCAATGGTGAACACAGTAAGTACATTGTATTTATTTTTTGAAGTAAGAAAATGGCAGTTGGGGCCACCTAATATAAAGTGGGACCAAAATGTTTTTTTTTCCAAAATGCTGCTGCTCTCTTTGCTAACACCCTAAATCAAAGTCTTTGAAAAAGATTGTTGCGTACATGCATAGTTTGTGTTTAGGGAAGTGTAGATTGCAGCAGTGGTCCCCAACCCCCGGGCCGCGGACTGGTATCGGTCCATGGATCAATTGGTACTGGGCCACACAAGA
Source organism: Danio aesculapii (assembly GCF_903798145.1). NCBI lineage: Eukaryota > Metazoa > Chordata > Actinopteri > Cypriniformes > Danionidae > Danio > Danio aesculapii. The sequence goes on along the minus strand of NC_079439.1, from coordinate 18,846,485 downwards.
AATCATTAATTATTTACATTTTATTCATTATCTGAGTCTGAACAATCTTTTATTTTGACAAATCTTTTATTTTGACAAATGACTGTTCTCTTGGCTATATCTTAGTCAATTGAGCACCAAAATTTAACCCGCAAGCTAGCAAAATGAGAAAGAAACTGACTAGAGGTGCACCGATATGGAATTTTTGGCCAATATCGATAACCGATAACTCTTAAGATTTGGAGGCCCATAGCCAATATACTATTCCAGATAAATATAAATATTTCAAAATGTAATATTTTTATACACCGATTTTATTTTTAAAACTTCACAAATGTTTGAACTGTTTTTATGAATTTAATTTGAAACAATAAACAATGTGAGGAAAGCTCTGTTAGGGCATTGGACAAGTCTGAACAAGTTTGACCCATGCATGCGCAAGGCAGGTGGTTCTGTACAATGACAGTCTATCGGCTTAAAGATACCACTCGCCATTTTCACTAGCCACATTTTGTTGTTATGAAAATATATATTTATATGCATACATTTGACTATACATATACTTTTTATCAAAAAAAAAAAAACAAAAAAAAACAATGAACAATTTTAAAATAATTATTGGCATGTATCTAGAACTATGCACTGTATAGTCTGTCCTGACCAAAGGTCCCAGATCACCAGTTCACCATACATAAATAGGAACTTAATCTCCTATAAAGCAATGCTATTGTAAAGGATGATAATTAAACTATAAACCACAAAGACAGTTTTAAAAAATATATCAAACTCTTGAAAGCAAGCACCGCAAGCATCACTTTTTGTCCAGTCTATTTCTAAGGGAACCGATCGCATCAGTTGTGTTCCAGGCACTGTTGCTGCCGTAAGGAGCACGCAAGCATTTATACACTCGCGCGGATCACATCAGCTGTGCGTGCAAGAAGCCCTCATCAGTGAGTGAGAGTCTCCACATGCGCGTGATCATCCTTTCATTCAGTATTCACCTGCTTTCTTTTGCTCGTGCGAACACAGTTGTTTTTGTCAGTCGTGCTACTTCTCGATGGGCATTCTAATTGTCGAACTTTGCTTTTAAGGTAACTACGATTTAAAAATAATTTTCAACCAGCCAAAGTGGCTAGTGGGTGTGGTTGTTTAACCCGCCACAGCTGAAGTCTACCCGCATTTGACGGGTTGGCAGGTGTTAATGTCAAGCCCTGCAGGTAGGTAAAAAATGCAATGTGAGTGCAGGCCAAGGGGGAGAGGGGATGGGGGACAATCGCGCTTTGGCACGTTTCAAGGCAACTGTACCTAATGTGAATACGCCCTAAAGTAAAAATGAAATCAAAACTAACCATATGGATTTGTTAGCTTTGTGACATTGGACATTGCTAGTTTTGTGGTCAACAAGGTTTGCCCTTGTAATCTTTAATTGAAATCTCAAAATGCATGCAGTTAAATTCTCTGAACATGTATGTCTTGGGTATTGGGCGTGGTTAACATACTTAACCACCCCTCTCCACCTGTTAGTTTTGACAACAAACAGAAATGGTGAGGAGGAGGTGTCTATTAGGTTGTAATAACTCTCCCCAAACCCCTAAATTCTCATCTTTCTAAATGAAATGACTACTTTACTACATCTAATCAGCTTGGCGTAGAAAAACAAGCCTTTGCAGTCCTACCAAACTGTTTTCTGGTCTCATCCTAAAACAATTAGGCATGTTGCTTTCTAAAGGCGCTCGCACACCGGACATGTTGCACTGCACCTTGTGATACCTCACCTTTACATTGTTTGTATTGCTGGCAACATCAGGGCTTAATTTGTGCCGGAACACCCTGGATCCGGCACCTCTGAAATCTGATCCCCCAACCGCCCTCCTCTCCCGTCCACTGTTCACTTTCACTTTCTTTCGTCCGTGACTCCCCAACCCTCTTCCGTGATCCCCCCCCCCCGCTGTTCACTTTCGTCCGTAACACCCCTCCGTCATATCTAACACGTCTTCATACAAACAACCCCCACCCCCCCCCCCCCCCCCCCCCCCCTCTTCGCCCGCGACAACCACACTTACCCCCTGCCACCCGCTCTCCACTTTCGTGCGCGGCACTTCTACATCCTCGAATAACATGCCGGATCCATTACCCCTATCTGTTCGGGGACCTCACAACTCACAAATGAATCACTGGGCAACATATAGTACACAGACAGCAAATAGTGGTTCCGGTTAGTAGTAGGTCAGTATAGCGGTCAACCATATTTTACCAAGATCCGCTCAATTTAAAATATCTGATCACGCCACGGCACCATAGACCTTTTTTTCGAACCCGGTTTTTGTGGTATTTGATTTGACAGGTTTTGTTCTTGTCTGACAGATGTTTTTTGGTGTGTTTTGCCTCTTCCTTTTAATTGAACATCTCTGTCAGCACTTTCTGTAGAGTGACTTATCATCCTCAGTTGACTTGAGTTCACAGCTCGGAATAATAGCAGGCAGAAAATGGAAAGTGCTTTCTCCTATTTTTTATTGTTTTTGTTCTTATTCTGTTTAACCACATTTATGCCACAGCGTTTAACCTCTATTTAAAGGGTCAAAGGTCAGCACTTGTAAAAAGTTCACCCCTGGCAATGTGTGTTTTGGCTGTCTGTTGGAAGATAATACTCCTCAGGGTCAGGAAAATGCCCTCGTTCCCCTCTGCTCTCTGTGTTGGATATCATTATGAAGCTTTATGTGCTTAGGAAATTATGGTATTTATGTGGAATGAAGGTTTTTAGTCACTATTTAACTATATGTCACTATTGTATTCAAAAGTTTGGGATACTAAATTTTGAACACTCACTAAAACTGCATTTATTCGGTCAAAATTTTTGAAATGTTAATTATTGTATGTCAAAATAACATTTATACATGTAGTATTCCAGAGAAATGTGTTGTAAATCAAGTTTCACAATTAATTCAATGATACTTGCAGTTTAAATGCTATAATGTATTTAACACTAGCATTTGCTGATTGTTTATTTTTTCCACCAAATATTTTTGTCTATTCTATTTTCCTTACTGATGTCTAGCCTGTCTACATTTTGTTTAACGGTCAAATGTAAATGTAGTGTGGATGGTGTGGTTTAAGGTCAAGGCTCATGGCTGGTAACCAGACGGTTGCTGGTTTAGTGAACAAAGAGTTGCTGTAAGCTCTTACCATTATGCCCTTCATTTAGAGACTTAACCACAGGCTGGTCCCACAGAATTTTGCTTGTAGTTCTATGTCAATTTAACATTGTTAAATCATTTTTACTAATGTTAAATAGGGTAATGCAACAAGAAGTTAACATGGTGAGCATATTTTGATCTAAGAATAAACAAGAAACCACATTATCTCAGTTTGGACCTTGTAATCTTAAATTAATGTTGTGTTGGACTGCTTTTTGGACCTTCTACAAAAGTTTCGTTATTTTTCTGAGCCAGAATTGCTGTGATTGGTCAGATAGCTTAGCCTGTACTAATTGGTCTACCACATTACACATTACGACATTAAAGTGCTTGTCATAAATGAAATCCTAATTAGAATATCTGAATTTCACATGACTTGAGAAACACTTGCGATAAGATTGAAAATGAACCAATCCCACATAAGCTTTAAGAATGCTCTAGCTAATGAGATGTGTTTAGATGAATCACTGTTGGAGACTGAGTTTTGTTGAATACTCCTATTATTTAAAAAAAAAAAGGTACAGAGATAGTATGTACATTAAGTAAAAGGTTCATTTGTAATCCTGGACCACAAAACCAGTGTTGTGTTGTATTGGTATATTTGTGGAAATAGCCAAAAAAATGTTGTAGGGGAGACCGAGGATGATTGTAACACAATTCTTCTTTAGTACCTAAAATACCTTTTTTTTAATCTACATGACTGAAATTTTAGGCAAAGTACACACATTTGTCTACATATGTCAACAATTAAAATATCTTAAAGTATATCACAGACTTTGAGATGATAAGTACAAAGTGGCCTACTGGGGTAGGTTGTAACACGTAATGGGGTACGTTGTAACGGGAAGACAAAATACACAAAAACTTAAGGATACTACAAGTGATATGCCACAACAGCAGTTTTATTGTAAATAAATGACTGCAACAATACAATATATGTGAATATTGGAAGTGTATGTGCTTATTGTGTGTGTTTATGCATGCCGTGTGCATTTGTGTGTGCAAGTCTGTACGTGCACATTGATATTTACAGCTTTGGTTATTGTTATAGCAGGACGTTTTGTGGAATTGGAAAGTTTTAAAAAGCGTTTGAGGGTGGAGATCATTTACAGAATGAACGTTTTTTGTTTTAAATCATAATAGAGAAACTTTTAATCCATTTTTATTTCTGGCCGCTTGCTCAATCATGAATACTGATGTCTTGAATACTTGAATACTGATCTTCTCTACCGTCTCTCTCTCTCTTCTTCTTCTTCTCCTGTGAAGATGGATTGGCTTTGAGCGGAAGTGAAGTGCAAGGCTTTTGGGTCACTAATTAAAATCTTCAGACAGCCCATTGAAACTCTTACACTTGACATTCATCATGGTGTCAAACCTCCTCCATAATATAATGAATGGTCTCAGATGAAATCACATGACTTTGTGTAAATGTATGAGTGTGAGGGGGTTATTTATTTTATTTTTTTACATCCAAAATGAAAAACAGTTGCATTGATGAAACCAATTTGATCAGCTTTATCCATGTTTCCTCTCTGTCTGTCTTCTTTTTCCATTACCTACTGACTATTAAATGTGACCTGTGTTCACAAGTAGAGCTATTATGTGCGTGTGTGTTTGAGGATCTTCATTAAAGCGAGTGAATGTGTGTGGCAGAGACATCGATTGAATCATTTAGCAGCGATTGTACCGCATCTCTGGATTATTCATTTCAGACTGATGAACGATTTCGAAGTTTAATGAATGACAAGCGAAGTTAGAATGAAATTGAAGATGACAGGTTTCCACAAATAGAATGGTTGCTTGGTGACTGGATTCCAAAGAAAACTGCAGACTGGAGTTTGTTCCTGGTTTTGCAGGGTTGTTGCTAGATCAGATATGATTGCGGCTGGAAATTTTCCGAGAATTATTTATATTATTTATTCAATTTCACATTAGTTGTATTTTATTAACGCCTACCCCTACCCCAACTCTAAACTGTCACAGTAATGTAAAAACAGTACTTGTACCGAGTATTATTTAAGTTATGCATTAAATAACCCAAAAAAATGTATTTTATCATCTACCCCTACCCTAACCCTAAACTTAACCATCACAGTAACATAAAAACAGTAGTTGTACCGAGTATTGTTGAGTATTTTTTTTTTATAATTTTTTTTCGGGGCTTTCACCTTTATTGGATAGGACAGTAGAGATTATTGACAGGAAAGCATGGGGAGCAGAGAGAGGGGAAGGATCGGCATAGGACCGCGAGGCGGAATCGAACTCAGGTAGCCGTGAGCACCGGAGTGCATGTCGACACACTAACCACTACACCACTGGCGCCGACAAGTATTATTTAAGTTATCTATTAGATTACCCAATAAATTGTATTTTTTTTTACGTCTACCCCTACCCAACCCTAAACCCAACAGTCACAGTAATGTAAAACAGGAGTTGTACTGAGTATTATTTGTTATCTTTTAAATTACCCAATAAATTGTTGTTTTTTTTAACGTCTACCTGTACCCTAACCCTAAACCCCAACATCACATTACCGTAAAAACAGTTGTTGTACCGAGTATTAAGTTATCTATTAAATTACACAATAAATTGTTGTTTTTTTAACGTCTACCCCTACCCTAACCCTAAACCCCAACATCACAGTACCGTAAAAACAGTTGTTGTACCGAGTATTATTTAAATTATCTGTTAAATTACCCAATAAATTGTTTTTTAACGTCTACCCCACCCTAACCCTAAACCGAAACGTCACAGTAATGTAAAAACAGTTGTTGTACCGAGTATTAAGTTATCTATTAAATTACCCAATAAATTTTATTTTAACATCTAACCCTACCCTAAACTTAACCATCACAGTTACGTAAAAACCATTGTTGTACCGAGTATTATTTAAGTTATCTATTAAATTACCTAATAAATTGTTTTTTTTTTTAAATGTCTACCCCACCCTAACCCTAACCCTAAACCCAAACGTCACAGTAACATAAAAACAGTAGTTGTACCGAGTATTATTTAAATTATCTATTAAATTACCCAATAAATTGTATTTTTTAACGTCTACCCCTACCCTAGCCCTAAACCCAACCATCATATTACTGTTAAAATATGAATTATTGTTATACATTGCCAAAAAAATGCTGCTATATTGGAGTGCATATCACACTTCCAGCCGGCAGTGTATCTTATCTAAACTTTACTGTATTGCAGGGGGTGGGGGGAGACAATAATGATTGCTGATTGGCTGCTCGTTTTTTACCTTGGTAATTGGTTTGATTTAACCCATGATGAGTTTTGGAATGGCGTACCATCATACAGCTCTTAATATTTCTGTAGTATGCAGTATGGATACTGTGGGTTTTACTATAGATATTATGGATATTATGGGTTTTTTATGAAATGCTCAAGTGATCAAAAACATTTTCCAAAATTGTGCAATTATAGGTGCCTCACAGCGAGAAGGTCGCTGGTTCAAGCCTCGAGTCAGTTGGCGTTTCTGTGTGGAGTTTGCATGTTCTCCCCGTGTTGGCATGGGTTTCATCCGGGTGCTCCGGGTTCTCCCACAATTCCAAAGACATGTGGTACAGGTGAATTGGTATAGGCTAAATTGTTCGTAGTGTATGTGTGTGAAAGTGTGTATGGATGTTTCCCAGTGATGGGTTGCAGCTGGAAAGAGCCAAAAACTGAGCCAAAAAGAAAATGAATGTGCAATTATAGGCTGTATGCTATTTGCATAAAATAGTAAACATTTGTTTGAATGTTTTTTTGTATATTGTATATTTATTATTATTATATATATTTTAAATAATTCATTGCTAAATAAATAATTAAATAAACATTTAATTAAAATTGTGCCATCATTTACTCACCCTTTACTATTTTAGTTTCTTTTTTCTGTTGAACACAAAAGAAGATATTTAGAAAAATGCTGGTAACTGGCACACATTGACTTCCATAGCAGACAAAAAATACTATGGAAGTCAATGGGTGAACTGTGAATGAAGCAACCTAGCATTCTTCAAAATATCTTCTTTTGTGTTCAACAGAAGAATGAAGCTCCTAAAGGTTTGCATGTACATTCATTTTTGGGTGAACTATCCCTTTTAACAATATTCAAATAATATTTTAATGAAAGGACTACTTGGGTTAAACAGTTCCATGAAAAAAAGTAATAAATGAACAATAAATATTACATAAATGAAAAAACATATTTTTTCATGCAGATAAAGTGATGATAACTTATTTAAATAAATAAGTTAATAAATAATATAATATTGTTCTTTTTTCTTTATTTAAAGGACGGAAAAAAGGTATTTATTGCAGTAATTTTCTTGAAGAACTGCTTGCTGATTATTTCGCTTTTACCGACAGTTGAATTTAATGTATACAATTTCTAAAATGTATAACCTCAAAGAACATGATGTACCATTTGATCGTTTTATCATTTCATGATGAAGACTAATTCTGCAGAGCATGTACGATCTAGGCTAAATGTTTTTGACATTGAGCAGAACACAGCTATGGTTGCGTTTCAGCTGAGCAGTCATGTAAAACAGCCCTGGGCAGTTCTCGAAGTCATCTGTGACCCTCATGTGTGTTAACAAAACACAAGTGCTCAGAGTAAACAAAGCCGAGAGCCTCGTTCATGCTGACTCAACCTCTCAAACTACAGCTTTCAATCCAGAAGCATTCCAAAGCCAATTCATTTATCCAGTTGATGAGTCATTGTGTTAGGAACGATTGCCTTTATCATATTTAAGTCCTATAATCGAGTTTCTTTGAGTGTTTTTTTTTATCATTGGATTTTGATTAATCGTACATCCTTACTGTGTATAGAATCATATTTAAAAAAAATTAAATATAAAGATTTTTTTCTTTTTAGATTATTTTAAATGAAAGATAAAGGATTTGTGCTAATAGTGTAATGTTTATTTGCAATTGAACAGAGCAGTAACATGCTAGGCGAAGAAGCAAACTTTACTCAAATTTACTCCACAAAAACTACATACATTACACCAACGTTATAGAAGTTTTGGATTTTTCATTAGTTTTAGTTTTATTTCGTTTTGACTTTGTTTTAAAATTCAGTTAGTTTTAATTAGTTTTTAGAGGGAGATTTACTACTTTTTATTAGTTTCTTTATTTTGAAATTGCTTAGTTTTAGTTTAGTTTTTATTAGTTTCTGTATTATTTTATGTTATTTTTTTGTTTTTGTAAATTGGGATGTTTATCTATAATAAATATCTATCATTATCTATCTAAACTCAACCAAAGATGGGCAAAAAAAAAATGACACAAAAGCACTACCATCTACCACTATCATACCCATCCTCAAATTCAAATACATCAGCCCACAAGATAACAACCTCAAGTAAAATATGTGTGCAAGGCTGCTTCTGAGGTTAGATACACAGTAGTGATGGAAATTTCGGATCTTTAACGTGAACCGGATGTTTTGTGACAATCTTTCCAAGTTTGGACTCAACAAATAAAAAATATGTAGTCAGCAATTATAATTTCAGTCAGTTAAAACATCACCATGATCTGAAAAGTTTCTTACGATTATGTTTTGCAACCCAACTCAAGCGTGATTCAATAATTTAAATTCCATTACTACTTACTGTTATGAAATAAACTTACGTTTCACCAGATTTTCTCATTTAAGCCCTTAATTTACATGCGCTGCAGTTGTTCAAGTTTAGTTCAGTCACAGCAGGGTGTCATGTACTGTTTGTGTTCGGTTCACTAAATCACGCATGCGCAGTATTATCGATATACCGCTTCTTAAATCTGATCTCTGAGTGTACTGTTCAAGTAACTGAATAACTCAGTATATATTGGTTTATTTCGAATGAGATGGGGATATCAGGCATCATAAAAAATAAGTTGTTTGTGGATAAGTGCTTAAAGTTACTGGAGACGCGAATCGTTTCAAATGATTCAGTTTGATTTAGTGAATTAGTTCAAATTGTTCACTTAGAAGATCCGGTTAAAAAGAATGATTCATCCGCGATCTCGATCACTAATACAGAAATAAAAGCCATTATTGGGCACAAATGTGTTCAGTTAATACTCATCAGTGTCTGCTCGGGTCGTATTTAATGTTGTCACCATGCTGCTGTCATATCCAGCCATTGTTTTTGTTACAGCATGTATTAAATACATTTACAAAGACTAAAACGAAGGACGTTTTTGCTATCATTTTAGATAGTTTCAGTTAGTTTTGCATATACACTATGCAGTTTCAGTTAGTTCTAGTTTTTTTTTTTTTTTTACTCTCGTTTTTGTTTTTATTTCAGTTAACGAAAATGATTTTTTAATTATAGCTTTCGTTTTTCCGTTCATCTTGGTAAATATAATAACATTGCATTATTCATGCAGAAACATCCTGGTGTAAGTTATAAACTCTTTCTCCATCATTGTCTGACTCTCTTTGAACATATAAAACTACAGTCCAACTGTAGCTGTGTGAGATTCACTTGTTTTGTCATTTCTGTCAGAGTAAGAGCTCCTCCTTCTTCCTGAAAGCTGCAAGCTCATTTGCATTTAAAGGTACCCACACCCAAATAGCGGCAAATCTGACAAGTTATTAGTAATTGTCTGTGGGATGTTTTGAGCTGAAACTTCTGGGAATACCTTAGATTTCTTGAGCTTTTTTATGAAAAGGGACATAATATGTTCCCTTTACTTTGTCTGTGAGTAAAGGCAAAAAGCAAATAATAAAGAAATGGAAAACAAAGAGCCTATGAAATGTAAAGCATGGTAAATTTTCTGCATGTACTCTGTGATAACAGTTATGGGAGTTTACAGTTTGTACTGTCCGTTTGAGTGACAAAACACAGATGTGAACACCTACAGAATAATACCCTGTCAATTCTTCTATAATTCACCAAGTACAAGCACAACTGATGTGTGAACTGATCATTAGATATTTTGTGTGTGTATATAAATATATGTGATTTATTATGAAGGCCTTTAATTTATTTTAACAGTCTGTAGCTTTTTCTGCCCTTCACTGCTTGCTGTTCCCAAAATCGGAGCGGTTTTGTTCTCGGAGGGACAGCGGTCTCATGGGATGGCAACTTAAATAAAACTGAGTCTAGTGCCTTAATAGTGCCCTGCTCTGAGAACAGATTTGATTAGAGGCAAAGGAGAATTTTTGTGTATTTTTATGGACTCGTCTTCCTCTCTGTTCATGAAAATAGTGATTGGTCCTTTTTCAAATCTAAAATCACTTCTTAAATCAGTTTTATAATGTGATTTATTTGTTTTTATGTATATATATGTATGCATATATATGTATATGTATATGTATATGTATATGTATAATTTTTTATTTTAATTAAACATTTATTTATTTATTTAATTGTTTTATTTAATTAATTTTTTATTTTAATATATTTTATTTAATTTATTGCAACCCTTTATTTTATTTTATTATTTATTTTAATTTATTTTATTTTAAGGGCAACACAGTGCCGCAGTAGGTAGTGCTGTCGCCTCACAGCAAGAAGGTTGCTGGTTCGAGCCTCAGCTGGGTCAGTTGGCGTTTCTGTGTGGAGCATGTTCTCCCTGCGTTTGCATGGGTTTCCTCCGGGTGCTCTGGCTTCCCCCACTGTCCAAAGACATGCGGTACAGGTGAATTGGGTAGGCTAAATTGCCCATAGTGTATGTATGTGTGCGAATGAGTATGTATGTGTTTCCCAGTGATGGGTTGCGGCTGGAAGGGCATCCGCTGTGTAAAACATATGCTGGATAAGTTGGCGGTTCCTTCCACTATGGTGACCCCAGATTAATAAAGGGACTAAGCCGAAAAGAAAATGTATTTTATTTTATTGCAACCCTAAGGCCAGTAAGTAATGAGTTAATTTTGCTCTCTTTCTTAAATCTGTATAATTTTTTAGATTTTAGATTTGTAGAGAATATTTAAAATATGAAGTTTTTTGATTTATGATTATCTATGGATGTTGACTCCTGATCTTCATTTCATCTTTCTCATACCGATTACTGTTTTAATTGAACAAACCAATGCTGCCATTATAGGGCACTGAGGGCAGCAATTCTCATGTAAAACTATTTATGAGTTATAGGTGAGCATTCAGTGATGGTTAATCTCAGGTATTAACTAACCTTCCTCTGCAATCCTTTCAAACAGTCCTCTACAGTGTACTGATATATAAGGCAACCTGTATATTATTTTTAAAATAAATTCGACTTTCCTTTTAGACTTGACTTTGAACAAGGACCTACTCACAATTCTGCTATAATGGCATCAAGAAATTGAAGTGAGGTTTATTTTTCTCTGCATTCCTTTTCTAGCTCAAGAAATATACAGTATAACCCCTGGCATTTGGATCATAACCAACTGTCCTATCAGTAATCTCCTGCCATCAAACATTTTAGTGCCATAAATAAACATTGGAAGGTTTTGTGGTATTTATGCTACAAAAATGGTAAAATTATATGACTGGGGTACTTGTATGACTGAGTCCTCGCATTTGTATCGAGAATTTGCAGTGGAATTTATTTTATATCATTTCATAAACCAAAACAAGGCAACTTATGGCCAGTTTTCACTGAGTGGTATGGTACTGTACGAGTCACCTTTATCAGGCTTGCATTTCCACTGCCAAAAGGGTATCAACAGTACTGAAAGAATCATTGGCTCCTTTGTTTTTTTGCGCTTCACAGTAGTGTTTGTCTGTTTCTGGATGGATCCGTTTCTGGAAGGATCGGATGTCAGAAGCACTTCCCTAATCACGCGCACGTTATTATCATCAGCTCAAGAAGTTCATTATTTCAAATATAGACGCAGACGGAAAGCGATCATGAGCTCTCTGGAGAAAGTGAAAAGTAAAAAACAGCTCGCGCTTTAGACGGCTTCGTAAACAAAAACACAGAAAAAAAAAAAAACGGCACAGGACTGCGAGGCGGGAACCGAACCCGGGTCGCCGTGAGCACCGGAGCGCATGTGTCGACGCACCAACCACTACACCACTGGCGCCGACGGCCATTAGGTATCTTTTGACAGTGGAAATTAACATAAAACCCATACTATAAAGTACCGTACCGCTCAGTGGAAACAGTGGAAATTAATATAAAACCCATACCATAAAGTACCGTACCACTCAGTGGAAACAGGCCATTAGGTATCTTTTGACAGTGGAAATGGACATATATGCCTACCGTCCCATACCATACCATACCGTACCACTGAGTGTAAATAGGTCATTAATGTCCAGAGGCCTGTTGCACAAAACTAGTTGAACAAACTTAAACTCACTGGTTGCAGTGTAAGTTTCGGGTTGACAGAACTAAACAAATCCTACCCGGTTAAGTGGTTTCACAAAGTTTGACATGGACCACACACACCACCTCAAACAGCCAATCACAAGAAACATGAGAGCAGCAGTTCTCACGACTCAAATTCACTTCTCCTCTTAAGACACTTTTAAGGCAGAAATAAATAATGCAGCAAAAGTTTAAGTAGGCAGCTTACATAAAAAAAGGATGCATAATGGGAGTGTAAAAGATATTTATATGTCACTTTTCCCACATCTGGTTGGTCAAGTTTTGGTTTGCATCTCTAAACCAGAATAAAAGCCTGCTACTAGTTTAAGTTGGTGTAGGTTACCATGGTGGCAAATCTAATCAAAGTCAACCCACCTTCTTGAGCCTAAGGGTTCTTTTACACCTAGGCTTTTGTTTCAGAACCTGGCATGTTTCCCCAGTTAGCGCGGTTCATTTGGCATATGTAAATCCAACAATCATACTCTGATCTGTGCCAAATCAATTGGTCTGAGATAGCATGAATGAGGTGGTCTCGGCTCGATTGAAACAGATTCTGGAGGGGATCGATTGTAGTGACAAAGCAAAATGATCCAACAAACTAACGAACCAGGCTATATTACAGTGTATCATGGCTATATAATATCCATATGTACAGCTTGGCTATATGAAGAGAGAATTATGAGTAGGGTACGATGTCATTCCTACCAGCAAATGTGCGTTTCATGTCGAATACGAAGGTGAAAGCATGCTGAAATATTACTGTGCTGTTCATCATTTGAGAAAATTGACCGAAATTACCATCTGACTACTTTTTCATGTTTTAATCGTATATTAGGCCTATTGTTTTGTTAATGTCTGCACTTACCCCATTAAATGAAAGATCAACGTTGATCTGCTTCATGATCTGACTGCAGTCTCGGTTCATCTGTTATTTCTTTCTATAATTTAAGCCTATAATGCTTAATTCTAGCCAACCTTTTTTTTAATAGATTGATTCAATAGACAGGTCTTTACAAAACTTGACATCTAAAATGAGGCTATGTATGAGAAAGTGTCTCTGATTTATATTTGGTGACTATGTTTGTGGGTATCAAAATTAAAGTGCACTTTTTCTCTTATAATGTCTTATCATCATAAATTAAAATAACGTTGTGACAGCTGAGCGGAATTCGTGGGACTCTGAAAAAAAAACTCTGAAACTGACCGATGTGAGGAAAGTTTACTTGCACATGACTTGTTTTAACTGTTTTGGTCCATTTAAAAACTTTTCCATGTAAAAGAGAACCACACAAAGAACAAAAATAAACATGATAACAATTTTAATCCCTGTTTCGGAACAAAACAATCGATCTACAGGTGTGAAAGCACCCTAAAACTCAGACTTAGCTCAAATTAAATGCTAACTTATCTGGATAAAAATCCAAATCGGCTTTGTGCTACAGGCCTCAGAAGATCAACAAAGATGTATGCATTTGTTTTAGGCAAGTCAAAGAAACCATGCTTATAACTCTGCTAACATCACCTAAAGTTATTTAATCACAATCATTATGTTGTAACACCGGCTCCGCCTCAGGTAAGAGACAGAGCCGGTGGTAGTGCTAACATTAGGTAGTGCTAACATTAGCTAGCTTGTGCCTGTCAGTTTCTCTCCATACCTGTTATTTGTAATTGAATCAAGAGTGTTGATCTTGGATGTTTTCTTGTGCAATGAACGTAACATCTTGTGCTTGCATTGTCATCACTAAACTCTTACTTCCAAATTGATCTTCTTATTCACCAAATTTATTAAAATATATATATATATATTCAAAATGTTTACACACTGACAGTTGTCGTTGCAAGAGTTAACAGCGAGCAATTAGCAAATTAAAAGAATTAGCCAAGCTAATTGTTTCATTTGTTTCAGACTTTGGTATGAAAATGCCCAAAAGTCTTTATTCAGATGGAAGGCTAGCTGGCTTCTAGCCTCCTACCTGCTGCTGCTGCTGCTCCTGCCTGTCATAGTTTCCACTGTGGGAGGAACGACGGTTCACTCAGAAGAAGCAGCCCATTCATGCTAAACCTTGGGAGACGGAGATAGAGTGAGCTTGTGTTTGGCTTTACTCAGAGGACTGAGGTAGTCTGTAGATAGGAAGAAGAGTGTTGAAACGCAATGTTGGGCCCTTTGTGAGATTAAATGAACAGCTGAATGCTCGCAGTGAGGGTTGGTTTCCCCCATTGAAATCTGAATTCTGTTTCAAATTCCATTCCAAAAGACTGATATCATTTTTCAGTCAGAGGTCCAGTAACTGTTATCTGTCTATCTGGCTGTCTGCCTGTCCTTCTATCATCCACTGTTCACGATATATTGTTCTATTTGTGGATCTTTCTATCAATCTATCTACCATCCTCTCTGTCTATCATCCTGTTGATCTGTCTGTCTGTCTGTCTGTCTGTCTGTCTGTCTGTCTGTCTGTCTGTCTGTCTGTCTCGTCTGTCTGTCTGTCTGTCTGTCTGTCTTTATCTATCTATCTATCTATCTATCTATCTATCTATCTATCTATCTATCTATCTATCTGTCTGTCTGTCTATCTGTCTGTCTGTCTGTCTGTCTGTCTGTCTGTCTGTCTGTCTGTCTGTCTGTCTGTCTGTCTGTCTGTCTGTCTGTCTGTCTGTCTGTCTGTCTGTCTGTCTGTCTGTCTGTCTGTCTGTCTTTCTGTCTATAGTTCTATTGTTCCATTGATCGGTCTATCGTTCTATCAATCTATCTATGATTTCTATGTCTTCTATCTTTGTCTTTCATCCTGTCTATCGATCTATCTATCCGTCTATCGTTCTGCCTATCATTATATCGATCTATCGTTTTATCTGTCTATCTTTCTATGATTCTGTCTGTCGTTCTGTCTGTCTATCATTTTATTGATCAATCTAAATGTCTATCAATCTGTCTGTCTGTCTGTCTGTCTGTCTGTCTGTCTGTCTATTGATCTATCTACCTGTCTATTGATCTATCTATCTGTCTACCAGGCTCTATTGTTCCATTGATCTATCGTTCTATCTGTCTATCGTTCTGTCTATTGTTATATTGATCTATCATTCTCTCTGTCTATCTTTCTATGATTCTGTCTATTGTTCTGTCTTTCTATCGTTCTATTGATCTATCTATCCGTCTATTGTTCTGTCGCTATAATTCTATCTGTTTATCGTTCTATCCATCGATCGTTCTGTCTCTCATTCTATCTGTTTATCGTTTCATCTGACTATCTGTCTAATATTCTGTAGTTCTATATCTATCTATCCTCCATTCATTCATAGATCTGTTTAGTCATTCCATCAGTCATTGTGTCTTTCCATCGTCTATTCTTCTGATGTTCTCTCGTTTCATCTATCTATCCTTCATTCAGTTGTTTCATCATTCTGTCATTCTATCAATCCATAAATCCATTGTTCTTTCATTCTGTCCATCTACCTGCTAGTCTTTCCTTTCACCATCAATCCAACACTATATATCCATTTGTCATCTGTTGGTTTGTTTTCTCTCTGATTTATTTTGTCACTCACCCTTTACATCTGCAGATCTTTACTAAACAAGTCACTATGTGCCCCGGTCAGTTATTTTATCTTTTACTGAAACTAAAGGAAGGGAAGGAGATTATGTTCACAGGTGCACTGGAGTATTTCCATTTCCAAAAGCCTAAATTATAATTTGGCCAATCTTTGGATCATGCGCTTATGTTCGCCAGTATGCCACTGCATTGCTCCCACTGGCACTGGATCTTTTTTGGACATGGTAATTAAACCGTTTTGAACCCTAATTAAACCCTGATCACTGTATTCATCCACATGCTGCGTTTTTTCCTTTTTTAATGTAGGTTAGCTAGCATGCTGCATTCTGTCGGCCTTTAAAACATCTCCAACCCTAGTAATGATCACAACACTCCAGCAGAGATGGCCCTGCTAATTTTCGTTCAGCCTGTTCTCCATGTTTGACTCATTTCTTTTTGGCGAGCACATGGCCAAAACAATGCATATCCTCCACATCATGGTTCAAACAGAGACAGAGAGTAGTCATAACACAGGAACAGCTGCTCTCCGGGGTCAGTTAAAGTCACAGCTCATCCAAAAATGATAATCTTGTCATCATTGTCTCACCCTCCACATCTTTCCAACCTGTTTGAATTTCTTTCTATTGTTGAACATAAAGGTGATGAGGATTATAGGACACCGATATCCATTAACTTCCATTGTCTTTCCTATTATCTCCCATTGTATTTCCTATTATTAAATCAATATTCTTTCCTATTACTGTGCGTTCACGCCGAAGGCAGCAACAACATTGATCTCCTATTTAAAGGGGCCATTGCAGCATATCAGCAAATAAGTTACATTGTTGCTTAAAACGTGCTTTCTTGCATGAAAATGTTGTGCCCTTTTTATCAAATTTATTTAACTATGGAAGATCAAGTTGATGTGTGTGTGGCTTTGCTCTACTAATCCATGTCTGAAATGTTCTGAAACAGCAATACTGTTTTGTACTGTCATTATAGTAAGAGTGAGATTCCCACTTTTTGTAAAAAAACACAAAAATAATAATAACATTAATGCACATCAACTCACCAGTACTCGCCTTTTTATTCACTGTACGAAAACATCATAAAAAATTGAAAATTAATCATTCACAATAATTAAACCCTTGGGAACAACTGTGGTCTGAGCTAAAGTTCACTGGATTGTGTACACTGGAATCCTCCCAAGCGGTGGACTTCTACATTCCAATTGCTTGCCGCTAACCCGCGCCATAGCTCATTACCATAAAGGTGACTTGATTTCAACTCTCCTCGACGCCCACACCAGCAAAGACATGCCGCGTCACTCCTCGACACGTAGTCGCCGGCTCCCATTGAAAATGAATGATTTCCGGTGACTTTGACGCTCTCATCGGTTTCGGTGTGTACGCACAGTTATTAATTCATTGGAAATACATGCTTCAGCCTTTTTTTTTTTTTTTTTTTTTTTTATGAAATCGCAAAACATGTAGTTCAACATGCATTTGCCTGGAGTTTTTAGGTAAAGCAAATGCTGATATTTACAGGGACCTATTATCAATGATTAAAGGATTCTTTTTATGCAGTTCTTTGGACAACACCAAATAAATACCACAAAATAACTTAACTCTGTCAATAATTTGTAATCAAATACACTCATCCTATACCTGTACTTGTGATGCAAAGCATATCTAAAACATGCAAAAATACCCTAAATAACATATCTCAAATTTGCAAAAATATAGATATTGCCCTCTAGTGAATTTATCATTTAAAGCGTGCAACAAAATGTACCCAGAGCAATGTATTTTACGGTTTAACAGACCCCCTAGTTTTTCACGATTTTGCTATAGCTGAATCCAACGCAAAATCAACTAATAAGGTGGAAATATCTTGCAATCCTGCAATATTCTTAATTTAAACACAAAATAATCAACCTAAAAAACGTAAATAATTTCATAAAACACCAAATTCCAAACCATATAATCAAATTATATTTATTTCGGTTTGCAATTAATTGTTTTACATAACCTATAGACATTGCATACACAGCTCTTGTGATGTATTTGAGTGTCTCTCGAAAAATGACATCTCACCTGCGCCCTCACAATCATTACATTACACTGAGGGGGGGCGGGAATTGTTTTGCAGCCTGGGCAGTAAGCAGACGCGGAGGAAGCGCAAGTGATTTACATGCGAATCAATGAAAAGATTAGATTGGACATCTTGTGGCGTGAATTAACCGTTTTGTGCATTTGACTCGCTTCAGAATGCAAAAGAAAGTGGGAGCAAACATCTAACAAAAGGAGCAATGGAACTCCTAAAAGCTCTGTTCTTGTGACATCCTTGAATAAATTTGTGAATAAATGTCTTATTTTGGTCATAAAAAGTAACATTAATAATATACATCGTCATAATTTCAGAGTGTTTGTACAAAAATCTGGATTCAAACTCATGCCATTTGCAGCACAGTTACTCTGTGCACACGCACTGTCCTCTAGACTGCATGAGATAAAGATTGTGTTCTTACCCTGTCAGTCAAACGCAGATTCGCCAGGTCTCGAAACGCTTCTGAAATGACAGATGTTTTGAATCGCTGTAGTCACATGACCTTGGTGTTTCAAATCACCTTAGTCACGTGATCTGGGTATTTTAGATCATGCTTCGGAGCATTGCTTTGAAACACTTGCGCGTCGGGATCTCGACACTGTGTTGAAACATCAGTTTCACGTCAGCCATTTGAATGTCTCTCAAAAAATGATGACTCACCTGCTCCCTCCCAAATTATTACAATACATGGAGGGGGGCGGGAATTGTTTTGCAGCCTGTGCAGTAAACAGACTGCTTAGACATCTTGTGGCGTGAATTGGGCGTTTTGTGCGTTCGACGTGCTTCAGACTGCAAAAGAAAGTGGGAACAAGCATCTAACAAACAGAACAATTGAACAGACAGAAAAGCAAGCAGCTTACAATGATGGAGGTTGATTCAAGGATGATGGCCGCTGAACATGACCGAATTAAAGGACATTATTTGTGAGGTACTTCATGTCTAAGAGAAAGTGGATAAAAATAAGAGTTATACTGTACAACCTTCCTTTGGCTAAATCCCTACCGTTTTAGATCTATTTTAGTGAAGAATTGGTGACTATATTTTAATTTTTTTCTCTTTAAACGTCTTCTTCAAGGGCATAATGACTGGGCAATATTTGAACCCACATTGTATTGTTTCTTCACATACTTAAAAGCATAAATATCTCAGTAATGCCCACAGAAACAGTTTGTACCTTGCTGTTTATATCACTGGGAGGGTTCATGTGTATACTAAACATTTCTGCTGCATTACAGAAAGGTCAGACCTCTGACACGCACATAGGTTAACATTGGTTGTACACATTGTCTGGGCAGTGTTGTCACTTTACAGTTGTAAAAGCATTTCAATTGCATAATGCATTTCACAAAGGAGCACAAGAGAACTTAACATTAAAGGCTTTAAATAAGGTCGTATCTGATGAGGAAATCCAATAATCAGCGGTTTGAGACTGATTTATGAAGTGCACTTGGATTGGGCCACGTGTAGTGTGGGAATTGGACTGGCAAATTTTCATTGAACAATGCATGTTCGCTCTATTGTGCATCAGTAATCTGTGCCTCCCATTGTGCCCATGCATAAGAGAGATTGTTCTGAGAGCTGTAGTCCCACGATCCACGCAAATCCCTTCGTCAGCTCCTCCAGCTGTGTCGGAAGAGTTTCCCAAATGAATGAGACCCTTATGCCCGTTCTCACTTCTGGAGAACTGTAGTTTGATTTCATCTGGGAAGAGATTTCGAGTGAAGGCACAATATTGCTAGTGTTCTGTGTTGGATTGTTTTCACTGTGCTGGAATTGAAAATAAGAGGAATATAGGCATGCTATTGATGCTGTATGAATATTGGGTGATTTTTCAGCATGTCTGTTTGTTTCATGCCACCGAATTTATGTAAATGTATACTGGAATTAAAAAGCTGGGTTCTAAAACTAGACTATGTATTTACAAGAATGCACACTAAAACTTGCTGGGATGTTTTAAACTCAATGTTGGTTCAAATATGGACAGACTCAACTGTTGGGCTAAAAAGTTTTATTTAAAGTCCCTGTGAAATGACGGTTTTAGATGTTAGTATCAGTATATTAGTCTTAAGGGTATCAATAAGCTAGTGTGTTCCAAAACAGTGACAGAATTAGCATTTAGCGTATATAAACATATTATATACGGCTTATGGACCCCTAAATCTATCAAATTTTTATTTTTTAATGTCACCTCATACTTCAGTTTGTCAAATCTTCTGAACAATCAATTGCTCTCTAGTGTCTAACTTGTTCCACCCCTTCAAGACATTATTGATCAAGCCCAGTGTTTCTTAATCATGTTCCTGGAGGACTACCAGTTCTGCACGTTCCATGTCTCTTCAACCGAACACACCTGATTCAGATCATCAGCTTATTAGCAGAGACTGAAAGACCTGTAATGGGTGAGACAAAGGAGACATCCAAAACATGCAGTGCTGGTGGTCCTCCAGTAACGTGGTTATGAAACACTGATCTAGCCTATGCAGATCACTGGAAAACTACAATTCTACCACTGAACCGAACTACAACTACCATGATGCTTGGCACCAATCAACACCTGCTACAGCTGAAAACTGTCTGTACTGATACACACAGACACAGGTGAAGATCATTTTTACTGATTACGAGGACTAAATACACAGCAAACACACACACTCTTGGCTGAGTCTTGTTATCCTTTTGCATTACGAAGCTTTTACTTTTTTGTGTTTTCGTGCAGTGTTTCTTGACCCTCGCTTTATGTATTGTTTATGCTGTTAGCTGCCTGGACCGATCTCTTTGCCTGTGACCTGACTACTCCTTTTGGATTGTCCTTTATGTTACCGTTTGATCCTGCTTGTGACCATTGCCTGCCTGACTAATCTTGTTAATAAAGATGCTGCATTTTGATCCTCAACTCCGTTGACTAGCGTCCTTCAGTTACAATTGCTTTGTGGTTGAGCTCAACCACTCTTACTAACAGAGCGGTGATAAAAACAAAACGCTTTTGCCAATTCTTTTTAAAAGATAGAGGAGCTACTTTATGTCTCGCCCTGTCTTTGTGTTTCAGATTACATTACACATTGAACAAATGTGTACATTTTAAAGCACTTCATGGGACCAAGTTAACTGGTTCACCCAATGTTGACTTTGTCCATATTTGACTCAACGTTGGGTTAAAACAACTCATTAAAAAAGTAATTAAAGTCATTAAAAAAAAACAAAATAAATCAGACATAACATGGAATTTTCATTAAAAATCTGGAATTTTTGCTGCATTTACTTGGTAAAAAATAATCTATGGAGTTGGCAAGGTGACTCAGTGGTTAGCACTGTCGCCTCACATCAAGAAGGTGGGTGATTTGAGTCCCGGCTGGGCCAGCTGGCATTTCTTTGTGGAGTTTGCCTGTTCTCCCTGTGTTGGCATTGGTTTCATCTGGGTGCTCTGGTTTCCCCCACAGTCCAAAGACATGCGCTATAAGTGAATTGGGTAAGCAAAATTGGCCTAAGTGTATGAGTATGTGTGTGTGAATGAATGTATACGGGTGTTTCCCAGTACTAGGTTGCGTCCGGAAGGGCATCCGCTGCATAAAACATATGCTGGAATAGTTAGTGATTCATTTCGCTGTGGTGACCTCTGGAATAGAGACTAAACCAAAGGAAAATGAACAAATATAATAACAGTACACTACTATTGATAACTGTAATCATAAGTACATAAGTAAAATTGTGTTGATGGTCTGCTTTAATTCTTACTTTGTTATGGTTTTTGGCACAGAATTGTGGGACTACCAAACAGCATTTTAGCATTATTGGCTCTCTTTTATTATTATTTTTTATTAAACAACCAAGACAAAAAAAATAAATCAAAACAGAAGAAGCCATCTCTTTTAAGATGTCAAAGTTTGTGTAGGAAGGATTGGAGAGGTTCCCAAAGTCTCCTGAATTTGTCCTGTTGAGGTCATGAGTTAATTTCTCGAAAGGAAGAAAGACTCACAACTAAGAAATCCACATGAAAATAGTTGGAGTCTGAGAAGTAGACATTTTAGTAATATACACTTAATACATTTAGTTATGTAGATATGGTCTAGTAAATTTGCTGCAATATGAGCATCAAAATGGAGAAGAAAGTTGATTTCAGTGACTTTGAATGTGCCCCCCCCCCCCTTTTCCCGCGCTCTTCATTTTTTCAACCGTGATCATCAGCAAAAGTCTGATAAAAGCATGAATCATCTCAGACTGGTTTCTTGAACATGACAATGAGTTCACTGTACTCAAGTGGCCTCCACAGTCCCCAGAGCTCAATCCAATAGAGCACCTTTGGAATGTGTTGGAATAGGAGATTCGCATCATGGGTGTGCATCTGACAAATTTGCAGCAACTGCATGATCCACTCTTGTCAATATGGACTAAAATTTCAGGAATATTTCCAGTACCTTGAATCTATGCCACGAAGGATTAAGGCAGATCTGACAGTTCAGTTCTAAAAGGGAGTCCAACCCAGTACTACTAAGGTGTACCTAATAAAGTGGCCAGTGAGTGTACATCTCTTAGCCATAAATGTAAGAGTTGTCAATAGAGGTTTGAGGTCTTCAGGAATGTCATTCAACAAAAAAGTGAGGGGGAGAAAATAAAACGTTTTCCTATTATCTATTGGTTATTGGCTCTTTTTAGCATTGCTTAAGCCTTAATGTATTCAAAGTCATATCACAAAATGCCACTTCTGCATTCAAAATGCATTAGCCATGCTTCGCCAATTTCTATGAACCTGATTTTTCTCCTGCTGTGTTATTGATCATTTTGCCAGATACTGAAAGAGCTGCATTTCCATCAGGGGACTGCAGGTGAATTCGGAAGTTTTCAACTAAAAGTTTTCAGTAGCAAGCTTTCAACTTTGGATAAAAGCTTTAGAGAAAGTGCAGTCCTGTCGATCTGCCTCTTATTTTGTGCTGATTTGGCTGTGTACAGTTTCTGTCTCTGGAGCTCAGCGTTCACTGACATTTCTGCAGACCAAACGGAGAGAATGCGCTCCGATTTGGTGTCCTATTTTTGTGTGCGTCTGTGGGGAGAGAAAGCAGAACGCTTCTTTGACACGCACATCATGATTCCTTGACTTTCTTTTACTCTTCTCTTGGGAAGACAGCATGATGTCTCCTGTCTGTCGCTCTCAGAGGAATACATCTGCACTTTTCCCTCACAACTCTCTGCTCTAATGCATGCATGTTTTGAGCTCCCATTTTGCTCAAATGTATCTTTTTTTTTCTCCTCATCTCTCAAGTTGTGTGCATTTGCTTTGAACATTTTCTCTTTTATTGTGAATACTTTTGTAATGCCCTATTTTTAATGTTATCAGACAACTATTTTTATCTGAAGAGTCTTTAAAGGAAATATTTTTAAATGTAAGTCCTTTAAAATGGTAGTCTTTAGTCTTTAAGTCTTTAAAAATGTTTTAGATTTTTATCTTATTTTACGTATTATTTATTGTAGTTTATCTTTTTATTGCGATAAACCTTTTTTTTTCATCATGAAATAGTCAGGGATAATAGTCTCTCTCTGTTTTTTTTCCAGATAGCATTTTGGTCTGAACCTATTAGTTTTTGTTAGAGTTATTCTTGTTTTTTTTTTTTTTAAGTCTGTCAACCAACATATTCTACATCTGTTTGTGAAACATTCATTCATAAAAGTGTATCCTTAACCATATTTTGGTGAATGTGTCAATAGTTTATTTTTTAATGTGTCAAGGATTGCAGACATTTCTTGTAATGTTGTAAAGCAAGCTACAGGTAATTAAAGCAATAATATACAGTGTGCAGCCTATAGAAGTACACCCCCCACGTCTTTTAAATTCATATTTTGAATAGGAAGCTATACAATATTATATTTGTGCGCATATACATTAGATTAGTCGGTACTGAAGCCAAATATGAAGCTTATCTAACAAAATAACTTACGATAACCATCCAAGAACTAGTACACTCAATAATTTAATTGTATTATCTTTCAATTTCTAAATATTTTTGGTGACTAAAATATTATTTTAATAAATATATCTGTTTAATAAGTCGGTTTTGTTTAAATGCACCAAAATACATTGCCTATATGCACTGAAAAATAAAAAATATTCATTTTCAAAATGGGGTGTTCTTAATTCTACTGAGCAATGCAAGTAATATTTTTGTGAAAAGAAATTCATAGTTTTTTTTATCCCGCAAGTATTTAATCTAAAATTATATAAAAATATTAAACTAAAGTAGTCTTCAAAAGTTTTGCGTCAGTAATTTTTTTTGTCCATTAATACTTTTAATCAGCATGACTGCAGTAATTGATCAAAAGCAAAAAAAAACAACAAAAAAAACAATTTATAGTGTATTGACCTTATTCTTCAATGCAAAAGTGCGCTTGTTTTTGCTTTTGTTTTAGAACAGGGCTGCTCAAACTTTTTTTTATGAAGGCCCAAAAACCAAACCTGATTGAGGGTAGTGGGCAAAAGGTAAATATAGTTGCATTGGGTCATTTTCAAATTTTTATAATGTTAACCATGATGAGAAAACATTGCATTATATTACGGTATACAGTAATTTATTTTTGACATTTTATAATGAACTTATTACGGTAAAAACAAAATGATCTCATTTATAACCGAATTACACAACTTTTTGCTTTGATTTGCTCACCAACGTCTTCATAGTCCTCTATCATTCGAGTGACATTTACATTTTAAAATAAAATAAGAGTCATTTACAACATTTCATTGAAACATTTTTTTATTTCAGTTTGCTAAATAAAATAAATAAAAATCAATAAAACAAACAAAAAGGATTACATCAAATTAAAAATGACAATCTCTATGTTAAAGGCATTTGCCCCAACCCTGTCCATCATTCTCATTCTCTTCTCAGATGGGACGGTGGGCCAAATCAAAGGTTACAATGGGCCAATTTTGGCCTGCGGGCCCTACTTTGGGTATCTCTGTTTTAGAACTTCCGATTCAGCTCCCTATATGGGAGAAATGACTAGGAATAATAAACTGCCGAAAACAGTCAAACTGTTTGCTCTACAAATAAGTGTTTGCATGATTATACAAACAAAGCAGGATCATATAATAATAAAATGTCAGTTTGCAACATCAAGCAGCAGAACGAGCTGTTTTTAATGTCTAAAAATGAATGGAAGTTAAAGGGACCAGAAGTCGTCAGCCAAAGAGATTCAAATGGCTGCGCCTGCTCTTACGCAAAGAATAAGGTGAATAAGATTAGTAGCAAAAACCTTTAAAAGGTTTATTACTCTGTTTGCTTCAAGAAAATGCAACTACCATTTAAATGGCCACAAGGGGGAAGTTATATGCTTTAAGCATTTCATAAGGCAACCTTAATAGTTTGGTCTTTGCGTACTTTTAATTGCACAGAAAAACTGCGCACTCATGCTTAAAGTACTTGAGATTTACTTTTCACTAATGCAACATTAGAACCATTGAACTGAAGCAAACATATGAGGGAGAGCGTGTCTGAGGTATTAATACATCAAAAGTGTGATTTTAAGATTGTATCTCTTCCCTTTGCAAAAAGATCTGATAAACTTGGCCCCTAATTATGCTAATATATTAGCATTTTGTTAAGGGAAAGCATAGCAGTGATTTAGCAGTATTTTCTCTCAAATTGCTCATCTAATAATGCTGCTCTTGAAAGACAGATTACTGATTCTTGGTGTTATGGTCAGAGTGATTCTGGAGTCAGATTTTTAGTAGTCAAAACAGTAAGTAAATCAGCATTCTCTATCATCTCAAAAACTGCAAGAATTAGATGCTTTTTTACCATTGAGGACTTACAGAAGTTGTTCATGCTTTTATCACCAGCAGAGTGGATTACTGTAATGGATTCCTTATTGGCCTTCCCAAAAAGACAGTCAGACAGTTGCAGCTCATCCAGAACACTGCAACCAGGATTCTGACCAGAACCAGAAAATCAAAGCACATCACACCTGTCCTCAGGTCTTTACACTGGCTCCCAGTTACATTCAGAATAGATTTTTAAAATATTATTACTTGTCTGATTACTTGCCTCAATACATTACAGATATGCTCACTAAATACAAACCTAACAGATCACTTAGATCAGTTGGATCTAGTAAACTAGAAATTCCAAGAGTTCAGTTAAAGCAGGCTGAATCAGCCTTCAGCTACTATGCTCCCTGCTGCTGGAATCAGTTTCCAGAAACAATCAGATGTGCTCCAGCATTAGGCACATTCAAATCAAGACTGAAAACCCATCTGTTTAGCTGTGCCTTCACTAAATGAGCACTGTCTTTTCCCCTTGAAAACCTGTCTGTTTTAATAATATTTATTCTTTCTTTTTATTTAAAATACTTGTTTCTTTTATTCTTGTTTATTTAAAGCACTTTGAATTACCATTGTGTACGTGCTATACAAATAAACTTGCCTTGCCAAGTGTGAATTAAAATGTGTCTGTAATGTATTTTGACTCCAGAATAAAGTGCCAGAGCTTTTACTATGGTGTCAGAAACCCCCCTCCCCCCATGTGACATTTAGAAATGTGCTTTGTTGCCATTTGACCTGAGACCCACAAACTGTCACTGGGAAACTAAGCTTGGCATTTTTCCTGCTGTTATTTCTTCCCTCGGAGAGCATGTATTCATTTTCATCATGTCTTATTGAACAGCTCCGAGGCTGGTCTTTGTGCGGTGGAGAACATTACAAAATGTCAGAACTGAGACAAATTGGATAAAGGCCACGGGAAAAGAGCAATTATAAGAGATTGTGGCACCTGGTGAAAAATTCCTTAATTGTCTGACAGATGTTTATTAACTTGCAGTCTAACTTTTCTGTTTTCACTGGTTTTGTAAGATGGTGAACCATTCTAAAGGAACTGAAACAGTAGAATGTCCCAATGAAGGCCCTTTCATACAAAAAAGGTGGTCATATCAGATCTGTGAATTGTGAATATTTCATATCCTAACTACAATCCCAAATCAGAAAAAGTTGGGACAGTAAGGAAAACACAATTAAAAAAAGAAACTAGGGATTTCTTTACTTTAACTTGTAATTCATTGCAAACAATACAGCAAACATTATTAATGTGTTCCCCATGATTTTTAATGTTTGTTTGTTTTTCAAAATAAGAACGTATTCCAATTTTGGTTGCAACACAATTTTAAAAAGTTGGAACAAGAACAATTTAGGTTTAGTAATCTGGTAAATTGGTTAAATAATGATGTGATATAATGAACCGAAGCAAAGATGGGCAGAGGATCCCCAGTTTGCCAACAAAGCTATGAGAAAGTTATTGAAATGTTTAAAAACAATGTTCCTCAAAGAAAGAAAGAAAGAAATTTGGATATTTCATCTTCATCATTGCTTAACATAATTAAAAGATTCAAGGAGTCTGGAGGAATTTCAGTGCGTAAAGGACAAGGGCGCAAGCCTAAGCGGAACAACCATGATCCTGCACTGCATCCAGAATCATCATTCATCTATAAGCGATATCACCACATGGGCTCAGGACTACTTTGGCAAACCTTTGTTTAGTACCACAATACATAGTTACGTCCACAATGGCAGTTAAAATGGTACTGTGTCAAAAGGAAGCCCGGTGTTAACAGTGTCCAGAAGTCCTGTCGACTTCTCTGGGCTCAGATACATCTGGGATGGGCCATCACACAGTGAACATGTATACTTTGGTCAGATAAATCAGTATTTCAGTTATTTTTGGGAGAAATGGATGCCGTGTGCTCTGGACCAAAGAAGAAAAGGATCATCCAGACTGTTACCAGCAAAAGTCCAAAAGGGTCTGTCATGATATGTGGTTGTGTCAGTGCCCTTGTCAAAGGTAACTTGCACTTCTGTAATGGCACCATTAATGCTGAAAAGTACATAGAGATTTTGGCGCACAATGTGCTACCTTCTTTTCCAGGGACGTCTATGCACTTTAACAAGACAATGCAAAACCACATCCTGCACACATTACAAAGTCCTGACTGCGGAGGAAGAAGATACAGGTACTTTATTGGCCTGCCTACAGTCCCAACCTGTCTCCAATAGAAAATGTGTGGCTCACTTTGAAGCTCAAAGTGTGACAATGAAGACCCCGGACTGTTGCCCACCTTAAGGCTTGTTTGCAGGAAGAAAAGGATAAAATTACGCATGGAACACTTCATTGCTTGGTGTCTTCACTGCCTAAATTGCGTTTAAGTTTTGTGAAAAGGAACGGCAACATTACAAAGTGGTAAATGCTTTACTGTTACAACTTTTTTTGAAATGTGTTGCAAGAACCAAAATTGGAATATGTGTTTATTTTGAGAACAAAAAAAATAAATAAAAAGCAGGAGGAACACATTAAATAATTTGTTATAAATAAATAATTAAAATAAATAGTTGGATTGTCTGTAATGAAATACAAGTCAAGGTAAATCTAGAAATCACTGTCCTGACTTTCTGAATTGGAGTTGTAACTTACTCAAGTTCTAAAGAAAGAATTCACCAGATGACAGGATAATACAGGAAATATCAATGGGCAATTAGTAATGATTGCTTGAGGAAGCCAACATACTGTTATACTACGTAAACTTATTATTCTTTCATCTTCTTCTTCTTCTGAGACTAATTTCTATATGCAACCACCAAACTAACAAACCTCCAAACTGGTTTGATTCTGGTTGCTATATCTTTTCCAACTGATCTGACTTACAATTTTCCCAAAACTGACCTGGAAAATTCTGAAAAGTCCCATTGACTTAACATTGGACCAAATTTGATGACCTCATAACTTTGCGCCAGACTGTCATACAGACTTAAGGTTGGGCTCATTTAACTCAGACTACCAATTTGTCAATCTCTGATGACCTTTCAACTTACTAGCCACAGCCTAGCAACCACTTACGACACCTTAAACTGTCCCATAGACTTCCATTGGAAAAAAAACTGCCATTGACTTTACATTGGAGATAACTAACAACATACCAATCCATACTAACGACATGCTAATCCATACTAGGAACATTCTAACGACATACCAATCCATACTAGCAACATAATAACAATATGCCAATCCATACTAAAAACATACTAATCATACTAGCAACATGCTAATTTATTCTAAATTCATGTTAACATGCTAGTCTATACTAGAAACATGCTAGCAACATGCTAATTCATATTAGAACCATGCTATTAACATGCTAATTTATGCTAGAGACATGCTAATTTTTTTACTAAATTTATGATAACATGCTAGTTTATAATAGCAACATGCTAATTTATGCTGGAAACATGCTAGCAACATGCTGATTCATACTAGAACCATGGTAATTTTTGTTAGCAACTGCCTAGCAACCAATGCAACAAATGTCTGTCAGAATTTCTTTTAGCAACATGTAGTTCCTTGCCTGCGTAAATTTTTTTTGTCAGACAAACCAAACCATAGTTTTTGTGCTTCGTTCTCCTTGACTGAACATGGGTTGGCTAATTTTTGAGCTGTCGTCTTTGTGCTCTCCGGGACATGTCAATCATCCTCATTTCAAGAGGGAGAGGAGGTGATCTCACAAGTGCCAAAGTAAACAATCTGTCTATTTCTCTCTCTCTTTCTTTCGTCTATCAGCATCTCCTGCTGGAACAAAGGCAGTTCCTTTTTGGGACTGAAGTTTAGAGAGAGATTTCCACTGAGCGGTCATTAATGCAGCAGCCAAACTGATTTCCTTCCATTCTCATGTGGGGAAACGTCACAGACACTTCTTAATGAGTAGATTAGATAGATGGAGAGGAAAATTTCGGGCCGAGCGAGAGACAGCGATTATGTTCATTCCTCATCTGTTCCTTCTCTTCAGAGATTTATTCACTGATAAAGGCCCGTGATCGGTGTGCATGCTGCAGTAATTGCGGTGGGTGTTTTTGTGCTATTTATGCTTTTGTGATGCATTGTTAGGAAGCCTCACACATTCATGCTTTGTTTAATGAGTAAATGAATATATCATGCAAAAACGATACCCTGGCAGCATGGATTTGA
Organism: Danio aesculapii; assembly: GCF_903798145.1. Lineage (NCBI taxonomy): Eukaryota > Metazoa > Chordata > Actinopteri > Cypriniformes > Danionidae > Danio > Danio aesculapii. The sequence continues at coordinate 18,816,401 of NC_079439.1, read as the reverse complement.
ATGCAGATTTGAGACAAAAACTTCAAAGGACTGCGTCTTAGATGTTTGTGTAATTAAATGTGATTATTAATGTTCGCGCACAACTTCTGAGCCATGTTCTGGGCAATATTTACATATGTATATGGCCTGGATACAATTATTAGTTGAGACAGAGCTTGCTCTTTTCATTGCTCGTTATTGAAACCACCAAACCATTGAGCTTCATGTTTGAACTCGGCTTGCAAGAACCACTCTGTATTTTATCATGAAATGTCAGATCGAGCATTTCCATAAGTTAATGTGCTCATATTACAAATAAGTGCCCTCATCAGTCTGTGGGAGTGACCCTGCTTTTAGATTATCTGTCTTGCATAATATTCACACTCTGCATGAGTCATTGGGGTCAGGGGTTTCCAGATGAATTGAATAGCCTTTAGTGCTTAGAAACAAGCCAAGATCTCTTGTGTAAAACTAAATCCTGTGGCCATAGTTTTACCCATGATTCTCTGCTCATGAATTCTTTTAATAGATTTTTTTACATATACTGTATTGGTTTATGTAACATACCTGTGAGTTTGTATTTGTGTGTATGTGTGTGTGTGTGTGTGTGTGTTGTACAAGTTTTAGGGCTGGCTTCCATTTAATGAATAAATGTGGATTTTAATTATATCTATCTATCCTTCTATCAGTCTGTTGCTCAATCTTTTTCTCTCTGAGATTCTTTGGCTCTGCCATTATATTATCCATCCACCTGTTCCATCCATCCATTAATCCATTCCTCCATGTTTCGTCTGTTCCATCCATGTATTTTCTCATCCACCCATCCATTCATCCATCTATCCATCCATTCATCCATCCATGTATTTCATCCATTCATGTTTCATCCATCAATCCATTCTTCCATCAATGTTTTTCATCCGTCCATTTATCCGTTACATCCCTCCATCCATATATCCATCTATTCATTTCATCCATCTATCCATCCATCCATCCATCCCTCCATGTGTTTCATTCATCCATTCATGTTTCATCCTTCAATCCATTCTTCCATCAATGTTTTTCATCCGTCCATTCATTCGTTACATCTATCCATCCATATATCCATCTATTCATTTAATCCATCTATCCATCCATCCATCCCTCCATGTGTTTCATTCATCCATTCATAAGTTTCATCCATCCATCCATACATGTTTGATCCATCCATCATCAATGTTTTTCATCTATCCATACATCCGTGTTTCATCCATCCATCCATTTATTTATCCATTCATGTTTCATCCATATATCCGTGTGTTTCATCCATCCATCCATCCATCTGTCCATCCATTCATGTGTTTTATCCATTATTCTATCCATCCATCAATGTTTTTTATCCATCCATCCATTTATCCATCCATTTGTTTCATCCATCCATCTATCCATGCATCCATCCATCCCTCCATGCGTTTCATCCATCCATGTTTCATCCATCCATCCATTCATGTTTCATCAATCCATTCATATTTTATCCATTCATCCGTGTTTCATCCATCCATACATGTGTTTTATCCATACATCCATCCATACATCAATGTTTTCATCCATCCATCCATCCATCCATCAGTGTTTCTTCCATCCATTTATCCATCCATTCATGTTTCATCCATCCATTTGTGTTTCATCCATTAATCCATCCATCCATCCAACCATCTATCCATCCATGTTTCCTCCATCCATTTATCCATTCATTCATGTTTCATTCATCTATCCATCCATCCATCCCTCCATGTTTCATCTATCATCCATGTTTCATCAATCTATCCATCCTTGTTTTTCATTCGTTCATCCATTCATGTTTCATCCATCCATTCATGCGTTTCATCCATCCATCTATTCATCCATACATGTTTATCCATCCATCATCCATCCATCAATGTTTTTTCATCCATCCATACATCAATGTTTTTCATCTATCCATCCACGTGTTTCATCCATACATCCATCCATCCATCCATCAATGTTTTTTTATTCATCTATCCATCCATCCATCCATCCATCCGTCCTATCAATCTGACTGTCTAAAGTGTTGTTCCATCAATTACATTTTTAACATTTGAACTTTTTAAAGCTCTCACTTCAAGATTGATTTGACTATTTATATTATTTATTTAATATTTCACTTAATTTTCAAAAATAAATGTAAAAAAATGCAGCTTCTTCTTTTTTTTGTCACGTTCTGTTCAGCGTGCAGGTTAATGGCAATGCAGCTGGAGAGATGCGAATTCTTGATTTCTCTGTGCTATAAGACTTTCCATCATCCACTTTGTTCATCTATCGCTTACATCTCAGCGTCTCTATCCCTCATTCCTCTGTTGGAGTGGATGGATTTATGTGCTGTAAATAGCAGCACCTGTTCAGCAGAGATTAACAGGAAGCAAAGGGTTATTCTGGGCATAAGGAAGGAGGTGCCCTGACTCAATGTTGCTGTGTACTGTTGGCTCTGCTTGCAATTGAAACAGAATAGAGGTTACAAGATCAGATTGGCCAAAAGAGAGGGAGAGAGCACGAGAGAGATTGAATGCCCTCAGAGTAATAGGAAAGTGCCCATATGGGGAGGTATTTTTAAACAGTAAAGAAGCTTCTTGAAATGATTGTGGACTATCACTCACACCAGATAATAGATGTTTTATGGACATTTGGCCAGGCCATTGATGCAGCTCTGATATTGGTCAAATGATGCCTTTTAAAGCCAGATCTAATAAGGCTCAGGTTCATTTTAGATATCCCGAGATTCTCACATTTGTTGCACTGGGATTTCAGTTTATTTGGTGCTCCATTTGGCACTCTTGGCTTGAAAACAGTGTGTGTCTGAATAGGCACGGGTGGTGAGCTATATATAGTTGTTCTATGCTTGCCACATATTCGTACAGTAAGTTGGAATGCCTAGCCAGGGTTCATTTTCTTTCAGATTATCTTGGTTTCTTGGTTCAGATTAGCTGAATTCCATATTTATCAGGGGTTACCACAGCGGAATGAACCATCAACTATTCTGGCGTATGTTTTATGCATAGAATGCCCTTTCAGTTGCAACCCAGCACTGGGAAACACCCATACATTCTCACATCCACACACACACGAATACATTATAGCCTATACAGTTCCTCCAATTCACTTATACTGCATGTTTTTTGACCAATGAGAGCGCCTGGAGGAAACCCACACGAACACAGGGAGAACATGTAAACTCCACACAGAAATGCCAACTGACCCAGTCAAGACTCGAACCAGTGACCTTCTTGTTGTGAGGGAACAGTACTAACCACTGAGCCACCATACTGCCAGTCTATTTTTTGTTTCTCTGAAAAGTTTTTGCATAAATATAGCAACTAGTACTGGCGGAAGTCGCCATATTGAGCTGCCATATTGAGATTAAATGTTCAGCCAGACAGCATTTACTTCCAGTCTCTGGAATTTTATTTTCATCAGATATATCTGCCAGTGCAACGTAATGAAAAATTTGTGAATTCACTTTATGTAATCTTGGTTGAGCACAACACATATACACACACACACACACACACACACACACACACATGCACACGACTGTTTGCCCTCTTTCTAACCCACTCACTCCATCTCTCTGTCTCTGTCCAGATGGCTCAGTGTAGGTTTTGGTCCAGACACACATTGGTTCAGAGAAACACACACACACACACACACACACACACGCACACACACACACACACACACTCACACACACACACACACTAAAACGCTAAAAAACTATAAATATTTACATAAAGAGTTACATCTGAAGTTGTGTTTTGTACTTCATATGGTTATCATTTCACTAATGCTCCTAGAAAAAGCCCCTTTACGTCACATTTTTGAACTCCACTAGCACATGGCCAGCACATTGCCTTTGTATTGTTTGACAAAAAACGTATATCACTTTGTTATGAGAAGGGATTGTGTATAACATTTTCTCCCTTCACAGGAAAAGATATTAGCCAGCTGCTCTCAATATGATTTTGTTTTATCGCTATATCAGGGTATCATTTCTATGACATTCTCACTTTATCAGGCATAAAATATGGTAGTTGCTATTATAGCAGTTTATTTCTGTCTATTCCAGGTAAATCCAGATACATTTCCTTTAAACATATTACGTACACCATTACGGAATATCTGTCTGTCTATCTATCTATCTATCTATCTATCTATCTATCTATCTATCTATCTATCTATCTATCTATCTATCTATCTATCTATCTATCTATCTATCTATCTATCTATCTGTCTATCTGTCTGTCTGTCTGTCTGTCTGTCTGTCTATCCATCCATCCGTCCGTCCGTCCAACCGTCCGTCTGTCTATCTGTCTAGCGTTCTGTCTAGCGTTCTGTCTAGCGTTCTATCTATATCTATCTATCTATCTATCTATCTATCTATCTATCTATCTATCTATCTATCTATCTATCTATCTATCTATCTATCTATCTGTCTATCTGTCTGTCTGTCTGTCTGTCTGTCTGTCTGTCTGTCTGTCTGTCACTTGTCTACTGTACAATCCATCCTTCTTTTGTTCTTTCCGTCCACTCATCCTTGTTTCCACCCATCCATCATCCATCCATCCATCTATCACCAATCCTTTTGTTGTTTCCATCCATCCGTCTCTCTGTCTTGTACGTGCATCCATCCATCCATCCATCCTTCTTTTGTTTTTTCCACCCCTCCATCCATCCTTCTTTTGTTCTTTCCATCCATCCATCCGTCTGTCCTTCTTTTGTTCTTTCCATCCATCCATCCATCCATCTATCCATCCGACCGTCCTTCATATGTTCTTTCCATCCATCCATCCATCCATCCATCCATCCATCCATCCATCCATCCATCCATCCATCCATCCATCCGTCTGTCCTTCCTTTATTTCCCTCCATCCATGCATCCGCCCATCCTTCTCTTGTTCTTTCCATTTATCCATCAATCCTTCTTTTGTTCTGTCCGTCTGTCCGACCTTCTTTTGTTCGTTTCATCTAATCCCAATTCCCATCCCCATTGTTCATCTGTCTGTATGTCTGTCTATCATTAATTTGTTCTTTCATCTGTTCAGTTCATTATTCGTTAGTGTTTTGTATCTGCACCAAGTCACTGATTTATAAATCATTCTATCAATGATTTTATAAATCACAATGTCATAAAATGCCTGCTATATGTTCAATATGTATTTAAAGCCCATGTGAAATTTAATTTTACACTGTTCATATTACTAGCAAACATTGTCACTCTTCAGGTGAACAATAAATCCTTTCAAGTTATTCCACTGAAATAAAAATGTTTGTTTTGGCAATCTTCAATAGAAGTCTGACCATTTGTTTCCGCTTTTGGAATGGCGATCCTTTTCTGATGATGTCAGTTTGACTGCTTCATATGCAATATTCTTAACCACGCCTCCTTTATCGTTAGTTTAAGAGGCAATGATGCGCAAAAAAAAGCCAGCCCCGTGACTTTCTCAATATTCCATTTCAGTTGGAAGTACATCAACATACTCGAATATAAGTCTCAGCAACTTCTGGTTAACACGGACATTAATTTCAGTTTGGTTCTGTTCAATCATACCAGAACCAATCACAACTTTCAGAATTTTCCTTTGGGTCAAATGCACATTCACAGGCACAGGCAATCTCTCTCTGTAGTTCATGATAAATTGTCTATTGTGAGTTCTGATTGCTAAAGGCAGTTATTGTGTCTCTCTGCAGCTCTCAGCCTGTAAAAGCCCCCAATTGTACCAGAGGGTCTATCTCTCCCTCCCTCTCCTCTGATAATACAGGCCATGACAGGCAATATCTTTCTACAGTCTTTTTATTACACACAGAAAGATCCAGCTGGATTGTGTTATTTAATTTGGGGGTTTAGTTTGCGTGTGATCAGTCTAAGCAGGCAAACAGGAAGGAAGGTGATATTACTAAGCTGTCATCACCAGTTTGTTTTGACCTTGCAGTGCTTTTTTTAATCCATGGTGCGTCCGTATACATTTGTATCACCTATATGAACGTCCGTTAGTCATCATCATAGCCATATTTATTAAGGACAATTCTGTTCTGTTATATTTGTCTTCCAGATGCAGTTTAGCTAAGCAAGTGTCTGAGTGTTTTTTGATGTTTTCCAGCAGAGTGATGTCAAACATGAAAGTAAATCAAGCTCCTGCGTTCTACATGTGTGCAATGATTCACTTGCCATTGTATGTACTTGTGTGTGCACATGTGTTTGTCGGTTTTGCGTTTGTGGATTGGCCCTAATGTGTTTTTAATATGTGTGAGGCAATCCAGAGAAGCGGTAAATCAGAGAAAAAGAAGAAGTTCTGCTTGACCAAAACGCAATTGCGTAATTTGGCAGGAACAAATCCAGGAACAGACCTACTCATGCGTTGATCAAAAACACGATGAGAGCTGAGCCAGACGAGCCAAATTTAAAGCCAGAGATGCATTAAGCTATGGAGCTCATGTGGTGTAATGTGACTTTAATAGCATATCAATGTCAGAAATGGTTAGAATATCAGTATTTATCACACACAGCAGTTGAAATCCTACAGTTTAATATTTAGTACAGGTCTTTCAGTAGATGATTGTGTAACAAAAAAATAGTTTTGTTTTACTGTATGTGCAGAACTTAATTTGAAACTAGAAATGTGAAGTTCGTAGACAAACATTATGGTGGCTTGAGAAAGCCTCGTCTGAAAGTTTGAAGTAGTTTTAAAAAATTGGCATAAAGTCTGAAACTGTCATAACTGTCATACATATATGTTGGCATGCTTCTAGTATGGATTGTTTGAATAGTTGCTAAGGCGTTGCTAGGGTGTTTTATGTGGTTGCTAGGCGGTCAATAAGGTGTTGCTAGGCAGTTGCTAGGGTTTTCTGAGTGGTTGCTAGGCGGTTGAAAAGGTGCTGCAAGGTGGTTGCTAATGTGTTGATAGGTGGTTGCTAAGGTGTTACTAGGTTATCGCTACGGTGTTGCTTAGTTGTTGATAGGGTGTTCTGATTGCTTGCTAGGCGGTTGCTAAGATGTTCTAAGTCATTGCTAAGGTGTTGCTAGGGTGTCCTGAGGGGTTGCTAGGCAGTTGCTAAGGCGTTGCTAGGTGATTACTAAGGTGTTGTGAGGTCGTTGCTAATGTGTTGCTAGGCGGTTGCTAGGGCGTTGCTAGGTTCTTGCTAGGTGATTGCTAAGGTGTTCTGATTGGTTGCTAACGCATTGCTAGGTAGTTGCTAAGGTGTTATGATTGGTTGCTAAGGAGTTGCTAGGCGGTTGCTAAGGTGTTATATATGACACCTATATATGACAGAAATATTATGTATTTCTATAAGATGTTGCTATATGATTGCTAGGTGGTTGCAAGAGTTTTCTGAGTGGTTGCTAAGGCATTGGTAGGTTGTTGCTAAGATGTTGTTAGGGTGTTCTGAGTGGTTGCTGGACGGTTGCTAAGGTGTTGTTAGACAGTTTCTAAGGTGTTCTAGGATGTTACTAAGGTGTTGCTAGGTGGCTGCTTAGGTGTTCTGAGTAGTTGCAAGGCAGTTGCTAACATACATTAGTATAGTTCTAGTAAGAATTAGCATGTTGCTAGCATGTTTCTAGTATAAACTAACATGTTATTAGCATGAATTAGCATGTTGCTAGTATGATTAGTAAGTTCACAGTAATGTAAAAACAAATCTGGAGCCTTCTCTATTGGTGTAGCTGATTAACCATGAGAATTATTTATATTATTTATTACATTTCTCATTAATTGTATTATATTAACGTCTACCCCTACCACAACCCTAAACCAAACCATCACAGTAATGTCAAAACAGATCTGGAGTCTTCTTTATTAGTATAGCTGATTAACCATGTGGATGGATGACAAAGGCCTTCTGAGCCTACCATTAGGCGCAGAAGGACCCTACTGACCAATATCTATCAGCTGATAACCACTGATAACACCCATTCAATCCAGTGATAACATTCAAAGCCGAAAATTCTCCAGCTTCCTTGAATCTTTTAATTGTTGTGCACTGTTGAAGGAGAAATATTCAAATGTTCGATCTTGCAGATTCGCACTCTACAACATCAGAAAGGTCCGACCCTTCCTATCTGAACATACAGCTCAACTCATTGTTCAAGCTCTTGTTCTCTCCAAACTGGACTATTGCAACTCTCTGCTAGCCGGGCTACCAGCTAGTTCTATCAAACCTCTTCAGCTGCTTCAGAACGCAGCAGCACGAGTGGTCTTTGATGAACCCAAAAGAGCACATGTCACTCCGCTACTCACCCGTTTGCACTGGCTGCCAGTTGCTGCCTGCATCAAATTCAAAGCTCTGATGTTTGCTTACAAAGTGACCTATAGCTTGGCTCCTTCATATCTGCTCTCACTTCTCCAGATATATGTGCCCTCCAGAAACTTGCGTTCTGTGAATGAACGTCGCCTCGTTGTTCCATTCCAAAGAGGGAAGAAATCACTTTCCCGAACTCTCACATTCAATCTGCCCAGTTGGTGGAATGAACTCCTTAACTACATCAGAACAGCAGAGTCACTTGCTGTCTTCAAGAAACGACTAAAAACGCAACTGTTTAGTCTCCACTTTCCTTCCTAATCTGCAACTGCCTCTCTGGCTATACCACTAACTGTGCCCTCTCTCTCTCTCTCATATAAAAGAAAAAAAAAAAAAAAAAAAATTTTTACTAATGCTTTGCTTCTTAGACTTTACACACCTGAAACTTGTCTATAGCACTTGTTCACTGCTGCTCTTATAGTTGTGTGAATTGCTTCCTTGTCCTCATTTGTAAGTCGCTTTGGATAAAAGCGTCTGCTAAATGACTAAATGTAAATGTAAATGTAAATGTCTTCCTATCTGTCTTTGAGGAGCATTGTTTTTATACATTTTTATACTTCATAATTATACATTTTTATCCTTTTAAAATTTTCTCATGTATTTGTTGGCCATCTTTGCTCCTAAAGGACTAGACCTTTTTTGGATCCCACTTTTGTACCAAATCATAATTACAATCATCTGTTGATATCACCTGTTTCAAATAACATTATTATTTACCCAGTTTACCTCACTACTAGCCCTAAATTGCTCCTGTCCCAACTTTTTTGAAATGTATTACAAGAACCAAAATTGGAATACATGTTTATTTTGAAAAAAAAATCATGAGGAACACATTAAATAATGTTTGTTGTATTGTCTGCAATGAAATGCAAGTCAAAGTAAATTTAGAAATCACTACTTTTTATTTGTATTTACACACTGTGCCAACCTTTTCTTATTTAGGTTGTATTTTATAAATATTTAAAATAATTAGACAATAATTGTCGGTGTCGATAGCCCAGTGTTTGGTGCACTGACATATATTACAGGTACGCGATATGTCCCAAGTTCAAATCCCGGCTCGTGGATCTTTCCTGATCCCATCCTTTTCTCCCACTTCATTTCCTGTCACCCTACTGTCCCTATCAAATAAAGGCAAAAATGTAAATATATATATATATATATATATATATATATATATATATATATAGCAGTCAAATATCAAGGAATTTAATCATTTCTAGTTACAACCCAAAATAAGCAAGATTGAACATCTCACCTTTCATGTAACTTTATTATTTGAATCGTTTCATCAAAAATGTCCCTAAACATATCTTGACTTAAAAACGTACTTGTCATATAATGCCACCAGCCACTTTATTAGGTACACCTCTCCAACTGCTCTTTGAGCAATTTTCTAATTATCCAATCACATGGCAGAAACTCAATGCATTTAGGCATGTAGACATGGTCAAGACGATCTGCTGCAGTTCGAACCGAGCATCAGAATGGGGAAGAAAGGTGATTTAAGTGACTTTGAACGTGGCATGTTTGTTTGTGCCAGACGGCTGGTCTGAGTATTTCAGAAACTGCTGATCTACTGGGATTTTCACGCACAACCACCTCTAGGGTTTACAGAGAATGGTCCGAAAAAGAGAAAATATCCAGTGTGCCGCAGGTCTGTGGGCGCAAATGCTTTTTGATGCCAGAGGTCAGAGGAGAATGGCCAGACTGGTTCCAGCTGATAGAAAGGCAGCAGTAACTCAAATAACCACCAACTGAGATATGCAGAAGTTCATCTCTGAATGCACAACACATCGAACCTTAAGGCGGATGGACTACAGCAGCAGAGGACCACACCGGGTGCCACTCCTGTCTGCTAAAAAAGGGAAACTGAAGCCACAATTCGCACAGGCTTGCCAAAATTGGACAATAGAAAATTGGAAAAGTGTTGCCTGGTCTGATGAGTCTCAATTTCTGCTGTGATATTCAGATGGTAGGGTCAGAATTTGGCATCAACACCATGAAAGCATGGATTCATCCTGCCTTAAATCAACAGTTTGGGCTTCTGGTGGTGGTGTAATGGTGTGGGGGATATTATCTTGGCACACTTTGGGCCCATTCCTACCAATTGAGCATCTTGTCAACACCACAGCCTACCTAAGTATTGTATCTGACCATGTCCATCCCTTTATGACCACAGTGTACCCCTGTCTTCTGAAGGCTACTTCCAGCAGGATAACATGCCATGTCATGAAGCACAAATCATCTCAGTCTGGTTTCTTGAACATGAAAATGAGTTCTCTGTACTCAAATGGCCTCCACAGTCACCAAAACTCAATCCAATAGCACCTTTGAGATGTGGTGGAACAGGAGATTCTCATCATAGATGTCCAGCCGACAAATCCAGTACCTTGTTGACTCTATGCCACGAAAGACTAAGGCAGTTCTGAAGGCAAAAAGGTCCAACCCGGTACAAGTAAAGTGTACCTAATAAAGGGGCCAGTGAGTGTATGTTTGTTTCTACATAATCTGTAACCAATTTTTACAAACTATTCCTATGTTTTCTGACAATAATATATGATTTATGGATGCAGTGATTAAAACATAATCAGAATCCTGTCTAATATGGCTATAATATTAAACTACTTAATCTGTTCAGATTTCTGCCCTGGAAATGTTTAAAATTGGTGTGTTGTTAATCAGATTCCTCCTTTGCAAATAAGATAATATAACTCAAAGATTGTTCAAGTAGGGACATAATTTTACCCTACTGATTTGGGATTTCTTACCTTAGTGTTACAATATTTACAGCATATGGTGTGTTTTATTTTAATTGAACTTTTCAGAATGTGAAGTGAGCTGCAAATTTCAAATCAGTGACTTTTGCCCTCTTAAATTTGGTTGGAGTGGTTTAATAGAAATGCTGGCGTTTGTCTCATGGTTCTTATCTTCTCTTAACAAACACTCGGCTGAATTGAGTCTGACACTAAGCAGCGGTTGAGTAAACAATGCCTGACGGTGGCGATTTTTCCCCTCTCTCACTCCAACTCATTCTGTCTGGACTTCCGTTCAGGAAGCGGCTACAAAATGCTGGAGGACTATTTTCCAGCTACTTGGAACAGCTCACTGATATGCTTGAAGATAAATGTGTGTATGTGTGACTGTCAACACACTGATGTTTGTGTGTGCGTGTGTGTGGTTTAGCAGAGGACACACAAATAAACAGTGTCTCTTAAGGTCAAGGAGAAAGGAGATGTTAAGTCCCAGCACTTGGCAGACACTTCATCTGGGTCATTCTCCAAGCCCATCGAAATGCCGAGGTGTCAGAAGAATGGATGGACTTTTATTCTTATCGCTGGTGTGTCAGATGGTGCTGAGGATTTTGAATCAGTGACACATCTTTTCTATCAGTGCACCGCAGAGATTTGTTCTGTTTTGTCACTCTTTTTGGCAGTTACATTATTATGCCAGTTGGTGGCGTAAGTGTATTTTGAGTGTGCATGCGTGCGTGTGTGTGTGTGTGTGTGTGTGTGTGTTATGAATTAGTGACTGGAACATTCACACAGATGGAATAATTGAAACAATGGCTACTGAATTTTCAACTAGAGACCTGCTCGGGATGGATTTTTCAGTCCCACTTCCGCAAGAGTCTGTTCCAGTCCCGCAAAAAAATTATCATTTTCTCTCGCTCCCACCTGAAAAAGCTAGCAGGTAAACATATAAGTAGTTTTATTTCTACTGCTTCTTCCCACTATTCTTGCTTTCCTTTTGAATATAAATAAAAAAGAAATATAAATTACACAAATACTTTCATTTGAGTTTAATTAAACATGACTTTGGACGATAGGGGAGGGTCGTAAAGTTTCTTAGCTATTATGCTAATGCTAGCATTCTGGCAGATCACCTACTGCATCTTTAATTAACTACATCATATCTTAGAAACAAAGCCATACAGGCAATTTTTTACCATCGTAACTGACAAAATAAAGGGCATTTTAACTGCATTCTATTAAACATCATCAGGCAGTAAATGCTTTTGCAGCTTTTTTGTTTGTCTGTTTTTTTTTTTTTTTTTGTAAAGGGTCGATGCGGGTCACCTTTATCAGGCTTGCGTTTCCACTGCTAACGGGGTACCAATGATACTATTTTGGTGGGTGGGGTGTATGGCAGAAAGTTTCAGTCAACGCCATTCTCACTCGAGCAAATGTCAAAGTAAAGCTGTACCGGTCGTTCACATATCGTATGAGAAGCACTCCCCACAAAATAGACTCTTTATACACATAAATACTTGTTTATAAATGTTCATTACTAACCTTTCTATGAACATGATTTGATTATAACTGCAGATCAATGACTGCAAAATAACTAATGTCTGCAATTATATAAAATAAATAAATGCAACAAACATGAACACATACAGACCCTTACAGTCCCCAATATGTTACTAATTACAGAAAAACTACACACAACATACATTTAGTCCTTATTTGAGTTCAAAAATAACACACAACATATAGCCCACAGTCAGTGCAAACCTCTCATCTGTATCTTTAATCTTCACCAGCACATGTAACCTCTGTTAAAAAGTAATTCCATCATTCCCGAGTTCATAATAGTCCAAAAGGTGATGATAATAGTTAAACATGGAAGTTTGTTCATGTTTTAGGTTGCTGAAAGAATCATTTGCTCCTTTGTTTGTTCCGGCCTCTCCTTTGTTTTTTTCGTGCTTTACTCTTGCGTTTGTCCGTTTCTGAAAGGATTGGATGTCAGAAGCACTTCAAGAATCATGCGCACGTTATTATCATCAGCTCAAGAAGTTCATTATTTCAGATATAGACGCTTGGCGAACGCATGCGAGAACGCAAAAACAATCGAGCTTTAGACAGCTTTGTAAAAAACTACGGGGCACAGGGTAGATTCTACTGTTCTTCTTGGCTTTGTGGCTACTCATTAAGACGACGACAAGGTTAGTTTGAGCTCAGGTCAACCATGACTCGTTGTTATATGTATATATTATTACGATGTAATGTCTTGCCATTTAAAAATGCCGCTTCCTTTGTTTTCATTTTACTGGCTTGTTGGACGAGCGAGTGACGTATCTCTGTAAACCAATAGCATCTTGCTCCGCCTTTTGGTACCCTTTTGTTGTGCTAGTAGGGACCCAAAACATGATATGGTACGGTTTGCTTTTCGGCATCTTTTGACAGTGGAAATGGCCATAAAAGCATACCGAAGCGTACCATATCTTTCCACTCAGTGGAAATGGGCCATATGTAGTTCACATCATTTAAAGCAACAGTAACACTTTTTTTTTTTAATCACAGACAATAAAAATAAAAATACACGCCCCTACTAGAACATCTTAGAAACTGCATAGCAACTCCACCTCAACAGGTTTTTCATGCTCTACGCTGGACACAAGCACATTTTCCTTTTAACACAGCTATTATTGTTTAATTATTGTTTCAGTGGAGATTTTCCAAAGATCTACACCATTACATTACTATCAATATTAAAAAAAAGTTAAGATGTAAGTAGGGTGGAGAGTACAGCTGTCAAACGTGTTCTCCACCAAAGATACACAGTTATTCCCAGTTTCTAGATGAATCTGCCCAGCTCTTTATGTTGGGGCTTGGTTTTGGCCGTCCGATATTTGCCCAGCAGCTGCAGTCTGCCCTTAAAATATGCATGGTGAGGAATGCAATGAAGGGTTAGCCAACAACTGCCACTCAGAAATGCACTGTCAGGACACAACTTTAAATCTAGCTCTCTGTATATGTGTGTTTAAGGGGCCCACCTGTGTATATATGTACAAACTTGCATTGAGAACATGACGGTGTTGATGATTTTGGGTACAGAAATTCCCTTATGTCTAAATCTGACCCAGTCATATTTATCCAGCTCTAAATGTTCAAGTTCAGCCCTCGGTTTAGTTCAGATTCATTTAAGCTGCTGTTGTTGGGGGTATTTGGCAGTTTAAGCCGATCTATAAGAGGAAAGAGCGGGATGTCATCTTTTCTATTGTCCTTTCAGGGCGTGATTAATAGACCGGCGGGGCTTTGTGACCTTATTTATGGTGCTTTTCACTCTCTTTATTAAATTGTTTAAAGGGCTAGCCGGGAAGATAATCTTTTTTATGTGGATCTTATCCCATAATGCCTATCGGGTACCATGTGTTATTGTGTTGGTAGTTTTTAGACTGGTGAGATTATGCTAGGAATATGTCTTCTGTAGGTTTTGTTTTGTTAGCAGTGTGTTCTCTGTGTCTGTGGGAGCTTTACTCCCTCTGGCTGTGTTTTGACTGATGCTTTAATCTTGTGTTGTGTGTCTGTGTGAGGAGAGGTGAATTGCTGGTGGGTTAATATGGGATTGATCTGTGCTTGTGTTGCTCTCTGCGATTTGTTTGTAAGTGTGTGTAGCTCGAGTCTCAGAGACGATGCAAAAATAATGAGTTGAGAGAACTTTCAAACATCTGAGTTAGGCTACTGAGGATGCAGCAATTTGTTTTCTTTAAGTTCACTGAATTTCTCTCTTTAAAATATGACTTGAGTGTGGTGTTTTTTTATTTAGTTGGCCCAAACTTGACTCCAACTTAAAAGGATTATAACAAAGTCCCTTTAAGGCAAGTCATTTCACTCGGCGGCCATCTTTGAAATGCCTCTCGGGCATTCTGTCTGAATGGGGAAACATCAAATTCTCCAAAACTGCTTGCCAAGCTTACGATTGAATTTAATATTAGGAATGGTTTGAGTGCGTGTATGAATGCGAGAATGTATGGGTTTCTGGGTTTCCCAGTACTGGGTTGTGGTTGGAAGGGCATCTGCTGCGTAAAGCATATGCTGGAATAGTTGGTGGTTCATTCCACTGTGGAGACCCTTGATAAATAAGGGACTAAGCTGAAGGGAAATGAATTAATAAATTAATGTAATTAAAATTCAAGGCCGAAACCCAAAATCTTTATACCCGCCAACCTAGTAAGTGCTGTTCTGCTATTGGCTAAAAGGTGAACCTAGAGCTGAAAATAAATACAATTGATGGGAGTAGAGATGACAGGAAAATCTAGCCAATTAGAGTCAGAATACCATTTATTAAATTTCCATTTAATAAATTTCATTTATCCATAGTGTCTAAATGTTTGCACCTTGACAGGTTTTTACATCAGAAAATTTTATTAGGTCTTGATTTTAAGTCAATCAGTTCAAGCTTGACACACCTGAAGAAACAATAGGTGCGTAGGAAAAATTCACCATAGCTGCCTCTGAAATTGCATACTTCTATTCTATAAAGTACGCTTAAAGCAGTATGGGAGCCGAGTAGTATGTTAGAATTCATAGAATATGAAAATCAGTATGTGAGAAGTACCCAGTTGACCTACTACTTCCGACGAGATTCTGAAGTGCGCATCCAATGAACGCTATGCTATCGCATGATGCCCCATAAGAAAATTCATGAATAGGAGTGTAGCGATGCAAGTTACGCGGGTAGGTCACATGATCATGACAAAATGGCAGATGAAGTATGTCAGAGTTCCATTCATACTGCTCACATTCGCACTGTATAGAACGTACTTTTCTAATGGTTGAGGAGTACATTTAAATTCAAACCTAGTGAGTAGTAGGTGATTTTGGATGCAGGCCATGTCAAATTGTGTGAAAAGACATGAAACAATGATCCCCCATTAATCAACAACTCTTACATGCATGTACACAGTTCACGAGATAACAAATCTGACTGATTTTTATGATGTTTTAAATACACTGTATGTTTAATCTCGGAGAGCCAGTTGAATAGTTAAGGCTTCTTTGTACTGTAGCTTAATCACTATAGCACTGGGATACAGCAAATACCTGATTAAGCTAATAAGCTTTGTGATAGGTTAATAGGTTTATTGATGTGTGTGTAACTGTGTTCTGCTGGAGGTCTGGAGGAACATTGTGAGATCCTGTGGGTCTCGGCGTTGGCAAACATTGCTGGAGCTGATAAGGGAAACCAAGCCTTGGCATCCCAGGAAGGATTAGTGTAACTGTCTAGTGCCGTGCCACATACAGTACACCTCCATCTGGAAAGAACTGAGATTGTTGTGTTAGTCACAGTGTGTTCAGGGTCCAAAACATTTCAAGTAAAATTGAAGAATGAACTTGTATGACTGCATTTTGAACGAAATCTGGACGAAATGATGTTTGTTAGGAATTTGTTACAGTTGGATACAGCTTGCCGAAATGAACTTTCTTGACAAATTTGCTCTGGCTGGTTAACACATTTGAGTTATCTTTGGTCCGTGGGGTATTACCTTTGGTCCTATGTGGTATGTTTGATGAAGTTTGATGAAGTAAACGCACAAACACACTGGAGAGCTGTTGAGCTTGAATTGAGGTTGTAATTCTAATTAAAAACAACTAGTAATTCTGATTATTAAGTGCCTCCAGGATTTTGCAAGTCCAATGGTTCTTGAGATCAAAACAAGGAGAAGTTTGTACAAGATTTATTTTTGCATTTACACAGAAAAACACAAAAGCAAATAATGAAATAAGTCAGTCATATTAGGCTACAAATATATTTAAAAATATCTTGGCAAAATCCTTGACCTAGAGGAACTAATATTACTGTAAAGCAGCTTGTTTTAACTTGGACCAAATCCCAATTCTATTTTTGTACCCCTACCCCTTCCCTTTGGCCCTTACAACCCAGGGTTAAGGGGAAGGGCTTCAAAATTCACCCCTAAGAACTGGGACAGCACTACAGCTCCTACACACGTCATTATATGTCACGATATATATATATATATATCGCGACTGCTGTAGTTATTGCAGTTGTGTTATTTTTTGCCATTTATCTTCAGGAAATCACTGAAGGCATATATTATGTTATCATAACGATCAAATGTGGCAATAAGATCGTAACTGTTCTGTGTATTTAACACAGTGGCCATATTCATCTATGTATACACACGAAAACAACATTAACATTATAGCAGACACTGTAAAAAGCCCATTCTCAGCCACTAGATTTTTCTGACAGGGTATTTGAGTGCCATCAAGTGTTAGTGTGTTGTGGGTCTGCTGTACAGGAGTTATTATTAGGGATTACAGGACGCGAAATTAAGCGTTTTTTTTTTTTTTGTTTTTTTTTTTCGTTTTTCTTTTAAAAAGCATGGCAGTAAAATATGAACGCAGTTATGAATATATTAAAACATATGTTTGTTTGTCGTAAAAATTCGTAATAATGTCAAAAAATACTAATTTGTGGATCTCCTTCCTTCCGTGTTCAGCAATACTGCCGTTGTGGCTGGAGTATTCTGGGAAATTTTCCTTTCCCTTGGTTTTTAATGGTGGTCCTAAAAAAATCTTCATTCGAAGGGCTATTCACCCCTTCCCCTTAGCCCTATGCCTTCAAGCTAAAGAGAATATTGGGACACGTTGACCAATCCCAATTCTACTCCTTAACCCTTACCCCTACCCCTCATTTTGCACGTGTACGCCAAGGGGAAGGGGAAGGGCTAAGGGGTAGAATTGGGATTGACTACAGTGGTCGCGATTGACTTTTAGATCTTTTAAGATCCCAAAAATGATAGAAGAATATGTTCAAGAAATGCATCTTAAGTGATGTAGCTCTCTTTACTCTTGATCCAACTGCCACAAACATTTATATAGAGCTCTCCATATGACATTGCGAGCCTCAAATAAGGGGCCATTCAAATACAGTATGCATCTTTTGCATGCTCAAGTGCGTTATTTCAAAGGGAGATGCGTGGCTTGCACTCATTCTCACTCGCCTACAGCACAGTGAGTTGAAAAGATCTCAACTTTTTTTTATTAAACTGGAAAAACACAAGGCACATGAGCAGCACGCAAAACTCTCACTGATAATAGAAAATAGCTTTAAAAAGGCATCTCTTACCATAAACAACCCAATGCCATCCAAGTGGCACAGATTTTGTTTTGATTGCATCAATGCATTTTTTAAGTATGTTAAACTAGTCCTTTTTTTTGCAAAGTTAAAAATGCTAAATTAAATGTTATAAGCCGCAAATGCAAATGAAAAAATGTAGCTTTATTTTTCTATCATTTTTAAAATGGGTAGATTTCAGCAAGGCCGAGGATAGGGTTCAGATAGGGTTCTGTTAAAAATGGTTGGTGACTACTGATCTATACAAGTCTTACATGACAATAAATATGACAAATATACTCAATTCTACATTAGAGTTGTCAGATGGTTTCTAAAGTACTGTTTTCTCACTTTGCTGTGTATTTTCTTGTGTGTTTGATTTGTTGTTGAGGTGAAGTCACGCACATTTGTTTACATATTCATAATTAGCTGCTCTACATAGGAATGTTTACTAACAGTTTGCTTCATGATGAACAAAGTAGAAGTTCAGAAAGAGATTGAGTATACTTAAGTATAGTGAATCCCCACTCACATGCAAAATATGTATGTAATACTCACACTTCCGAATGCATATATTAAATAAAATAATGAACAAAAATACCTTATGCTAATGCTAAAGTTAATGATGAACAAAATAGAAGTTCAGAAAGAGTCTTAAGTATAGTAGTATAGTATACTACTAAGTATACCCATTCACTGTATGTGAATCCCCACTCACATGCTAAATATGTACTGTTGAACTCATACATCGCAATGCATATAGTAATGATGAACAAAATAGCTAATGCTAATGATAAAGCTAAAGCTAATGATGGACAAAATAGACGTTCAGAAAGAGCCTTGAGATTAAGTATAACTACTGTAAGTATAGTAGTATAACCATTCTTTGTATGTGATCCCCACTCACATACTAAATATGTATTGTAGTACTTATACTTCCGATTGCATGTAGTAAATAAAATGATGAACAAAAATAGCTAATGCTAAACCTAAAGCTAATGGTGAACAAAATAGAAGTTCAGAAAGAGTCTTGAGATTTAGTTTACCTACTGTAAGTATAGTAGTATAACCATTCTTTGTATGTGAATCCCCACTCAAGTGCTAAATATGTATGTAGCACTCATACTTTGGAATGCATATAGTAAATATAATGATGAACAAAATAGTTAAAGATAAAGCTAAAGCTAATGATGAACAAAATAGAAGTTCAGAAAGAGTCTGAGATTGAGTATACTTAAGTATAGTAGTGTGTGCCCACTCTTTGTATGTTTTATATGTGAATCCCCACTGACATGCTAAATATGTATGTAGTACTTGTACTTCGGAACGCATATAGTAAATATAAGAGTATAAACTGATAATCTGACACAAGTATATACTAAATAAATGTCTATGCTCATATTTCTCAATAAATGTTTACTATAGCAATAGGAGCATATACTCATACTAAAATAGTAAATATGAGTATTATAATCATACTTCAACATGACTATACTTTTAACTTAATGTAATGGCAGAAGATTTAGGATTATCAGCACTCTTTGATGATCTATATTGGCTATATTTGTAATTATTTGGTCTGATGTTGATTCAGTTTCACTTCTTGAAGAATTGTTTTAAGGCCTTGATTTGATTCAGTGCAAATAATTATGAATATTTAGAACAATTTAAAATCGGTTTGAAATGTATGATGTGAACCGCTTGAATATTTATTACACTGAAAATTGAGTTTTATATAAGAACTTTTAAAACTCCTTAAACACCCTTAAATCAGATCCAAATCCTACAAAAGTCACCTTTATAATTGGATTTTTTTCTCCTTGGCAAGTGTTAATTTTGGCAAAATCTCACCATCACACACTACCTTGCTCTCTGGAGTGGTCATTTACTTTCATAAAATTCTAATGAGGGGAAATGTGGGGCAAACATTTTTCTTTCGGGACGGCTGTACAGGAAGTCTTTCTCATGAATAACGTGTTTCATTTCTCTGTTGTCAGAAGCTCCAGGGTGGATCTGTTCACCACACAACATTAGCGCTTCAACATTCCCCCAGAAAGCACCTGTCCGACTGATTAATGATCTCCCGTATTCAAGCCTATCACAGTCTTCCTCTTTTCTAGATTCATCCGCTCCATTATATATCACGTAGATTTCATACATGCTGATTAATGAAGCATTGTTTATTGTAGATACAGAACTCCCATGGTTCATTAATTGGCCCGTGGTGTTTTGGAATAACTTGAACAATGATTAAGGCAAGAGACTGAAATCAAAAACACAGTCTTCTTTACTTTTTTTTTTACTTTACTTTGTGGAAAATGTAAATTTACTTTTGGCTGTACCACACAAACACATCAGCGTTCACATTACACATATCACAGAAAACAGGCAAACAAATACATTCAATATCATCACATAAATCACATTAAAAACTTAATTAAACCTTATTTTTAAAGCCCAGTATTTAAAGAGGTGGTCCAAAGTGTATTTTTAAGGCTTGGTTGTATTTATAAGATGCAAAGCAATGTGTGCATATGCTTCACTTGTAGAACATCACATAATTTTTTTCATATATCTTACTTTGATTATATACAGCTACTCAGCTAACATGAAAATGAATGTCATATTTCCTAGTTCCTCTGGAAGGCCGGCCCTCAAGAGTCTCTGATTGGTCAGCTAACATAATGCGCTGTAATTCGCAGATCGGCTCCACGTCACCAAGTCACGGACTGTGAGATAGCCCAGCGGTCAGGCATGAGGACACAGGAAAATTAAGGCCAAAAAATATTTATTTAACTTAAACAAAATAATATTCCAACATAAATACTAGCTGGAAAACAAATTGAGGTCAACCAAACAAGAATATAACAGAAATTCAGAAAGTCTGAACACAACCAACCTGACCTCCCAAATGAAACAACTGCAGAGTATTTATACACAAACGGAGGATCCACTTAAACAACATAGGGGAAACAATAAAATATAACAATTACAAACATAATATTTACTAATCAAACTAATTCTAAATAAGACACTTACAAAATATAAGACATAATTACTCAAAATAAACAAGTCATTTCAATTAAACAAATAATATACAAAACATATTCCTAATTAAATTCTCCTCCCCCCCCTTATCACTACATTACATTGGTTCCGCCACGCGGGATCACCCGGACATAAATCTTTGACGCACACGCGATTCAGCCTTTTGCCAGTAAACACAGCGGCCGATCCAGCAGACCACAGAGCCACCAGTCATCCTCCACTGCACCCTCCGGTAACTTTAACTCAATAGAAATAACCATCAGATAACAGAAACAGTACAAATGAAAACTAGAATGTGTGCACTCCAAACCAGTAAACAATGTACTGAAACTGAAAGAAATTGTGACAAACTTATTTTATAAATAAAGATATGAAACAAAAGAAATGTCAGTCTCCATTACCTAAAATGCTTATGGATACGATGCCTGTCTGTATGTGTGTAGTTTGAAGCAAGGAGCATGAGTAGCATGAGTATTGTTTGGGGTCGGAGTGAACGTGGGTGCATGTTTGTGTATGCGTGTGTGTCTGAGCGAATGTGCGTGTATGTTTATGTGTATGCATGTGTGTCTAAGCGAATGTGCGCGCGCACGTGTATGTGTGTGTGTGTGTGTGTGTGTGTGTGTGTGTGTGTGTGTGTGTTACCCTTAATCTTGTGTGGCCATATGACAGGCCATCACACACCCCCTCCCTTCGGGCGTCTCGCTGGCACAGCGAGAAAGATAGTCTGCAGTTACATTTGCCTTGCCAGGAACATGATGGACCTTAAATCGGAATGGTTGCATGGCCAGGTACCACCTTGTGATTCGCCCATTCGTATCTCTCATTCTTTCCAGCCATTGGAGTGCTTTGTGGTCGGTTTCCAGTATGAATTCTCTTCCAAGTAAATAATATCTCAAGGAGTCTAAGGCCCATTTCACCGCTAAACATTCCTTCTCAATGGTGGAATAACGGGTTTCTCTTGGAAAGAGTTTGCGGCTAATGAAGGCTATAGGTCTTCGATTACCTGGGGATCCCTGTAGTAGCACTGCTCCTAATCCCCTTTCAGAGGCATCTGTCTGCACAGTAAATTCTTTGGTGAAGTCTGGATTATACAGAACAGTGTTAGTTGTCAATGCAGTCTGTATGTCTTTGAATGCTGCCATCCTCTCCTCAGTCCACTGGCATTGATTCGGGCATCGGACTCCCACCATATCAGTCAAAGCAGCAGCTCTACTGGAGAAGTTAAGAATAAAGCGATTATAGAAACCTGCCATTCCCAGAAATGATCTCAATTCCTTACGTGTCTGTGGTAAAGGACATTCTTCCAGTGCCTGAATCTTCTTAATCTGGGGTCGCACCATTCCATTGCCAATCACAAAGCCTAGGTATTCTACCTCCTTCCGGGCTATGGCACACTTAGCAGGATTAGCAGTCAGACCAGCACTTTGGAGCCGTTGGAAAACTTCATGGAGATGCTGCATGTGCTCCTCCCAGGTTGTACTGTAAATTATAATATCGTCAAGATAAGCTGCAGCATAAGTTAACCCATGCAATACCTGGTCGATAAGCCTCTGAAATGTTGCCGGTGCCCCATGTAGGCCAAAGGGAAGAAACCGGAACTGGAATAGGCCCCACGGTGTCCTAAATGCTGTTAAAGGCCGGGCCCGTTCAGTCAAAGGTATTTGCCAGTATCCTTTAGACAGGTCCAGTGTGGTCAGGTATACTGCTTTGCCCAATCGATCTATTAATGAATCAATACGGGGAGTAGGATAGCAATCAAACTGGGACACAGAGTTCAAATACCGGAAATCAATGCAAAATCGAATGCTTCCATCCTTTTTTGGAACCAGGACTACTGGATGACACCACTCGCTCTTGGAAGGTTCAATGATTCCTAGACTCAGCATAAAGTCCACTTCCTCTTTCAAGGCCTCTTGCAGTTTCTCAGGTATTCTGTAACTCATACGTCTAACAGCAACATCAGGTTTCAAGATCACATCATGTTGGATCAGAGAGGTATGACCCGGCAACTCAGAAAGTATTTGTGGATTGCAGAGAGCTCTCACCTGTCTTTGTTGTTTTTCAGGCAGATGGTCCAGCCTAATGTCAGCAGATGTTGACTGGGGCAGATATTGTTCCTCACAATCCTCGTCTCCTTGTACACGGCATATCAACAGAACCTGTTCAGAACGGGGCACCCACTTCTTTAACAGATTTACATGCAGTATTCTACTAGTATGCTCCTGACCAGTAATTGCCACCTCATAAGTGGTCGGGCCTAACCGGCCCTTGATTTCAAAAGGGCCCTGCCACTTGGCCAACAGTTTGTTCTCCTTGCTAGGCAACATCACCAATACCCTTTCCCCACTCACAAATTCTCTTTCACGTGCTCGCTGATCATACCATGTTCGTTGGTGCTTCTGGGCCTCTTCCATATGAGTTCTTGCCAAAGCTCTCATTTTCTCCAGGCGCTCCCGCATTTGCAAGACATAAGCAACAACATTAGTAGGCTCCCGATCTTCCTTAAATCCTTCCCACATCTCTTTAAGGAGGGTTAAAGGTCCCCTAACTTCATGCCCATACAACAGCTCAAAGGGAGAGAACCCGGTTGATGCTTGGGGGACCTCTCGATAAGCAAAAAGTATATATGGGAGCCACTGGTCCCAATTCCTACCAGTCTCATCAATAAACTTTCTGAGCATCTGCTTCAACGTTTGATTAAAACGCTCAGTGAGCCCATCAGTCTGCGGATGGTACGGAGTGGTACGTAGACTCTTAATACCCAGCAACTGGTAGACCTGCTTCAACAGAGTAGACATGAAATTAGTTCCTTGGTCGGTAAGAATTTCACGGGGTAACCCGACTCTGGAGAAGAACTGGATTAAACAGGTTGCCACATTCTTTGCTTTCATAGATTTCAAAGGAAATACCTCTGGGTACCTTGTAGCATAATCAGTGATAACCAGCAAAAATCGATTACCCAAGCAGCTTTTCTCTACTGGGCCAACTATATCCATGCCCAGTCTTTCAAATGGGGTGCTAATCAGAGGAAGTGGCTGTAGTGGTGCTCGAGGTGGATGATGGAGGGATACCAGTTGACACTCAGGGCAGCTCTTGCAATACTGAACAACATCAGCCTTCAGACCAGGCCAGTAGAAATGCTTCTTGATCCGTTCTATGGTTTTCCTTACCCCTAGGTGGCCAGCCCATGGGATTGAGTGGCTCAAGTGCAGAACAAGTTCCCGAGCCTCCTTTGGAACAATCAGCTGTTTCACTGATCCAATTTGACGGTAGAGCAAGTTCTCTGAAATCACAAAGTGCTCACAATTATCATTCATCAGTTTATCTCCCATCTCCATCTGGTTTGCTTGTTGAAAATATGCAACAAGACTGGTGTCATTTTGCTGCAGTTCGCTAATGTTAATGGGTAATTTATTTTGTGGATTAAGACCATCTACTTCACCTGCAGGCAGACGAGAGGCATTATATTGCAACTTGGAACGTTTCCTTTGTAGTCTAGTCTTCTTGGGTTTTGGAGGACTGGTTTCTAGATCAGCATTATAAAATGGCAACATTGACAAAGTTTGTGTGGGTTCATCTTGCGGTTTTGTCTTGGATCTAGTAAACACCATATTACACTGTGACATGGGCTGGATAAGGTCTAAAAGCACTGGCAAATCTCGTCCCAGCACTACAGGATAGGGAAGAGTATCAACTACCCCCACCTCTAACAAGTAGGGTTGGTTGTTAACTGTCAGATATAGATCTGCAGTAGGCACTAATCTATCATCACCATGAACACAACAAATGAAAAGCTTATTACTTGCGTTAACTGAAGATGGAGCCACAACCTTCCGACTCACCAGTGTCTGGTCACTCCCAGTATCAATCAGAGCAAGAAACTCTTTACCGTTGACTTTCACAGTGGTGGTATGCACTAAGGTACTCGGCTTCTGGGCTTTATCCACCCCACCTCTAGGAACATAACACAGATTAGTAGGTTTAACTACATTTCTTGGACAGGCCGGTTTTGTGTGACCCTCTTGTCCACAGAGAAAGCAGACAACTGGTCTTCTCAGAGCCATTGCAGGTTTCATTTCTGGGGAGCCTCCCTTAGGAGTCTTACCAGATCCAGCCATGGATTTTGGTTGAAACTGAGGAAAGGGTGGCCTTCGTGCCTCACTGCTCGTTTTCCAGCCCCAGGACTGATTCTTCCCCCTTGCTGCCACAAAAACATCTGCTAAAGCAGCAGCCTCTGCTGCTGTTGTGGGGTCACGCTCCCGTATCCAGACCTGAAGTTCAGGAGAAAGCATTCGCAGATATTGTTCTAAAATAACCATTTCTCCTACCTCTTCAGTAGTTTTTCCTTTAGGCTTAATCCACTTCCCATACAGGTCTTTAAGTCTGGTATACAATTCCTTGGGAGCCTCAGAAGGGAGAACAGTGAGGGAACGAAATCTCAACCTATAAGTTTCAGCATTTATGTCATACTTTACCAAGATGGCGGCTTTGACTTTATCATACTCAGTAGAGTCATCCAGGTCCATTTGGACATATGCAGCTCTTGCCCTGCCAGTTAATAAAGGGATCAAATGAAATGCCCAGTCAGCTTTAGGCCAGCGACAGGCTGTAGCGATTCGTTCAAACGTTATTAAGAAGTGCTCTATATCATCAGAATCAGCCAACTTTTCTAATCGAGGTTCACGGAATCTTGGTGGTGGGGAACGATCTTCAATAAGATCAACATTGGAGCGGAAGACATTTGGGGAAGTAAACTGTTGATTATCAGAATCTGCTTGAGCACCATGCACATCTAGAGAATGTGCATCAATGTGGCAGGCATCAGATGTAGGTGAGGTGCGGGCCTGAACTTCCATTTGTAGTAAACTGAACTGATGTTGTAATGCTTTAAACCGTCTTTCTTGATCCATATGCTCCTGCTTTCTGACCGCCTCCCTGGAATCCATTTTTGCCATATGTGCACTGAACAAACTGGTTAAATCAGCCAAAGTTGGTTCTCTACTTGCCATCTCATCTTTATCCTTGGGCTCCATTTCCTCCTCTGCATGTCTTTCTTGCTCCTCTCCTTGCTCCACAGAAACTGGCTTCATGGGCCCCTTCTTTTGTTGACGACTCATGGCAACTCAATGTACTGAGACTATGGAGAAGGAGAAAAAAAAACCTGTGTCCTCTATTACAATCCCACTTCTGACACCATATGTGAGATAGCCCAGCGGTCAGGCATGAGGACACAGGAAAATTAAGGCCAAAAAATATTTATTTAACTTAAACAAAATAATATTCCAACATAAATACTAGCTGGAAAACAAATTGAGGTCAACCAAACAAGAATATAACAGAAATTCAGAAAGTCTGAACACAACCAACCTGACCTCCCAAATGAAACAACTGCAGAGTATTTATACACAAACGGAGGATCCACTTAAACAACATAGGGGAAACAATAAAATATAACAATTACAAACATAATATTTACTAATCAAACTAATTCTAAATAAGACACTTACAAAATATAAGACATAATTACTCAAAATAAACAAGTCATTTCAATTAAACAAATAATATACAAAACATATTCCTAATTAAATTCTCCTCCCCCCCCTTATCACTACATTACATTGGTTCCGCCACGCGGGATCACCCGGACATAAATCTTTGACGCACACGCGATTCAGCCTTTTGCCAGTAAACACAGCGGCCGATCCAGCAGACCACAGAGCCACCAGTCATCCTCCACTGCACCCTCCGGTAACTTTAACTCAATAGAAATAACCATCAGATAACAGAAACAGTACAAATGAAAACTAGAATGTGTGCACTCCAAACCAGTAAACAATGTACTGAAACTGAAAGAAATTGTGACAAACTTATTTTATAAATAAAGATATGAAACAAAAGAAATGTCAGTCTCCATTACCTAAAATGCTTATGGATACGATGCCTGTCTGTATGTGTGTAGTTTGAAGCAAGGAGCATGAGTAGCATGAGTATTGTTTGGGGTCGGAGTGAACGTGGGTGCATGTTTGTGTATGCGTGTGTGTCTGAGCGAATGTGCGTGTATGTTTATGTGTATGCATGTGTGTCTAAGCGAATGTGCGCGCGCACGTGTATGTGTGTGTGTGTGTGTGTGTGTGTGTGTGTGTGTGTGTTACCCTTAATCTTGTGTGGCCATATGACAGGCCATCACACGGACATACAAGCACATGCTTTTGCGCTGTGTAAACAGTAGCTGTTAGCCGTATCAGCACACAGCTGAACCTCACGCCAGCTCTCTAAAATAAAGTGTCATTCACATATATTCGGATTAAGCATGTGTAGGTAATCTAAAACGTTCACATACCTTTTGAGAGTTCGTTATCTGAGATGTAGAACGCACAAAAAAGCGGCCGCATAGAGAGACACTGAAAGCGTTTTTAGTTGAATCCAGCACTGAACTGGGAGTGATTCTGGAAGCTGTGCTTTATCTAATGCTAGAGGTATATATTTTTTATAATTCTTTGGAACATAATTAAAATTAAACTGTAAGCACTTCTCTCTTTGTGTCGTGTCCTTTGGAAGCCCAAATACAGAAACAGAAGAAGCTCTGTGGAAATAGCAGCATTTAGATGGCATTTTAGCTTTCTTTGCTATAACATCACAGCGCCTCTGGCCATGCCCCGTTGCTGCGCAGAATGTATGCGCATGGTGAATGTGCGTAACCTAAAGCGTTTGTGATCTCACTAACCCAGATGTATTTTTTTGTAGTCCCCAAACTTCGTTTGCTGTAGGCTTTACTAAGCTAACTCTGTAAAAGCTAATGTCTCCCTTTGTATTGAACTTTCAGCGTATTGCATTCAGAGATGTTGTTCATGTTCACACATTTACATTACACTAAAGTTTAAAATATGATATCGTAGTGGACCACCCCTTTAAAATGATAATGGCAGTCAGCACAAAGGACATTTGATACACATTTTTCTTTACTTGAGGTTGCCTAAAATGTCTTTTTGATGGCAAAAGCTGAAATTTTATATTTAAGGGATGGGAATCTTTAATAATGGCATGTGCTTTCTGTTTAATTCTCATTAAAAACATTTCATTTTGTTGTCTTTGTGCTTTACCTACAATTGCACTGGCTATTTCTACTACTCTACACAGTTTTTGCTTTTCCTTAATTAGCAACAGTCCATACCATGCAATCTTGTTAAAACTCTTTCAACCAAATTCCTGTATACCATCTCCAGAATATCTGGACTCACACCAAATTATTGTAACCTCTTAATGAGATATAATCTCTGCATTGCTTTTTAAAAAAATACACTCTACATTTCCAGCAAATGTCAATCCACTTTCAATAAATGTTCCTAAATATTTAAAACATCCCACTGTTTCTATTTCATGTGCCTCAAGGACCAGAGGTTTCAACTCTTGAGTAAGAACTAGCTTATTTCTGCTAATTACCATCTCCTTGGTTTTATTAACATTTATCCTTAGTGAACTCATTTACACCAGTTTTTAAGCAAATTTATACGACTATAGTACAAGGTATCTCCCTCTGTTCCTGTCTTAGTAAACCAGCAAAAAAGTGCCCTATTATCTGCATATTTAAATAACTTAAAACCTAAATTCTGGATTTTAGGTTCATTTGTGTAAAGAGAAAAAAGTAAGGGCGATAAAATGCTTCCTTGTGGAACTCCTGTATTTATGTTTTATTCAAATTTTGGGTTTTGGGGCTGTCTTGTAAAGGGCTTTTTCACTCTAATGTGAAGAAGACATCCAAAATCTATTTTTAGGTGTTATTTTGTTGTTCTTAATCAATTTGTGTCTGTAGATATCAATAACAGGGCATATTCTGAAAGCCTGTTTTCTCAAAATGAGTTTTTTTTTTCTGCTGCACTGCAGCCATAAATCTCCACCACAGCAACACTTATATACACTAAGCTTTATCGTTCTATGCAAGTCAGTATTCTGAAGGTTTTTACTTGTGAATGTTTGTAGATGTAATTTACTTAAATATAGGTTAATCTTTATGCATTTTATTCAACCAATTTTTTTCTTCTGTTTTTTTTTTGTTTTTTTTTGTAGAGTGAAAAAGAAGCAAGAATTTTTAATCTAATATAAATGTATGCTAATTTATACATTTATGCACATATTTACTGAAATATTGACAAACATTTTAGAAATTCTGCAAGGCAAAAAATAAATAATTAGGAAGTATGGTGATCATTATAAGGTGCTGTTTACATGACGACAGCATTTTTGTGACTGAAAAAAAAAAAGATTTTCCATCCAAAAATGCGAATGAAATGTATGCGCAAAACTGGATTATTGCATAAAAGATGTGCAAATAAAGCAGCGTTTCCATTCAATGATTCAAAGAGAACAAAATTGTGACTTCCTGATTAACTGGCGCCAAATATCAACAGTAAAACTGTTGAGGATTTATTGAGGAAGGAGAAGCTGCGTCAAACTTATCTTTATTTAATAAATGACTTTCAGCTTAGAAGACAATGTCAACGTGCAATTAACCTGCGGTTGCATTTGAAGACATGATACGTGGAGCACAGGCACTCTTGACAGTTCTGGAGGTAATTAATAATATAATAACACTAATACTAAAATGGTGAAGGCGTTTTAGAATGACCAAAGCAACATTTCAGATGTTTTACAATGTGCTCAGCCTGCTGGTATATTCATTCACACACATTTTTATCATCACAAATACTCTTATAACAAAATCACATGATCTTTTTTTAATGCACATACTGGAATTTGTTTAGTAAATGTGTTTCCATCGTAGTTTGTGTGCATCTTTTCATATCAAATAAAAAGTTTATCCTACTTAAACATATATTACATATATTTTTATGCACATTTTCAAAATTTATGTGCATCTATTATTATTTTATACATTATTATTATTATTATTATTATTATTATTATTATTATCTTGGCATATCCAAAAAAATAGGTGGAGGGAAATGTAGCTATTGTCTTGTCCATGTAAACACAACTTTAGGCAGGTGTAGATTAAAGGCAATTGCGATTGCAACTATTGCAGTGTATGTACTAGTGTTGTTGCTTAAGTGTTGCTAATGCTTCATTTGCCTTTTTATTTGACAACAGTATTTTTGTCACTGAAATCCTATAAATCAAAGTTTTTGAAAGCATCGCCAATAAATTCCCCAAAATGAAAAGACCTCTATGTGGTAGTGTTGTTGTTGCTTAAGTGTTTGCTAACTCTTCATCAGCAAAGTGCGAACCATCAGTAGAAACGTCTAACATACACATGGCAAATTCTACATACAGACCAGCCACAGACAATACATCATCAATTCCTTACAGGTACTGTTTACTAACAGTGTGAGAGCACTAACTACTGCTCTGGCATATGTAATACTTTGTTTTTGGCCATTTTTGCAGGTGTGTAAATGTGGATTGTTTTTAAAAAATAGACTGTAAACAGGAAACTTTTAAAACGCAATGGAAAGCCTTTGTCAAAAATATCAATATTTCGATAAGTATTGATAATGGAATTTGAAATTGATCTTGCTTTTAGTTATTATAGTTCCCAGCTTTGCTCTCTTGCAGTCTCTTGCTCATCAGCAGTAGTTTATTTTACATTTATGGCATCAGTTTCCTCACAGCATCAAATATCGATATTTTTCAAGGTATCGTATCGAAGTTACAAATTCCAGTATCGTGACTGCATCATTGTTGCGTACATGTAGACTTAGTTATTTTTTTCACCTATTCCTCTTAAGTGTCTTGTCCTTAAAAATGAGGTGTGAATTCTTATCTCTGCGTCATGAAATGACATGTAAGGATACAAAATGTGTACAATAACAACACATCAAGCACTGATATTACATTTTCAGCACGAAAATACACCGGCAGATAAGATGATAGGTGAAACTTCAAAAGCTTTTGCCTTTCCTCTGGCAGATATGATATTTGTGTAGTCAGATGGGATACATCACCGAAAAGCATCCATCATCCCAGTGCATCATGGGGGTGTGTTTGCTGCATAGCAATGATTCTGCTCGCCTATATGAAGAAACGGTTTGATGACTCTCTGTCAGATCCAAGAAGAGGAGATATTTATTAGTGGTTGTTAAGACATGCACAGCAATTAATATTGCTCTTACTAAAGATTAAGGAGTTGAACAAATCTTTTTTTTATTAATAACCTGCTTACAGTTTACTATTGTATTTAATTTGATGTATTATCCTATTAGTGTTTTGACTTATTTATTTTTACAAAGTTATTTTATGATGAATAAAATAACTTTGTGGATTCATTTATAATATAATACAATTTTTATTTATATATATATATATATATATATATATGTATGTATGTATGTATGTATGTATGTATGTATGTATGTATATATGTATGTATGTATGTATGTATATATATATATATATATATATATATATATATATATATATATATATATATATATATATATATATATATATATATATATATATATATATATATATATATATATATATTTTTTTTTTTTTTTTTTTTTTTTTTTTTTTCTTCTTTTTTTTTTTTTTTTGCTGGATTCTTCATTCATTTCTTTATCCATTCATTTTTTTTGCTTTCATTTTATTTTTTGCTGGATTCTTCATTCATTTCTTTATAAATTCACTGTGTTTTGCTTTAATTTAATTTATTAGAATTTAATTTAATTACATTTTTGGCTGTATTCTTCATTCATTTCTTTATTCATTAATTTTTTTGCTTTAATTTAATTTAATTTTAGATAATTTTTTTGCTGGAATATTCGTTTATTTTTGCTTTATTTTATAAATTTTTTTTGCTGCATTCATTCATTTTCTTTGCTTTCATTTAGGTTTATTTTATTTCATAATTTTTTTTGCTGAATTATTCATTCATTTCTTCATTTATTTTATTACATTTTTTGCTGGATTCTTCATTCATTTTCGTTATTCATTAAATTAGTTGATTTTATTTATTTATTTTTATTTTTTGCTGATTATTCATTTTTTTTTCATTTGCTTTAATTTAATTTTATTAAATTTGAATAAATTTTATTTAATTAAATGTTATTTTATTTTATTTTTGCTGCATTTTTCATTTATTTCTGTATTCATTTTTTGCTTTAATTTAACAAAATTTTAATTTAATTTTATTTTTTGATGGATATTATTCATTCATTTTTTTCTTGAATTAAATTTTATTTTATTTTATACATTTTTTTGATAGATTATTCATTAATTTCTTTATTCATTCATTTTTTTTGCTTTAATTTATTTTAATTTTTTTTTGCTGAATTATTTATTCATTTTTTTCATTTATTTTATTTTTAGCTGGATTCTTCATTCATTTTTGTTCTTCATTAATTTATTGGCCTTTATTAATTTTTTTGCTGGATTATTCATTAATTTCTTTGCTTTGCTTTGATTTAATTTAACTAAGTTTTAATTTAATTAAATTTTTGCTGGATTATTAATTAATTTCTGAATTCATTCTTTTTTGCTTTAATTTAATTTAATTTTATTTTATTAATTTTTATTTTTTGCTGGA
Source organism: Danio aesculapii (assembly GCF_903798145.1). Taxonomy (NCBI): domain Eukaryota; kingdom Metazoa; phylum Chordata; class Actinopteri; order Cypriniformes; family Danionidae; genus Danio; species Danio aesculapii. The sequence goes on along the minus strand of NC_079439.1, from coordinate 18,783,619 downwards.
TTCTTCATTTATTTCTTTATTCTTTCTTTTTTTTGCTTTAATTTAATGTAATAGATTTTTTGCTGGATTATTCATCAATTTCTTTATTCATTCATATTTATTATTATTATTATTATTATTATTATTATTATTATTATTATTATTATTATTACATTGTTGATCCTTCATAAACCTATCACCAGATTAGTTAGCTAATTTTATTATCATATCCATTAATTTCAGTTTTTCTGCTGGATTTAATTAGTTAGTTTAACATTCACGAATTCCAATACATGTTATTATTTTAATGTAATTGCAATTATATATAAATGATCACTTCTCTTTAAACATATCACCAGATATGTTGAGGCAATGATATCCATCTCTCGCTTTAATTTCCTGCACATTTTCTGTCATATTTGAATGTGTTTTTCTGTTTATCTCCACATCAGGGTGTTATGAATTAACAAGCACTGGTTTAAAAGCTTTGTGCTGCCTAAAGCTGTTGTTGACAGGGTTGTTCCTTTTATCTATATTGATCTCGTCGGCATATTATAATCCTTGCGGATAGATGGCTGCCTCTGGCACAGATATGCTAATGTTTGTAACAGCTAGATGTTAGAGACACTGCAGTGAAATGCCTAAATTAAACCTAAAATACACCCCTCCAGTGCAGCCGTTGGGCTGGTGAAACGCCTGTATCATTTATCACTAAAAATAGGGGTTTATGTAAATGTGTGGTTTAGGATACAGGCTGCTAATACAAAGTTTGCTGGTTTAAGGTGACTCCGTTATAATTCTGAACCGTATATATTGTTTCTGTATGCAACTAAGCACTTTGTTTTTATGTATTACTTCACAATTATGTTCGCAGAGGAGGACATATTTGTGCTTTTACATGTATTATGTAATTTTTTATCAACTTCGAATTGGATTTGTGTCCAGCAAAAAAATTATTTTGTCATTACAACACTTGAAGAGATTTACTGTGGTAATAAATATGTATATGGCAATGTTGATGTGTTTGGTCTTGGCAGAATAGGTCTGCTACGCTGCTGCTGCTGCTGCTTTAATTATTTTGGCAGAGCAAGTACCAAGACTTACTACTGCCAGTGTATTTACAGACATGAGGTCTGACAATATAACACACTGCTGCCGCAAACATAATATATATGGAACGCCCACAGCAGATCTAAACACAGGTGGAGCTGGGGTGGAGGAGAGTCTCCAAAAATTCGCTGCACATGCTACTGTAAAAAAACTGTAGCAAGCTCATTGACTAATGAGGCGAGAGCACCCAATCTCCTGTGCCATATAGTTGATGATTTAGGAGCAGATTAGCTGTGACCTATATTATATATAGCTACTGTAAATGGGATTTTTTTTTTTTACTTCCAGCATTGTAAGGACTTTGTAGAAACATTTTAAAGACAATATGACTATGCATGTTTCTACAAAGTGAGGTCCAATAGTTTACTAAATCTCAAAGCCTTCCCAAACGAGTTTACATTTACACTTTGTCCTAAGCAACATTGGGTTCAAGTTACACACTTTATATTTTCATGTCAGTTAAAGCTGTTGTAACTGCATACAGAGGCAATGATGCTCATGGTTTTGAAATGAAGTGTTCAGTAAGCAGATGCTTGTGGTGTGGTGAGTGTCCAGATATTTTTTGGCCTTGTGGTGTGCTAAAAAATAAATGAAAAATAAAAAAATAGACCAGTAAACTGTTGCACAAACTTACCACAGTGTTCCAAAACAGATTATATACTAATGAAAACATTCACATTTCCAACTGTAATCTTCCAGAAAGTTGTTGTTCATAGTGGTAAATGTGTTGTTTAAGTGGTGCTTTGGTTGCACTTTTGGTGATGTAAAAAAAAAAAAAAAAAGTTGAATGAAAGTGAATTAATTTAATTATTTGGGTTTTTTTTCTGCCAAATAAAGTTTTGTATTGGTCAACTGTTTTCACATTTGATGGTTCCTAGATTAAATATTTTGTTGAATGTAGACAATATATTAAAAGTAAGAACACTAATTTTTTACACAATAATAATAATTATAATAATTATAATAAAAAAAATATAATAACATATTATACAATTGACAATTTCAATTTATTTTATTATTTATGTATTTGATTTTCAAATTTATCTTATAAATTAGGTATCATTATCTCATAATCATAACATAATCTCATTATATCAACTGGGAAGTCATAAACATTTTAAAAGGATATTTATATATAAATTAGTATTAATGTATTATAGTTGTTAATTATTTATTCTGACACAATATATGGACCCTACATAAAAATGAAAGTTTAGACTGTTAAACTTAAAAAGGTATACTTTAATGCAAAGTTTCAATCATTTAGATGTACTTGGGACTAAAATTATGGATACGTTTATTCATTCATTCATTTTCTTTTCGGCTTAGTCCCCCTATTAATTGCCACAGCGGAATGAACCGCCAAGTTATCCAGCATCTGTTTTACGCAGCAGATGCCCTTCCAGCCGCAACACTCATTCACACTCATACACTACGGACAATTTAGCTCACCCAATTCACCTGTACAGCATGTCTTTGGACTGTGGTGGAAAGCGGAGCACCCGAAAGACACCCCCACGTACGTAGGGAGAACATGAAAACTCCACACAGAAAAGCCAACTGACCCAGCCGAGGCTCGAACAAGCGACCTTCTTGCTGTGAGGCAACAGCACTACCTACTGCGCCACTTCGTCACCCATGAATACGTTTATTTTATAATTACATATTTAACAAAATCTTATTCCACATCCGTAATTCTACCCAATACCTAAACCTAACTACTAAATAAATATTTATTAATATTAATAAATATTGATGAGCAGCAAATTAGGAGTTTATTGAGACAAGGTAATAGTTCATGTTTTTTAATAGCAAGAAGTTCATCTTCTTTTACCAATTTTGTCAAAGCCAGGAAAAAAAATTATCGAAAATAGCCAAATTCATCATAAATGAAAGGAATTGTGTCTGAAATTATAAAAATATTGAGTGACAGAGTGGAACGATTGTGTCTTAAATGGCAAAAAAAGCAATTAGTGGCATGAAAGGTTCATCTATTTTTAAGCCTTTATTCTGTTCTTTAGCATCACAAGCCTTTAATTTGTTCTTGGGTTAGATATAAAGACTAGAAGAAAAATATCACCACCTTAGGTTTTAAAAAACCTGTACAATGAAGGTCACTATACTGAGCCTATAGTTAGTTATTCAGAACTTCATGACAGCAGCCTGCTTTCTGTCCGTCACACAGAGAATGATCAAGGTTATTAAATTTCGCAGCCTGTGTATGTATTTATTCCACAATTTCCCTGACATTTCTTGTTTACCCCTAAGGAGATGTTCATGCGGCTTTTATTTCTTCGCCCACAGCACGGATTGATTTCCGAGGTCGTCTGTTTGTGATTGGATTATATTTGAACGGGTAGTTACTCCATCTGTTGTGTCTGAATGTGGTGAATCTGAAGTCATTCTTATCTTCCACTTCATTACTGCTTTGGTATTCTCAGGACTGCCGTTGTGAGCTCTCTGATTATAATGAAGAAAATAATAAATAGAAACCTGAATGAAATGAGGAAATGATGGTGAGATAAAGGTAACAGATTTCATCTATTTGAAGAGCTTGGCATTGCTCCAGTGGAGACTGAGGATGAGTTCATGCTTTTTCTCTTGAGTTTGAGAGAATAGTAGTTTGATCTACAGCATACCGAGGGAGAAAACATGTAGCAGGAGAGTTGTGGATAGTTTCAGCTTTAAAATCTGATTGAATGAGATTTGTTTAAAACTGCTGTGAACAGTGTTGGGGAGTAGCTACAGTAGCTACAGATAGCTCAGCTATTAGCATAGCTACATTTTTCAGTAGCTTATACGCAGTGGTGTAAATAACAAATTACAAATACTTGAGTATTACTAATAATTGAGTATTGTTTCTCAGGAATTGTATTTTACCAAGTAGTTTTAAAAATGTGTACTTTTACTTTCCCTTGAGTACATTTTTAGTACTTTTTTTTTTTTTTCATTATAACACAATTACAATAAGGCAAAATTTGAGTAACAACTTTCATCTACATTTATAGAACAGAGCACAAATAATAATCAAATCAATAAAATAATAATGCAAAAAGATACACTTAAATCATAGAATAGACACAAAACACAACTAAAAGAAAAAAAAGGTCTCACCAGGTCTTCTATTAATTACAATTTTTTCAATAAACTAAACAGTCTGCTTCCACATTTTAATTGTAGCAACTTTAAAGATTTACAGTGTAACCAAAATTCCTTTTGCAAAACTAAAAACAGTGGTTTTGTTTTAAGGCACTTGCATTTATGAATATAAAATATCCCCAAAATTAGAATATTGTTCAATACAAATTGAATATTAACATCTTTCTCTAATAAACCAAAGAAAATATCATTTTTAGAAAATTGGGAGGACAGCTTGAGAGAAATCTTTAACCACTCGAATGAATCAGACCAAAAGGTTCTGCTATATAAACATTCAAAAAATAAATGTGCAGTCGTTTCAATGTCAGCCTCACAGAATGTACAATTGTTGTGATCAAAATTAAATCTGTTTAAGAAACTCTGAAGATGGGTAAATATCATTGAAAATTTTTAAATGTACTTCTTTAGCTTTGAGAGGTATTGGGACTTTTAGTACTTTTACTCCACTATTTTTCTTCAACCTGAAGTCACCTGGGCGCCCTCTATGTTCCAGTATGAATGAAGTTGATATTACATTATTACAAAATTGGAAAAATAATACTTTTCCCTAAAGGTACAGGACTTTTTGTTCTCTTTGTGGATATATGAATTATCATCATTGGCATCTATATCATAGTAAATACCAGAAAATATTGTAATATAGTTGCATAAATTTAGATCGCACGGAACTGTTGTTGTTACTGCTTTAATTAAATGCAGTTACTTGTTTGAAACTGCTCTAAACAGTGTAAAGCAAAGCAGTGATGCCTTGTTTCTTTATTGTGCATCTGCTTTATTGCACTGAATCAGTTCACATACATACAACCTTAGTAAAGGCGAGAAACATAGATTTAATTACGTCTAAATGACATGTGCAAACAAAAATAAATGTGGCTGGTCACTTTACAAGTCTGTCAAATGGTGTCTTTCTGTCTGAGTGAACTTTTCCTGGCCACAAAGTGAAATGTAATATTTAGAGGTGCAGGTATATTTTAGTGCTCTGCTCTGCTTGTTAACTCATCTTAAATAAGAACTGAGCATGGTCAGACAGATAGTCATGGATTTCAACATATCCTATATGTGTTAGGCAGCAACAATGAATTTGTATGACAATTTAGTTAAAAGATAAAACATTGACATGCTCTGCTTAGGGGTCAATTAGTAAATTTGCCACCACTTGTGTGAACCAATTTTTTTAAAAATATTATTAATATAATAATTATGATAATAATAATACTTATTATATGTACTATTACAATATTACTACTTATTGTTTATTAATACTTACTATTATTAATATTTTTCTTATCATTATTATAACTGAACATTTTATATAAATTATATAAATGATTCATATACATATGTTTTAGTATAACAACATGTCATATTGGCCTACCATGTGCAAAACAATTATTATAAATGCTACTGTTAAAAATTTAATTAAATAATAATAATATTAATAATAATAATATTATTAATAATAATAAAAATCATGTATATAAACAAGAAAATCAAACAAGGAGAGTTCAAGAACCTTTTGTAAGAGGAACTACTTTCTTCCACCATTTATTCACATCTGCAGCTGACATCAGAAAATTGCTTATTGCCGTTGCTCATTCACACACATCAATTTAGAGCTAGTATTTGAAAGATTCTGTAGCATAGTATCTAAAGTGATGACAAAACAGGTGATTTTGCTCACATTTTAAGATTATGAGGCTGAACGGCATGAAATGCCATCAATCTACAGAGATTTCCCAGTATTTTTCTGTTCGCAATCAGGATATCACAAAAATTAACCCCGAAAAAGCAACGCAATCACTACCAGATTACTGTTCTGTTTGTGATAAGGAAAACGCTAAACACATGCGGGTATTCTTCTTTCTTTATCTTTACTAAACTTGTCTGCAGTAGCAAAAACAGGAGACTTATTAGAAACAGATGGCTATCTCCGGTTTTAAGACTTTATGAGTCCCATATCACACAATTATATGGTATGAATACAGCATACAAAAGAGAGAGATCGACTGAGAAATCCCTTACTTGTTTTATAATGATTTGATCAGCTGTAGTTTAAAATTATGCTATATTTTTCCTCTTCTAAGGGCTTATTATGCGGTTTCTGTTGCCATGTTGTGGATGGACACAGTCAACCTTCCTTGGTCTGCTCAATGACAAGCTAATGGCCACCCATGCGCTGTCTCTCAGAAATGATAAATATTTAAAATAGGCACTATCCTTATAAATAAACTGCATAGTTGCAAATTAAACAACTACATTCTCAACTAAAAAGCCTCAAAAGTACATTATGTTGACCAACAGCTGCAATATTTGTCAAACTCTAGAGTGCCCTCTGCTTGTCACTGTATGTGGGCGGAGTAATACACAGGGTGAAGGGTGAAGAGGCAGTATGAGAGCTTTTTTTTGCAGAATAGCGCACTGCTATCAGTCAATAAGATTCAAGAACCAGACAGAACTGTTGTGTAAATATACATGCTAGATATCATTCATGCATCTTCTTTGGCACTGTAGATGATAATCCTTTGCTGTTTCTGTGATTTCTCTCAGGTGTCCGTGGTTGACCAAGGCCGTCTCTCCTGTTGTGCCTCTCTACAATGGCATCGTCTTCCTCTTTGTGTTGGCAAACTTCAGCATGGCCACCTTCATGGATCCTGGAGTCTTTCCTAGAGGTATGATCTGCTTATAATTTAGGTTCCAGGTCATCCAGATACAATATGTCTATCATTTTATTATTAGATACGACAATAGGACCAAAGTTTTTTATCTATGAAACATTAAAGCTGCAGTCTGTCATTATTTTGGTTAAAAAAAGACCAAAAATCTGTTCTGAAATCTAATGGTTAAAAAAAATGTAACGAAAAAATTTTAGCTAGTAAGTGTTAAAAACTCTCTTAGCTTAGCACGATTCATAGTAAGCTTCTAATACTGTTTTTTTCTTTAGTTTAAGTAGATCTGGTAGGTTTTTAGCAGGAAATACTAGCTTCCTGCTGTTGGTCTGTGCATCATTACACTACATCTGTATGCATTTCTGTAACATTCCCCAGCCTTGTGCCTCGAGACAACCCTGTCTCGCAGGTCTACAGACAATTCCTTTGTCTTCATGCTTGGTTTGTGCTTTGACATGCACTGTCAACCCTGGGACCTTATAAAGACAGGTGTATATGCCTTTTCAAATAATGTCCAATCAACAGAATTGACCACAGGTGGTCCAATTAAGCTGCTGAAACATCTCAAGAATGATCAGTGGAAACAGAATGTACCTGAGCTCAATTTAAAGCTTCACAGCAAAGGCTACTGATGTACATGTGATTTTTCAGCTTTTTTATTTGTAAGAAATTTTATTCGTAAAAAATCTTTTTTTACATTGTCATTATGGGGTATTGTGTGTAGAATGTTGAGGAAATAAATTAATTTAATTCATTTTGGAATAAGGCTGTAACAAAAAAAAAAGTGCAAAAAGTGAAGCGCTATGAATACTTTCCGGATGCACTCTATTTTGAACTGTGATCAAAACTGACTGGAACTACCTGTGCGTTTCAGCGGAAATAATGCGCACCCTCCAGCCAATCACAAACAAGACCACCTAATGTTCGTTAACAAACATAAATATAAAAGCACTGAAAGTAGGATATGATTTTTAAATAGACCCTCACAACAAGTAGCTTAATATGTGAACATAGAGCTGTAAAGAAGCACAAGCAGCACACTTTGTAGTAGTAATTAAGTGCATTTTGTATTAACTGTAATATTGTTTTTCTATTGTTGCTTTGATTTGTTTATATGGTTCTCATTTTTAAATGGCTTTGGATAAAATCGTCTGGCAAATAATTGAATGTAAATGTAAATTAGGACATCTGTAAAACTGTAAGCTACATGCAATGTTGAAACTTCTTTCTGTTTCCCTCTCAATCTCAGCGGATGAGGACGAAGACAAAGATGACGATTTCCGAGCTCCACTCTATAAAAACGTGGAGATAAAGGGAATTCAGGTGCGGATGAAGTGGTGTGCCACGTGCCACTTCTACAGGCCTCCGCGCTGCTCACACTGCAGCGTCTGTGACAACTGTGTGGAGGTGAGATGCACACACAGACACACACAGACAGTAGTATAACTGATTAGTGTTTCTGCTCACACACACATGTACTTGTGTTCTCTCTGCAGGAGTTTGATCATCACTGCCCGTGGGTGAACAACTGCATTGGCCGCAGGAATTATCGCTATTTCTTCTTGTTCCTGCTGTCTTTGAGTGTTCACATGGTGGGTGTGTTTTCCTTCGGCCTGCTGTTCGTGTTACACCACCTAGAGACGCTGAGTGCACTTCACACCACTGTCACGTATCCTTCTGCCTGGAATGATCAATGCTTCTTAATTTGTCTTTAATACATTTTTGATCTTTTTTTAACACCATAAAAATAGGTTTGTGTGTTAAATTATTCTTTATTTCGAATGTATTTTTCTTTAAAGACACTTTTAGTAAGGATGATTTAAATTTATTAGGAATAACAATAAAATCAGTTTTACAGAAGAATTTCATATCAAAATGATGTGGTTCTTCTGAACTTTTAATTTATTAGAGAATCGAAAATCAAATTTTATAATGCTTGGTTATGATGCTTTATTTGTAACATTTTTCCGAGGAATGTTTTTTGAGCACCTAAACATATTTAATTATTTTTCAGTATTCAAATATTACTGTTTTAATGACTTTTTGAGCAAATATTTTCAGCCTTGAAGAGCAAAAGAGACTTCTTTCTTTTAAAAACAACACATTTCTATTTAATTATAAAATAAAAAGCATTGTTTTCCTGCTTTTAGCTTAATTTTAGTTGAGGGCAATTTCCCTGTATCCATGTTTTTTTTTAATTTAAATATGGTTTTATCTGATATTTAGCTTTAGTTTATTTCTTGGTTTTCATTTTTATATTAAATAAATAAGTTGCCTAAGCAGCATCTCTCATTTCTGTTAATTTCATATTTTTAGCTTAAGTGTTCCTATTATGCCTTTTTCATTTTGCAGTATGTTTCAAGTGTACCCAAAATGCACCGGTGATGTTTCAGCTTATGTTTTACTCTGCCCCTTTTTGCGTCATCATCCAATAGAATTTAGCATTGTCCAAATCTAGTGTGACCGAGGCATTATTATCGTTAATGGAAAACTAATGATTGCTCCATATTTTGAATTTATGTACAGAGAGGTCATGTTTTGATCTTCTATCGGTCTTATGCGTTTATATTTGCAAATATAAATTGAAGTAAATGATGCGAAAAGTGCAGTGTAACCACAACTTAACACTGCCCATCAGAGAATGTGGCCACGCCCAGAGTTAAATCTCATTGGTCAAAAAAAAACCTGCTCGATTTAATGCAGTGTATTAAAAATCTAAATAGGCTCTGATTTTGTTACTTTTTTCAGTGAAGGTGTAGATACAAGAGAAAATCATGAAGTAACAAAATCAGAGCCATTCATTTCCGGTCTGGCTCATTTGCATGCATATGAATTGAAGTAAATGGTGCGAGAAGTGCGGTGTAATCACAACTTAACACTGCCTGTTAAGAGTTCAATCTCAGAGTTCATTCTCCTTGGTTCAAAACACTGCTCCATTAAGTGGTGCGTTAAAATTTTTAATTGGCTCTGATATGGTTACTTTGTAGTGAATTTCTCTTACATCAACACCTCTTTTTAGTAAGTTGCCTAAGCAACATTTCTCTCTTTTTTTTCTCTCCACTTTTTTGTCAAAACTCTGCTCAAAACCCTGCTCCACTTAGCTATGTGGGTCCCATTTTATATTAAGTGGCCTTAATTACTATGTACTTAAATCAGAAAATAAGTATCATGTACTTATTGTGTTCATATAGTATTGCACGACACTTCTGGTGATCTTGAAGTGGGCTACGGGTAAAGTTAGGGACTGTTCTGGGGATTGGGCAGGTTAAAGGTTGGGTTAAGGTAAGGGATGGTTCAACAATGTCATTTCAAATGTAATTACAGAAATTAGTTCCTGATGTATTTGCAAGTAAATCATTCTTAAAATTTTTGTACGATGTAAAAACATGTATGTACATAATAAATCCAAACTACTAAATTATTCATTTAAATGTAAGTACATAGTAATTAGGGATAGTATATAATAAGTAGTAAGTAATTTGTCATTTTTGGTGCTTTCACACTACTACTTTTGGTCCGCACCCAGGTTCATTTCATGTCAGAGTACGGTACATTTAGCTAGTGTGAATGCTGTCTTATGGACTCGGTTGCGCACCCACGAACTGTACCACCTGAAAGAGGTTGTCTCTGGGTATGGTTTGTACGAACTCTGGTATGGTTCACTTCTAATATGAATCCAATCATACCAAATAACGAAAGTGAACCACCAACTGTACTACAATGTTTTGTTTTCGTAAAGTTTATTTGTCTGTGTGTATGTCTGTGTATCACCTACCTTTGCGGCAAGCGGGACTAACCAAGTCCAAACAGTGATAATGCCTGCTTGTCTCCACCAAAAACGACTTCTGCAGACATCGCGTGATGTTCTGAACATTTTTTATATATTTTTTTGCGGCAGATAGATACAAGTGGCTCTCTGTATTTTGGTTTGGTAACAAAAGCAAAAGATTCAGTAAAAGCAGAATGACCATGATCTCCATATCTCTCCGTTTCAAGCCTCGCTTTGCTTTTGTGGCCGTCACGTTGAAGACGCAAGCGTACCGGAGTTCAAAAGGAAAAAAGATGACGTGAACACAATCCAGCCGAGAAGGTGGCAAGGGGGGGACAATCGAACTTTGGACCAGGCAGTTGAACCAAGTGTGAAAGCACCCTAAATATAAAGTTAGACCAAAATTAGTTTTTTTTTTACTTTGTGGTGGATTTCTCCTACAGCAATAACAGAAAAATAAAATCACAATATCCTCCTTGACTCTGCTGCTGTCTAGACTTGTGGTAATGTGTGTGACTGGCTTGTTCTTCATCCCCGTTATGGGCCTCACTGGATTTCACATGGTTCTCGTTGCCAGAGGACGGACCACGAACGAACAGGTGAACCGCATTACACACCACTTAGTATCTTAATCTGGCCTATGTAACAGCACACTCATAATGGTGGTCACATGTTTGCACACCCACTCAGAATCACCTTGATGTCTTTCCCACTTGATTGCCTTCTGTTGTTCAGGCATGACATCTGTTACAAAGCCTGTTATTTTCATCACACATCACGGTCCTGTGGGTCAAGGACGGTTGTTTTCGACTCTCTCGGTTTGTTGAGAGTAGAATCTCTGTCTCTTTGTTATCAGGTGACGGGGAAGTTCAGAGGAGGAGTGAATCCATTCACTCGAGGATGCAGTGGAAATGTGAAACACGTCTTATGCAGTCCGCTTGCTCCAAGGTAAAAAAAAGAAACTGGCTTCTGGAAAATGTTCTATACAGTAAATTCAATTAATCTTTCTATATCTTTTCTATAGCACTTTTGCAATTTAGCTTATGTCAAAGCAGCTTAACATAGAAATTATAGTAGATTGAAACTGCGTCAGTTCAGTTTTCAGAGTTGAATTTCAGTTTAGTTCATTTCAATGTGGTTTAATTTTCACTGCTGAAAGTCCAAACACTGAAGAGCAAATGCATCGATGCGCAGACCCACAAGTACCAACCAAGCAAGACGAGAACCAAGAGAGAGTGGTGAGGAACAAAACTTCACCAATTGACAAAAGTGAAGGAAATAAACCTTGAGAGAAACCAGGTTCAGTTAGGGGCGACCATTTCTCCTCTGGACAAGTTTCTAGTGCGGAGCTGCAGTCTAGTCACCGGAGGCTGGAGAACGCTGGATGTCCATTCGTGGAGAAGCTGCAGGTGTGAGTAGGTCACCGGTGGGTGTTCAGGCTAGCCCATGGGATCAATGAGAAGACTCGTCTGTCACTGGGGTCTTTCAGGAATCAGTCTCATGCTCTCCTCCATGACCTTCACAGCATCTGCTCAGGATATGACCTGGTCTAGGATTATGGAGACCTCTAGAACAGACTGATTTCGGCTGCGTCTGGTAATGTCTGAGGCAAAAACACACCAAATGTATTGCAGCTAACAGAAACTAGAATTTACATGAGAGGATGAAACTTTCCATACCTGCAGGTGGCAGTAGTCTGTAGCTGTGGAAGAAATAGATTTTTACTCATTTAGGTACCGCATTTCAATTTAAACTTGCCTCATATGCACTGTCAGACATGCATGTTTTATATGTACACTAGAGGCTGAACAACTTTGGAAGTCGGCCTTTGTGTTATTAATATTGATACAACGTTGACTAGTTGCCAGTGACATCATCTATTATTATCATTATTATAACCTTTATTTTACCAGGAAAGACACATTGGGATAAAAAATTTCTTTTACAAGAGCGTCCAGGCCAAGATTAGGCACTACACATATTACATGGTTCTAACAGACAACAAACAAAAAACAATTGACAGTTAAGATGAATCGCACTGACAAACAAACTATTCAAAACATCCACAAGCCTGTGTTTCCATTTCTAAATCATTTATACTCTTTTTTTTTTTTTTTTTTTTTTTTTTTTTTTTTTTTAAAGCATTTAATTAAATCAATTCTTTAAACTGCAACTTTGTTTGTAGATTATTCCATGCAAAAGGTGCTGCGAATTTAAAAGCCTTTTCTCAGTCCGCACTTTAAGAACAGCCAGTAAATAAATATCTTGTGACCGAAGGCCATAGCTAAGGACAGGTTTTTTCACAAATATAATTCTGTAGATATGATGGGATTAAACCCAATATAGATTTGTAAGCAAAGATGCTTGAGCCTACAAATAGAAAAAGTGGACCAACCTACCCTAGTATACAACACACAATGATGAATAAGAGATTTAAAATTAGTTTTAAATCTTAGTGCTCTATGGTAAACAGTATCCAATGCATGCAAACTCTGAGATGAAGTATGCATATGGATAACATCACCATAGTCCAATATTTTAGCATCAAAAGAAAGGCAGTTCCTGATTCTAAAATAGATGCCTAAAATCCCTTAGAATTTTTTCACCAATTGCTGAATCAATAATGCAAAATGCCACAATTTGCTATTTATTTGCAGGACAAATATATTCACATGCTGCGTGTTTAGAATACGTTGCTTAGAATACGTTGCAAAAACAATGCAACATTTACAAATGACACATGACATAAACAATGACATACAGTTGAAGTCAGAATAATTTTTTTTCCTTTTTTAAATATTTCCCAAATGATGTTTAAAAGAGCAAAGTAATTTTCACAGTATGTCTGATAAGATTTTTTCTTCCGGAGAAAGTTTTATTTGTTTTATTTCGACTAGAATAAAGCAGTTTTTAATTTTTTTAAAACTATTTTAAGGTCAAAGTTATTAGCCCCTTCAAGCTATATTTTTTCGATAGTCTACAGAACAAACCATCGTTATACAATGACTTGCCTAATTACCCTAACCTGCCTAGTTAAGCTAATTAACCTAGTTAAGCCATTAAATGTCACTTTAAGCTGTATAGAAGTGTCTTGAAAAATATCTAGTCATATATTATTTACTGTCATCATGGCAAAGATAAAATAAATCAGTTATTAGAAATGAGTTATTAAAACTATTATGATTAGAAATGTGTTGAATCAATCTGCTGTCTGTTAAACAGAAATTTGGGGAAAAAATACACATGGGAGCTAATAATTCTGACTTCAACTGTATATATGCATTGTCAACTCTTAAGTTTCAATAACGCCACATTAGAACAGGCTAATTTAAGTGCTAAATAAATGCAGACAGCACATTAATCACAGCACTTTCTCCTGAGAATGTAACAACAGATAGTGCATAGTAAATACATACATCGTCAGCATATAGAACACCGATTCATGGCATAGCAAAGTTATTTAATGACATAATGAATGAAAGGGGTGGCGCAGTGGGTAGCGCTCTCGCCTCACAGCAAGAAGGTTGCTGGTTCGAGCCTCGGGTGGGGCAGTTAGCATTTCTGTTTGGAGTTTGCATGTTCTCCTCGCGTTTGCGTGGATTTCCTCCACAAGTCCAAAGACATGTGGTATAGGTGAATTGGGTAAGCTAAATTGTATGTGTGTGAATGAAAATGTATGGGTGTTTCCCAGTGATGGGTTGCAGCTGGAAGGGCATCCGCTGCGTAAAACATGCTGGATAAGTTAGCGGTTGATTCTGCTGTGGCGACCGCAGATTAATAAAGGCACTAAGCTAAAAAGAAAATAAATGAATGAACGAAAGACAAAAGCTATAAGCTGACTCAATGTGAGTCCTGCTCAGACGCATATTTTACCATTATAATAGTATTTGTAATAATCCAGTGGGATTTTTTTATGGACAGACTGAGAACACTACAGTACTGTATAAAGATTTAGGCACTTGTGTAAAAAGATGCTTAAATAGAATTAGAAAAATAGCCATGAAATAGATTAAAATTTTTCAGTTAATATCTGTTAAGGCGACATGGTGGTGCATTTCTGTGTGGAGTTTGCATGTTCTCCCCTCGTTGGCGTGGGTTTTCTCCGGGTGCTCCGGTTTCCCTCACAGTTCAAAGACATGCACTATAGGTGAATTGGGTAAACTAAATTGTCCGTAGTGTATGGGTGTTTCCCAGTGTTGGGTCGTGGGTGGATGGGCATCCATTATGTAAAACATATGCTGGATAAGTAGGTGGTTCATTCCGCTGTGGCAACAGCTGATTAATAAAGAGACTAAGCTAAAAAGAAAGTGAATGAACTAAAACATCTGTTAAAAAAAAAATCTATGGTGGAACCAAACATGCTTTGAGTTTAAACCTGCTTTTGTCTTAGGTACACTTGTGTATTGTTTTTCAGATAATTTTGCAGGTAGATTTCTTGAAGTGTATTGGTGATGTTCTGGATTTAGTCTGTCTTTTTCTTAATGGTGGTGTGAGATCAGATTTCTGTGTGGTGCACTGGCTGCTCAGAGAGTCCCTGTGCAAACAAAAAGGTTTGAAAATGTAAACTGATATTTCATACTGACACACGACAACTAAAGATATACAGTTATTAATTGACTTAAAACATTTTTGTGTTTGAAAATTCTAATGAGCTTAGATTTGTGCCAGAAGTGTGTGAACGTGAGTTGTAATGCTGGCCACGGTGTGTTTTCTTGGCTCCTAACATCTGGTTGCTTTGCTCTTGACAACTGCCTTGCACTGAGTCATACTGAAACAGACGGTTGGGTGTTTAGTTTCACTTTTAATGAATTTTCATCAGGATGTGTTATTTTCCATTCGCAATGCAGACAGGATTCCGTCAACGTCATGCTTTGGCATATGCTGCAAAAGACCTGTTACAGTAGATGGGATAGTTCACCTAAAAACTAAAATGTTTTCAGCATTTACTCACCCTTAAAGTGGTCTGTTAAACACAAGAGGAGAAACTTGGAAGAATGTTGGTTAACTAGTAGCTATTGATTTCAATAATAGAAAAAAAATACAATTGAAGTTAATGGTTACCGGTTGCCAACATTCTTCAAAATATCTTCTCTTGTGTTCGACAAAGGAAAGAAAACTCAGTGAATGATGTAGGTAAATGGGGACTGATTTTTTTATTTTATTTATTTATTATTTTTTTTTGCCAAATATATTTATCAACATTTTGTGCAGATACAATATCATATACATACAAAAATAATTAATACACTGTTCTGCTTTTTCACAACTAAGAACCAATGACCATCAGAAAAACAATATAGTTATAAAATAACACAGTAAATGTAAAAAAAAATAATAATAATTAATTAATAAAATAAATATATAAACAACAGTTTACAAAAGTAATAAATAACATAATAATAATAATAATAATTATACTAATAATAATAAATCTTTATTCCTCTTCTGCTTTAAGATCAATAGTGTCAATATAATATGGGGACTGAATTTTAATTTTTGAATGAACTATTATTTGAAATACCATAAAGTCCTTAAAATACTTGTACACTGAAAAAAATGGTTTTAAACAATGAATGAATTTAAACAAACAAACTAAGTTGAACATTTCTACATTTAATTTCTTTGTTTAAATTCAGTCCAAATAAATTGTTTGCAACCACTTACCTTGCTATTCCAATGAATAATTTTTTAGCGTATGAGATGAATTGAAAGGGTTAAAAAATTCAACCTAAAACAAAATTCTGTGATCATTTACTTATTACCGTAAATCCGAAAAATCACACAAAATTCAGATGCCTCAAAATGTTCACGAAGAGATAAAAAAAATAAATCCCGATGAACTGAGCGGTTTAATGCTGGTCTTCTGATGAGACATGATCTCTTTATACAATAACCAGATTAAAATCAGGCATATAAACATTGTTTAGCAAACATAAACAGGACATTTTATTTATCTTTTTTTTTATAAATGTTTTGAGGCATCTGAGTTTTGTTTGTTTGTGTTCTGACGATAAATAAATATGATGAATTTAAAATTTTAGTTTTAACTTACCCTTTCAGTTATACATTCCTATTAACAAAAGTAACAAACTTTAAAATAATCACAAAATCAAATATAGTTCCCATGACCCCCCCCCCCCCCCACCCCCCTTTCACTTCAAATCTACCTCCGAAATTTTTTAAAAAATGCTTTGAGATGGGCGTGGAGCTCTGCAGGCAGAGGGAGGAGTGGGCGTGGCCGGCAGAGCAAAAGTGTAGCGAACAACTATTGTCAGTCAACTCACAAAATGAGACAAATCATGAGGAGACCCACGATTTTATAGTTTACAAAGTTAAAATGCAAAGAAATTAACAGTAAGTAATTTAATGCCCTGCTACATATGTCATTCGTAATTTCATGTACACATAACCACAATTTGTTAGATCATTATAAAGTTAATCATGTTTATATAAACACTTTAAATGAGCAGGACTTCTCTTCTCCTCAATCCCCGGGTCTGAATGCAGACACAGTGGATAGCAGGCAGCAGGTCTCTTGACTTATCTATTGCAACCATTAGCCCTGCCGGTAATCTGGAGCAGTGTTTCCCAACCCTGTTCCTGAAGGCACACCAACAGTACACATTTTCATCCTCTCCCTAATCAAACACACCGGAATCAACTTATCATAACATCAGAAGAGACTCCAACACCTGAAGTTAATGGGTCAGAAAACATCCAAAATATGTACAGTTGGTGTGCCTCCAGGAACAGGGTTGGGAAACACTGATCTGGAGGATTTTAAACATGCGAGAACACAGCAGAATTGAATTGAGATTAAAATCTCAAAAAAGTACCCCAATTAAATTTAGCCTAGTGCACACAATCGATATTCTTGAGGTGACGTTTATTTCAAATATTTTTGCAGCGCTCTCAACAACTAGAGGAAGGGCAGTGTGGCAGTATACTGTAAAATAAAACTATTTTGATGCTTTAAAGTACACTTGAAGCCTTTGTTAATTACTGTCATAAATTTAAACAGCAGACAGAGGTGAAAAGGAGCTTGTTTATCATAGTAGACAGTCTAGAGGCGGGTTCAGAAGAATGGAGGTCCATAGGAAGGTGGATTGTGTCCTGTTTTTCTTGCCTTTATTATGACACTCGGAGCAGGAAAAGCGAACGGCACTGAAGATTTGAATCGGGTTCTGAAACAATAGGCAGAAAGAAAGTGATTGGCCTTTAAACACAGATCAGAGTCGAGGGTAATGGCTTGTTAAAGACTTGTGAAGGCATCTTGAAAAACAATAGAAGAGGTCAATGTAAAGCAAAAGGATATTGCTATATACCACTTTTTCCAGTGAACAGTTTAAATCATTCCTTTAAAAAATAAATGATAGAGAAAGAGAAAAATATTTGGGTTAGCTATCTCTCTCTCTCTCTCTCTCTCTCTCTCTCTCTCTCTCAATTCAGTTCAGTTCAATTCAATTCAATAATTGCTTGATTGGCATGACAAATGTTACGAATGTTATTTGTCAAAGCATTTATAAAGTTTACATTTAAAAAGAACATGCATATTCATATGTTTTAAAAAAAACACAGTAAATGGTAAATAGCAGTAGTAAAAAAAACATATTTTTGGTGATGGCAGCTTAAAGACGCTTCTCGTATGGTGGATGAAGTCAAATGCATTGCGGAGAGTTTTACACAGAATTCAACAGAGTGTAAAAACCTTGAAAGTTCTGTGCTTCTCGTCTATCATATCTGATCTCTAATTTGTATTTTATATTGGATTCAAGTCAGGTGATTGGCTGGGCCATTCTACAGCTTGATTTTCTTTCTCTGAAAGCATTTGAGAGTTTCCTTGACTGTGTTTTGGATCATTGTCTTGCTGAAATGTCCACTCTGGTTTCATCTTTATCATCCTGGTAATGTAGATGTTGGACTGAAGCAGCTGATATTAACTTACAAAGAGGAAGATCAGAGAGTTGCTGAATAACTACTAAGAGATTTCAGCTGCTGTCTGGGCTTTCACTGCTTTTCTACACCCACTTTCTGTACAACTAATTAGATTTGTTTTCTTTGCACAGAATGATTTCTTTGGCTGTTACCAACATCGGGGAAACATTTCAAGTCAACGGCACCTTTAGAAATAAGTTTTCTGAAAAATGTATACATTTGTATATGTATATGTATGTATATATGTATACATGTATGCATGTATATATGTATATACACATATTACACACAATCATACACTTTCATTCAAATGTCCTTATATTACACAACAAACATTTCAGGAGTAAACTGAATTAAAAAAAAAAATCTAAAGCAAATTTTAGAATTAATGGTATTACAACTTGTTACTCACCATACAGTTACCAAACCAACCTTCTAACCAGTGATGGGTTATTAGTTATTAGTTAGTAATTAGTTAGTTACTGTAATTAAATTAAATTACTATTCCACTGAAAAAGAAAAGTAAGGGATTACTTTTAATTTTTAGGTCATTTAATTACTGATGCTTTTCCTTTTTTTAAATACTGTACACCAATTCAACAGGTCTGTATAAATCAATTCAGAGAAAGCTGAATAATTGTATTTTTGTTATACAAATATATATAATGCGGTTTAATTATATTTTTCAACTAAAGAAGACATTTATCATATGTTAAAAAAATTAATTGAGAAATTAGTTCATGATGTTGGAATAACATCCATGCGTCAATTCCATGTGTGTTCAATAAAAAAGATCAGAAGAGGGTTTTCTTCAATGTCAAATATATTAGTCATTTATTGGATACAAATGAATAATTCGATTCACAGAATTCTTTTATCCTCAATGCAATGCAAGAGTTACATTCAGGAGGTGCGCACCCATTTCATTTCCTGAACTTATACAGGCAGCTGATATTAACAGGAGTTTAGTGAAATTCATCACTTGTCAATCACTCTCCATTTCTCCATTGGCCGCACCCATACATACATCCTCTTTTTCTACATATTCTCTGCATAATGTCAAAAAGCACAAGACTTTTCAACTGCAAATTCTGTGAAGTTTCGCTGCAGAGCTGTACTTCTGCAAAAATGCTAAATTAGTATATATAGTATAGTAAATATTAGTATGCACAATGTATCACACTCAAGAAGAAGTTCAGTTAATATATTACCTTTAAGCAATACAAATACAATTGTTTAATGAAAAGAAAAAATGACAAAAATATGTAAAAAAAATTCCTTTGTAATTCCTTTTTCCTAACAATGACAATATATTGTATAAATTGTGTGTACAACATTTTTATTTTATTTTATTCATCAATGTGGATAAAAGTAGATAACAATATATAATAATAATAATAATAATAATAATAATAATAATAATAATAATAATAATAATAATAATAATAAATAGAAAAATTATTTGTATAAATGCGGTATAAATGGTGTATGATTTATTTTGTTTTATTTTATTTTATTTTATTTTATTTTATTTTATTTTATTTTATTTTATTTTATTTTATTTTATTTTATTTTATTTTATTTTATTTGTGTGGATACTAGTAGTATTTGTGGTGTGAATGAAGCTTGATATCTGACCCAAAAACAAATTAGCTTTTTTTAACAAATATATGTATACAATCTGAGATGTTTCAGAAGGGAATCGTTTATTTATTTTTTTGCTTGACATCAGCTGTCTTGTCTCTGCTCTACAGGTATATCGCTGATCCCAGGAAGAAGATCCCTGTCACTGTGACACCGCCGTTCCTCCGACCAGACCTCTCTAACAGACACATCAGTGTAAAAGTCAGCGATAATGGTATCCATAGTAACATCCTACGAAGCAAAGTGAGTCAACGAAAGCTTTTAATTCTGTCTGCCCACAACCTGGAATTTCAATGGTGTTTAATCACCTCTGTTATTGCAAGAACTAATGCTACAGCGGCGATTCATAATGCCGTTTATGTAGATTTCAGTGATAACCGGAAAGATTACAATTAGAGATGTCAGTCGAGTACAATTTTTACAATGTAGATATACATTAATATTACAATTTCTAATTTGAGTGAGAAATTACTCCTAAATTCAGTATTGTAGTAAATGAGGAAAGCATCAAGCAGACATTTACAAAAGATTGCTTTAGAAATAAGTATTTTGATTCAGCATATCATTTATAACACTTTTTGTAAGAAGTTGCTTCTAAATTGGTTTAAGATAAATTTACAGACCATTTTTGAAGGTCTAATACAGTATAACAGAATATTACCTCTTTATTTACAGAACTGTTATCAATATTGCATTTGTATGAATTTGCATTTGATTTTACAGGATTTTTTCATTAAAATTTCTAAAGAGCAATCAATCAATCAATCAATCAATCAATCAATCAGCTTTCTTTATAGCACCTCATTACAACCAGGAGGTTGCCCAAAGCACTTTGCAGTATTAATAACAAAATTAAACATTAAAACACATAAGATGGTAAAAACACAAGTGTCAATAAAACAGCATTTTGTACTACCGAATATCAAAAGCAAGTCTAAATAAATAGGTTTTACGTTGTGCTTTAAACAGTGCCACATTTGTGATGATGCGAAATTCTTAAGGGAGGGGGTTTCCACAGTTTCGGACCTGCCACTGCAAATGAACGATCACCCCATTGTATATACCTGTATCTGAATTTAACATGGAGCCAGTGAAGAGAGTGAAGGACAGGTGTGATGTGCTCACGTTTGCGACTATTCGTCAGCATGCGAGCTGCAGCATTTGTACCAGTTGTAACCGATGAAGTAAGGTTTGGCTAATCCAACATAAAGTGCGTTGCAATAGTCCAGACGAGAGCTGATGTAACCATAAATGGCTTTCTCTAGATCATGCTGGCTCTGAAATGGTTGGACTTTGGCAAGAAGGCGAAGCTGGAAAAACCTTGCCTTGATCACTGAATTAACCTGCTTATCACATTTTAAACTTCTGTCCAAATTCACTCACAAAAAGCACTAGAACAGTGTTATTAACATAGATTTTGATAAGTTTTGTACTTACGTTATTGCAAATGTTCCAGTTAATGTTCAAAACCAGAGAAAAAGGAATTTTAACCAGTGCATTGATGAAATTATGAGCTTAATTATAGCTAAACAAAGAGAAAACTGAAGTCAATGCATTTGAGAACAGATAAGGTCGTCAAGGGGAATGCGTACCTTGGCTCTAAGGGCCAAACAACAAAAAAAGGGTCAAGAATCTTGGTCTGGTTCTGGAATCAGATCGTAGATTCAGTAGTCATGTCAAAAGCTAAATCAGCACACTATCATCTCAAAACTATTGGAAGAAGTTTTATTATTTATGTAAAGCACTTTGAATTACTATTGTGTTTGAAATGTGTATATAAATAAACTTGCCTTGTCTTGCCTAGTGACCACGCTAATGACATCACACTCCCTCGATTTCTGATTTGGTTTTATATAAAACAGGAAAACACTAACAATGCTTTAACATGTTGTTCATTTTATCAAACTGCCCAGAGCAGCGTTATAACAGAAACCTGAAATGTATTTAGTGTGATAAAACAGCACTGCTTCTTCTCCACGTGATCACAACCAGATGAACTGGAAGCAGTGGACTGTGTCATAATAAAAGCTCTGCTGCTTTCATGCCGCATCACACTCGTCTCTTATCAGCAATTGCTTAAGCATTTTCGTGTCTCTTCGACGGCGCTCAGCCTTATTTCAAACTTACTATAACATGATAGTAAGTTTTAAATACTTCACTACATCGATAAACATGATTTTCTGCAGGAGTCCCATAGGATGTAATGAAGACCTCAACTCCCATGATTCCACACTCAGTCTTGTAGTCATCAAAATAGGCCTTTGATTGTTGTGAATATGCACCCTCTAGTGGTATAAATTACAGTGTGCCTTTAATCCTTTAAAATATGCCTTTAATCCTTTAAAATTACATACTGTGCATGTTCAATTGACAGCCCTAATCAAAATACACAGTTTTTCCATTTTTATAGGAACAGTTTTAAAAAGTGTTGTGTCTGTGTTAATTCCTGCATCCTAGAATTAATCTTTTTTATTTCTTGTGCTTTAGTCTAAGACCAGTCTGAATGGCATGGATGATAAAAGCATAGATGCACAGCCACCTCTGCCACCCAAAGCCGATCGCTACAACCAGATCAAGAGTCAGCTGACCTCCAGCGAAGGTAAATAGCTCTATAAAACAACCAGTCACACTGGGATAGTTCACCAAAAAAATTATTTACTCACCTGTAAGTGGTTCTCATGCTTTATACCTTTTTTTATTCTATTGAACAGAATAGAAGACATTTTGAAGAAAGCTGGAAACCTGTAACCATTGACTTCCATAGTAGGAAAAACAAATGAAGAGTTTAAATGGAAAAACCTCCAAGTGTCATCTGCAGTTTTCTCCTAAAATGTGCATTTTTATTAGCCTCCTATGTTTATTTTCGCTATTTCATGTTAAAGGCAATGAAAATAACTTACTATTTTTCATGAAGGTAAACATACTAAACCTACACATAGGAGCCTGAGAAAAATGCTCATTTTAGAAGAAATTTCCAGATGGCATTCATATACTGTGGAAGTGAATGGTTACAGGTTTCCAGCTTTCTTCTAAATATCTTCTGTTTTGTTTTAAAGAAGAAAGAAACTCAATCAGGTTTCAACTAAAGCAAGCGTAATGATGACAGTTTTAATTTTAGGGTGAACTATCCCTTTATAAGAAAAATTGCTGCTTCATACACATTAAATCTTAAGGCAGTCAGCACTGATCTATGACTAAGGGTGTGTTCATGCCTTCCAGATTTGGTTTTATTAACCTGGTCAGAGTAAACTGATCTGTTTTGTTTGTTCGGCTCATTTGGAAAAGTGTAAATACTGCCATCTGAACCTTTATCTGAAGGCAATTGAAAAAATAGATATTGATGTCCAAACAAACTCTGTCGCTGAAATATAGACGTGACACAGACAAAATTCTAGGCAAATCGAAAATATGTGACCACAAGAAATACACGAATCCTCAAGAATACCTGCTTATTTCCTTTATTTCTGTCCTGTTGCTCTTTACAGGAAGGAAGGAAGGAATGTACGTTAATGTATAGCGCATTTACTGTGTTTTACTGTGTATGCCCTTATCTGTGTGTTTAGTAAATCTATATGTATTCAAATATATATTTGGCTTGTGAGTTTTTGTTATTATTATGCTTATTATCATTTAAACAGCTTATTACAATAATAAAGTGTATTAATCAGCCAATTATTCAAAGCCCGAATAATTCTGCTCGAGTTTTCAGTGGGTGCTTGTAGCGAGATGTCTTTTTCTTAACTGTGCTTCTGCTGCCCTCTGGTGTTGCGTCATATTGCTGCATTGTTGAGTCATTCATTATTCCCCCCCATTTGTTCCACATTATCTAGAGAGCTCTCTGTCCAGCAAACCCACCAATCCTTCAACTCCAGCCATGTTCAAATACAGACCTTCCTTCGGGACCATGCCTAAAGTGCACTATCATGCAACTGGAGAGAAGGTGGGCGCAATGGACTTACCCTGTTGTCTGAGGAAACCGTTTCATATAGGAGTTCTATAGGAGAATAATATAATATAATATAATATAATATAATATAATATAATATAATATAATATAATATAATATAATATAATATAATATAATAAATACTACACTGCTGTAAAAACAAATATTACATTCAACTATTCTAAATGTTTTTTTTATTTTAAGTGACAACCCAGATGCTTTTAAATAACCATTAATTTTTTAAATAAACATTTTTTTAAAATATGTTTTAAATCTTTGTTTCACATAATTTTTTAAATCATTTATGTAACTTTTAATAATTGATGTATTTTTTTATTATTATTTTTTTTTTAGAACGTTATTTCACCCTAGGCTCAATTTAAAGTATTTGATCAAAAGGATTTCCACTACAGCAATGTCAATTTATTGACATTTTTGTATACAAAAACTGGTAGAAACTGTAAATCTTTTTTTTTACTTTTACGGTAAACTGCTAGATTTCATTAATTTATAGCATTATACACCAGTGTTTTGAAGCATGCAAATCTACACATCATACATTTATTTAGGCCTATTTAAAAAAAAAACAATAGTAATGTCAACAAAAAGGCATAAAAAGTGAAGTGCCATGCAGGGAATTTTAGGAAAGTCAATTTATGCTTATTAACCGTATATATTGAGGATACTGTTCTGTTAACCAGGTTACAGAATTTTACTGTAGCATTTTTAGAGTTTTTTAATGTTGAAATTAGTCCTTTTTTATAGTGAAGGCTGCTTTATATTATTGTATTCAAATGTTATACATATTAAGTGTATATATATGTAAATGAACTTTTCTATGTTTAATATATAGATTTTTTTTTTTACTTTTTATTTAAAATAATATTGTAAGAACTAACTATCACCATTATAATATAATTAGTGTTGGGCATAGCTTAATCATGGTTAATCTCATCCAAAATAAAACTTTGTTTTAACATAATACAGTTGAAGTCAGAATTATTAGCCCCCTGTTTATTTATTTCTCCAATTTCTGTTTAACAGAGAGAAGATTTTTTTCAATACATTTCTAAACATAACAGTTTTAATAACTCATTTCTACTAACTGATTTCAAGACACTTTTATACAGCTTAAAGTGACATTTAATGGCTTAACAAGGTTAATTATGTTAACTTATGTTATGTTAAATTATGCTAGGCAGGTTAGGGTAGTTAGGTAAGTTATTGTATAACGATGGTTTGTTCTGTAGAATATCGAAAAAAAATATAGCTTAAAGGAAAAATTTGTTCTGTTAAAAACTGCTTTTATTCTAGCCGAAATAAAACAAATAAAACTTTCTCCAGAAGAAAAAATATTATCAGACATACAGTGAAATTTTCTTGCTCTGTTAAACATAATTTGGGAAATATATAAAAAAAAAAATTCAAAGGGTGTTTAGTAATTCTGATT
Organism: Danio aesculapii; assembly: GCF_903798145.1. Taxonomy (NCBI): domain Eukaryota; kingdom Metazoa; phylum Chordata; class Actinopteri; order Cypriniformes; family Danionidae; genus Danio; species Danio aesculapii. The sequence goes on along the minus strand of NC_079439.1, from coordinate 18,757,961 downwards.
TCAACTGTATACATTTAAATTGACTTTATATTTATAATACATGTTTGTTTGTTTGTTTTACTTTTTATTTAAAATAATTTTGTAAGAACTAACTATCACCAATATAATATAATATAATATAATTAGTGCTGGGAAAAGATTCATCACGGTTAGTCGCATCCAAAATAAAACTTTGTTTTGACATATAATATGTGTGTGTATTAAATATATTTTTATTTTGTTATGTGTTTGTGTTATATTCATAGAAATAATACAAAGCAATGTTGTTACATAGATATTTAAATTTATATATAATATAAATATAAATAAACATTTTCTCAAATATATGCATGAAAACGTGTATTTATATATATATATATACATGATAAAACTAAACAATATACACACATATATAATGTTTAATCAAACTTTTATTTTGGATACGATTAATTGCAAACATTTTTGCCCAGCACTTATAATATAATATAATATAATATAATATAATATAATATAATATAATATAATATAATATAATATAATATAATATAATATAATATAATATAATACAATATAATACAATATAATATATTTTAAAACTGTTTGATTATTTTTCTCTCAAACATTTCCTATGTCCTCAGATTGTAATGTCCGAGAACGGTAACCCCTCTGCAGTTCTGGAAGAGAGATCCCACGACTACCGTTCGGAGCCCAATCTAGATCTGCCTGACTACCGCAGCGCTCCTCTCCACCGAACATACCAGTCGTCCCCTTTCCAGCTGGATTCCTTCAGCACCACATCCCGCTCCTTTAGCCTCAAACAGGGAGTAAATCGAGCCGACTGCACACCACTAGGTGGCATCAAACCCGAAACCATCACATCCACTCCTCACAGAGGCGTCTTCTCTCCTGGGATGTTATCCGGCCGCAACAGCAGCCTCTCCTACGATAGCTTACTAACCCCCAGCATAGGGCCATCTATAGGCGAATGCGCTGCTCATCCGGGCGTCCCATCAATGGGGTTTCACTCACCATATTTACCCACTAAAATGTGCCATGTTCGTGGACCCGAACTTCAACGCCATGCTGGTCCTCCATCCTACAGTCCTGTTCACATTGGCGCAATGTATGGACGCCAGTCCCCTCTTTCCAGAGAACGAGAACGCGACCCATCACCGGTCCGCTATGACAACCTCTCCAAAACCATCATGGCCTCCATCCAAGAGAGGAAGGAGTTTGAGGAGAGGGAGAAACTCATGCATCGCCACGTTCAAGGCTATGCTAATGATTCAGGAGTGTTTGACACCGCGTATGGACTCCAGCATGGGTATCCCGACGGTCCTAGAGGTCCTGTGTCCCGAGAGCCCACTCCCCCTGTGTGTGCTTCCAGGGATAATTTGATGGGATACCCTCCTCGGACCCCTGTTTTGCGCTCCTCTGCGTCATCGCTCGTCCGGGCGCCGAGGACTTCAACTACGTCCCTTCACACAGATGGCGGTGGCGTGAACAGGACAGCCGAACTACAGTATCGCTCCCCGGTGCACCAGTCGCATCAGTCGCCGACATCTGTGCCGCGCTCACCGTCATACGCGCACCAGAAAGTCGCCTTCATTAGTGCTTTGGAGAGGGCAGATTCACCACATCTGGGTACAAGGTATGACATGTAGCATCTGCTTTTAGTAATGAGGTTGAGGTGGTGTGTGGTGTATACAGGGTGAACGGGAGATAATGTTTGTGAAAGAGACTGCTGAAAAAAGAGATTTAATTGGTTGCTGTTTCCTTTTTGTAACTTAAAGTGTGATTTCAGCCAAACGTTAAATTTCTGTTATTAATTACTTGCATTTCTGTTGTTCCAATCCACTGAGACAGTTTTTCAGCTTCAGAACACAAGTAAATTTATTTTAGATGATATCCGAGAGCTCTCTCATCCTCATAGACCGCAACACTCACAAGACGTTAATAGTGAAAATATTTCATGTGGCTTTAGGAGTTCAACTGTTATCAAACGAAGCTCCAAGAACACTTTTCTGCACCAAAAAAGCTGTAAAAACAACTGTGTTCATGAGTGTTTCTTTTCTGTCATGTAAGGTCATGCAGCACAACATGGCTGTAAAGGCGCACCCTAATCTGATGCAGAAAATATAGGTGAACAAAGTCATTTTTACAGGTTTTTTGGCACACAAATGTGTTCTTGTAGCTTTGTATGATTACGGTTGAACCACTGAAGCCACATAGAATATGTTTTGGCTCTTTTTCTGGACATCTTTGAACACCTTGGACCCTCGCTGTATATAGAGGATGAGAGAGCTCTCGGATTTCATCTAAAATATCTTCATCTGTGTTTTGAAAACAAACAAAGGTATCGAGGGATTGAAATGACATGAGGGTGAGTAATTAATGACAGAATTTTTATTTTTGGTTGAACTAACACTTTAATGAATTCATTTTTGTCATTGTTATTTAGAATAAATACACTCTAGGTTGTTTCAACTTAAATTTGGGTAAAATAGGTGCAAACCAAGCCATTTGGTTAAAGTTGTTTTGTGTAAACCCATTGGTGGGGCTTGTCCATATTTTACCCAAATTAGAGGGTAAGTTTTTGGTTTGCCTTATTGCAGAGAAAGAACACAAATATATATGATTGTGTATTTGTTAGCAAAATAAATGTCATTTTTTTTGGGCTTTTCCACTCTTCATTTTCAATTTATACATGCTTGTTCATTCATATTCATGAGCTTATGACACATCATGCATGTCATCATACTTCATGCATACTTTACATTTTGTTTTTCTATGATAACAATGTTTCCCTGTAAGAAATTTGTGTAATATACAGTACAGAATTATGATTTTATGCGCATCTTTTATGTGTTTTTGGTGTGTTTGTGTTGCTTTTGTGCATTATTAATGCTTTTTAATCACTACTATGCTACAAGCATGCTGTATTTCCCATGCTCATTTTTTTTATCTGATTTCGTTCTTATTCATTTTAACTTATTGCTAACATTAGACTGCATGATTTCATGTGTCTTCTTCAATATGACAATTACAGGACTCAACAGTAAGGATTTTTCCCAGGCAACGATTTTTAGATCCCACCAAAAAAAGATTAAAAAAAAAAAAAAAGATAAAAAAAAATTGTAATAATTATATATATTTTTAGTTACAGCATTCTGCACTTTTTTTCTGGGAAAATTAAGTATTTATGATACAAGTCGAAGACAATTAAAACTATATAAAAAAATGGAATAAATAAATAAAAATAAAGTTTCATTTACATTTTACGGTGATTTACAGTAGAGTTTTATTCATTGTAATAAATCTTTAGGCACAATCGTCAGGCTAATTGTGAACAAGAATCATTTGGTAACACATTAAAAGATTTTCAGGATCACACTGCTTCCCCAAAATACTAATAAATTGTCAATTAAATCATTAAACATTACTATAATGTCCTTCAAACAGCTATGTTTTACCAATTTGTCAGCAATATTTCATATTTTAATGATGTAAATTATAATTACATTTAGCATGATGACTAATTAAATACAAGTAGAAATAGGTATGATGTTTAAATGTTATTTGAATATATTTGTTACGTGTAATGACAATGGAACATTAAAAATTTTGTTAAAACAGATTGACCTGCTACTGAAAATAAGGCCAGCCGCCTCCAAAGTTTTTGTTTGTTTGTTTTACCCTTTAATAGATTAGAAAAATGTGATGATAATTCATGGCTGCATTCCAATGTATTATTACTAATAACACATTTGTTTTTAAACCCAGCTTTCAGTGATTTGGTTGATTTTTCTATTATGCATATTATATATTAAAAAGCCGGCAATACCAAAGCTCCAAGAGCACACCGGCTCTTCACCAGACAGTGTCCATCACAATAAGTTTCTCTCTTTTTTTTTTTATACACTTCCAGATCACATAATCTCATACATTATCTTACAACAAAAAATAGACACATTTATACATTTATACAACTTACATGTTCAAAACAAAAATACAAAAGCAAATCCTTATAATACATTACAAAAAAACATATTAAATCAAAGAAATGCAACAAAAAATGGCCAAAAAAAACTTTACCCAAAATGACTAGTTAGACATTAAGGGAATTAAGGACGAATATCATAAACCATTTGGACACAATGTATCTAGAGTGAAAATCCAAAAGGCTTCATGTTGTAATGGCAATGTATTAAGAGCCCCCCTCCCCCCACGCGGACACTTAACAACTCTATTATACTCTATAATTCTATTGTGCATATTCAAATGGGTGAGTGTATTTTTTTGTTAATTTTTTATTGTTGCATAGGCCTATTTTTTAATTTTATAAGATATTTTAGGTAAAATGCCAAATTATTTTACTCATATTTTGCAGTTTTAACAAAAGTTTGATTAGGACACCAAAATGTGGCATCTTGTCTTTCACTCATAAAGATAAAGATATATTCAACAAATATGCCAACACGCCTTAAACTTTTTGACACTAACCTTACTTTTGAGTCCTGAAATATTAATCCCTTGTGAGACACTTCAAGACTATCCTCTTCCTTCCTGAACTGTGCTTCATTTTTAACATCTCAGTCCATTACACATTACAATCTGAAGGACGAAAGAACAGAACCGGAAAACCTTCCACCTCAAACATGTCTTCCTGTTTTTCTCCAACTAGAGAGGACGTTGGTCAAGGTAAAGTCAACGGGCAACTAAAGGGTCAGTATGGGACTCCTTCTGGAACGCCCAGCAGACACAGTGTTAAAAAGGTGACCGGAGTGGGCGGAACCACATACGAGATCTCCGTTTGACTGACAGCTCGAGGAGCCAATGCCTGTGAGGAACAGCACTGCCATCGCAAAACCAACTCGTGCTCAAAAAAAAGTTTCTCTTTCTTTTCACAGTTTTATGAAAGAATTCTCGAATTGAGCGATCGGGAACCACACAGTATCTGACAGGAGAAGGTTTTTGAGTCGGCCATTAGGAAATGGGAAGCAGTTTTCAGTGTGACGGTGTTAAAATATACAGGAGCATCGTTTGATTTAGTGTCAGGCTTCAGAGGAAATAAATCGCACACAACGGGAAACAAATGGGAATTTATTATTATTATTATTATGTATTTACCATTAAGGGCTGAGTATGTACAGTGTCGGTTCAGTTGTTTGTATATAAAAGGTCACTTATTGAACGCAAATGCGCTCTGTATGCTGATCTATCACACACTTGAATGTGAGTGAATATATGTACTCCGTTACTACTATAGTTTTGTCATTGTACTGATCTAATAATCAGGGTTTCATCTCAAATGCATTGCTCTGTTAAGCTATCAGGTTTCAAACCACAACAACACTTGTGTACTTAAAAAAGAAAAGAAAAAGAAATTAAGCCTACGCAGAAGTTTTATTTTTCAAATATGGTGGTCATTTACACTTTTTCTAATGTAAAACTATATAAGCTGCCATAGAAATTAACGTACATGTGTATATGTAATATTTAAAAATGAAAAGAAAAGGGGTATAAAGTTGGATACTGGCTCTTATAACCAACTTTCTTTCAAACATTTGTTTTTCTTCATACAAATATTCTGATGAATAAGATATGAATATGTCATAGATATTTACATTAGATGTCGCCTGCGCTGTTGGTGTCTATTGGAAGGAATGCGTCAATAGAGCCGCCATTTTAGTACAGGGTAGCGCTCGTTTGAAATGAATGTGGGACCAAGGTGTAGTGGAGGACTGGCCATCTAGAGCTAGAGATATATATACATATATCTATGATCGGGAGTTTCCCCATGTGGTCAGTATGCAAATTTTTTTTCAATTACGAAAATTATTTTCAAAAATGATAATTTTTACATAACTTTTCTACATCTATGGGTGGCATTGCCGACAAAGAGTGTGTTTGTGTGCATGGAAATGTATTATCCTGCCTCCCTGTGGTAAATTGCATCTAATCCATGTCCTGAAACACCCTCTCTCTCCTGCTTTCACTTCTCATTCTAATGGAGGGAGCGATTCATTTGTGAATGAATCTCCGTTGTGAACAACTTAGCGACAATAATACAAGTTTCTAGCACCGCAGCATCTTGTTGTCAAACTAGCATAGTATTTAGTGTGAGTTGGTGCTACTTTGCCTTATGGTTAGTGCGGTAAGTGACTGTATTATCATCAATAACATGATTTGTTCAGCACAAAAGTTCGTAACATAAAAACGTAAAAAAACTAAATTTTACCTATGAAATGTTCTGCCTTTGTTTTTGTTTTTTTTTGCTCATTATTACAGCGCTAAAGTCCAGCATCTTCACATTGCTTTAGTCTTAACTAGTGTGGTTTAAAGACATTTGCCCTGGGAGCACTGTACAAATGTGGCTGTGCTATTGATGCATGCTCAAGGTCCGTATTTGATATCTAGTGTATATATCTATGTGAATGTGTAAACAGAAACACCACTGTGTATTAGCAGTACTGGACACGTTAAAGCCATATTCTACAATGTTTTACAATAATGCTCATTTTATTTTTTAAAGTCATATTGGTGTTTTTTTTATACCAGTATTGCTATTTAATAGGTTGAAAAAGAAAAACATGTTTATTTTTGGCTTCATCACAAACATTTTTCTTTCTTTTTTATATCTTGTGTTTCTTTTTTTACTCCCAACTTTCAGTAATTTAGTATATTTCCCTTTTTATACATATTCAAATGCGTGAGTGTATTTCTGAGTGGATTTCTTTTATATAATTTATTTCTTCAAATTAGTGTCACCATTTTGGTTAGTTGGAAGTACTTGGTGATTAGTCTTTTCAATGAATGAACAAGAATTAAAAGCTATAAGACGTTTTAGGAAATTTTGTTTATGAAAGTTACACACATCTGAATGCTGGATCCATTTAAGAGAGATAAGGCCTGAAAATCTGTCATAATTATATATGGCATATGGTCTGTACTGCCGTTCAAAGCTTTAGGACAAGATATTTCCTTTTTCTGTCTTTTAAATTTTTTTTAAATAAATGATAAAATATGTAGTGTGACACGGCTGGGTCGAGTCCCGGCTGGGCCAGTTGGCGTTTCTGTCCGGAGTTTGCATGTTCTTCCCGTGTTCGCATGGGTTTCCTCCGGGTGCTCTGGTTTCCCCCACAAAACAAAGCGGTATATTAAGTGAATAACCTAAATTGGCCATAGTGTATGTGTGTGAATGAGTGTGTATGGGGGTGTTTCCAAGTACTGGGTTGCAGCTGGAAGGGCAAAATCAAAATTTCTTATTGTGTCCATTAATTCAATTCTGGAACACCCAACATGCCTTTGTGATAAATGTTGGTTAAGGAAGTTTAATCTGGAAAAGCTTCCACCTCACCAACACTTTTCACTTTCAAAATGATAGTCTTTTTATTCTATTAAGAAAGTGCAAAATACAAATAAAATCTTCTACCAAACACAGACATGTGGGTTGTATACATACAGTTATTAATCAAATAAATGCTTATATTTTGACTTAGAAAACATATATAGAAGGTTGTTTTGAGTGAGATTAAGAATATAAAATTAAGTTTTCCACAAATATGATCAAGTTATTTTGCATAATAAACCTATACTTCTCATGTTTACCTTTTTTTCAATGAACGATAAACACAGTGCTCAGCATATAAAAGTACACCCCACACAAATCTCTCTTTTAAATTAATATTTTTAATGGGAAACTATATTATATTTGTGCATATCCATTAGATTAGTCAGTACTGAAGCCAGATCTGGATCTTATCTAACAAAATAACATACGATAACAGTCCAAAAACTGGTAAACCCAAATGTATATATTATACAAAAATATTAAATACAAATTTAAAAAGAGGCAAAATCAAGAGAAGCAAAAAAAGTGTAAAAATTTAGTTTTTGTAGGTTGTGATTTTTTTTTCAATATTTTGCTTGGATTTAATTGTATTATCTTTAAATTTCTAAAGATGTTTGGTGACTAAAATATTTTTTTAATAAATATATCTGTTTAAGAAATCTGTTTTGTTTAAATGTACCAAAATACATTGCCCACTGAGAAATGGATAATAATGTTCATTTTCAAAATGGGGTGTACTCAATGATGCTGACCACTGTACCTTGAAAATTGTCACTGGAAGTATACATGCTGAGAAAACAAATAAAGAGAAAGGAATTTATAAAAACTGAGAAATCGGTTGTAATTGTAATTTTTTCTCAGAAACAAAATGGCGGCAAAATATCACACAGTGGCCTGTTTCATGATTAAATAGCGTTTTTAATAATCATTTTTGTAGTTATGTGTTGATGTTATCGACATTTTGACTGAAAGTGCACCGCTCCTGGAGTTTTCTGCTGCTCAGATGACTTTCCAAGGAATTCATAAAGTGATTTCCTCACAGGTCTGCCTTAGGGGTCTCTATATACAGTACAACTAACATCAAACTGGTGCATGTGAAGAGAGTCTTTATCGTACTTTCTTCAGTCAAACATTTCCTTGAAGTTGTAAATAATTCATGTAATTACAATAATTACAGATTGCGGGTCTCCATTTCTGTGAATGTCTCACTGTGTTCGGTCATCGCTCTCCTTCACTGCTGCTGTCTGGCACAGCGCCATCTTCTGTTCAGAAGAAACTCATGAAGTATTTCGTTCTAATGAAATGAAGACATTCGTTTCATATAAAGGTACATCTATTATTTTTGTTCATCGAGGGGGGAAATGAATAAATATAACTTGAACATTCATTTTGGGTTCATCAATTTTTTTCTGCTGAAAATACAAAGATAGATAGATAGATAGATAGATAGATAGACAGATACAGACAGACAGACAGACAGACAGACAGATAGATAGATAGATTGATTGATTTTTTTGACAAATTGATAGTCGTCCATGGATGGAGGGATGGACAAACCAAGACAAAATAAACTGGAAATATCACTGGAATATTGAATGGGGTATGCATAGACTTTCCAAGTCATCCCGTACAAAATCGCCGCGTTGAAGGTCTGATTTCTTAAAAAAAGTCTTCACTGCCTGGCTGAGATACAAAGTGGGCATCAGACCAAACAAGATCTTGCACTGCATTAAAATTTATTTTACCCCGGTATTTTTAATGGAATTTCACTTTAACAACCAAATGGATGCTTAAGTCCATATAACTGATTATATTTGATTTACATTACAACATCAATGCTGTAAAAGGAATCATGAAATTGAAAATAGTCGCATAAACCTTTCACCGGAAGTTTATCATTGACTGAAAAAACTGTGCATATACTGTAGCCCATTATCTCTGAGCTCAGGGTTTTCTCCAAGGGCAGCATGCCAAACCTGCTAATAGCGTCAAGCAATATCTAAGTGTAAACTCTTGAAACTTAAAAAATTAAGTAAACCCATTGCCTTATTTTTTTAAATAAATGAACTCTGTGCATAATTATGAAAATGAAGTTAAATAAATGCAAAAGTTCTAAGTTAAACAGGTTTGCTCGCTTTTTTTAAGTAGTCAACTTGTCAGTTTAAAGGTAGCCCATTCACATGAATTTTAATATTAAATAACAATATTCAAGTTTATTTGTATAGTGCTTTTTAAAATAATAGTTTCAAAACAGAAAGTTGCACATTATTGCATTAAAATCAAATTAAGTTAAAGTTACAATCAAGTTATAAGTTATTATATATAAACATAGTTAACCTGCACTTTTATAGCTTGTAGGTGATATGTATGTGTACATGTTTAATGTGTGATTGTGTATTAAGTGTATGTGTTGTCGATGGTTGGCATCATCTATTCACAGGTCTTGGATTCCATCAAAACACAATTTCTATAGAGTCCTCTGGGCATCCTAATTATTAGAATAGCTGCTTTTCATAATGTATTTGAACAAGAGATTTTGAATGTCAATGAGAAAATGAACCACTATAACTAAAATAGGAGTTTTATTAACAAACATATAAAGTATGTAAGTATTTCTAACAAAATGCCTGGTGACATGAGACAGAAGGAGTGTGTCCTACAGGTGGGTTGTCAAGCTCACTCACACTCACACATATCGTTATGTGACATGAATTCTTTTCGGTTTCATCTTTATTAATGCTTTTGAAAATACAGACAGACAGACAGACAGATAGACAGATAGATAGATAGATAGATAGATAGATAGATAGATAGATAGATAGATAGATAGATAGATAGATAGATAGATAGATAGATAGATTTCTATAGTGCTTTTACAATGTAAATTGTGTCAAACTGAAACTGCTTCAGTCCAGTTTTCAGTTGAATTTCAGTTTAGTTTAGTAATTTTCACTGCTGAAAGTTCAAACACTGAAGAGCAAATCCATCAATGTGCAGCCAAGCCAGTGACAACAGTGGTGACGAACAAAACTTCACCAATTGATGAAAGTAAAGTAAAAAACCTAGAGAAACCAGGCTCAGTTGGGCACCACGTCCATCATGGAGAAGCTGCAGGTGTGAGTAGCTCACCAGCCCATGGGATCAATGCGGAGACTCGTCTGTCACTGGGGTCTTTCAGGAATCAGACTCATGCTCTCCACTCCTCCATAACCACCACAGCATCTGCTCAGGAATTGGCCTGGTCCAGGATCATGGAGAGCTCAGGATAAGGAAAAACAGACTAACAAACAGACTAAAGATAGATGCAAGGGCCATTGAGGGACATCATTCTGTTTTGTCAAAAAATAAAAGTAACCTAAATGAAAATAAAATCTTTCATTTTAGGATGTAGATTTAAGGTAATTCCTCTGCCTAAAGCATTGTGCAGCTGTATTAAGTGTTCCCGTTCTCTCCCTCTCTCTCTCTCTTCTGTTTGCAAGGTGATCAAGAAGGGAAGTTATTGGAATGTAAAGGTTTGTAGTCCCTCAATTTTGAGATAATTGGAAAATGAGAAAGTTTTCATATATGTCTAAAATCAGACTGCTTTGAGTTTATCAAACATATGTGACACAACATGGAAAAGCTAGCCTGTTTTATGATAACTGATGATTTGGCTCCTTCTTGGAGACTCTTTTATGTTAGTTCTCTTCCGAAACTCTCTGGACACTTACAGTTGAGAACACTGCATTGTTTATTGGCTGCAGATATGATTTTTTTTTTTTATTTAATACATATACACCCAAAAAAAAAATAACTCATTGGATGAACTCCATTTAATTGAGGGCAGTATTTCCATCCAATAAATAGGTTTAGCACCAACTAAAAAACAATTGACACAATTAAATGCAATTGAGTTTGGCCAACATGACTGTATCAAATAAAAGTTTAAATACATTTGTATTTTTATAACTTAAACTCAAAGGTCTGTTTATATCATGTAGGTCTATTATTTGTGGTTCATTTTGAAATCTCTTAGTTTTATTTAAAGTTATCCTAAATAAACTAAAAGAGCCATTTTAAGCATATTTCATGAGTTGCATATACACTTGATTGAGACTGATCTCAGAACTCATTTTAGGACAGTTATTGCTCGCTGAGCAAAACACTGCAGTTTTGCTAATTAAGCTGCAACACCCAAAGTATGGGTGCTTCTGCAAGGTGATAATCTCAAAGCTCAAAGCTCAAATCAATACATGAAAATCTTCTAAATCTTCAAACTAAAGTGAAGATTAAACTCTAACATGTCTTTCTATTAACTTTAAACAACTAAGATTACTTTTATTATCAACATTACTCTCTCATAATTTAATCCCATACAAAGCATGCTGAGAACTACAAATCCCCTAACCAGGTAGTTGGACCAACACAATTCCTTCATGTTGTCCCAACACAAAACACTTAAGTTAACTTAATGGTTTACACATTTAAGTGGACTAAACATAAAACAAAGAAATTGGCCGAAGAAATTACAAGAACTGTGTTGTTTCAGGTCATTTTAAATAGGTAGTTTGAACAAGCAGCAGTAATCTTTTTGTGTGAGTGTGTGTGTGTATTTTATCCTTTTGCAATTTCTATTCTGTTACAGAGACTGTTTTTCATAGTTTACTGAATATCCCAGACTGATAATATTGTTTGCTTTATTGGAAAAATAAATTGGAAACCGGTCTAATTTTTAATAAGGTGTTTTTTAGATATGGGTGTAACTATTCTGAAGAACACAGAGAGAGATGTTTATCTTGGCAAATTTTGCTGTTGGTCGAGCAAAACTAGCAATTTGGGAAAACTTGCAGAATGATTTATTTTCTTGGTTAAATCCGGGATTAGAATGGTAGGCCTATATACATTTTATCAACTCACAGGGAATTTACTGGAATGTAAATTTAAACACTCTGTGAATAAAGCTTTATGTAGCCTATGATCGACTATGTGAAGATGACATGCTTAAAATCCTTGGTGATTGGATATTTTGGTGATGTTTTGTGAATTCCGTCATTCATTTTCCTTCGGCTTAGTCCATTTATTCATCAAGTTTCGCCACACCAGGAAGATCCACCAACTTATCCAGCATATGTTTTTACACAGTGGATGGCCCTTCAGCTGCAACCCAGTAATGGAAAACACCCATACACACTCATACACTACAGCCAATTTGGTTTATTCAATTCCACTGTACCACAGATCTTTGTACTATGGGGGAAACCGGAGCACCCGGAGGAAACCCACGCCAAGATGGGGAGAACATGCTAACTCCACACAGAAATGCCAACTGACCCAGCCGGGACTCAAACCAGCGACCTTCTTGCTGTGAGGCGACAATGCTAACCACTGTGCCACCGTGTCACCTATTTTGTGAATTTTATTTACATTTGCCTTTTGAGAATTTAATGTAAATTAAAAGGGTTCAAAGTCAAAACTATCTCTCTCACACACACAAACACACACGCACACACACACACTAACACACTCACTCTCTGACTCTTCATTGAGCTGCGCGGCAGTCGTGAACGCGCACCGCCAGACCTCCGCTGTTGTGCTGCGTGTGCGTGTCCACGCTTTATGAAGGCGCGCCCCCGCGCTCCCTCAGGTGAATGGAGAGAGTGGAGCTCTGTGTGCGTCTCCGGCCGAGCTCAAGTGACTAAAATGGGGCTTCGCGGACTGAGCAGGACTGGGGTGTACATGACAGTATGCCTTCTCTGGGTGACTGGATGCTTTACGCAAAAAGTGAGTTCAAGTGTTTGGCAGTAGCCCACTTTCCCTTTTGTTTGTCTGCAGTTTGCTTCGGCTTGTCAAAATGTTTACAACGGGGATTATATCTATTATACAGTGCAGTACCCTGTGTGGAGTATGCAGTGGTGGAAGCTATTTATTACAAAATATAACTTTTTCTGAAGGGGTTTTAATGCGGTGGTTTGGGGAAGGTGTTGTGATGAAATGTGGAGCAGCTTGTTGTGTGGTCCGGGTCGGTCCTGGCAGAGAGTTCGGCTGAGAGGGGTCAGTTCAGCACGGGCCAGCGGTTCCGCATCAGATGGTTCCGCGACGTTTATTTACAAATAACAGACTTTATTTACAAATATTAATATGCATAAGAGTTTAACTAATTAATTAATAAAAAATGTAACTAATTTATAGAAAAAATAATTAAAAATAATTTGTAGATGACTTGTGATCTGCTTTTTTTGTTCAGATCTATAAAGTTATTTAGAAATACATTGACTATTTGATGAAAATGTTAGCATATCTTTAGTGTTGTCAATTAAAGAGATGCACTAAACTAATCTGTGTTTCGTTACTAATAATTTAAATGAAGTGATTGAAACCGTAAAAAAAAACTAATCTCTGCACTGTAAAACCCAACAGTCAACTTTTTCAGATGAAATGAGTGTAGTTAACTTAAAATTTACTGAAAGTACTCATTTGAAAAGAGTGTTGAAGGTAATGAGTTAACTAAATACTTCAGCTTAAATGGAGTAAGTTCACAGTACTCGTATAGATTAGTTCTTTAACTCAAATGGTTTGTAGCAATCGGTTTCCTCAAAAGGTTTGAGTTGCCTTAACTTGTTGGGTTTTACAGTACTCAGTTAGTTTGAGTTCTCTTCATTTATTGAGTTTTACTGTGCTCAAATTGCTTCTTTTACTCAAATGGATTAAGTTCACAGTACTCATTAGGATTCGTTTTTAAACTTAAATGGCTTGTTGCAATCTGTTTCCACAAACGGTTGGAGTTGCCTTAATTTATTGGGTTTTACAGTACTCAGTTGGTTTGAGTTCTCTTCATTAATTGAGTTTTACTGTGCTCAAATTGCTTCGTTTACTCAAATGGATTAAGTTTACAGTACTAATTATTATTATTAGTTTTTGAACTTAAATGGCTTGTTGCAATCGGTTTCCTCAAATGGTTTTAGTTACCTTAACTTTTTGGGTTTTTCCGTGTGGTGTCTGATTCTGAACTTGAATTTCTAAAGGTTTTCCATTTGCTCTGAACAAAGACTGAAGTTTTATATGAAGCTATTGCTGCTTTTTGTAATCCGTTTTTATTAATATTTTGTATTTTGTCATCTTTGTACTGTCTTTCTATATTGTTTTGAAAGTAGACAGGCTGCATTTTATCAGTAAAAAGTGATTTCTCTTAAAAACAATAGACATTCCTCATTAATTTTCACAAACATTGCAGTATAAATTACAGTGTTTTGTACAGTTTTAAGCTGTGTGTTTATTATGGGTAGAATCTGCAGTTCAGTGTACCAAGAAGCTATTACTCATGAGTACTTTTAAATAAGCTTATTTTTTACTTGTATTTTTTAAAATTACACTAAGGCAAGTTTTAATACAAACTTTTTTCATTTTGGAAACCTGTCTGCATCATTCATAATTGGCTGCACAGTTGCTTTATGCATTGAATTATCTCATTGTCACAATAGACACTTTTGCTTGTAAAATATTGAGATTTTTGTATACAGAACTACAGGATCTTTGATATTGCGCTTTTCTTTTTAAAATATATTTTCACCTCAGCTCCTTTGCATACTCTGTCAGCTCTAATCATGGAAGCTGTTCACTGCTGATGTTGCTTTTCACATGCTAGGATATGAGTTTGGGGAAATATGTGTTGAAGAGAAGCTTAGTGTTTTGAGGTGATTATCAGATTCCTGTGGAAACCGTGCTCCACTCATGCAATTAAACACATTGCTCTGTGGTCATTTCCACATGCTGCCTTTCACCAATTATTCCATTTCCAGACATGGATATGATTTATTGATTCTTGTAGTCAGAGAAGTTTTCAATACTGAGATTCATAGAAATAGAACCATAATGAGCCAATTTGAACCATAAAAAAAAATTGTATTTTCCCCTCAAAAAACTTTTTAATATATTTGTTTCTTCTGTGGTGACAAAAGTATGTATGTTTTTAGTTTGTGTAAGGAAAGTCACCGTTAACAAGTTAGAATTCTTTAACATCTCCTTTGTTTCATCAAAGAAAAAAGGATTACACGTTTTGAGATGGGGTGAGTAAAAGATATTAAAATTAATTCTTTAAAGGTGGGATGAAAATACTGTCATATTATACTTCCATGAAGCTAAAGCCATCTAAATCCATTTTATTTTTTCCCAAATTCCACTTTCCCCCATTTTATTTTTTTGGATTCTGATTCAACAACAACAACAACAACAAAAAAAAAACATTCAATTTAATAGCAATTTATGAAGAGTTTTATTAAAGTGTATTTATTAGGAGCCCTGTAAAAAAAGTTTTACTTTGTTCTCAAATTCAGTGTTATTCATGCTAAAATAAAGATGTGAAAGCACTCTTTTTAATATAAAGTTTTTACACAACATAAAGATATTATAGTTAATGTAAAGATTATTATTAGAGCAATTCCAGCGTTATTGATGTGACATTAGCAGTATAATCTCAAAACATAAATTCACATAGCAGGTACAGTTGAAGTCAGAATTATTAGCCCCCCTGAATTATTATCCCCCTATTTATTGTTTTATTTATTTCTGTTTAATTGAGAGAAGATTTTTTTTAACACATTTATAAACAAAATAGCTTTAATAACTCATTTCTAATAACTGATTTATTTTATCTTTGCCATGATGACAGTAAATAATATTTTACTAGATATTTTTTAAGACACTTCTATACAGCTTAAAGTGACATTTAAAGGCTTAACCAGGTTAACTAGGCAGGTTAGGGTAATTAGGCAAGTTATTGTATAACAATGATTTGTTCTGTAGACTATAGTATCGAGACAAAATATATCTTAAAAGGGGCTACAAATTTTGACCATAAAATGCTTTTTTTTTTTTTTTATTAAAAGCTTATTTTATTCTAGCTGAAATAAAACAAACAAGACTTTTTCCAGAAGAAAAAATATTATCAGACATACTGTTTCCTTGCTCTGTAAAAACATATTTGGGAAATATTTAAAAAAGGGAAAAAAATTTAAAAAGGAGGCTAATAATTCTCACTTCAACACTGTATATGTTAACATTATCGAAACATCTGTTTATATTTTCCAAAACAACTAACCACAGAGTTATGGGATCAGAAAAATGTCAATCTGTAAACCTGTAAACCAGTCTGTTTTTATATTTTAAATGAGGAAAATAGACATGCGTTACGGATGTGAACAAAAAAGTTAGCGAGTTTACAGTATACAACATACTTTGTAGAAATTCTGTGCATTAAACCGCACAACCCAAAAGAAACAATGCTAATCAAAAGGAAACGAGTGGACTTACTATAGAATACAAATGATTGATTTTATTTTAATTGACATTTTTGCATTCATGAGGAAAAAGCTTCGTTATGGATGTGACTGATGTGAAATTGGCACTTGTGTGACTTTGTTTTCAAACAATCAAATTTGATTTACCACTGACAGAGACCATTTTGAGTATTTTTACAATACTGTAAAATACAAACCTACACTGAAACTTAGAAAGGGTTTTGCAATTTTGGTGAGAACATTTTTTTTTCATGGCATTTGCATGGAATTGCTCATTAATATTTATTACTACTACCATTACTACAACAACAACAACAACTACTACTACTACTACTACTACAACCACCACCACTACTACTACTATTGTTATGAGAACACCTTCTACTGTACAATAGTAAAATATTTGACTCAAATTATACATTAACTTTTGTTTTACTTACAAATGCTGAAAACACTACCAGCATCATGCATATTTTAGTATGTGTGCAGTAAACAAAACTGCGCAATTATTTCACACAGATATCACGTCGTTCCTTTTCACACATACCAGCTGACCGCTTTCCTCCATATGGACGGCTTTCTGCTGTTATCCGTTTGTCCAGTAGCTCGCTATGTACGTCTGTGGGCTTGAGATACAGGGAGAAGTTGACAACGATGATGGGTTTCCAGCCCAGTGAAGAATGGTTCCAGAAAGCATGTAAGACAAAAACAAAAGCCAAAAAATAAAATAAACAAGAAAATAATAGGGTGAGAATGTGGTAAAATCTGAAAACGTGGTAAAAATCAGTGTTTTTTTCTGAATTTCTTTTTAAAACTGTCGGTTGGGTTTAGGGAAGTGGGTTGGCAGATCAATCGATCCTTTTGAAAACATTATTGGTTGGGTTTAGGGAAGGAGGAGGGTGAGTCAGTCAGACGACAGCAGCCTCAGTTGGATTTATTTGAGAGAAGCAGGCGCAAATGGAACTCGCAAGAAAAAATTGAGATCTCAAAAAGTGTACACAGCGACCTCTGGTGGATTCGCAAGAATATGTAGCTTCTGGGACGTATTTGGCTTACTCCAGAAATGTATATAGACGTTTTCAGAATGAGCCTGGGTTGGAAACTTCACATTTACAAATTCCAATGCTGTTTAAAGCAAAATCCATTTTTATGGCATGATACCACAAATACATCAAGGTTTACTACATTGCAAAACAGCATAGGGCCCTACGATGTCTCTTTTTGTTTGTTTGTTTACTAGCTTTTTTTTTTTGGTGGGTGTCACATTAGGACAAGGTCTATCTGAGGTGCTGAGCTGTCAGATTCAGTCTTCGTCCGTGGATTCTGAGAATCCTGAGCCGTTAAACAAAGGCTTTATTGCATTGTTGATGTGCATGGCTTCAGTTACTGAGTGTGTGCACCTCAATGTCTCAACGCAATTATCTGGCCCCTCTAAATGCTCCCTTTGTCCTCTTGAATTAACTTGATTTTCAGAACTGTGCACAAATCAACTTTGGAATTTGCTGCACGACCCTCGCTATTTGAAAATGCTTTTATTTTATGTCATCTAAGATGGGTTGAGATATAATTGATTTGATAAATCTAGTAGGATTTAGTAGTCATAGTCAATATTTTGGTACAATAGGTTGATCTCGTTTTTTTTAGTTATGCGGTTGGCACTCTGTCAGTCGTGAATTCCTGCGTGGATGCTTGCATTTGTGTTCGCATATTTATGCAAAGCATTTGCAGCTCTGTGAATGAGTTCTGACAATTATTCAACCTCACCCCACCAATAATGCTGTGTCAAACCCACGCAGCTGTGACATTTTCACCCGGCCCACAGAGAATGGAAAAAGCCACTCATGACAGTTTTAATGCAAGCGAACCACTAATGTGCATTTCCTTCATTCTGTGTGAAGTTGCAGAGAAACTGTTTTGAATGATTTATGAAGGATAACCACCAGAAGTACAGTTGAGGGACTATGGTCTAGAGTGAATGCCAAATGACTATTATAACCATTTTCAGGGTTACTGGGAAAAAAACTCTGTGAAACTGCATTCTAAATGAATTCATAAAAATAGCACCAATGTACTTTATTAATATGAAGAAATATTACATTTAGATGTTCGCTGGGTTATTCTGTTGTTTTTGCTTTCTTCCTATTAAAAAGAATTGCTTATACACTTCATAAATCAGTAACTTCATGACAAATTATATTGAGAGAAAATGCATTAACTTGCTGAGTCTGAATAAATAACATAATTATATATATATATATATATATATATATATATATATATATATATATATATATATATATTCATGAAACTTGCATATCAACACAGTCGATCTATTTTGTTCTATACTGTACATTTAAAACACTTTTAGATTATCACACATTATACATCTGTTTTTTCCAAAAAACAAAACAACTTCTAGTATAAATAATAATAAATAAAATACTTTTTATTAATGTCATTAATTAAATTTTAAAAAATATTTCAAAAGGGTCATTCTAAAGGTTTTTTACACTCTAAAAATGCAATGTTGCTGTAACCCAACGAGCCATTTAAATTTAGTTGGAAAAAACATTGGGGTTAAACAACCCAACATTATTAGAGAGTACGCTGAAAGAAATGATTTCTGAAAAATTGTTGCAAACAATTTATACGAGTTGAATTTAAACAAACAAATTAAATTTAGTAACATTCAACTTGATTTGTTTGTTTAAATTTAGCCCATATAAATTGTTTACAACCAAATGTAGAAAATCCAAGGAATCATCTTTGAATAATTTTTTCAGTGTATTTGTGCATAATCATAAAGAAGATATTATAATATTAAATGCTGGGTGCATCACAGTTAAAGTGCATCGATGTTTTTTTTTTTACCCATGCAATTTTCATTATAGCACTTTTCACAATAATTATCAGTCACAAAAGATGCACATTACTGCATTACAGTTGAAATCCGAGAAGTTAAGGATATCTGTATAGTGTGGACATTATATCCGCTTGTGAAGTCGTGACGTATGGAGTACTGTTTCCAGGTCCAAGCTGCTACTCATTTGAATTGAGAAAATATTCATTTATGACCACTTTTTAGTCATATCATATATTAAAGTCAATTTTATATAAAATCATAGTGTACTCATAATTCTCTGGACTTGCTGCATCACAAATACCAAAATTTTAACAATTTATAAAAAATGTATCACATTCTGGCAATCGGATATTAGGCATGGACATAAATATTGTGATCTGGATTTCCGAAAGTATCTCATCGGTTTGTAAACGTTTCTTATTACTATTTGATGAGTCTAAACACACATTTTGATAGAGTCCTTGGACCTGGAAGCCACTTCGCGTGACGTCACGCATAACAAGCGGATATAAACATAGTTAACCTGCAGTATAGTATATAATAGGGCTGGGCAATATGGAAAAAATGCCATCTCAATAATTATTTTCTATATTGAACGATAACGATATATATTTCGATACAAGTTGTTAATGCTTCCACTTTTAAAAGAGTATCCCAACCATGACTGAAGGCGGATACTGCTGGTGGAAAAGTAAAGCGAGCGTGCTGAACAATACTGGGTAACGCAGCATGACCTATTTTCGCCCAATAATTTTCGGCGACCAAAAATTCAGTGAATCTCTAATATCAACACAATTATAAATTCCTGTTGTTGCATATTTCTGCTGCGTGATTGGCTCCTAGGATTAATATTGAGTAAAAATGTCCAGAGCTTATCATTGTTATTGACATACATTTTATTGCAATTTGTTATGATATTGTTTATCGGCCAAGCCCTAGTATATAGGGCTCTATTTTAACAATTTAGGCGTAAAGTAAAGTAAAAAGTAAAAAACATTAAGGATGTGTCCGAATCCACTTTATTTTACTTTATAAAACTTTTTTAAGGATGGAAAAATACGGTTTGCGCCACAGCACATGGTATTACACATTTGTGCTTATTCTCTTAATGAGTTATTGGTGTGTTTTAAGGCATAACATGCATTAAGCAAATCAGAGTCTCAGCTCGCATTCTCTTTAAGCGTCAGTTGCGTCACACCATGGCACATTTGCTATTCACATGGTAGACTTTGTAAGTGAAAAAACTGAACGCTTTACTAGCAAGAAAACAGTAAACAGACCATCTGCAGTGCAAGGATAAAACATGAGCCTTCTCCATTCGGCCTCTTTACTTTCTCTTTCTCTTTACTTTTAATCTTTACTTTACTTTCGTGGATAAGGAAACGGTGTTGTACGCACTCCACTGAAGACATCCATTAGCCTATATATTTAATTTTGTCTGTTAAGCGCAAAGATTTGCTTCAAAACTATTTCAAAATTCAGTTCTAATTTCCAGCAAATGAATAAATGAACAATAATAATGAAGTGTGGTCAAAAAACCATTATATCCAAACACACGTCTTATTTTTATGTCCCATATGGTGATGCACACGTCTCCAAAACCCGACAGGTGGACAAATCTAAACTTGTTTTTATTAAAACAAATATAAATATGCATATCATAAATAATACTGCTAATAATAATAACATACAAATGCAAATTGTAATGAATAAACTGAAAAAAGCCCCCGGACATGAAGAAGACATGGAGTTAGTTCCTTTATTTTTAGATATTTGTGTATTGACGTACATCCTCTGTGCATTAAGTATTTGAACCTGCATAGGCGCATAACTAACGCGCTCTGCACTGGACTTTAGACCATCTTTTACTTGGTCAACGTTGTGTTCTATTTGAGTTTTACAAAATAGCTACGCACCAACAATGCACCTTAACACACCTCCTTTATAGACCGGCTAACCCATGAGTCTACAAAGTGGCACAAATGGATTTGTTATTTAGACAATTGGGCATAAAACGTGAAAATTAGGGTTGTGCTGGTTTGAAAATAGCAACAAATTGCAGCATACACTTCTTGTGCCTTATTGCACTGGGTGTATGATAAAAAGGCAAGGTGTGTGCATTTTCAATAAAGAGCATTTAATTCGTTGTTCATTAGTATCCATCTAATCTCTTGTCAGTGACACTATTCTATTATAAAGTTTTCTGTATTAAACTTTTTTTTTTTTGTATGTGCAAAGTTTTCTTCTAAATATCACAGTGAAATACTGTCATCTTTCTGTCCTGCTGGCTTCATTACGCAGTGGCAGCCTATGACTGATGTAACCGGTTGTAACACATCATCACGGGCTCTCTGTGCCTGGAACAGTCTCACTTTTCACAACCAATAAATAGCCGTGCTTCTCTCCCAGCCCCCTTACAGGGGCCCATAGCATGTTTATGGGGGACTCACGGGGTGTTTGTGCAATTCAGTGTGTGTGTGTGTGTGTGTGTGTGTGTGTGTGTGTGTGTGTGTGGCGAACGGGGCTTAGGCTCTGTGCTTACACAATTTCAGTAGTCATATTGTCAGCTCATATTATCTCTGAAACTTCTGTTGTGAAAACACTCTGACGTTATTAAAGGGAACAGGGTAGAAACTTTTACTTCTATATGACTTCTTACATTTCAGATGGTTGTATTCAGAACAGCACAGATAATGTTGTTGGGGCAAGCAGAGAGTGTGTTATTGAAAATATGACAAACTGAAGTAATGTTTACTGGGGTTAAATAAGGAGGGCAGCTGTGTGTGTGAGTGTGTGTCAGATAGAAGAGTGAGTTCCAGGGTGGTGTTTTTCTCACTGTGAAATGTGCTGTTCTCCGCGACAGCTGTGAGTTTATCTGGCCCTGTTTTCCTCGCGGTCATTCAGTGAATCAGATTGTTGGTGTTAAAAGTGCAGGAGGCTTGTTTTCAGTTCAAGAGTTGCTGTTGCGTCAAAAGTTTATAGTGGAAACAGATTCTGTAAATGAATAAAAATACAGAGAAAAGGGTGAAAAAAGATGATGATCATAATAAACAGAATTAAAAATATATATAATTTTGGGGTTTTGTTTTCAAGGCTATTTTTTGAAGGTCTTGGTCTTGTTTTGGTATTGTCTTCATTTGTCTTGGTCTCAAATCATAAATATATATGCACTAGATATCACATACGGACCCTGAGCATGCGTCAATAGCGCCGCCACATTTGTACAGTGCTCCCAGGATAAATGTTATTCAACCACACTAGTCAAGACTAAAGCCAATCTGATGATGCAGGACTTTAGCGCTTGTGTACTAGTGTAGTAACGAGCAAACAAAGAAAACAAAGCATAAAGGCAGAACATTTCATAGGTAAGATTTAGTTTTTTACGTTTTTGTATGTTATGCACTTTTGTGCTAAACAAGTATTGATGATAATACAGTCACTTACTGCACTGATCATATAGAAAGTAGCACCAACTCACACTAAATTCTAGGCTTATGCTAGTTTGGTTGAATAAAATCAACAAATAATGTAAATGAAATTTGACAAGATGCTGCGGTGCTAGAAACTTGTATTATTGTCGGCTAAGTGAACGAGTCGGGGAATTATTCACAAATGAATCGCTCCCTTTATTAGAATGAGAAGTGAAAGCAGGAGAGGGGTGTGTTTCAGGACATGGATTAGATCAAATTTAACAGGGAGGGAGGATAATACTTTTCCATGTACACAAACAAACTTTTTGTTGGCAATGCCTGTGCAGTTGTTATCCATCGATGTAGAAAAGTGATGTAAAATTATAATTTTCTGAATTAAAAAAAATATTTGGATACTGACCAATATTCCTTCCAATAGACACCAATAGCGTTGGCGACATCTAATGTAAATATCTATGGTCTCAAATTAAGAGGACTTTTAAGGGTTTATTTCATGCCCAGTCCAGAACAGAACTGCACAAATGTTTGTACATTATATATGATTGTCATTGATTGGATTTAATACTTACAGCTTCAAATACAATACTTACTGACTACTAACTTACAAATATGAGAATTATATTAAATATTGATTTTGATTTTTGGCATTTAACGGTTAATATTTAATGGCTTTTTAATGATCCCCCCTCCCCTTTGCCATGATTTAGTTTCATAAAAATATATCAGTATTATATAATATAATTGGGCAATATAATAATAGTTCTAATAATAATAATAATAATAATAATAATAACAACAATAAAAATAATAGTAATCATAAGCTTAATCATAATAGGTTAAAAATAAAAGGTTGATAATGCTGGTGCTTGCATTCTTTTGCAGTGATATAGTAAATTATGATTAAAATTTCATTGCCATCTGAACTGCATTTAGATTCTATGGGAAAACCCCATAGCTATTATGTAGTGTCATCTGTGAACACGTGTGAAGGTTAGATGTCCAAAGCTGCTTATATCACGTAGTATCACTTATAGCTACCTCTTTATAGTGTTTCTAACCTGCCCACAGGGTTCTTGATGCCCTCATTTCTTGACTGCATAGTTCGTACTGTTTTTTTGTTTGTTTTTGTTTTCTTTTTTTGTTTATTGTTAGCTTTATGTTTCATATTAGTTGTTAGTTGTTACCTCAATCTTGCTGTGCTCTTTAATGTGTTAAGAAAGAATAGATGGTAAAGAGAATTAAGTGGAAAGTAAGAGAATGACATTGGGATTATTCTGGAGTCGAGTTTTCTTTTTTCTTCCCAATTAAACATTTTCAAGGTCTTAAAATGAGAAAATTAGACTGTAGATGGATTAATGATTTTGGGAACTGACTGGATTGTGAAAAAGAGTTTTAGATCTGAATTTGAGTTTTGCATTCTGGAATTATGGTAGGAAGTTAAGAGTCTCACGTGGCGGGAAGGAAATCAATTCCTTTTTTGTTTCTTGAAATCTTTTATTTGGTTGTTTGCTCTCATTTCATTGAGAAATGAAACATGAGTAACATGTAGAAAATTACTTGTAAAAGGAAAATGGCAACTATGAAGTTGGTTTAGTGAATAAGCACAAATATGCATAGCAAATGGCTGGAGTGCAATAATATAGTTTTATTATGCTAAAATATTTGTTGTATGTTAAGGTATGTAAAATTTTAAACCTGCAAGTGTATTTTTTAAAATCATAACAGTAACTCTAAAGTGACTTGTTTAATTCAGCTTCTACTTCAAAAAGCGTAACTTTTGTTTTTTTAGATTGTAATTTTAACCATGTTTTTGCACATAATGTGTATCAAAGCCTCCATATTTAAATCCACTATGTTTATTTTTTCACACTCTAAATATACTTGCATTGGGTAAAATATGGGCAAACCCATCCATTGGGTTAATTTTTAAATTGGGTTAAATCAAACAAATTTTATGACCGTTTTTATCCCAATTGTTGAGTTTGTCAATATTTGACCCAACTATAGGGCTGCATGATATTGGAAAAATCTAACATTGCAAGATTTTGGTATTGTACAATTTATATATTGCAATATAAATACAATTTCACCAGATGACGTGAATATCTTTATTTGGAATTAATTGATACTTTTAGATTAATTAGGATGATTCGGTAGAGTCCATCAGCTAAATTAGAATAAACAATCTGTAAGCATAGAGAAATACAATAAAGGAAAATATATATATAAAAAAAGAGTCTAACAGTATTCAGGTACAATTGAATATTCATTCATTCATTTTCTTTTCAGTTTAGTCCCTTTATTGATCCAGGGTCGCCACAGCGGAATGAACCGCCAACTTATCCAGCACATTTTTACACAGCGGATGCCCTTCCAGCCACAACCCATCTCTGGGAAACATCCACACACACTCATTCACACTCGCATCACAGACAATTTAGCCTACCCAATTCACCTGTACCACATGTCTTTGGACTGTGGGGGGAAACCGGAGCACCTGGAGGAAACCCACGCAAACGCAGGGAGAACATTCAAACTCCACACAGAAATGCCAACTGACCCAGCCAAGGCTCGAACCAGCGACCTTCTTGCTGTGAGGCGACAGCACTACCTACTGTGCCACTGCGTCGCCTAGAATTGAATAATCAAATGTAAAATAACACTGCATAGTCTTCGTTTAATAAATAATTCAATAAAATTAATGGGAACACTTTATTTTGATGGTCCTCTTGAGTACTAATAGACTGTCTGCTTAATATCTGCTGATACTGCTGCTAAACAGACATTTAACCTTGCAAGTACATGTCAACTTACACTAACCCCAACCTAACAGTCTACTTGTAATCTAATATGAATTAGTTGGCATGTACATTAGAGGTGTGAACCTACACTGGTCTCACGGTTCGGTTCCGATTATCATGCTATCGATTCGGTTCAGTTCGATATCTCTGTACATCGCGGTGCATTGACGATGCTTTCCATACACAGTTTTATATTTTCTTCACAGCAGCAATTCTTGTATTAAAATGTATAAATTTGTAACACAATTTTGTCATTTAATACAGTCATATATAAAAACTGTACCTTTAAACAACATGAGCATTTATAGCAAATAAAATAAACAAATATAAATATCCCGCTCGCTTTCTGATCCTTATCTACCAATTTCTCTTACACCCCTTTGATTGGTCACACGCCAACAAAAAGGGCTGCGATTGGCTCTTGCGCGCTGCGCTCTTCATAAGCGGAAGCGGCGTTCACAGTAGTGATGGGAAGTTCAGTGCTGCGTCCCAGTTCGCATATTTTTACTACACCCTAAAAGTATGTACTTTTTTTTTTTGTGAAGAAAAAGTACACACTTTTGAGTGTGTAACAGAAGAGTATGCAAGCTTTTGGGACATACTACTTGCCCTTTAACAGATCATTGTGTTGCTTAGTTACAAGCCCTGTCAATCATCCACACATCATCCACATTTCTTTCATATGTAATTTCCTAACTTATTGGAAAAGCAGCAGCAGCAGGTTAATCTCCCATTCACGAGTCTTTCATGCAGAAAAAATCTCCTCAGGTGTTTGGATAATTTTGCATTTAGACGGTAATGTGAAGTTCATTATTGTTGTTGCAGATGAAATATAACACAGAAAACGCGAATAATATATGTTCCTGTGGACTAGGTATTAATTAACAGTCATACAAACATCTTTACCGAAGCCTCTGTACTTGACGATTGGTCTCGCGCGTCCATGATGTTTGTAGTTTGTTTACACTTTTCACCCTCGTTTGTAGTTCTAATCGATTTCACGTGCTATGTACAATGTATTGTGGGCAATTTCAGCGGTTAGAGTATGGATGCTTCTACACTTCGAGTTTTTACCGGAAATAGTAAACCATACGGGAACCTTTGGCGTACTCTTTTCAACATACTACGATTTGGGACATACTAATTCTACTTTCAAATACTATTTAGGATGAATATTATGCGAATTGGGACGCAGCACAGGTCATTTTACTGACTCGGACCTTTGAGTCTTGTTCATTGAGATGAACGAATCTTTTTTAGAGTCATATCGTTCTTTTCGTTCAATTTGGCAAAATATTATTAAAATGTTACAAGTTGCTTCCAAACTCATCTACAACTAGCCCAGACGTTGACCACACTACAAACAAGTCATAACTAGAATGCCATAAGAAAGAGAAAATTATAATTTATTGTTTACCTGGTGTTTTGGCTATGATTATCAGCTCACCTCTTTTGACAGGTCTTTGAGTGGTTCGTTCACGTCACACGGAACCATATAAGTTAAGCTTAAACAATGCACACAGTCGGAACCGAAAGAAGCCATGATTCGTTCACCTCTCGAGTCTTCTGGTTTTTGAGTCGTTAGTTTATTACGTAGCAGCATGTAAAGAGAGATGAATCAAATCCGAAGACTCGAGAAATGAACGAATCAAATGTATTTCACGCGATGAACGAACGACTTAAACCCAATAGAAGACTTGAAAAAGAAACTAATCGTCTGCTCCCCCTGCACAATTGTACGCGTGCGCAAATGAACAAATCACTCCGAAAGGACTCGTCGCTCTCCAGTCATACAAATGATTCATTCAACGAACCATCAAAATAAAGTGTGGCCAAATTAATTGTTATTAAATTTGCAAAATTATACTATTTCTTATACATGAATGCTTTTAAAATCCTCATACAGTCACAGGCCTCAAAAACACACGTGAATGATAAACTATAATCCAGACTCAACATTGCATATTCTGCAATGTGACTATTGCGAAGGTTCACATTTGGATATCGCTGCTGAAAGGATGTATTGCGCAGTCCTAGACCCAACGTTGGTTCAATACAACACAGGATTTTTTTACAGTGTGGCATTTAATATGAATATGTTCAACAGTTATCAGTATATAAAAAATATATTGAAACTTCCAAGATGCATACTGCATATCTCAATTCAGTCAAAAATGACAAAGATATGTTTTTTGGCCATATTGCCCAAGTTCAATGTTATGTCAACATGTCATGCAACAAAAGTCAAGTGCTATTTTGGTGTTTCCGCCTGGATTTTGCCGACCCAAAAAGCTTCCCAAATACACATGCAGAGGTGTAAATGCAAACATTTTGTATCCTTTTTAAGAAAACCGTTTGAATTTTCATAAAGTACTGTTGAAAGTGATTTCAAATAATTGTATATATTGTCTGTGTTATAATAAACCCCTCTAAAAAAGAGTTTTTGGTAAACTCTAATTTGAAAGTGTACCTTTTAGGCTCTGTGTGGTCTAGGTTGCTGTAATTAATTTGGGTGGTTCCTGTACATGTCAGTAATCATAAAAAGAAAAATGTCTATCATAATCTATGTAAAAGTTATTCTATTCCAACTGATGAGAGAATGTGATCACTTATGGGGGTATTGGGTCAGTACGGACCTTTAAATTTTTAAGAATTTAGGAGAATAAGATTCAATTCATAATCTAGTCTATAATACACTTTATTATCAAACTATTATTACAGTGTAATTTTAAGGACTTCATCAACATGATGCTGTAAGTTGCAGAATTTTAGCAAACATATCCACAATGATCAGATGCTTTCATAATAGCTTTTTTCTGTAATTTGTCTTTGTTTTATTTTGTTATTCATCCAAATATTGCTCTCAGCTGCATAGTCTGATTGTTTATCATTGCAAATATATTTCCGTCTTCTTTTAATTACTATGCAAAGAGCAAAAATAAACATCGCCATGAGTATATTGAGCATTAAGCACAATCGATAAGTGAATAAAATAAATTACCTCACCAAGGAACAGGAACAAGGAACCGGTGTACTAAAGGTCAGTTTACATTGTTTTTTATTTAGGCTTGAATTTTCACTCACAATGACTTTTAATGATCTGTCATATACAAGTGTGTATTGTGTGACTGATTGGCAGTGGAGTAAGAAGGACGTCAACTCTTGTTTGATGTAGCACAACTGGGGCGCGATAACCAGCAGGACATTATGTAAATGCCTCATACTTATTACCCTCGTTTCATTAAAATGCTATCTAACCAAATACCACAGCCTTCCAATGTCCCCTGTGGGAGAAAAGACAACTTTACTAATTACGCCATACCAGTGCGGGACGATGATGTAACAGAGCTGGGATGTTTGGCATTATAAGAATGTCCCCTTTCCTATTTGGCACTTTGGGCAGCATTCATGTGAAATGTACCATGCATGGTACACTGCCCTAACCAGCAGATAGTCCAGTATTATGGTGGAGCCACCGTAATGACCCAATTCCATTTGTTTCACAGAGAAAAGGGAGGTGCTTGCAGAAATCTCGCAAACCACTGCCAAACTTTCCTTTTTTGTTGTCTTATGGAATTAGACGTGATCATTTTGGACTCATTGAACCAAATGGTTTTCTACGGGTTTGGTTGAATCAGAAACCTCTTCAGCACACTTGGACCATAGCCGATTGCATTTCCCCTATTTCTGCTTGGATTTACCCTACTTGTCTTGAACCTTTTTTCACCTCTTGTTCCAGTTTAGTCTGTTCTCTGTCTCTCATATTCATGTGCATTGCTCAACCTTCCTGTTGTGCTAACCTGAAATCGGCTTACTTTACATCCCAGCAGTGAGTGGCATTTGACCGGCTCAAATGTCAGGCATGCAATTATTAGCGTAATAGCGCATGAACCTGAGGTAAACTCTGGACAACGTGAGGTTTTGACCAACTGATCTTTGTTAGATAAGCCTCAATGGAGAAAAGCACCAGGGCGAAAATCAATACTAAATTGTATGCAAAATATAGGTACAACTAGGTAGGTAGCTTGTAGGTAATAATGGTTTAAAAAATGTTTCACAAGACCTCATTTTCACAAGAGTATCATTTTGAGTCACCTCGGGAATGTCAGTTGGCATTTCTGTGTGGAGTTTGCATGTTCTCCCCGCATTCTAGTGGGTTTCCTCCGGTTGCTCCGGTTTCCCCCACAAGTCCAAAGACATGCGGTAAAGTTGAATTGGGGAAGCTAAATTGGCCGTAGTGTATGTGTGTGAGAATGAGAGTGTATGGGTGTTCCCCAGTGATGGGTTGCAGCTGGAAGGGCATCCATTGCTTAAAACATATGCTGGATAAATTGGCGGTTTATTCTGCTGTGGTGACCCCAGATTAATAAAGGGACTAAGAATGTTTTATTGACTTTCTATATGTGCCAATAGCCATTGACTTGCCTTTTATGAAGCTGTACTTTTGTGGCCTATGGATTTTAATGGAATTTTTTACCCAAAAAGAGAACTACAAATGTCAGGCATGCAATTATTAGCGTAATAGCGCATGAACCTGAGGTAAACTCTGGATAACATGAGGTTTTGACCAACTGATCTCTGTTAGATAAGCCTCAATGGAGAAAAGCACCGGGGTGAAAATCAATACTAAATTGTATGCAAAATATAGGTACAGGTAGGTAGCTTGTAGGTAATAATGTTGTAAAAAATGTTTCACAAGATCTCAGAGTATCGCATTAAGTCACCAATATTAATTTAGTTTTGCCTGTGTATATATTTTATTTTTTTTATCATTTATAAGTGCCGATATCCATTGACTTGCATTTTCTGAAGCTGTCATTTTTTGGCCTATTGATCTTAAAGGAATTGTTCACCCAAAAATGAAAATTCTGTTATTAATGACTCACCATCATGTTGGTCCATTCCCCTGAAAACTTTCTTATTCAAAACACAAGTTAAGATATTTAAAATGAAATCCGAGAGCTCTCTCATCTTCTATAAACAGTAACAATCTCAAGTCGTTCAAAGTCCAGAAATGGAACCAAAAACATTGTCAAAAAAATTCATGTGTCCAAAGTGGTTCAACTTTAATCACACAAAGCCCCAAGAAGACTTCTGTGTGGCAAAAAAAATATATATATAAATATGACTTACACTATCTATATTTAATCTCTTGTGTCTACCAGCACAGTGGTTCCCAAAGTGGGGGGTCGCGAAACAATGACAGGAGGTCGCTTGGTGATTTTCAAAAGTCAAATAAATTTTTTGAATCTATTAGAATTACCATATTTTAACCATAACCCACAGAAGATAAAATAGTAGTTTTTCAATATTAAAAAACGACAACATGCAAATGAAAAACCATCACCGTTTCATTTTTTTTTATGTTTACGCTAGACCAACAGTGTGTTTACGTTAGATTAACTACACGGCAATAGCAGATTGATTTTATAGCAGCAGTTTAAACTTTCTGACACCTTTATGGCAATCAAATACATTAAAAATAAATACAGGCCACAACTGAACATTGAGAATGATCTCTAAGTCGCGGCCTCCAAAATTAAAACAAGAATAAACTTGTGCTGAAAACATTGTGTCCACCAGTCTCTTTAGCTGAGGCTAATATTAAATTAAACAAATTAACAAAAGATTATAAAACTGATATGTTTGTTAGAATGTTGCACTTTTTTTGTGTCAATATGCTCATGTTTATGTAGGCCTATTGTTGTGTGCGCAACATTTGTATATTTTTAATGGAATTTGGGAGTCCAAGTCACTGACATGGTTATTTAAGGGGTCGCAGGTTGAAAAGTTTGGGAACCCCTGTACTAGCATTTACATTGACCAGTGCAATGTACTTGTCATTTAAGTAAGCAAGCAAGCAGCACAGCACAAGAGCCTGTATTAAATATAGAACCTCATCTGATGTGGAAAACATAGGCGAACAAAGTTGTTTATACCTTTTTTTTTTTTCCAGTACAGTAGTGTTCTTACAGCAGTATGTTTACAGTTGAACCACTGAAGTCACATGGAATGTTTTGACAATATTTCCTTTTCTGGACTTTAAACATCTGGAGTGCTCTGAAGAGAGCTCTCTGATTCCATCAAAAAAAAATCTTCATTTCAAGATGAACGAAGGTCTCCGGGGATTGGAATGACATAAG
Organism: Danio aesculapii; assembly: GCF_903798145.1. Lineage (NCBI taxonomy): Eukaryota > Metazoa > Chordata > Actinopteri > Cypriniformes > Danionidae > Danio > Danio aesculapii. Next base: position 18,726,118 of record NC_079439.1, on the reverse strand, counting down.
GTTGAGTAATTATTAACAGAATTACATTTTTTGGGTGAACTATTCCTTCCGAATTTCCTACCCAACTTTACTTCCACAATATGATACGGTTTTATGTAGGGGTGTAACCGATCACGGTTGATCCGTAATTCGGATGGATCACAACCCATGGTTTGGAACACACGTGGCCTGCAGATTAATAATTTTTTTAACTTGTAGATTAATCCTAAATTTGTAATGATCACAGAGAGATCGCCTCTCACGTCATTCAAATCATTCACATGTATGAAAGCATTTAGGATTTCCTGTAAAATATAATGATGACAAAAGATGTTGCGGTAGGTTATTCGGAATGTGGTGGGTATCATTAAAGGTGTTTTTTGTCACTACTTGTTTAGCCTGCATTAATGCATTCAGTGTAACCTGCATGAAAAATCATTAAAAGATCAGGATCTCAACACCCACGCAACAAATTATAAACGATGGTGATGGTAATCCTTCAAATCGCTTTATTCAAATCTTTGTTTGAAAAACACAAAAATCAAGTCTTTAGTTCACAAACAGTCAAATAACACAGAAGTACTGGGATAACATTTTATAGTTTTAAATAAAACCACTGACGTTTATGGTAAAGATTAATGTCATATGCATTTAACAACAAAAAAATGAAAGTTGTAGGCAACAATTACATTATTTAATCAATAGGAGGCGACAACCAGCCATCAAAAATATGCCACTGAATAATTCTTCAAAAATGATCATCTAGCAATGAAACGTGAAGTTTTATGAGTGAATAGCTGAATCATTTATTGAAAATGAGACTTAAAAATAAATATGGGTATTACAAATTTCTACATTTAGCATCATAAACAACAGTAGTAGTAACAGTGAATTTTGCACAGTACTTAATATTTTCCTATTTATTTTTATTCAGCTGATTATTTCTTCATTTTATTTTTAATAAAATTACAGGTTTTAAGTTCTGTTCATTAAAGCCAAAAGCTACTTGCAGTACTGTTTTTGTACTAAATGGAAAGCAAATTACATTTGTCTCCTCCCCTTTTTGGCTGATCCGAAAAATGGTCCAATCCAGGGGTGGGCAAACTCGGTCCTGGAGGGCCGGTGTCCTGCATAGTTTAGCTTCAACTCTAATCAAATCAAACACACCTGAAAATGTTAATCAGTGTCTCCAAGATCACTAATTATCTATAAGCAGGTGTGTTTGATCAGAGTTGGAGCTAAACTGTGCAGGACATCGGCCCTCCAGGACCGAGTTTGCCCACCCCTGGTCCAATCCGTCACTAAAAAACCATAATGTGATCCAAACCATGAGATTTGTGATTCAATACACAAATAGATTTACATGAAACTGAACAGTCAGTGTAAAAATGTAGGGTGACTTATCCATCAGGAATTGAATAGGTTATGAAAAGAGGGTGTTACATATTAAAATCAAGCCAAATCTAAAAGAGAGTGTGCAAGCAGTTGAGTCATTATTGAAGTAACTTTGAAGTTATTTGAGCCCATAACTTCTGGGAACATAAAGTGGATGCTGACTGCCAAATTCACCCTTTAGTTAATCGTAAAAAAACCAGCAGAAGCCTAAATGGATAACATTGGCTATTAGTTGACTTTATGTTTCTTCTCTGGTAATGCCAGCTGAAAAGGAAAGACATTTCAGAGGCAGTTACTGTTTTAGCAGTGTTGATGAAGATTAAAGTCAAGCCTTTATGATTCAATAATAAATCATGAACAAAAAAGCCAATTCGCACAGCACCAACAGATGCCAACAATAACAAAACAACAACAGAACAACAGTAACCAGATTACAGCACACCATTTAGGGTGGAATCAGGATAAATTGCTAAAGTTTTGGACTTGATTAGACTTTGACTTGATGAGTTTTCTGCAAATTGATTACTAACTGTTATCACAATTATTTTCAAAATCGTTCTTCTCAAACCCTGCCCAAGCTAGGCTATCAAAAGTAGCTCTAAAATGGGTATTTTTTTGCATACTTTTTGAAATTCCCCCTGACTAAAATGCATGTTGAAATCGTTTTTATCTGAAAACAATGCCATCTAAACATACCCTAATGCAGTGTTTCTCAACCACTTTCCCGAAGGACCACCAGCTCTGCACATTTACAATGTCTCCTTAATCAAACACACCTGATTGGATCATCAGCTCATTAGTAGAGACTGAAAGACTTTCTCAGACAGGCATTAACATTTTCACTCTTTTCTCTCGTTTAAACACTCACAACGTTCAAACCTTCGTAGAAAGAAAAGTCCAGTATTATAGAATGAAACCAAAGATCAAAACCTGTTGTCAGGCGCAAACATTCATCGCTGTCAGCAAAAGGTTCATAAAGCTTTTTAGCTTTTGTGTGGGTAATGTTGGCATCCAGCGTAATGTTCTTTTTCCGGCAGTCACTGATCCACAAAACTAAAGCAGACTCCATCCTTAAGGGGGTCGTACACCGTATGCGTCGCGCACATGACAGTTAGTGGTAACGCACACCAGACGTGCACATTCACATGTTATTTAAAATTAAACCATTAAGATGGCGCTCTGTGGTGCGGCAGAAATATGAACAGCGTTCTGAGTCGCAGCTGGGCACCGCAGACAGCAGTGTGCGTACACTGATATAAACCTAGGTTGCATCTGGTGTGCGATGGTCTTGCTGCGGACAGTTACAACCCTTTTTGCATCCTTGTTGAAACTTATGTTATGAGATTTATGATAATTTGGCAAGCTGAACACATACTGTAATGTACAGGAGACACGGAGGAGACTGATTGACAATGGTCTACAGCCAATCAGGATGCAGAACACAGAAAAAAAAAAGTATGTCAAATTGCACAAAAAAAATCTATGAAACTGCGAGGCCGCAGAAGGGTGAACCACGTTATAGCGAGGGACCACTGTATTTATGTATGTATTATGTCGTCTTTGGATCAAATTACAAAAAAAACAAATTAGCGCTAGTGTGAATTGTTTCCAGGGCCGAAGCAAGCAGAACTGCCGCTCTAGGAAAAGGACAATCACGCCGCCCTCAACCCAAAAGTGAAAACGAAAGTGACCGGTTATCAAAGTGAAGAACGGTGGGGGTGGGTGGGTCCAGTGTTGCCATATTGGGCGGTTTTCCGCTTAGCGTGATTCTGGCTACCGTCACAAATTTTCTTTGGGAGAAACGCTTAATACTTCATTAGCTGCAACTCGTTCGTGTTCTGACCACATGTGCTTGGTTGTGTACTTTATCAATAAAGTGTTTAGGCTTTTAAAAACACTGCTGTAATACATTGAGCCACTAAACATTGTTCTTATGACGTTTTTTTGACAGGAGGAAAATGCGAATTACTTCCAAATACTTCAAATATAGTCTTTGTTGGTAAACGCAAGGCTATTGATGAAATCCAGTCATAACACTGTATGACAACATTTCAGATGACTGTTCTAGAGCTTACAGCTAATCAATCTTTCACATTCTGGAGTGCATTCAAGCAGACATCTAAAGTTGGGAAAAGTCATGTATGGGGGAGACAGATTTGCAGGAGGTTGCGGGAGATGTGTGCGACTTGTATGATGAGCGGGTTGGGGGACGGATGTGCGTGACGTATCTAGGGGGGGAGGGGGGATGACGCGACGTATCTGAATAGCGGGGAGGGGGGTTGCGCGACGTATCTAAAGAGCGAGGAGAGATGCAGTGGAGAGGGGTGCACGATGGACTGGGCAGGAGACGTGTGATTTCCGGGAGATTATCTTTCGTTTGCGGCCATCCAGGAGTCTCTATGCAGTTGCGGGAGACTTCCGGAACTTCCGGGAGACATGGGATGTCTGATTCAAGTTGTAAAGTAAATTATAAATGATAAATTATCTTGAATATAACAAATACATGTATAGATATGGTGTATAAGTTTATAAGAATTTCACTCACCTGGGAAAAGAAGGCCATGTTAATGGTGTGTAAGCACAGTTAAGAGGATACAGCATGCCATATTAGCTGATAATTGTAGGAAATAATTCCAAAAGGCAATTGACCACATAAAAGAAAACAAAAATACGATGTACTGTATATGTCGAGTTCAGCGGCTAATCAGCCGGAATCCTCTTAGGTGATGTGACCGCGAACAGCGAGACCTAGCTGTCATATCTGTTATTAATCTGGGGTCACCACAGCGGAATGAACTGCTAACTTATCCAGCATATGTTTAACGCAGTGGATGCCCTTCCAGCTGCAATCCATCTCTGGGAAAGTCACTCAAGTGGACATGCCCTTAATTATGCAGACTTAATATAACTTAATATAAACAAAACGGATGAGTTATAAAAGAATTCAGCCCCTCACGGTTGTCATGAAGAGTATTATTAGCTATATACACCAAAATCACCTTTTTTCTGCTGTAAAGTTCGCCATTTGAGCATTGGCGTCAATAGAAATGTGCTCTATTTTGCAGAATTTTGATGAATTGCAGTTTCAGTTACTTATGAAATTAGTTTTATGAGGGAGAGCCGGAAGTTGTCACTTGTGAGAAACCCGGCAATGTAAAAAGGGTCCATTTAGGCAAATGCTTTTGGAAAGTCCTCCGACACAATATTGATTTCTTCTAGACTTCAATTTTAATTTTTGTCTCTCATAATACAGTCACTTGGGGCTAGGCTTGTTACCTGTCTGGGGCTGCTGAGCTCTTGCAGTTCTTCCATTCCCTCCCACAGTCCAGAACCAGTGCCAACAGGAAGCTCAATAAACAAACAGGCCCCTGCCAAGGTCTGGTTCAGAGTGGTCTAGCCCTGATTCCCATCTGCCTTCAATTATACCGTGGTCCCCTCATCCTCCACACCTGTGAGGTATTAGGAACAGCATGTCTGAAGGAATACCTCCCTGGGGTTGGCAAAGTAGCCAGCATATCCAGCTTTGATACCCCGATGATGGAGGAAGGGTTGAATAGTTCAGGTTTGGTGGAGGCAAACCGAAGCAAATTTTTTTTAACAGAACATTAGTTTGTTGCGCCGTGGGTTTCTTTTACAGCTGCCTGTTGTTATTGAGCTTAAGCGATAAAGCTGGGCAATGCTTTAAATTATTTTCTAGCATCTAATAACCTAGCGACGGCGGCCAAAATTGTTTACTGATGTTTAATGTTGCATTGAATGAACCAGAGCAGCGTCAAAGACTTTCCCGTTAGGTTGCTGAACTTGTGCCATTCTATTGAACTCTCAGGGCTACAACTAACACTGCCTATTAAGATGTGTTGTTAGGACTGTAGCACTAACCCCTGGAGTGCAGGTTCTGGGAAGAATTACCTTCAACAGTCTACTGATATTCCACTGGTATTGTATTGTTAAGCATGTTTATCTTAATCTAGTTCAAGTGGTGCAGAAATTTCCAGTTGTTTATGATCTTTATATCTTTCCTTTTGCTAACACGCAAAGCTGTCTTTAAATGAGCTGCCATGATTTCAAAGCACCACTCAACACAAGCACCATGCAATAAGTCACGAAAGGGCAATTTTATTTCCAGTGACTGTAGAATATTTTGTTTGTTTTGATGGTTATTCTTTAAATGTGACCCTGGACCACAAAAATGTCTTAAGTTGCACACGTATATATTACAACATAATGTTTGATTACTAAAATGCATTGCTAAGCACTTTGTTTAGACAAAGTTTCTATATATATATATATATATATATATATATATATATATATATATATATATATATATATATATATATATATATATATATATATATATATATATATATACATACTTATGAGTGGTTTTGATGTCCAGGGTCACAAATGTCATTCTTACTGTGTCATAGGGACTACAACAACTTTATACAGATTGAACACTTGGCTATGGGCATTGAGAACAACAACAATAATAATAATAATTCATTCATTCATTTATTTTCCTTCGGCCCCTGCGCCAACCGCCAACTTCCAGCCGCAACCCAGTATTGGGAAACACCCATACACTCTCATTCACACACAAACTTGTACACTATGGCCAATTCAGTTTATTCAATTCACCTATAGCGCACGTGTTTGGACTGTGGGGGAAACCGGAGAACTCAGAGTTAATCCAGATGACCATGTGGAGAACATGCAAACTCCACAGAGAAACGCCAACTGGCCCAGCCAGGAATTGAACCAGTGACATTCTTGTTGTGATGTGACCGTGCTAGTCATTGATCCACCGTGTCGCATATAATAAAAATAATAATAATAATTCATTCATTTTCTTTTTGGCTTAGTCCCTTCAATATTCAGGGGTCGCTACAGCTGAATGAACCGCCAACTTATCCAGCATATATTTTATGCAGCGGATGCCCTTTCAGCCTGAACCCATCACTGGGAAACATCTATACACTCATTCACACACATACACTAAGGACAATTTAGCTCACCCAATTCACCTATAGCGCATGTCTTTGGACTGGGAAACCGGAGCACCCAGTTAAAACCCATGCGAATACGGGGAGAACATGCAAACTCCACACAGAAATGCCAACTGACCCAGCCGAAGCTCGAACCAGTTACCTTCTTGCTGTGAGGCGACAGCGCTACCCACTGCACCACCGCACCACCAGATAATAATAATAATAATAATAAATAATAATAATGATAATAATAATACAAACATAATCCTGGTAGATATGACAAAATTAAATGACTTTTATGAAACCAAGGAGGCTGTTCCTGCTAAAAATATTTTTTTTTTTTCTTTTTTTTTTTTTTATGTTCAGTCGGAGAGAAAAAAAAAAAGTCACCTACATCTCTGATGGCCTGAGAGTAAAAAAAATAACAGCAGATATTCATTTTAAGCAAATCTAAGCCAGCTTTAGGTCACCTCGGAGATCTTTTGAGGTCCCATTTTGGGGAAAAAAACAAGAACTTGATTAAAATATCAAGTATAATTTTATGATTTTTGGTTTGACATCTTAGAATTGATATCTACTCTGCACATGGAATGAACCAGATATCTTTAAAAAGGCAACATTAAACTATTTCACAAGATTTGGGGCCCTTCTGTCACTTCATGAAGAATTCTGTTCTCTAAAGAAAGGCATTGGAACTTAAAAGTTGTTTTGATTATTACTGTATTGTATACGTGCAGAGGACGACACGATGGCTCAGTGATTAGCACTGTCACCTCACAGCAAGAAGGTCGCTGGTTCGAGTCCCAGCTGGGTCAGTTGGCATTTCTTTGTGGAGTTTCCATGTTCTCCCCGTGTTCATGTGGGTTTCCTCCGGGTGCTCTGGTTTCCCCCACAAGTCCAAAAACATGCACTATAGGTGAATTGAATAAACTAAATTGGCCGTGGTGTATGGTGTATGGATTTTTCCCAGTACTGGGTTGCAGCTGGAAGGGCATCTGCTGTGTAAAACATTTGCTGGAAAAGTTGGCGGTTCATTCAGCTCTGGCGACCCCTGATAAATAAAGGGACTAAGCTGAAGGAAAATGAATGAATGTACAGTTGTAATCAGAAGTTTACATACGCTGTATAAAAAGGCGCAGAACCATTAAAAAAAAAAGTCAGATGTTGATGTGACTAAACTTTTTCTTTTTTAGGTAAGTTAGGATTATCAAATTTGTTTCTGTTATGCTTAATAGCAGAATAATGAGAGCGATATTTTTGAGAAATTGTTAACTTTTCTTGAAAGTCAAAAGTTTACATACAATAAGATTATTATGCCTCTGAAAAAAATTCAATGATGTTGTCAAGGTTTTGGAAGTTTCTGCTTGGCTAATTGACAACATTTGAGTTAATTGAAGGCACAACTGTAAAATGGCATTTTAAGGAAAACCTCAAACACACTGCTTCCGTTTGTGACAACATGGGAAAATCAACAAGTCGGAATCAACAAAAAAGCCAGATTACAATTTGCAAATTTACACAGGGAAAAAGACACATTTTTGGAGACATGTCTTGTGGTCTGATGGAAAAATTCTGGCATTTAAAAAATTCTGGCATTTAGCAAATGTAAATGATTTAACAGACCTAAAATAGTAAACGTTTAGTGTGATTTAACACCAGACTTGTTAACATAAAAATGGTTATGTTCCTTTTTTTAGAGTGTATGTAAACTTCTGGTTTCAACTGTATATTTACAGGCTAGGGCTGAGATGTTCTTTTCTTTTGACAGTTTGTTTTTGTAAGTTTTTGTGCAAATCTGAAAAATTAATCCTGAAACTTGTGATTATTGTATGTCTGTTTAATAACCAAATAAAACTTATTTGACAATAAATTAAATAAATATCATCTTTGACATGAACGCACTGTAGTTGTATTTGTAATCATAATTGATCTTGTATCAATACTGCTTTCAACCTTTAAATGCATCTAATGTTTCTTTAGGTTTACTTTGATTGTGGAGCCAAGGTGGATGTTGTTGATGTCCAGGGCCTCATTCTGTCCCCTGGATTCCCATACAACTATTCATCTGGAACTCACTGCGTATGGCAGTTCTTTGTGCCTGTCGGTCACCAGCTAGTCATGGAGATGTTTGATTTTGACGTCTTCGAGAGTCACAGTAGCCCTGCGAGATTCACCACTGCTTCAGTTCTGGAAGAGTTACCAAACGGTGATGGCACGCTGGTATCAAAAAGCCTCGCGAGTCCAAAGGAGCCCCAATCCACACACAGAGAAGAGGTCAAACAAGTGGTGATCCAAGAGCAGTCCACCAAAATGGAAATGACCAAAGTTTCCAATTCTGCCAAAATACTCTCTGATTCCCCCTCGGCTGCTCAAGCATCTCTTCCGCTTTCTCGAGGACAGCCAGTCAAAGACCGAAATTCGGTTTCATCTCAGTCATCAAGAGCAGCCAGAGACTTTATCTCCACAAGTCCACAAACAGACACGGATGAAGCTGTAAGCCCTGAAACCCAGTCCCCTCTGGTGGATGCCTGTCCGCACGATGTCCTCTACATATCTGATCTCATTACCTTCTCCTCCCGATTCTGTGGATCCAGGCGTCCGTTGAGCAGCCAACTGGTATTTGGCTCTGAAGATGACATGGTGGAGGTTATCATGGAGCTGATCACTACTACCCACTGGGGCCGTGGATTTGCTCTCCTCTTCCATTATCAGAATCAAACAAAAGCAGCCATGACTGAACAGCAGAGATCGGTGTTGACCTCGGATAGCAGAACTAGTGCACTGCTCGGTGCAGTAAGTGGAACAGTCGCATTCGCGGTGGCTCTCGCTGGCGTACTCTGTGCGATTTTCAGGTAAGAATGGATTTTTTCGGTCACATTTAACCATA